>NC_082715.1:83073038-83728829 GCF_030144855.1 Hypanus sabinus | reverse complement strand
CGGCAAAAGGCAGTCCCTCAGGAAGGTGGTATCCGTCATTAAGAATCCTCACCATCCAGGACATGCCCTCTTCTTATTGCCACCATTTTGCATTGCACCGCAATAGTTGTGCAATCACTCGAGTTGCATATGATGTTCTCCGAAGGTGTTGTCTATTGGTTGGACCCCCTGATGCCTGTGGAGGCTGATCAGATTGACATATTCTGATGCATTGTGGGTAAGTATGTGGTGGCCTATGTTCCCTCTCAGCTGTGTGCAGGTGCACACACGTTTTTCAACCAACACACAAAGGAAATTAATAAGTGCTCAAAAGGTTAGTTACCTAAAATAATGTAGTAATTAATAATTATGCTTATTGAAAATTGCAGAGGCCTCTGAAAATGATTTTTGCTTTCAGACCAGTTAATGAAGTCAGATGGTTATTTAGACACTTGGCATTGCAGGCAATAATAAAAAATTATGAGGCACCGATCACATACTTTGAAGAAGATCAGTCAAATGACCTTGTGGCTAAATACTGTCACAAGAAATTGATAAACGTCACATACAAAGTAGCTTTACAGGTTTTAAGTGATGTCTTTGATGAACTGGTGGTACTGTGCAAGATTCTACAAAAGCGTGGCCTGACACCGATTGATACATTTCATTTTGTGCGAGGCAAAATTAACAAGATAAGAAAGCAGTATCTGGGAGACAATGATTCATGGAGTGACAAAGTTAAAGTTTTGCTAAGCCAACAACGTGAAGAAAATGTCACAGTAGATACAAGTTCGCTGTTGACTTTTATAAATAGTCTTTGTGTTCATTTAGAAGAAAGGTTTCCTGAAGATGAGGTACAAGAATGGTCAGCTTTTGATTTCTCCACAATTGCAGATTGTGACTTCACATTTGGCGATGAACAAGTTAATGCTTTATGTCTAAAATATCATGATTTTCTAGTAACAGACAGTTTAATGATTTCAAATTTTCTCTGCAAGAAAAATTAAATCCAAACTGATTTCAGACTTTGCTCAAATGGTGGCAATTGTAATTCAAAATGAACAGTTTTGTGACCTTGCACAGTTGATGGACATCGGGGGAACCTTTCTTGTGAACATTGTGGACAGCGAGGTTTTAGCCTAATGAATCAACTCAAAAACAAGCTGAGAAACCGTTTAGGTGAATGTCATTTGGATATGTTAATGAGAATCAAAAGCTATCAATTGGCTGGAAGTTCTATTAGTCTCGATAGAGTTTACAAAGAATGGGGAAATGCCAAAGACAAGAGAGAGAAAAAATAACTGAGTGACTTAAATATGTATGTTATTTTGTTGTTATTCTGTGCAGTTTTATGTCAAATATTTTGTAAACCTACAGAAACTGTGCCATGTGTGTATTCAGTGCGCACATACTTTTGTCACAGGAAAAAAATTTGCACAACATAAGATTCTTGTTCACACTGACGACTAAAAATTAGAGGGAATGTTGGCAGTGGCTGTGCTTTGTGATTGGATCATTTGGTTGTTCCTTTCACAGCAGCCACTTGTTCTGTGTGGCACAGCAGAGGTTGTTCCAATGTAGCACAGCTCCCTCTTGAACTGATTTCCTCCAGGTGTATCTATTGAGTGCAATGTCTTCCCAGTTTTCAGATGTAATGGTGAATTTCTTCAGGCTGATTTTGATACTCTCTTTGAAGTGTCTCCTTTGCCTGCCAGGGGCTCTCTGACCTTCTTTCAACTAGCAGTAAAGGATCTGTCGGGGGAGATGTGAGTGATGTATCTGGATGGCATGCCCTATGCAGACCGCACTGCGCTGCTGACGCAGAACAACAAATTTCCTGACATACAGTACGTCGCTGTTAATAAACCTGATTCTGATTGTGAGGAATAATGCCGTTGCATAATGAGTTGTCAGGCTCTGTATGTACTGTCTGAAAATGTGGAGGAAGTATATTCATTCACAATTTATTGAGCAAATTTGGATATACTGTATATACTCGAAAAAAAAGACTGAAAAGCTATGGGACTAATTGGAAAGCTCTTTCAAAGTGCCAGTGCAGGCAGTGAGTTGAAGAAAATCCCTGAAGCTGTGTCAGACAATGACAAACAATTTAGCAGATTATGAGGAGCACTGATGCAGTGGTAGGTAAGAAGGCATCATGGTTAACTATTGAAGAACGAGGCAGAAAATAGACTGAAAACCTTGAATTAGTTGGAATGCTTCCGTCTGATGGATAATTTGAGGTTGAAGAACATGTTCCGTAACTTAAGGAGAAATCTGCAGTAATGGCAATTTTGCAGTCGCATAGGCATTCATTCAGCAAGAATACATAACTCAAAAGTAAACCAAAGTTGGTGAAAAATTTATCAAGATTCCTACACAAGCAAGCTGTAGGCTGGAAAGAAAATCCCTTAGAGAATTTGTTAATGCAAACACAAGCTTTTCCTTGATCATCTGCCTGCAAAGTTACAAATCATCAAGTTAATAAGATTGCTCTAATTTCACTGGGTCTCTCCTCGGTGCATGTGAATAAAAACATCAGGGGCAAAAAGCATTCATAACTTTTAGAATGCTGATGGCACAAACTTACTCCCCAACAGTGCATCTGTTCTTTGTCTTTTAATAAACATTTTATAGGGATCTGAGTTGTGATGTTTTGTGAGTTTTGACCAATTTCCCCTTACCTGATGGGTTCAGGCTAAAATCAGAGGAAAGACCATCAGACCATAAGATATAGGAGCAGAATTAGACCATTTGGCCCATCGAGTCTGCTCTGCCATTTTATCATGGCTGACTCAATTTTCCTCTCAGCCAGATCTCTTGCCTTCCCACCTCCATATTCCTTCCTGCCCTGACCAATCAAGAATCTATCAACTTCTGCCTTAAATATACATAAAGACTTGGCCTCCATAGCTGCCTGTGGCAATGAATTCCAGATTCCCCATTCTCTAGCTAAAGAAATTTCCCCTCCCCTCCAATCTAAAAGGATGCCCCTTTATCCTGAGGCTGTGTCCTCTGGTCTCAGACTCCCTCACCAACAAAACATCCCCTCCACCGCAACCCTACCAAGGCCTTTCACCATTCGATAGGTTTCAATGAGGTCACCCCTCATCCTTCTGGATACTAGTGAATGCAAGCCCAGAGCACTCCGGTTTCCTCCCGCAGCCCAGAGACGTATCAGTTAGTAGGTTAATTGGTCATTGTAAATTATCCAGTGGCTAGGCTAAAGTTAAATCAGTGGGTTACTGGGTGGCACAGCTCAGCAGGCCAAAAGGGACTTCCACTCTGTCTCACCAAATAAATATAGTGGAGAAACTATCTACAGTTTCATGCACTTGATGGGACAATGACAGGGGCAAAATATAAGAAACTACCATGAAAGGGATGGTATAGCAACTGATCTTATTACTGGCATGTCACAAATTCCATTCCTGCCACTCTGGACGCAAATCAACATGCTTACCGACGGAACGGCTCTACAACAGATGCCACAGCATCTACCATGCACCTGGCCCTGACACACCTAGAAAACAAGGACACTTCTGTCAGAATGCTCCTTCTGGATTTCAGTTTCACATTCAACACTATTTTCCCACAAATTTTGGTAAACAAGCTCGTACTTCTCGGTCTAAGTACACCACAGTGCAACTGAGTGCTCGATTTCCTCACCAACAGACCTCAGAGAGTCAGGGTGCACAATTGCTCCTTCCTCCCCATCATCCTTAACACAGTTAGAAGACAAGCCAGATTGCAACAGCACAAGTTGAGGGATTGTGGCCAGCGGGCTTCTTCTTTCAACAACAAGTCCCCTGGATAACATCGCATGCCACATCCATCTCCAGTCCATGACACTCATGGACGTGGGCTATATTATTATTTTAATATACTTTTATAATTGTATGGTCTTCAGCTATTATAATTCCATATACTACATGCGCCTTGTGCTGCATGTGATTGTTGGTTCTGTGTTTTGCACTTTCGACCCCGAGGAACTCTGTTTTGTTAGGCAGTTTTAATTGCATGACAATTGAACTAGAATTTAAATGATTATTTTGCTCACCTTCACATTTTTGCACAGGAAATGACATAAAATAATCTTGAATGTAAGAGACCCTTAGATAGGGACATCAATGAAGGAAAAATGCAGGGGTATGTGGGAGGCAAGGTTTAGATTGGCCTTGGAGTAGGTTAAAATGTCAGCACAATATCCAATAGGAAATGGCAAGAACGAGCATGAACGTTGAAGAAAAAAGAGGAAACACCACAACTGTTAGTAAATGGATAGATAGATAACACAGTGCGGGGTGATAAACGGAGAGTGATTTAATAGCGAGATTGATGCGTATAAATAAAAAGATCTGAAAATGGAAAGAATGGAGACAAGATGTAGATATTTAAAAGCACAAGTAATAGAATTGTTCTAAAGCCTTTGAGTTTAATATTATTTCATGTACATAGAATTGTTTTTTAAGCTATCTTGTCTAACCCTTAGGATTATTTAACCCTTGAGACTAAGGTATTTTTGGAACTAGTTTAAAGTATGAATCCCTGCAGCATCTGGTGACCCTGTGATGTCTGTCTTGGAGGCAGACATCAGAACATTTTTCAAGCGAGTAAACCCTCACAAGGCATCAGGCCCTGATGATGTAACAGGTAAGGCACTTAAAATCTGTGCCAACCAACTGCAAGAGTGTTGAAGGACATCTTATATCACTCACTGCTGCAGTCAAAGGGTCCCAGCTGCATCAAAAGAATGACAATCATACCAGTACCAAGAAGATCAAGATCAACTGCTGATGCACCATCAATAACTCGCACTGAGACGTAAGGCGAGATATCGGCTTTTATTGACTGGAAGAAGGAACCAGGAGTGAGTGTCTATCATACAATGTCCTGGAGACTGAGGCCGAGTGTCAGGCCTCAGACCTCCTTTATACAGGGGCCTGTGGGAGGAGCCACAGGAGCAGTCAGCAGGGGCGTGTCCCGACAGGCACATAGTTCACCACAACTGCGTCAATGACTAGTGCCCAGTTCTACTCACATCTGCTGTGATGAAGTGGTTTAAGAGGTGGTCGTGGCCAGAATCAACTCCTGCCTAAGCAAGCACCTGGACCCACGACAAATTACCTATTGCCACAACAGGTCTACAGCAGATGCAATCTCACTGGTTCTCCATTCAGCCTTATATCACCTGGATGATAGCAATACCTATGCCAAGCTGCTGTTTGTTGGTTATCGCTCAGCATCCAACATGATCATATCCTCAGTTCTAATCAACAAGCTCCAAAACCCGGGACTTTGTTCCTCCCTTTGCAGCTGCATTCTTGACTTCCTTACTGGGAGACCACAGTCAGTGTGTGTCAGAAATAACATCTCCTTCTTGCTGATAATCAGTTCCAGAGCACCTCAGGGATGCTCTACTCTCTTTGCACCCTTAACTGTGTGGCTAGGCACAGCTCAAATGCCATCTATTAATTTATCAATGATATAATTATTGTTGGCAGAACAACACACACAATATGCTGGAGGAACTCAGCAGGTCAAGCAGCATCTACGGAAATGAGTAAGTTGGCAGACTTTCAGATGGTGATGATGTGGCTTACAGCAGCAAGGTAGATCAGCTGGTTGAGTGGTGTCAGTAATGCCAAGGAATTGATTGTAGACTTTAGGAAGAGGAAGTCAAAGGAACACACATTGGTCCTCATCAAACAATCAGCAGTGGAAATGGTGAACAGCTTCAATTTCCAGGTTGTCAAATCTCTGAAGACCTATCCATTACAAAGTTAAAATTGATTCCATTACAAAGAAGACATGATGGCAGCTATACTTCATTAGAGTTTGAGGAGACTTGGTATATTATCAAAGACATTCGCAAATTTCTACAGATGTACCGTGGAAAGTACAGAGCCAATGTCAAATCCAACTTACTACCTCACCTTGAATGACGATCAACTGACCCTTCATGACCAACCTCCCCTACAGAAGCTTGTTAAATACTTTGCTAAAGTCCAAAGTGGAACAACATTGGCTGTCCTCCAATCCTCTGGTACCTCTCCTGTTACTAAGGATGATTTAAATATCTCTGCTAGGACCCTGGCAATTTCTGCACATACCTCACCTAAGGCCTGAGGGAGCTCCTTGTCAGGCTCTGGAGATTTATCATGAGGTTGATGTTATTTTGCCTCACTTCTATAGACTGTGTCCATCTCCTGAGTAAACACAGATGCAAAAGATTATTTAAGATCTCCCCAACCAGATAAATAATTTCATCCCTTGCAATCCTTTAGCTCTGTAGAATCCTTATGATCCTCCTTCACCTTTTCTCCTAAAGCAACTTCATGCCTTATTTTAGCTCTCCTGATTTCTTTCTGAAAATTTCCCTTGCATTTCTTATACTCCATAAACACCTCATTTATTCCTATCTGTCTTACCTGCTATGCACCTCTTTTTTTTCTTAACTGGGGCCTCAACATCTCTTGAAAGCCAAGGTTCCCCAAACTTATTAACTTTACCTTTTGTTCTGATAGGCACATAGTTTTGACAGCCTTCCGCTTACCAAGTACACCTTTGCCAGAAAACAGCCTGTCCCAATCCACACTTGCCAGATAATTTCTGATACCATCAAAGTTGGCCTTTCTCCAATTTAGGATCTTAACCCAGGACCAGAACTACTTTTTGCATATTTACTTTGAAACTAATGGCATTGTGGTCTCTAGGTGCAAAGTTCAACTTTGATATTTGTCTATATTGTATTATACAACACACTCTCTCATTGGGACTTCTACGTACTGATTAAGGAAACTTTCCTGACACATCTGACAAAATATCCCATCTAGTCATATTACAGTACAGGATTCCCATGCAATAGGTGGAATGTTAAGATTACCTACTATAACAATCTTATATTTTTTGCAACAGTCTGTGATCTCTTTAAAATTTGTTCTGCTAAATCCCACGGACTGTTGGGTGATTTGTAACATAGCCCCATTAATGTGGTTATACAGTACCCTTCTTATTTCTCAGTTCCACCCAAAATGCCTGAGTAGATGAGTTCTCCAGTCTGTCCTGACACAGCACTGCCATGACATTTTCCCTGACTTGTAACGCCACCCACCTCCTTTAATCCCTTCCACTCCATCACGTCTAAAATACCAGAACCCCAGAACACTAAGCATCCAGTCCTTTCCCTCCTGCACCCAAGTCTCACTAATGGCTATATCATCACATTCCAATGTTGACCCATGCCCGGAGCTCATCCGCCTTTCCATCAATACTCCTTGCATTGAAATATATGCAGGTCAGGACACCACTCACACCATGCTCGTCCTTTTGATTCCTGACTTTGTTTTATCAGTTTTATCAATATCTGTCTCCACAACCTCTCCACTAACTGTTCTGGCATTCTGGTTTTCATCCCCTTAGAACTTTAGTTTAAACCCCAGCATGCAGCATTAGCAAATCTTCCCACTAGAATATTAGCCCCCTCCAGTTCAGGTGCAAATCATACAGGTCCCACCTTCCCTGGGAGGTAGCCCAAATTATCAAAATATCTTTTGCCCTCCCTTCTACACCAACTCCTTAGCCACATATTAAACTACATAATCTTCATTTTTCTGGTCTCACTAGCACGTGGCACAGGTAGCAATCCTGAAATCACAACCCTCGAGTCCCTACCCATTAACATAGCATCTAACTCCCTGAACTCCCTCTGCAGAACCTCATCACTGACCCTACCCATGACATTGGTACCTACAGGGACCACAACCTCTGGCTGTTTACTCTCCCGCTTAAGAAAGCTGAGGACTCGATCCAAGATGTCCCGGACCCTGGCACCTGGAAGGCAATCTTGCTCTTGCCCATAGTCCCTCCTTTCTGTTTCCTATCACCACAACTCACCTCTTCTTCCCCCATCCCTTCTGAATCACAAAGCCAGACTCAGTGCCAGAGACCCAACCACAGTAACTTTTCTCTGCTAGGTCATCCTCTGCCTCACACCTACCTCCCCCCCCCCCCCCCCCCCGATAGTATGTATAGTGTTGTTGAGGGGGATGGCCACAAGGGTACTCTGCACTGGATGTTTAACTCCTTTCCCCTCCCAGCTCCCTGACTGTCACTCAGTTTCTTGCCCATGTTAATTTGTTGAGAAATCAGAAGTAACACGGCAATCTAACCACTGGGTTCAAAAGCCACTTATGAACATAATGTGAAAACACTTCAATGTCCTGCATGGCACCCACTCCAGCACAGAGAACTCTGTTTTCTCCACATCACAAATCAAAAGTCATTTGCAAAATAAATTTAAAATTATTTATGAAGTAGCACATAACCGAGAATTTTATTATCAAATGATAATGAATTGGGGTACAGGAAGGAGATGGAGAGTTTAATCATGATGGCATGATGTCATGACAACAACCTTTCCCTCAATGTCAGCAAAACAATAGAGCTGGTGATTGAGTTCAGGATGGAGTTGGTGCACATGCTCCTGTCTTTGTGAATGGTGCTGACATTGAGGGGATTGAGAGCTTTAAGTTCCTGCTCTAGCCACGTAAATGCCATGATCAAGAAAGCTCACCAATGCCTCTACTTCCTCAGGAAACTAAGGAAATTTGGCATGTCCCTCTCAACCCTTACCAATTTTTATCAATGCTCCATAGAAAGCATCCTATCCGGATGCATTACATAATGCATCCTTCAGCAGAAGACAGAAATCTTGAGCAAGGTGCACAGAATGCTAGAGGAAGTCAGCAAGTCAGGCAGCATTTATGGAAAGGATTAAAATGTTCTGGGCCGAGGCCCTTCATCAGGACCACATTACAGCTGGCATACTAATCTGGATGCATCATCATTTAGTATATTAACTTTTCTACCTGAGGCCACTAAGAAACTGCAGGGAGATGTGAAAACAGCTCAGCACATCAAAGGAACCAACCTCTCCTCAGAAGACTCTTCCTACACTTCTTACTGCCTCAGTAAAGCAGTCAGCATAATCAAAGACCCAATCAGCCTTGGACACTTTCATCCTGGAGAAGAATCAATGTTGATCGTAGAGCAGACTTGATAGGCCAAATGGCCTAATTCTTCTCCTATGTCATATATCTGATAAAAGCCTGAAAGCATGTGCACCAGGCTGAAGGACAACTTCTACCCTGCTGTTATAAGACTACTGACTGGTTCCCTCATAGGATAAGATCTTGACCTCACAATTTACCTCTCGTACTCCATTGTCAACAACATTGCACTTTCTTTGTACCTTTTGCAGTTTATTCTGCATTTTGTTATTGTTTTACCTCGTCCTACCTCAATGCACTGGGTAATGAATTGATCTGTATGAACAGTATGCGAGACAAGCTTTTCACTATAACACAATACATGTGACAAGAATAAACCAATTTCATTTCCAATTCCAGCACAAGATGACTGAATACCTGAGAATGTTCTGGTGTGTTGTTGGAGCTTTGTTATGACCCAAAACTAATCTTGTCTTTCCTGGATAATTCTCTGCTTGTGATACTTCCTGCTACAGGAAATATTTACAAACAGAGCTTGGTTTATAATTTTATAAACATTTATAAAAACCTGCTTATATTTCAGTGAGCTGCAACCATCGCAAGCAGTTGCTTATTCAGCTGATGCGATGCAAGGTTTAAAAGAATTCAGAGCCTTTTGGAATGTTTCAAAGAGCTTAGCCAATCTATTCGGCACTCGGCAAAGGACAATGAAAAGAAACAAGATATAAGAGAAGGGGCCACTGTGTGAACAGACAGCGTTAGAGTCGTCATGCCTCAGCTCATCAGTGCAAGAATAGGCTTAGGCAAGAACAGGTGGAGGCTGTAAGTAAGTTGCTAGTAAGTTTTTTTCTCTTTCTGTGTCTAGTAGTACACAGCTAATGCGCTGAGAGTGGGTCCAGGGTTAATGGTACATTCTCCATGGGAGCTCTGGCAGACCAGCTGTCTCCCTGATAACTCTATCTGCACAAGGTGCTTCGAGCTGTAGCCCCTTAGAGACCATGTTAAGGAACTGGAGCTGCAGCTGAATGACCTTCAGCTCATATGGGAGAATGAGGAGGTGATAGATAGGAGCCACAGGGAGGCAGTCGTGCCTAAGTTGCAGGAGACAGGTACCTGGGTCACTGTTGGGAGAAAGAAAGAGAATAGACAGTGCAATAGCCATTCCCCTCAATAATAATTATACCGCTTTGGACACAGTGAGGGGTGGAGAAATAATCTACTGGGGGAAGCCACAACGAGCAGGTCTCTGGCATTGAGTCTGGCTCTCGGGCTCAGAAGGGAGGGGAAGAGGTGTGCAGTAGTGGTTGAGGGTAGAGGAGCAGATGAGATTCTGTGAACATGAAAGAGACACCCGTATAGTATGTTGCCTCCGATGTGCCAGGGTCAGGGATATCTCAGATCATGTCCACAGCACTCTAAAGGGGAAGAGCAAACAGCCAGAAGGTGGCTTACATATTGATAGCAACAACATAGGTACCAAAAGGGAGGAGACCCTGAAAAGAGAATATAGGGACTGAGGTAGAAAACTGAAAAACAGGACTTCCAGCTAGTAATCCCTGGATTGCTGCGTATGCCATGCACAGTGGGTGTAAGAATAGAATGATTTGCCAGATGAATGCGTGGCTGAGGAATTGGTGTAGAGGACATGGTTTCAGATTGCAATCTGTTCTGAGGAAGGTATGACCTGCACAAAAAGAATGAATTACACCTGAACCCAAGAAGGACCAATATCCTTGTGAGTTGTTGGAGAGGGTTTAATTTAATCTGGCAGGGGAATAGGAACTGGAGAACTGAGGATGGGGCAGTTGGTATACAAGTAAACACAGTACATAGTGAAACTGCGAGGAAGACAGGGAAAGATTGCAATCAGTAGGATAAGTTGTGTGTAAAATGGGGAAAAATCAAACAGTGTGATGAATACAGGACTAAAGATGTTATGTTTGAGTGACCCAGTATATTGAATAAGTAGGTGATCTGTAACACAGTTAGAGATTGACAGGTATGACGTTGTAGGCATCACTGAGTTGTGGTCGAGAGAAGAGCATAGTGGAGAGTTCAGAATCAAAGGATATACAGTGTATCAAAACTACAGGCAGGTAGGCCTAGAGGGTAGGGTGGCTCTGTTACTTAAAATATTAATCAAATCTTCAGAAAGAGGTAGCATAGGATTGGAAGGTATAGAATCCTTGTGGGTAGTTAAGAAACTGTAAGGGTAAAAAGACCTGATTGGAGTTATATACAGGCCTCCAAACAGTAGCCAGGACATGAGATACAAATACAATGCGAGATAGAAATGGCATGTAAAGATGGCAATGTTACAGCAGTCATGTGCAATTTCAATATGCAAGTGGAATGGGAAAATCAGATTGATGCTGAATCCCAAAAGAGGAAATTTGTGGAATGCCTACAATGAGTTTTTTTTTGAGCAGCTTGTTATTGAGTTCACTGGAGGAAAGGCAATTTAGGATCGGGCATTGTATAATGAACCAGATTTAATTAGGGAGCTTAAGGTAGAGGAGACCTTAGGAAAAAGTGATCATAATATGATAGAATCCACCCTGCAGTTTGGAGAGGGAGAAGCTAAAGTCAGATGTATCAGTGGAGTAAAGGGAACTACAGAGGCATGAGAGGGGAGCTGGCCAAAGGGAATTCTCTCAGGGATGTTGGCAGAACAGCAATGGCTGGAGTTCCTCAGGACAATTCAGAAGATGTAGGATAGATACATACCAAAGATTTTTAAAAAATTCTAAAGGGAGAATGAGACCAATGTGGCTGTCAAGGGAAGTCAAATGCAGTATACAATGAAAAGAGAGGACATATAATATAGCAAAAATAAGTTAAAGCTCAAGCATTGGGAAGCTTCTAAAAGCCAACAGAAGGCAACTGAAAAAGCCATAAAGAGAGAAAAGATGAAATAATGGTAGGTTAGCCAATAATATAAAAATGAATACTAAAGTTTTATTAGATATATAAAGAGTAAAATAGAGTGGAAAGTGGATCAGTGGAAAATGACACTTGAGAGGTAGTAATGGGGAGATAGAAATGATGTATGATCTTTTGTGTCAGTTTTCACAGTGGAAGACACTAACAGTACACCAGAATTAGAGAATGTGACAGAGCAGAAGTGAGTGTAGTTGCTATGACTAAGAAGAAGATGCATGGGAAAGTGAAAGGTCATAAGGTAGAGAAGTCACCTTGTTCAAATGGACTACAACCCAAGAGGCAGTTGAAGAGATTGTGGGGGCATTAGTAATGATCTTTCCAGAATCATGAGATTCTGGGATGGCTCCAGAAGACTGGAACATTATAAATGTCACTCCACTCTTTAAGAAGGGAGGGAGGCATAAGAAAGAAGAAGATATGGCCAACTTCAGTGGTTGGGAAGATATTGGAGTCCAATAAAATTGACCTGCACAAAAAGGACGGGTTGCACTTGAATCCAAGGGGGAACAATATCCTGGCAGAGATCAGGCTAGAGATAAGGCTACAACACACACAAAATGCTGGTGGAACACAGCAGGCCAGGCAGCATCTATAAGGAGAAGCACTGTTGACGTTTTGGTCCGAGACCCTTCGTCAAGATAAGGCTATTGGGAAGAGTTTAAACTAGAATTATTGGGGGGTGGGAACCGAACTGAAGAGATGGAGGAAGGGATGGTTGGCTCACAAATAGAGCAAGCTTGGAGACAGTGTGAGAGGGAAGATAGGCATGTGGTAGAGAAGGGATACACTCAAATTGATGGTTTGAGTTATGTTTATTTTAACGCAAGAAGCATCATAAACAAAGCAGATGAGCTTAGAACGTGGATCAGCACGTAGAGACTCTGTAGGTGGAAGTGAGAAACAGGAAGGGGACAATAACTCTACTGGGTGTTTTTATAAACTACCTAATAGTAACAGGGACATCAAGGAACAGATAGGAAGACAGATTCTGGAAAGGTGTAATAATAACAGGGTTGTTCTGGTGGGAGATCGTAATTTCCCAAATATTGATTGGCATCACCCTAGAGCAAGGGGTTTAGATGGGGTGGAGCTTGTTAGATGTGTTCAGAAAGGTTCCTTGACACCAAATATAGGCTGTACTTGATTTGGTATTGGGAAATGAACCTGGTCAGATGTCAGGTCTCTCAGTGGGAGAGTGTTTTGGAGATAATCATCACAATAGCATTGGAGAGGGATAGGAACAGACAAGTTAGGAAAGCGGTTAATTGGAGTGAGGGAAATAGGAAGCTATCCGGCAGGAACTTGGAGGCATAAATTGGGAACAAATGCTGTCAGGGAAATGTACAGCAGAAATGTGGCAAATGTTCAGGGGGTATTTGCGTGGCGATCTGCATAGGTATGTTCCAATGAGACAGGGAAAGGATGGTAGGGTACAGGAATCATGGTGTACTAAGGCTATTGAAAATCTAGTCTAGAAAAGAAAAGCTTACAAAAGTTTAAATAAAATAGGTAATGACAGAGAACTAGAAAATTTAAGGCTAGCAGGAAGGAGCTTAAGAATGAAATCAGGAGAGCCAGAAGGAGCCATGAGAAAGCCTTGGTGAGCAGGATTAAAGAAAACACCAGAGTATTTTACTAGTATATGAAGAGCAAGAGGATAAGATGTGAGAGAATAGGACCAATCACAAGAGAATGTGACAGTGGAAAAGTGTGTATGGAACGGAGGAGATAGCAGAAGTACTTAATGAGTACTTTGCTTCAGTATTCACTACAGAACAGGATCTTGGCGATTGTAGGGATGATTTACAGCTGGTTGAAAAGCTTGAGCATATAGACATTAAGAAAGAGGATGTGCTGGAGATTTTAGAAAGCATCAAGTTGGATAAGTCTCCAGGACCAGACGAGATGTACCCCCCCCAGGCTACTGTGGGAGGAAAGGGAGGAGATTGCTGAGCCTCTGACAATGATCTTTGAATCATCAATGGGGAAAGGAGAGTTTCCAGAGGATTGGAGGATTATAATAAACCATATAACCATATAACAATCACAGCACAGAAACAGGCCATCTCGGGCCTCCTAGTCCGTGCCGAACTCTTAATCTCACCTAGTCCCACCTATCCGCACTCAGCCCATAACCCTCCACTCCTTTCCTGTCCATATACCTATCCAATTTTACCTTAAATGACACAACTGAACTGGTCTCTACTACTTCTACAGGAAGCTCATTCCACACAGGTATCACTCTCTGAGTAAAGAAATACCCCCTCGTGTTTCCCTTAAACTTCTGCCCCCTAACTCTCAAATCGTGTCCTCTCGTTTCAATCTCCCCTACTCTCAATGGAAACAGCCTATTCACGTCAACTCTACCTATCCCTCTCAAAATTTTAAATACCTTGATCAAATCCCCCATCAACCTTCTACGCTCCAATGAATAGAGACCTAACTTGTTCAACCTTTCTATGTAACTTAAGTGCTGAAACCCAGGTAACATCCTAGTAAATCGTCTCTGCACTCTCTCTAATTTATTGATATCTTTCTTATAATTCGGTGACCAGAACTGCACACAATATTCTAAATTTGGCCTTACCAATGCCTTGTACAATTTTAACATTACATTCCAACTTCTGTACTCAATGCTTTGATTTATAAAGGCCAGCATTCCAAAAGCCTTCTTCACCACCCTATCTACATGAGACTCCACCTTCAGGGAACTATGAACTGTTATTCCTAGATCTCTCTGTTCCTCTGCATTCCTCAATGCCCTACCATTTACCCTGTATGTTCTATTTGGATTATTCCTGCCAAAATGTAGAACCTCACACTTCTCAGCATTAAACTCCATCTGCCAACGTTCAGCCCATTCTTCTAACTGGCATAAATCTCCCTGCAAGCTTTGAAAACCCACCTCATTATCCTACCTTAGTATCATCGGGATACTTACTAATCCAATTTACCACCCCGTCATCCAGATCATTTATGTATATTACAAACAACATTGGGCCCAAAACAGATCCCTGAGGCACCCCGCTAGTCACCGGCCTCCATCCCGATAAACAATTATCCACCACTACTCCCTGGCATCTCCCATCTAGCCACTGTTGAATCCATTTTATTACTCCAGCATTAATACCTAACGACTGAACCTTCTTAACTAACCTTCCATGTGGAACTTTGTCAAAGGCTTTGCTGAAGTCCATATAGACTACATCCACTGCCTTACCCTCGTCAACATTCCTCGTAACTTCTTCAAAAAATTCAATAAGGTTTGTCAAACATGACCTTCCACGCACAAATCCATGCTGGCTACTCCTAATCAGATCCTGTCTATCCAGATAATTATTAATACTATCTCTAAGAATACTTTCCATTAATTTACCCACCACTGATGTCAAACTGACAGGTCTATAATTGCTAGGCTTACTTCTAGAACCCTTTTTAAACAATGGAACCACATGAGCAATACGCCAATACTCCGGCACAATCCCCGTTTCTAATGACATCTTAAAGATCTCCGTCAAAGCTCCTGCTATTTCTACACAAACTTCCCTCAAGGTCCTGGGAAATATCCTGTCAGGACCCGGAGATTTATCCACTTTTAAATTTCTTAAAAGTGCCAGTACTTCCACCTCTTTAATTGTCATAGGTTCCATAACTTCCTTACTTGTTTCCCACACATTACACAATGCAATATCCTTCTCCTTAGTGAATACCAAAGAGAAGAAATCGTTCAAAATCTCCCCCATCTCCCTCGGCTCCACACGTAGCTGACCACTCTGAGTCTCTAAGGGGCCAATTTTATCCCTCACTATCCTCTTGCTTTTAATATAACTGTAGAAACCTTTCGGATTTACTTTCACCTTATTTGCCAAACCAACCTCGTATCTTCTTTTAGCTTTTCTCATCTCTTTCTTAAGATTCCTTTTACATTCTTTATATTCCTCGAGCAATTCCTTTACTCCATGCTGCCTATATCTATTGTAGACATCCCTCTTTTTCCGAACCAAATTTCTAATATCCCTTGAAAACCATGGTGCTTTCAAACCTTTAACCTTTCCTTTCAACCTAACAGGAAAATAAAGATTCTGTACCCTCATAATTTCACCCTTAAATGACCTCCATTTCTCTATTACATCCTTCCCATAAAATAACATGGTTGTGGATGTTGTTCCCTTATTCAGGAAAGGAAGTAGATATAGCCCAGGAAATCATAGACCTGTGAGTCTTACTTCAGTGGTTGGTAAATTGATGGAGAAGATCCTGAGTGGCAGGATTTATGAACATTTGGAGAAGCATAATATGATTAAGAATAGTCAGCATGACTTTGTCAAAGGCAAGTTGTACCTTACAAGCCTGATACAATTTTTTGAGAATATGACTAAATGTGTTGATGAAGGTAGAGTAGTAGATGTAGCCTATATGGATTTCTGCAAGGCATTTGATAAGGTACCCCATGCAAAGCTTATTGAGAAAGTAAGGAGGCATGAAATCTAGGGGGACATTGCTTTGTGGATCCAGAATTGGCTTGCCCACAGAAGGCAAAGAGTAGTGATAGATGGGTCATATTCTGCATGGAGGTCAGTGACCAGTGTTGTGCCTCAGGGATCTGTTCTGGGACCCCTTCTCTTTGTGATTTTTATAAGTGACCTGGATGAGGAAGTGGAGGGATGAGTTAGTAAATTTGCTGATGACACAAATGTTGGGGGTGTTGTGGATAGTGTGGAGGCCTGTCAGAGGTTACAGTGGGACATTGATAGGATGCAAAACAGGGCTGAGAAGTGACAGATGGCGTTCAACCCAGATAATTGTGAGGTGGCTCATTTTGGTAATTCAAATATGATAGCAGAATATAGTATTAATGGCCAGGCTCTTGGCAGTGTGGAGGATCAGAGGGATCTTGTGGTCTGAGTCCATAGGATGCTCAAAGCTGCTGCGCAGATTGACTGTGTGGTTAAGAAGGAATATGGTGCATGGAACTTCATCAACTATGGGATTGAGTTTAGGAGCTGAGAGGTAATGTTGCAGCTATATAGGACTCTGGTCAGACCCCTCTTGAAGTGATGTACTCAGTTCTGGTCGCCTCACTACAGGAAGGATGTGAAAGCCATAGAAAGGGTGCAGAGGAGATTTACAAGGATGTTGCCTGGATTGGGGAGCATGCATTATGAGAATAGGTTGAGTGAACTCAGTCTTTTCTCGGAGTGACGGAGGATGAGAGGTGACCTGAATGAGGTGTATAAAATGATGAGAGGCATTGATCATGTGGATAGTCAGAGGCTTTTTCCCAGGGCTGAAATGGCTAACATGAGAGGGCTCAATTTTAAGGAGCTTGGAAGTAGGTACAGAGGAGACTTCGAAGTTATGTTTTTACACAGAGTGGTGAGTGCATGGAATGGGCTGCCGGTGACGGTGGTGGAGGCGGATACGATAGGGTCTTTTAAGAGACTCCTGGATAAGTACATGGAGCTTAGAAAAACAGAGGGCTATGGGTAACCCTAGGTAATTTCTAAAATAAGTACAGATTCGTCACGGGGCTGTGGACTGAAGGGCCTGTATTGTGCTGTAGGTTTTTTATGTTTCTACGTTTCTAAAATTGATGTTTTGGGGTACTTGGAAACACAAGATAAAATAGGCCAAGTTCAACATGGTTTACTTAAGGGAAAATTTTGCCTGAAAAATCTGTTGGAATTCTTTGAGGAAATAATAGGATAGATAAAGGAGTCAGTTGATGATGTTAACTTGGATTTTCAAAAGGCCTTTGACAAGATGCTGCACATGAGGCTGCTTTACAAGATAAGAACCCATGTTATTTCAGGAAATATACCTGCATGGATAGAAGATTGTCTGACTGGCAGGAGGCAAGGAGTAGCAATAAAGGGAGTTTTTCTGATTGGTTGCCGGTGGCAGTGGTATTCCACTGTGTTCGGTGTAGGGACCACGCCTTGTCATGTTATATATCAATGATGTGGATGATGGAGTTGATGGCTTTATGGCCAAGTTAGCTGACAATAAGAGGATAGTTGGATGGGGCAGGTAATGTTGATCAAGCAGGGTGTCTCCAGAATGACTTAGACTGATTAAGAGAATGGACAAAAAGTGACAGATGGAATACAGTCTTGGGATGTGTGTGGTCATGCACTCCAGTGGAAGGAATAAAAGTATAAACTGCTTTCTAAACGGTAAGAAAATTCAAAAATAGATGTGCAAAGGACCTTGGGAGTCCTCATGCTAAAGGTTAACTTGCCAGTTGATTCGGTGGTAGGAAGACAAATGCAATGTTAGCATTCATTTTGAGAAGACTAGAACATAAAAGCAAGGATGTAATGCTGAGTCTTCATAAGGCATTTGTTCAGACTGCACTTGGAGTATTGTGAGCAGTTTTTGGGGCTCTTATCTAACAAAAGAGGCTCCATAGGAGGTTCATGAAAATGATTCTAGGAGTTAAAAGGTTAACTTATGAGGAATGTTTGATGGCTCTTGACCTGCACTCACTGGATTTTTGATGAATATGGGGAAATCTCATTGAAATCTACTGAATATTGAAAGGCTGAGATAGAGTGGAAGTGGAAAGGATGATTTTTTTAGTGGGTGAGTCTAAGACCAGAGGGCCAAGCCTCCGAATAGAGGGACATCCATTCAGAACAGAGGTGATGAGTAACTTCTTTAGCTGGAGGATCATGAAGTAGTGGAATGCATCACTGCCACTGATGGTGTGGAGGCCAAGTCATTTAAAACAGAGGTTAATAGATTCTCAATTAGTCAGGGTGACAAAGGTTACATGGAGAAGGCAGGAGAATGGGGATAAGAGAGATAACACATCAGTCATGATGGAATAGTGGAGCAGATTCAATGGACTGAATGGCATAATTCTGCTCCTATGTCTTATGCTCTTAATTACTAGTGCCCCACTGTGTTACAAAAAAAATCCTTTTGACAGCTTGTTTTCATTTAACTTCTTCCACTACATTTGATTTTGCTAAGACGACTATTTCATCTTCGTATATTCTTTGATTGAGCTGTCTAGAAAAAGAATTGAAAAGAAATAAAGAGAAGAAATTGATTCAGTGGCCGCTTTATTAGGTACACCTGCAGCCCAGCTTATTAATGCAAATATCTTATTAGCCAATCATGTGACAGCAACTCAATGCATAAAAGTATGCAAACATAGTCAAGAAGTTCAGTTGTTGTTCAGTCCAAACAACAGAAGGGGGAAACAATATGACATAAGTGACTTTGACCGTGGCATGATTGTTGGTGCCAGGTTTGAATATCTCAGTAAATGATGATCTCCTGGGATTGTCATGCACAATGTTCTCTAGAATTTACAGAGAATAGCATAAAAAATCATCCAATAAACAGCAGTTCTGTGGGCAAAATGCCTTGTTAATGAGACAAGTCTGAGGAGAATAGCCAGACTCATTTAAGCAGACAGGAAGGTGACAATAACTCAGGTAATCGCCCATTAGAACAGTGTTGTGCAAACAAACACCTCTGAATGCACAACAGTGGTGTGCAAAAGAGCATCTCTGAATGCACAACGGGTTGAACCTTGAAGTGGAAAGCTACATCCTGAGAAGACCACACACATACACTCAGTGTACCTAATAAAGTGACCACTGGTTGGATACAAGTTAAATCTATTCCATAATCTGAAAGCTATTAAATTGGCTGGGGTTGTGTACAAGTTTAACATCTGTTCAGTGTTCTGTAAAGACTTGTGTATGTGAGTGGAGAAGAATCAATAGTGATTTCCAAACATTAATAAAATCCTACTTAGTTTTATATCTATGAACATATTCTTGAATAGATTTTTCGAAGCATACCACATAATAAATTAAACCGTGTTTTGTGTTATCGACAGGTATAATAATTGAAACAGATTTTCCTCTGACTGAATTTGTTGTGGACTGGGACACTGGTTCCTTCGACATTACTGTAGAACTGGACCTTGTAGCTGCACCACCAGAATGGCGTTGACAACCAGTGAGACCCTGACCCACTACCACACCAACTGCTGAAACTCAAAGGTATCGCATGCTGGGAACAGCTATGGCATTCAACTGAGGACATGTTACAAGAGAGTAATGTTGAAAAAAAGCAACAGAAATTCATCAGCTTAGAAAGCATGCACAGATTCAGGTTTATTTATCTTGTGTACACAAAATATACACTGAAATGTGTCAATTGCATAAAACAACCAATACACTCAAACCACGTGCTGGGGACAGTCTGCAAGTGTTGCCACATATTCTGCATGTCCACATGCAGTGTTCAACAGAACACAAGCACCAAGTACAACAAAACAAGACAAATCAAGCCTCTTACCACCATCACTTTCACACACACACACACACACACACACACACACACACACCTCCAGCCCCAGAACAGGCTGCCTCTGGGCCTCCAGATCTTGCCTGCAGACTCTCAGTCTTTAGCCCTTCAAAGTCATCTCAGGATTCACCGATCAGAGCTTTGACCTTTGAGCCTCGACTTCCAGACTCTCAGAGACCTCTGACCCCAGAGACACAAACACTCATGACTGCGTCAGGCCTCTACCTTTAGACTTCATTAAAATCTGTGTGGATGAGTGCGTACCTACGGAGCCTTACTGTACATTCACAAACCAAAAGCCAAGGATGAACCAGGAGGTATGTCATCTGCTGAAGGCTAGATCTGTGGCATTCAAGTCTGGCGACCCAAGCCTGTACCAGAAAACCAGGTATGATCTGTAGAGGGCTATTTCAAGGGCAAAGAAGCTATTTTAAACAAGGTTGAAGGCAACATTGGATGAAAGGCAACTCTGGCAGGGTTTGCAAGACATTAATTCCTACAAAGTGAAACCCAATAGCATAAATGGCAGCGATGTTTCACAATGCTTCTATGCCCAGCTTGAAAGGGAGAACACAACTACAACTGTGAAAATCCCTGCTCACCTGATGACCCTGTGATCTCTGTCTCAGAGGCCAACAATAGGCTGTTCTTAAAGAGATTGAACCCTTGCAAGACAAAAGGTCCTGATGGAGTAGCTGGTAAGGCTCTGAAGACCTGTGCCAACCAACAAGTAGGAGTATTTAAGGACATTTTCAACCTCTCACTGATATGGACAGAAGTTCACCTTTGCTTCAAAAAGGCAACAATTATATCAGTGACTAAGAAGAATAATGTGAGCTGCCTTAATGACTATCACCCAGTAGCACTCACATCGACAGTGAAGAAACGCTTTGAGAGGTTGGTTATGACTAGACTGAACTCCTGCCTCAGCAAGGACGTGGACCCATTGCAACAACAGGTCAAGTCAAATCACTTTTTATAGTCATTTCGACCATAACTACTGGTACAGTACATAGTAAATAAGAGACATTTTTCAGGACCATGGTGTTACTTGACACAGTACAAAAACTAGACTGAACTACGTAAAAAAAAACACAGAAAAAAAAACTACACTAGACTACAGACCGTCCCAGGACTGCATAAAGTGTACAAAACAGTGCAGGCATTACAATAAATAATAAACGGGACAATAGGGCAGTAAGTTGTCAGTCCAGGCTCTGGGTATTAAGGAGTCTGATAGCTTGGGGGAAGAAACTGTTACATAGTATGGTTGTGAGAGCCTGAATGCTTCGGTGCCTTTTCCCAGATGGCAGGAGGGAGAAGAGTTTGTATGAGGGGTGCGTGGGGTCCTTCAAAATGCTGTTTGCTTTGCAGATGCAGCGTGTAGTGTAAATGTCCGTAATGGTGGGAAGAGAGACCTGATGATATTCTCAGCTGACCTCACTGTCCGCTGCAGTGTCTTGCGATCTGAGATGGTGCAATTTCTGAACCAGGCAGTGATGCAGCTGCTCAGGATGCTCTCAATACAACCCCTGTAGAATGTGATGAGGATGGGCGGGTGGGAGATGGCAGATGCAATCTCAATGGCTCTCCACACAGCTTTAGACCACCTGGTCAATACAAACACCTACGTCAGGATGCTGTTCATCGATTATAGCTCAGCATTAAATACCATCATTCCCACAATCCTTATTGAGAAGTTGCATATCCTGGGCCTCTATACCTCCCTCTGCAATTGGATCCTCAACTTCCCAACCAGAAGACCACACTCTGTGTGGATTGGTGATAACATATCCTCTTCACTGACGATCAACACTGGCGTACCTCAGGGGTGAGTGCTTAGCCCACTGCTCTACTCTCTATATGCCCATGACTGTGTGGCTAGACATAACTCAAATATCATTTATAAATTTGCTGACAATACAACCATTGTTGGTGGAATCTCAGGTTGTGACGAGAGGGCGTGCAGGAGTGAGATATGCCAACTAGTGGAATGGTGTCACAGCAACAACCTGGCACTCAACGTCAGTAAAACAAAAGAGCTGACTGTGGACCTCAGGAATGGTAAGATGAAGGAACACATACCAATCCTCATAGAGGGATCAGAAGTGGAGAGAGTGAGCAGTTTCAAGTTCCTGAGTGTCTGGATCTCTGAAGATCTAACCTGGTCCCAACATATCGATGTAGTTTTAAAGAAGGCAAGACTTCATTAGGAATTTGAAGAGATTTGGCATGACAATAAATACACTCAAAAACTTCTATAGTTGTACCGTGGACAAACTGCATCACTGTCTGGTATGGAGGGGGGGGGGAGGGTGGCTACTGCACAGGATAGAAAGAAACTGCAGAGGGTTGTAAATCTGGTCAGCTTCATCTTGGGTACTTGCCTACAAACTACCCAGGACATCTTCAGGGAGCAGTGTCTCAGAAAGGCAGCGTCCATTATTAAGGACCTCCAGCATGCAGGGCATGCCCTTTTCTCACTGTTACCATCAGGTAAGAGGCACAGAAGACTGAAGGCACACACTCAACGATTCAGGAACAGCTTCTTCCCCTCTGCCATCCGATTCCTAAATGGACATTGAACCCTTGGACACTACCTCACTTTTTTTAATATACAGTATTACTGTTTCTTGCACTTTTTAAAATCTATTCCATGTACATATACTGTCATTTATTTATTTATTATTTTATTTTTAATTTTTTTCTTCTATTTTATGTATTGCATGGAACTGCTGCTGCTAAGTTCCCAAATTTCACGTCACATGCCGGTAATCATAAACCTGATTCTGATTCTGATTAAACATTGATTTTCAGATTTCAGACAATAAAACTAAATTTAACCATCTAAAACATGCATACTTTTATGTCCACAGCTGATTTCCCTCCATCACATACTCATATATGACTGAAGTGGTATATAGATGCTGGCATATGTCTCAGCCAGGAACTGGAAAATCTGTATAAATTGCTGCTGGACTTCTCAAGGTGTTCACTGGTCCAAAGTGGGTCTCCTGTGGCCAGCAATCTGCCAAACATTGTAGGAATAAAGTCAGAATGGCACATAGAAACAGGCCATCAGCCCAACTCATCTGTGCTAGTGGTTGTGCTAGTAGGCTCAAAGATCCTTTTCACTAGCATATTCCTCCTTCCTTCATTCCTTCATACTTTATTTTGAGTTACCAATAAAGCCTTCTGTCCCAATAAAGCCTTACTGCCCGATTACAACCACGTGACTTATAAACTTACTAACTCATATATCTCTGGAATGGGGGAGGGATCCAGAATACCCAGAGAAAACCCACCATCCTTGGGGAGAATGGTACAATCAGAGGTGGGAATTGAACCCATGTCATTGGCACTATAATAGCATTATGCCAATTACTACACTACCATACCATCTTATTCTGCTGTCTGTTAAATGCATTTCACATACTATTCACATGAACTTTTCAATTTGATAGTGAACTCCACGTCTTCGCCACCCTCGCTTACAGGTGGGATTTTGTAGATGAGAGAGCTCGTCAGCTTTCGGTCAAAGGCATGGCGCGTGTAAAACACAGCAAGCAGTGTACTAAAATGAAGTGAACAGTTTGCAGCAGGATAACAGCAGGATCCAAGTAAAAAAAGAGATGTGTGAAGATGCATTCAAGAAAGACTGATGACAATAAAGAACAGTCTCGTTTTTTAAATTTTGATCTCCCAATCTTAAACCAGGGATGTGTGTGATTGCTATTGATTTGTGCCGAATGCACGAGAAAGGCAACAGCATTCGGGATGAACTTCTGTTGGGTTAGCTAATCTCAATCAGGTCAACCCCCAATGGTCTGCATTTGGCCTCAACTGACACACTGAGTTCAAAAGTTCAAAATTCAAAGTAAATTTATTATCAAAGTACATATATGTCACCATATACAATCCTGAGATTCATTTTCTTACAGGCACACTCAATAAATCCATAATAAAATAATAATCATAATAGAATCAGTGAAAGACCACACCAGCTTGGGTGACAATAAACTGTGCAAATACAACAGCAAGGAAATAATTGTAATA
Organism: Hypanus sabinus; assembly: GCF_030144855.1. NCBI lineage: Eukaryota > Metazoa > Chordata > Chondrichthyes > Myliobatiformes > Dasyatidae > Hypanus > Hypanus sabinus. The sequence goes on along the minus strand of NC_082715.1, from coordinate 83,704,509 downwards.
AATAAATATCAAGAAGATGAGATGATGAAAAACATCCTGCAAGATGGCACAGTAGCACAGGAGTTAGTAAGACGCTCTACCCAGCAGCAATCAGTGATTGGTGTTCAATTCCCACCGTTGTTCTCACCATGATTGTATGGGTTTCCTCTGGGGGCTCTGGATCCCATCCCAATTCAAAAGATATACAGCTTAGGGTCAGTGAGTTGTGGGCACGTTGGGTTGGTGCCAAGAGTGTGGCAACACTTGCGGGCTGACCCAGCACAATCCTTCGACTGTGTTAGTCTTTGATGCAAAGCAACACATTTCACAGTTTGCCTTGGGTTTTCAAGTACATGTGACAAATAAAGTGAATTTTTAATAAGGTTTTAGCTACTGCTGGTTAAATCTCTTCGGTGAATCCTTGTCATCTAAAGAATGCTTGGAACACACGCGAATGAAACATTTGATTCCTGATCATTCATTTTCCAGCAAATCACTAAAGTTAAAGGTTTGTACCTGGAATTTTGTAATGCACTAACTGTTCACCACATCTCCAATATTCTAAATGATGGCCTGATTTGGAAAGCACAGCTTTAGTTGTGGTGCACTTTGGGGCATCTTGAAGTAATCAAAGGTACTGTAGAAATGTTACATATTAGTGACCTGCAAATGCTAATCTTGAGCAACATACATAAAATACTGGAGGGATCTTAGTAAGTCAGGTAACATCTCTGGAGGGGAATTGGTGTCGTCAATTAACCGGACTCTGTAAGTCTGCACCCATTCCTCAATCATACTTATGTTTTCTTGTACACAGGGAGAACAGCTGGCCCATGACACCACGCTGCACTGAGGTCTGGACAAAGAAGTGCCATTTTTATACAAAATTGACTAGTTGGATACAGATACTGAACAATTGGTAACCTTTTGTATGTTCAAATTCCTTATTTGCATAATCAACCACCAATCATACCACAATAGTACTGGTATTAAAAGCCAATATAATCTACACATTAAACTCGAATAATACTTTCAGAATTAGTAAAGTAACCAACTAAGTATCACCCTAGAATTCTTCATTTACATCATCATCTTGTCTCCACATGCCAAATGGCTTCAGTCCACTGCTGTGCAAAAGGAAGCTATGTTCACCAGAGGCCCTTCTTCCCCGAGCTGACTGCACAATATTTGTAAATTATCTCTGCCTGGACAATACCTTAACGTTTATCTTTCTGCAATTTCCATGGAATTAACAGTCAACGTTTCAATCCGAGATGCTTTATCATGGCCAAAACACTGACCATTTATTCCCCTCCATAGATACTGCCTGACTTGCTGAGTTCCTTCAGCACTCTGCATGTATTAGTGTAGAAATATTTCTTTCTTGAGGTGGAATGAGAAACATATCTAACAGGCAATCCTTCAGCTCCTACAGTGCTGAATTTCCACTCAGCTGCTATAATGACTGTTTCTACCTTCTGGAACCTGCCACCATCTCTGCAACCACTTGACACACTCTGGGTTCCTTCCTGAAGTTTAGCATGATAATCTGAACTGTCAGTGTGGGATGTGACCCAACATAGTGTTATAGAGTACAACACAGAAACAGGCCCTTTAGCCCATCTGGTCCATGCCAAACTATTATTCTGTCTCATCCCATTGCCCTGCAGCTGGAACATGGCTCTCCATACACCTCCCATCCATGTATTTATCCAAATTTCTCTTAAATGTTACAATCAAACTCGGATCTACCTCTTCTGCTGGCAGCTCATTCCACACTCTCACCATCCTCTGACTAAAGAGGTTCCCCTTAAATATATCACTTTTCACCCACCACCCATGTAGTTCTAACTTCACGCAACTTCAGTAGGAAAGTTCTGCTTGCTTTCACCTTATCTGTAACCCTCATAATTTTGTATACCTCAATCAAGTCTCCCTTCATTGTCCTATGACCCAGGGAATAAAGTCCAAACTAGTTCAACCTTTCCCTGTAACTCAGGTCTGCAAGTCCCAGCAACATTCTTGTAAATCTTCCCTGTCGATGTCATGGATTCTGAATTAAGAGTTGGAGACTCACAATGTTGGCTTGCTTTCTTACAGGAGGAAAGGATCTATGTAGAGTGAATTGACATTACAAATGATGTTCATCCTTTGTCTCAGAGCACAGTACATCTGTACATTTCACTTAATTGAAAATCTGAAGATATGTGACACAACCATTAATGGACAAATTAGGAAATGTCACTTACTCAGTCTCCGCCTAACCTTTGGACCTTTTCAGATTCTCAACTCATGAGAAAGTTTTGAAATAAAGAGAGGCACTGTCTAGCGGAGCGGTCGTCAGAGTAGTGTAAGTCAGAGTAGTAGGGCTTTGGCTGATCACGGCTTCAGCGAGGATGGGCCTAGGTGAGGTAGGTTACATTTTTCCCCCTCTAACAAGAACAGTGGATATGACTGCAAGGCCAGTTTTCTGTTCTGGGTGTCAGATGTGGGATGTCTGGGAGACTTCCAGCCTCTCTAATGGCCACCAGGTACTTCAAGCTGCAGCTCCTTAGAGACCGAGTTAGGGAACTGGAGCTGCAGCTCAATGACCTTCAGCATGTTAGGGAGAGTGAGGAGATGATAGACAGGAGCTACAGGCAGGTAGTCACCTCGGGGCCATAGGAGACAGATAAGTGGGTGATCGTCAGGAGAAGAAAGGGAGGGATTCAGGTAGTGGAGAGCATGCCTGTGGCTGTCCCTCTTCACAGTAAGTACTCTGTTTTGATTGCTATTGGGAGGGGGACCTACCTGGGGGAAGCAACAGTGACTGGGCCTCTGGAAGAGGATGGCAGTGGTAATGGGGGAATCTATAGTTAGTGGGAAAGATAAGCAATTCTGTGGGGGCAAAAAAGAAACAACGATGGTAGTTTGCCTCCCAGGTGCCAGGGTTTGAGATGTTGCTGAGCGTGTCCACAATAACTCGAAATGGGAGGGAGAGCAGCCAGAGGTCGTAGTACATATTGGTACTAAAGACCTAGATAGAAAAAGGGAGGAGGTCCTGAAAGCAGAATACAGGGAGTTAGGATGGAAGTTGAGAAGCAGGACCTCAAAGGTAGTAATCTCGGGATTACTGCCTGTGCCATGTGACAGTGAGTATAGGAATAGAATGAAGTAGAGGATAAATGCGTGAGCTGAGGGTTCGGACAGGGGGCAGGCATTCAGATTTTTGGATAATTGGGACCTCTTCTGGGGCAGGTATGACCTGTACAAAATGGATGGATTGCACTTGAATCCGAGGGGGACCAATATTCTGGCAGGGAGGTTTGCTAATACTATTGGGAAGGGTTTAAACTGCGTTTGTAGATTTGCAGAGGGGTGGGAACTGAAGTGAAGAGGCAGAGGAAGGAGAGGTTGGAGCACAAGTAGAGACAGCTTGTAGGGAGTTTGTGAGAAAGGATAGGCAGATGTTAGAGCAAAGATTCACTCAGCCTGATGGTTAGAGATGTGACTATTTTAATGCAAGGGATATCATAAACAAGGCGGATGAACTTAGAGCGTTGATCAATACGTGGAACTATGACGTTGTGACCATTACAGAGACTTGGATGTCTCAGGAGCAGGAATGGCTGCTGAGTGTGCCAGGCATTAGATAATTCAAGAAGCACAGAGAGGGAAGCAAAACAGGTGGGGGCGTGGCATTCTTGATCAGAGATAGTGTCATGGGTGCAGAAAAGGAGGAAGTCATGGAGAGATGGTCTACTGAGTCAGTGTGGGTGGAAATCAGAAACAGGAAAGGGGCAATAACTCTACTGGGTGTTTTTATAGACCCCCCCAATAGGTAACATGGGTATCAAGGAGCAGATAAGGAGGCAGATTCTGGATTGGTGTAAAAATAATAGGGAGATTTTAACTTTCCTAATATTGATTGGCATCTCTGTAGTGCAAGGGGTTTAGATAGGGTAGAGTTTGTTAGGTGTGTCAGGAAGGTTTCCTGACACAACTAGAAGAGAGGCTGTATTTGTTCTGGTATTGGGAAATGAACCAGGTCAGGTGTCAGATATCTCGATGGGAGAGTATTTTGGAGGCAGTGACCACAACTCTATCTCCTTCATCATATTGTTGGAGAAGGATAGGAGCAGACAATTTGGGAAAACACGTAACTGGGCTAGGGGGAAATATGAAGCTATTAAATAGGAACTTGGGAGCATAAATTGGGAGCAAATGTTCTCAGGGAGCTGCACAGCTGAAATGTGGTAAATGTTCAGGGAACATTTGCATGGAGTTCTGCATAGGTATGTTCCATTGAGGCAGGGAAAAGATGGTAGGTTTAGAGAACCATTGTGTACAAAGGATGGAGAAAATCTAGTTAAGAAGAAAAGAAAAGCTTATGAAATGTTCAAGAAACAAGGTACTGTTAGAGCTCTAGCAAATTACGAAGTTGCTAGGAAGGAGCTTAAGAATGGAATTAGGAGAGCCAGAAAGGACTATGAGAAGGCCTTGGTGAGCAGGATTAAGGAAAACCTCAAGGCATTCTACAAGTATGTGAAGAACAAGAGAATGAATCCTGTAAGAATAGGACCAATTAGGTGCGATAGTGGATATGTGTGCATGGAGTCGGAGGAGGTAGCGGAGGTACTTAATGAATACTTTGCATCAGTATTCTCCAGGGGGAAAGACCTTGACAATTGTGTGGATGACTTACAGTGGACTGAAACGCTTGAGCACATTGACATTAAAAAAGAGGATGTGCTGGAGCTTTTGAAAAGCATTAAGTTAGATAAGTCACCGGGACAGGATGAGACATAGCCCCCAGGCTGCTGTGGGAGGTGACGGAGGAGATTGCTGAGTCTCTTGTGATAATCTTTGCATCATCAATAGGAACAAGAGAGGTAATAGAGGATTGGAGGGTTGCAAATGTTGATCACTTGTTCAAGAAAGGGAGTAGAGATAATGCAGAAAGTTATAGACCAGTGAGTCTGACTTTAGTTGTGAGTATGTTGTTGAAGATCCTGAGAGGCAGGATTAATGAGCATTTGGAGAGACGTAATCCGATTAATGATAGTCAGCATGGCTTTGTCAATGGCAAGTCATGCTTTATGAGCCTGATTGAATTCTTTAAGGATGTAACAGAACATATTGATGAAGGTCGAGCAGTGGATATAGTGTATATGGATTTCAGTAAGGCATTTGATAAAGTTCCCATGCAAGGTTTATTGAGAAAGTAAAGAGGCATGGGATCGAAGTGGACCTTTCTTTGTGGATCCAGAATTAGCTTGCCCATTGAAGGCAATGTGTGGTTGTAGATGGATCATATTCCGCATGGAAGTCAATGACCAGTGGGGTGCCTCAAGGATTTGTTCTGGGACCCCCTTCATAATTTTTATAAATTACCTGGATGAAGAAGCAGAAGGGTGGGTTAGTAAGTTTGCTGATCACACAAAGGTTGGGGTTGTTGTGGATAGTCTGGAGGGCTGTCAGAGGTTTCAGCGGGACGTTGATAGGATGCAGAACTGGGCTGAGAAGTGGCAGATGGACTTCAACCTAGATAAGTATGACATGATTCATTTTGGTAGGTCAAATTTGAAGACATAATATAATATTACTGGTAACACTCTTGACAGTGTGGGGGATCTGTGAGATCTTGGGGTCTGTGTCCATAGGACACTCAAAGCTGCGGTGCAGGTTGACAGTGTTGTTAAGAAGGTGTATGGTACGTTGGCAATCATCAACTGCGGGATTGAGTTCAAGAGGTAACATTACAGCTATATAAGACCTTGGTCAGACCCCACTTGGAGTGCTCAGTTCTGGTCACCTCACTACTGGAATGATGTGGAAACCATAGAGAGCGTGCAGAGGAGATCTACATGGATGTTGCCTGGATTGGGGAGCATGCCTTATGAGAATAGGTTGACTGAACTCGGCCTTTTCTCCTTGGAGTGACAGAGCATGAGAGCTGACCTGATAGGGGTGTATAAGGTGATGAGAGGCATTGATTGTGTGGATAGCCAGAGGCTTTTTCCCAGGGCTGGAATGGCTAACAGGAGGAGGCGTGGTTTTAAGGTGCTTGGAAATAGGTACCGAGGGGACGTCAGGGGTTGGTTTTTCATACAGAGAGTGGTGGGCAGTGGTAGATGCGGATACAATAGGGTCTTTTAAGAGCCTCTTAGATCAGTACATGGAGCTTAGAAAAATAGAGGGCAATGCACCAGGGAAATTCTAGGCAGTCTCTAGAGTAGATTACATGGTTGGCACAACATTGTCCACCAAAGGCCCTGTAATGTGCTGTAGATTTCTATGTCCTTAAGAGATATGGATTTTTGAAGTGCAATAACATTTATGTACTAAAATGGCTCAAGACATTTCACAGGATCAAAATCAGCCAAAATCTGACTTTGAGACCCAGAATCTTGGTCAGAGAGGTTATTTCTAATGATTGATAAGTGAGGAAAGAGAGCAGGAGAGGTGCAAGAATTGCAGGGACAAGAACTGCAGGGTTCAGGACCTAGTTAGCTGAAGGTTCGTGGGAGGAACGTTTGCTGAGAGAAATGAGAGCTGCAGCTACATCTGTTTACATAGCTGGCACAACAGAATGAGCTGTCAAAGGCACTCCTCGCTGAGATTTGAAGAACACAGAGAATAATTTTATATCCTGAGTTCCAGATCACCATTGATCTTTCTCAAACGCAGCTTCACACGTCTCTCCTTTGAAGCCTATCCTGATAATGTTTCACTGCACACACTTTGCTTTAGTGCTCCATCTGGAGTATGTTACTTGCTAAATGCAAGCTAACCTGTCCATTGTGAATTGAATGATGACTGCCTTTTCAAGGGCCATCAGATGACCTTCATCCTGTACAATTTTTATCCCTCAGCCTATTTTCCCCTCTTCCATTCACTCTCTTACTCCAGGTCATCCCTTGGGATTGAGCATGGCTTGTTTCCACTCCAGTTCTGTGGGTACTGAGGTGACTGATGAGGCCAAAGTGGGAAGCACAGACACTTCCATGATGGGGCATGACTTGAGAAATAGAGTGGGCAGGTTTGTGCATCCTTTCCAGTAGTATCGCAAGAAAAGTAAATTTCTGAGGTCTGGTCTTTAGGTTCTAAATGCCTTCTCCAGTGGTCCTTTAGAGATTCCCAACAGTCAAGAAAGAAATTTGCATTTCTTCATGGAGACCAGCAGTAGATCCTTGAATCTTTTCATCCCAAGTATCTTCTGCCATTCAAACAGATCGCCGTTGATCTCAGTATTAATTCCATCTATCCACCTTGACTTTGCTATTGCAAGTCACAATTGTCTTCACAGCTGTTAAACGCTTATAATGTCTATTCAAAACCAAGCTCAGATTACAACTTGTCCATTAACCTCTTTGAGACAGCTTTTGTCCAGGAACACTTCAGTATGTTAGATCTTATTTTATGATGGAATCATAGAGTCATAGAGTACTACAGCAGTGTTGGCCTATTCAGTCTATGTCGATACAATCTTCTGCCTACTCCTTACTACCTACACCTGTACTATATCCCTCCAAACCCCTGACATTGATGGACTTATTCAAATTTCACTTAAATGACACTTGTCGGCTGCCCTCAGCGCATCATCAGATCGTGTTGATTGTTAATGCAAACAATGCATTTTACTATATGTTTTGATGTACATGACTAATAAACAAATCTAATCAAAATGGTACAATTGAACCTGCCTCTACCACTTCCACTGCAGCTTGTTCCACACTCACACCACCCTCTAAGTGAAGAAGTTCCCCTTCAGGTTCCCCTTAAATATTTCACCTTTCACCCTTAATCTATGACCTCTAGTTCTATTCTCACACATCCTGAGGGGTGAATGCCTGCATCCATTCACCCTATATTCACAGTTTACCCCTCATAATTTTGTATACTTCTAAAATATCTCCCCTCATTCTTCTACACTCCAAGAAATAAAGTCCTAACCTATTTAAACTTTCCCTATACCTTAGGTCCTAGGTCCTGGTAAAATCCTTGTAAATTATCTCTGTACTCTTTTAGACTAATTGATATCTTTCCTGACCAGAACTGCACATGATACTCTAAATTCAACCTCACCAACATCCGAAACAACTTCAACATAACATACCAACTCCTGTACTCAATACTTTGATTTATATACAAGGGATGATTGATAAGTTTGTGGCCTAAGGTAGAAGGTGTCAAGTTTAGAAAACCTAGCACATTTGTTTTTCAACATATTCCCCTCCTATATTTACACACTTAGTCCAGTGGTCGTGGAGCATACGGATCTTGGACTTCCAGAAGGTGTCCACAGAAGGGTGATTGATAAGTTTGTGGCTTAAGCTAGAAGGAGTTGAGTTATACAGCTCTTGTTACATGCACATGCAGGTCAACTCTTTGAGTGATTATGCAGAAAGTTTGAAGTTAATAACTCATCTCCTTCCTCCTTAGGCCACGAATTTAACAACCACCCCTGCTGTGGACGGTGTGCTCCACGACCGCTGGACTAAGTGTGTAAATGTAGGAGGAGACTATGTTGAAAAATAAATGTGCTAGGTTTTCTAAAATTGACTCCTTCTACCTTAGGCCACAAACTTATCAATCACCCCTCGTATGCCAGAAGGTCTCTTTGCCACCCCATCTATTGGTAATGCCACATTTAATGGTTGAAATCTTTTTTGATTGGGAAGGCATTTTCATATAATACTTCAATGTACCATTCCTTAGACCAAAGACCTTGAGATATTCTCAGATATACCCCCACGCAGCAAAACATCTCGCGTTGTTGGATTTGCTTAGCCATCTGCTGAATTCATTATATCCGATTACAAGAGGACTATTACTAAAAATTATAAAAGTTAAGTGGGTGACAGGATTAAGCTATTAAAGGTATTTCATGGATGGATAAACTAGAAAGAGAGAGAACCAATATCCTTTGTTCTGGTGAATGTAGAAATGGAAGAATACCTAAAACAAGCAAGGCAAGATGCCACTGGTGAAACACAGCAACTAGTTGTGGCAGCTTACAGACTTCTAAATATACTTCTAAGCTACTCTCACTGCAATCTGCAGCCTGTAATTTCCCTTTAAGTAGCCTACTTTTGAACAAACAACAACTTTACAGTCTTATGAAGGACATGGCAGACTTAACCCTCATGTATGCAGGTATGGCACCTTTAAGCGGATAAGTTACATCACCTTGGGCGAAAGAGAGGGTGTAAGGAAGGACTCCCAGCCAGACTAAATTGGCAGGGCATGAAACCTCTACCCACCATCTTTTCAGCAAAGTAGAGTTGCTGGAGAACAAGGTTCTGGAACAAAATGAAATATTGCTGTATTGCAGGGAAATGAGGAATTCTCTGTTTCATGGAGACATGGCTCACTCTGGAAATGTCGGATACATTGTTAAGACCATGGGGCTTCTTGATACATGGAATGAAGGAGATTGCTGACTCAGAGAAGTCAAAAATGGGGAGGTGTGTTTCATGATGAACTCTTTGAGGTACAGTTCTGTCACATTCTTGTTCCCCTGACCTGGAACATCTAATGATTAAGAGTCAACTGTTCTACTTACCAAGAAGGTTCTTCTCCCTTGATCCTCACCGCAGATTACATACTGCCAAATGCCAATGTTAAGCAGTGACTCAAGGTAACGTGTGCCACCATCAGCAAACAAGAAGCAGCCTACCCCACCACCTTTCAAGTCATTGTTGGGGACTTCAGTCAGGCTTGTTTGAAGGAATTTCTGCCCATTTATCATCAAAATATCACCTTCAGCACCGGCGGTCCAAACACACTTGACCACTACGATGCCACAATTAGAAATACCTGTGGTTTCATGTCTTGAGCACATTTAGTGAAATCTGATCATTTGCCTGTCCTCCTCCTACCTGCATACAGGCAGAGGCTAAAGAGCAAGGCCCCAGAGATAAGGAGCTGGTTGTGGGAAGCAGAGGAGCAGCTAAGGGATTGGTTCAAGTCAGAACCAATGGACTGTGTTCATGAAGTTGTCAGAGGATCTGAATGATCCATGGTTGTAACGGACTTTCTAAAAACAGTTGTAAATGAATGTGACTCACAAAATTATTCAGAATCTTCCTCATTCAAAAGTTCTGGATAAACCATGAGGTCTGCAGTCTCCTGAGAGTCAGATCAGTGGCATTCATGTCTCTGGCAACCAGGTAAAGCATAAGATATCCAGGTACAATCTCCAGAAAGCCATGGCATGTGCAAAGTGGCAGTTCTGGACCAAACTGAATCACTGAGGTTGCTTATCAGCTGTGGCAGGACTTGAATGCTATCAACGTCCTACAAAGTGAAGTACGTGGCATCGAGACTTCACTCCCAGATAAGCTCAATGCCTTTTATGCTTGCATTGACCATTAAAATATGGAGGCGCTTTCATGAGGTCCCACAGCCCCTGTGATGTCAGTATCTGAGGCTGACATGAGAGCATCCTCCATGAGGGTGAACCCAGATGAGGTACCTTGCCAAGAATTAAAAACCTGTGCTGATCATCTGACTGAATTGCTCACCAATATCTTTAACCTCTTACTTTGACAGTCTGAGGTACCCAACTGCTTCAAGGAGTCTTCAGACATATTGGTGCCTAATAAGTACCTCCAAAACATGAAACTAATTGAAAGAAAATCATGGAGCCATGGACATCTCATGTATGTATCTCATGCATAATGATGTATGCCACTCACATACAGAACCTTTATATATTGGGAGGCAAGGCGAGGTCTCTACCAAACAAGTTGTAAGGTGTTCCTTTATTCTGCTTGCCTGCAAGTCACAATTGGGCAAGGTGTACCACGTGAAGCCATGGGAGCACGTGGTGGACAGTCATATGCGCTGCTCATGCATATCACAAGTCCTGGTTGTGTAACCACTGACGCCAGGCAGATACACTGAAGAGTATTGATAATGGCTAGCGTTACATGCCTTGTAAAGACACTGCCCAGAAGAAGGCAATGGCAAACCAGTTCTGTAGAATTTGCCAAGAACAGTCATGGTCATACGCAATGTTCACCCACATCATATGACATAGCACGTAATAATGATAATGATGACCTTTCCATATAATTCATAATTAATTATATAATCAACAAAGAATGCTTAATGAAACAATATCTTGTAATAATGTAAATTTTTTGTAAATCCTTCAAATATTTCCATTTCCAAGGTTAACTGGGACAATCCATCAGCATTCCTGTAATTTGTTGTCCTCTTGAATTCAATCTGGTAGTTGTGTCCTCCAACAAACAGAGCTCAACTCTGCATTAGTGCTTCTGCTTTCAGTGGAACACCCTTCTGTGGATTGAAAATGGACACTAGCGGTTGATGATCAGTAATGAGGGTAAACTCTTTACCATACAGGTATTGGTTAAAAAGCTTTACCCCCTAAACCAGACTCAAGGCCTCTGTCAATCTGTGCATAATTTTTCTCTTCAGCAGTAAGGGAACGTAAAGGCTATTGGGGCATTCACTTCCATCACTTATAACTTGTGACGTGACTGCACCTATAGTATAAGACGCCTTGTCACAGGCAATCTTCCCTGGACGATGTAAATCACTATGTGTGAATACAGTGTCTGACATCACCATTTCCTTTGTCTTCTGGAAAGCCGCCTCACATAGCTTTCACCATTGCCATTTCTTCCCAGTCTATAGTAAGGAGTGGAGCTGAGGGCTGCCATAATAACAGCCTCTCACTCAATGTCAGCAAGACCAAGGAGCTGATTATTGAATTCAGGTGAAGGAAACTGGAGGTCTATGAGCCAGTTCTCATTGGACAATCAGAGGGGGAGAGGGTCAACAACTTTAAATTCCTCTGTGTTATTATTTCTGAGGATCTGTTCAGGGTCCAGCATTTAATTGCCATTACAAAGAAAATATAAAAGTGTCTCTACTTTCTTGAAAGTTTGCAAAGATTTGGCAAATCATCTCAAACATTGACAAACTTGTACAGAATTGTGGTGGAGAGTATATTAGCTATTTGCATCATGACCGGGTATGAAAACACTAATGCACTTGAATGGAAAATCCTGCAAAAAGTACTGGATACGGCCCAGTCCATCATGGGTAAAGCCTTCCCCACCAAAGAGCACATCTAAACAGAGAGCTGTAACAGGAAAGCAGTATCCATCATCAAGGATCCCACCATCAGGAAGAAGGTACAGGAAAAGCAGGAATCATACCACCAGGTTTAGGAACAGTTATTACCCCTCAGCCATCAGGCTCTTGAACCAGTGGGGATAACTTCACTCATCCCATCACTAAACTGTTCCCACAACTTATGAAATAAAATACTTAGCTATATAAGGAGGTGTTAGGTCAGCTGACTGAAACTTTCATTAAAAGGAGATTTTCAGGCACCTGCAGAATCTCTCCTAGTGTCTCAACTTGTGCAGTGGTCTGGTTGGATCATCTGCCGGGTGATTGGGTTGTGCTTGTCAGGCACAAATCGCAACCAGGAACCCATGGAATCAATCCGCGTGGCTTGCTGATAAGGCAGGCTCAGTGCCATTAACAGAAACTGATGTTTCTGCCACTGATGTTGTAAACGGAACAAAACAGACTTGTGTTCAGTTGAGGGAACTGTTGATCTTTTAATCGAAGGCAAATGGCCTTAAAGCAGGACCTTGATGTTCCTTTGGAGCAACCCTAAAGTGAAAGGTCGATTATAATACAACATGCCTTGAAGTCATTTGGGAGATGGAATTGGATCAATGGGCTGTGTTTATCCACAAGAAAATCCAATTCCAAGAAAACAATCCTAAATTGTTTTTCTGTTAGACAGACTGATGGGTTGCAAATGGGTTCTTCTGGGTTGGTGCCAGTCATTGACAAGAGTTGGTGCTTCATCCAACAATTTTTCAGAGTCCTCAAAGGTCTTGTATTGAGGTAACATCTAATGGGCTGTGGTGAAGGTCCAGCCTCAGGAGATCAGCTATACAGGCAGAAGACCTGAATTAGCCAAACTGTGATTATGCATTACCTGTTCTTTCCCAGTGAAAGTCAATGACCACAAACTGCGCTCTTGCTGTGTTGCTGGTTAATGTTGCAGGGGTCCACAATGAACCTGGGACCATTGTTGGAAACCCAGTGAATTATAAAGAACATAGAAAACTACAGTTGTTGTATCAACCTCTATAAACCTACTCTACAATCGATCTAATTATTATTTATTAATTTACTAGTGATGATATTACTTTATGTGTTCCGTGTGTGGATTATATGAACTGTGTTGTGCACTTTGGCCTGGAGGAACGTTGCTTCGTTTGGTGGTAGACCTGTGCATGGTTGAATGACTATAAACTTGAACTTGAACTCTAGCATTGGATTTAATCTTAGGATTCCATCAGAATCCAACACCAAACCCCTGGGCTCCAGGCCAGAGAAGTCCATCGATGTGAGAGCAGCTGGTGAGCTCCAGACAGAATTTCTGCTCCTCTTGTTAGTGGGGAGTAGATTAACAGATGTGGTTAAAGCCGCTGGAGTCATCAGAAAGGTTAAGATTGCAGCCAATTGTTGTATAGACTTGGCATCATTCACATTGAGGCTTTGTTTCAGCTTGCAGAGTGTTGCAAGCCCTGATTTACAGTCAATTCATTGCTTTCTGTGTACATAATTTGGCTCTCACAAAGACTAATATAATGGGTTAGTGATTTTGAGCTGGTGGGGGGGTGCTCCCCACCCACAAACAACCTGCTCTACATTTGGAAGTGGATAGGATGACAGTGAATTAAAATTTTTTTAAATGTGAATACATATTCAATCCCAACCCATTGTCTCCAAGGTTAAACACGTACACTAAGTTAACAGTGGCTTCACCTGGGCATCCAAGAAAGTAGAGCAGGAGTAGGCCGCTCGGCCCGTCATATCAGTACAGTAACACTACTTACTTAATTACTCTTAGCCAGAGAAGCCTAATAACCTCCATTGCAGTTCCAGTTGCAGTTCTTCATTTGACACTGCTCTAATTCAGCCAGCTTCACAGTGTGTAGGGGAGATTTCTACTTCCCTTTGTGTAAGGAAGCCTTCCCACAGCGCCCCGAAGCATCTGCCTTAACGACTTGTCTACTTGTTCTGAAACCAGTAGCTTTCTTCGATATACCAGACTGACAATTTTAATCATCTCTATTAGATTCTATGGCCCACTGTGCTCTTCCAATAGATTCCTTATTTTTCAGCCCTTTATCTTTTCAACCTATCCTCTCCTAGCTTCTTATTTCATCCCACTTCGCACACACACTCATCTTTTCCTTCAGCTTGCCTCACCTATCACCTTCTAGTTTATACTCCTCCCCCTCCACCCACCTTTTTATTTTGGCTTCTGCCCCCTTCATATCCAGCCCTGATGAAGAGTCTCAACACAAAACATTGACTGGTCATTCATTTCCATAGATGCTGTCTGACCTGCTGAATTCCTCCAGCATTTTGTGTGTGTTGCTCAAGCATTCCAACATCCGCAGAATCTCCTGTGTTCACCAATTAGATCACATTTTAATCTTCTACACACTGGCTTTGTCAAGGGCAGGTCATGCCTTGTGAACCTGATTGAACTCTTTGAGGATGTAACAAAATATATTGATGAAGGGTAGAGCAGTGGATGTCGTGTATATGGATTTCAGTAAGGCATTTGATAGAGTTCCCCATGCAAGGCTCATTCAGAAAGTAAGGAGGCATGGGATTGAAGTGGACCTTTCTTTGTGGATCCAGAATTAGCTTGCCCATTGAAGGCAAAGGGTGATTGTAGATGGTTTGTGTTCTGTATGGAGGACAGTGGTCAGTGTTATTTCACAGGAATCTGTTCTGGGACCCCTGCTCTTTGTGATTTTTATAAATGACCTAGATGAGGAAGTAGAAGTGTGGGTTAGTAAGTTTGTTGATGACACTAAAGTTGGGGTTGTTGTAGATAGTCTGGAGGGTTGTCAGAGGTTACAGCGCGACATCGCTAGAATGCAGAACTGGGCTGAGAAGTGACAGATGGACTTCAATCTAGATAAGTGTGAAGTGGTCCATTTCGATAGGTCAAATTTGAAGACAGAATATAATATTAATGGTATGATTCTTGGCAATGTGGAGTATCAGCAAGGTCTTGTAGTCCGTGTCCCTAGGGCACTCAAAGCCGCTGCGCAGGTTGAAGGTGTTGTTAAGAAGGTGTATGGTGTACTGGCCTTCATCAACTGTGAGATTGAGTTCAAGAGCCGTGAGGTAATGTTACAGCTATATAAGACCTTAGACCCCACTTGGAGTCCTGTGTTCAGTTCTGATCACCTCATTACAGGAAGGATGTGGATACTATAGGCAGACTGCAGAGAAGACTCACAAGGATGTTGCCTGGATTGGAGAGTGTGCCTTATGAGAATAGGTTGAGTGAACTTGACCTTTTCTTCTTGGAACGACGAAAGATGAGAGATGACCTGACAGAGGTGTATAAGATGATGAGAGGCATTGATCGTGTGGATAACCAGAGGCTTTTTCCCAGGGCTGCAATGGCTAACACAAGGAAGCATAGTATTATGGTGCTTGGAAGTGGGTACAAGGGGATGTCATAGGTAAGTTTCTCACACTTAGAGTGAAAGAGTGAAGTGGTGTGTGGAATGCACCGCCAGTGATGGTGGTGGAGGTGGATACAATAGGGTCTTTTAAGAAACTTAGGTAGGTATATGGAGCTTAGAAAAATAGAGGGCTATGTGGTAGGGAAATTCTAGGCAGTTTCTCGACATGGTCGGCACAATGTTATGGGCCAAAGGGCCTTTAATGTGCTGTAGATTTCTATGTAATGCAAATATACTCATAAATTATCCCTTGATGCCTTTCGATTTACTGCACACCAGCCACTACCTGAAACAAACACAGGCCTTACACAGCCAAGTGAGAGGTGACAAAGACAGATGTGATACTGCTCCTACTGTCCATTCAAAAGAATGTCTCATTTTAGAAATAATGTCAGCCCTATCACTTGGGAAAACCAAGGCTGGCATCTTTCCACCATCCATTTCTATCTCCAGAAAGTGAAAAGTAATCTCCAAAGCATGACCGCAAGCAATAATAGACAGCCAAGATTCTGCACCAATAATAAAGACCAGAGATGCTGGAAATCCAGAGCAGCACACAAAATGCTGGAGGAACTCAGCAGGTTAGGCAGCATCAATGGAGGAGAGTAAACAGTTGATGTTTCAGACTGAGACACTTCATTGGGACTGGAAAATAAGGAGGAAGAAGCCTGAATAAGAAGGTGGAGGGGAGGGGATGGAATGCAAGTAATTCCATGGGTATAATCATAAAATGGTTTCCCTTCCCATTCCCTTCACCTTATTCAGACAGCAGCAGCATAAATGCTATAAGACTATAAGACACAGGAGCAAAATTAAGCCATTTGGCACATTGAGTCTGCTCCGTTGTTCCATCATGGCTTATTTATTATCCCTCTCAACCCCATTCTCCTGCCTTCACCCCAGAACTTTTGATGCCTTTGCTAATTAACCTCCATTTTAAATATACCCAATGAACTGGCCTTCACAGCCATCTGTGGCAATGAATTTTATCATTCCACTGCGTCTGGATAAAGAAATTCCTCCTCATCTCTGTTGTAAAGAGATGTCCTTCTATTCTGAGGCCCTCTGATCCTAGACTCCTTCACTACAGGAAACATCCTCTCCACGTCCACTGTATCTAGACTTAACAATATCCAATAAGCTTCAATGAGAAATACTGGTGGAATGGGTGTGTGTCTAATAGTCAAGAATCAGATGCCCATGTTTTAAGAGTGTTTATCATTGTTAGTTGTGGGAAGAGAGGATGTCTCAAGAATAGGCCGGGTGTGTTGGTTGGAAGTCCAATCAGCAATGAGAATGCTGCTCCTACACAAAATGCCAAGACTGAAAATAAGGCTCAGTGGCTGGCTATCTGGCTTACAGAGGGATTGGTGACTCAAGCCTCACCTGGCCCAGAAACTGGTTGGAGGATATGGTTGATGCATCCTTCACAGGCATTTTACTGTTCATCATTTTTCTATTTGGGCTCTGGGTGCTTGCGGAGAGACTGGAAAGAATCAAAACCCATACTCATTGGTTGTCTGATCAGCCAGGATCTCTGTATAGAATAGTGGAGATTAACACATTTTCCTTGGAAACAAAGTAACTAGCGTTAAGGTGAATTTGGAAACAAGCCAGCCCCCAGATTCTGACTTCGCAATCAGACACCTGAAGTGAAGACGGCAACAGGATTCTAGGGTTCTGTTAAAGTTTGACTGGTTAAATAGTTTATTTTTTAAAAAAGAACTTGCTCTTGAGAATACATGTAAGACCTCAGGACTACCCTGCAGTGTTTCATTGTTGATTCAGTACTCTAGAATGCATATCACTGCTGTATTATCTACATGCATTCATACTTACTTACATTTTGAGGCTCAAGATTCAGGATTATTTATCAGGTATACATTGAAACTTCAGAGTTAAGGGCTTTCTTCTTCTATACATCAAAACTTACAGTGAAATGCATCATTTGTACATCTGCCCCAATACAAGGATGTGCAGGGGCAACACGCAAGTAACCCCACACATTCTGAAGCCAGCATAGCATTCCCACAATGCTCTGCAGAACAACACATGAAGAGCGACAAAGAGATTCTGTTAGATTTAGTAAATGAAAGAAATTCTGACAAATGGAGTACTGTACAGTGTTGGAAAATGTGAGCATTTCCCACTTGGCAGGAAAATGAGCAAGAATCATATCATCTAAAGGGTGAGAGATGGCGGTGCTGGTGGGACACTGCAGTGCTCTGAGGTACAGATGGATCGGGGAGTGCACCGGATGGTTTGCCAAAGGCAAATGTGTAGGTACACCAAGTAATGAAGTGGACTAACAGAATATTATTGTTTATTGTAAGGGAAATCAAATACGAAAGAACGGAGGTGTGAGTTTATTTCAGCTGAGCATTAGTAATATCACATCGGGAGTATTTTGTGCAGTCTTGATCTCCACATTGGGGGTGGGGGGTGGGGGTCAATGCATTTAGGAAGCCATTCAGAGAAAGTTATGAAACTGAATCAGAATCAGGTTTAATATCACTGCATATGTGCTGAAATTTGTTAGTTTGTGCAGCAGTGCAGTACAATACATAATAATAAGAAGAGTGGGAATAAAGAGGTCCTTTCCTGACTGGCTACCGGTGACTAGTGGTGTTCCACAGGAGTCTGTGTTAGGACAGATTCAGCTTATGTTATATGTCAATGACTTGGATGATGAAATTGATGGCTTTGTTGCAAAGTTTGTGGATGATATGAAGGTAGGTGGAGGGACAGGTAGTTTTGAAGAAGTTGAGAGACCACGGAAGGACTTAGACAGATTAGGAGAATGGGTAAAGAAGTGGCAGGTGGAATAACAGTGTCGGGAAGTGTATGGTCATGCACTTTGGTAGAAGAAATAAAAGTGTGGGCTATTTTCTAAATAAAAAAAGAACAAAAAAAAATTGAGGCGTAAAGGGACTTCTTGTTCTTGTTCATTAACCTAAGGGTTAATTTGCAGGTTGAGTCTGTGGTGAGGAAGGCAAAAGCGATGTTAGCATTCATCTCAAGATGACTAGAATATAAAAGCAATGATGTAATGTTGAGGCAGTGGTGAGGCTTCACTTGGAGGATTGTGAGCAGCTATAGGCCCCTTACCTTAGAAAGGATGTGCTGACATAGGAGAGAGCTCAAAGGAGGTTCATGAAAATGATTCCAAAATTAAACAGTTTGTCATAGGAAGGGTATGTCATGACTCTGGGCCTGTATTCACAAGAATTTAGAAGAATTCGGGGTGACCTAATTGAAACCTATCGAATGATGAATGGTCTTGATAAAGTGAATGTGGAGAGGATGTTTCCTATGGTGGGAGAGCCTAGGACCAGAGGACACAGCCTCAGAATAGAGGGGTATCTGTTTTGAACAGAGATGAGGTGGAAATTCTTTATGCAGGGAGTTGTGAATCTGCGGAATTTGTTGCCACAAGCAGCTGTGAAGGCCACATCTTTAAAAATATTTAAGGCAGAGGTCACCAACAACATCCACTGCCTTGCCTTCATCAACTTTCCTGGTAACTTCCTCGCAAAACTCTGTAAGATTGTTTAGACACGATGTACCATGTGCAAAGCCATGCTTTCTATCCCTATATTTTTTTTTGGTTTATTTTAGGAGCCATTCTTAAACAGAGGAACAGTGTTAGCTATCCTCCAATCCTCCTATCACTAAGGATGATTTAAATATCTATCCAAGGGCCCCGGCAATTTCTGCAATTACCTCCCACAGGGTCCGAGGGAACACCTTGTCAGATCCTGGGGATTTATCCACCCTAATTTGCCTCAAGACAGCAAAGACCTCTTCATCATATTCTGTATAGGGTCCATGAACTTGATGCTGCTTTGCCTCACTTCCATAGATCCTGTGTGTGTCCATCTCCTGAGTAAATACGGATGTAAAAAAATTAATTTATGATCACTCCCATCTCTTTTGTTTCCATGTATGGATTATCATTCTTATCTTTCAAAGGACCAATTTTGTCCCTAGCAATCCGGCTGCTCTTAACATATCTGTAGAATCCCTTAGGATTTCCCTTCCCCTTGCCTGCTAAATCAACCTCATCCCTTCTTTTATTCCTACTGATTTCAAGTGTTCTCTTGAATTTTTATACTGTATAAGCACCTCACTTGTTCCAACCTGCCTATACCTGCTATGCACCTCCTTTTTTCTTAATTCAGGGCCTCAATTTCTTGAAAGCCAAGGTTCCATAAAATCTTTATTATGTTTACCTTTTATTCTGACAGGCACATACAAGCTTTGTACTCTCAAAGTTTCAGTTTTGTTTTGAAGGCCTCCCACTTACTATGTACACTTTTGCCAGAGCCTGCCCCAATCCACACTTTCCAGATAATTTCTGATGCTATGAAAGTTGGCCTTTCACCAACTTAGGATCTCAAACCATGGACCAGACCTACCTTTTTCCTTATTTACTTTGAAATTAATGGCATTATGATCACTACATGTCTAGTGTTCCCCTAAACAAATTTACGTCATTTGTCTTGTCTCATTCTCTAATAGTAGATCCAGTATCGCACACTGTCATTGGGACTTTTACGCACTGATTAAGTAAACATTCCTGAACACATGTAACAAACTCCATCCCAACCAGTCCTTTTGTAGCATGGGAGTCCCAGGCAATGTGCGTAAAGTTAAAATCACCTACTATAGCAACCAAACTATGCTTAACAAATCTGTTGGAATTCTTTGAAGAAATAGCAAGCAGGGCAGACAAAAGAGAATCAGATGATGTTGTGTACTTGGATTTTCAGAAGGCCTTAACAAGGTGGCATTCATGAGGCTGCTTATCAAGTTAAGAGCCCAGGGTATTACAGGAAAGATACCATCATGGATAAAGCAGTGGCTGATTGGCAGGAGGCAAAGAGTAGGAGTAAAGAGAGCCTTTTCTGGTTGGTTGCTTGTGACCAGTAGAATTGCACAGGGGTCTGTGTGGGACTGATACTTTTTACATTATATATCATTAACTTGGATGATCAAATTGATGGCTTTGTTGCAAACTTTGCAGATTCCACGAAGATAGCTGGAGAGGCAAGTGGTTTTCAGGAAGTAGAGAGGCCACAGAATGACTTAGACAGATTAGGAGAATGGGCAAAGAAGTAGTAAATGGACTATTAAGTCAGGAAAGGTCTGGTCATGCACGTTGGTTGAAGAAGTAAAAGCATAGACTATTTTCTACATGGAGAGAAAATTCAATAGAAAAAAATCTGTAGTGCAAAGGACTTTAGGAGTCCTTGTGCAGGATTCCCTAAAGGTTAATTTGCAGCTTGAAACTGTGTTGAAGAAAGCAACTGTGATGTTATCATTCATTTCAAGATGACTAGAATATAAAAGCAAAGATATAACGTTGAGACTTTATAAAGCACTGCCGAGGTTCACTTAGAGTACTGTGAGCAGTTTAGGGCCCTTTGTCTTAGAAAGGATGTGTTGACACTGAAAATGGTTCAAAGGAGGTTCATGAAAATGATTCCAGGATTGAAAGACCTGCAGTAAGAGCATTTGATGGCTCTGGGCCTGTATTCACTAGAAATTCAGAAGAATGAGGGGGTGATCTAATTGAAACCTATCAAATAGTCAACGGTCTTGATAGAGTGGATGTGGAGAGAACATTTCCTGTGGTGGAGAGTCTAGGACCAGAGAAAACAGCCTCAGTGTGGAGGGGCAACCTTAGAACGGAGATGAGGAGGAATTTCTTTAGTTGGAGTGTAGTAAATCTGTGGAATTCATTGCAACGTGCAGTTGTAGAGGGCAAGTCCTTACAGATATTTAAGTCAGAGATTGATAGATTATTGATTGATCAGGGCATGAAGGGAGATGGGGAGAAGGCAAGAGATTGGGGCTGAGAGGAAGAATGGATCAGCCATGATAAAATGGCGGAGCAAATTCAATGGGTCAAATCTGCTCCCATATCATATGGCCTTATGGTCTTATATGTAAATTACAATATGAAGTATATAAAAAAAAGAAAATTAAATTAAGTAAGTCATGCAAAAAGAGGAAAAAATACTAAGGTAGTGTTCATAGGTTCATTGTCCATCCAGATATCTGATGGTGGAGGGGAAGAAGCTGTTCCTTAAACATTAAATGTGTGTTAACAGGCTTCTGTACCTCCTTCTTGGTGGTAGCAATATAAAGAGGGCTTATCCGAATAATGGGGGTCCTTAGTGATGGGTGCCACCTTTTTGACGCATGGCCTTTACTAAGTGTCCTGGATGCTGGGGAGGCTGGTACCCATGTTGGAGCTGGCAGAGTTTACAACTTCCTGCAGCTTTATCCAGTCCTTTGCAGTGTCCCTTCCATGCCAGAGAGTGATGCAAACAGTTAGAATGCTCTCTATGGAACATCTGTAGGAATTTGCAAATGTCTTTGGTGATATACCAAACCTCCTCAAACTCATAATGAAATATAGCCACAGTTGTAACTTCTTTGTAATTACATCAACTTTTTGGGCCCAGGATAGATCCTCAAAGATGTTGACATCCAGAAACTTGAAACTACTCACCCTTTCCACTTCTGATCCCTTGATGAGGACTGGTGTATGTTCCCTCGATTTCCCCTTCCTGAAGTCCACAATCAATTCCTTGGTCTTACTGACTGTTGAGTGCAAGGTTTTTGCTGCGACACCACTCAACCAGCTGATCTATCTTGCTCCTGTACACCTCCTCATCACCATCTGAAATCCTACCAACAATATTTGTGTCATTGGCAAATTTATAGATGGTGTTTGAGTTGTGCCTAGCCACATAATCATGGGTGTAGAGAGAGGAGGACAGAGGCCTAAGCATGCATCCCAAGCGTGTGCCAGTGTTGACCGTCAGTGAGGAGGAGATATTATCTCCAATTTGCACAGACTTTGGCCTCATTGTGAGGAAGTCAAGGATCCAGTTGCAAGCAGAGGTGCAAAGGACCAGGTTTTGGTCCGTTTTGATTAGAACTAAGGGTATGAACACTGTTGAACACTGAGCTAAAGTCAATAACCAGCAGCCTGGCATACTGTAGATATTGCTATTGTCCAGGGGATCCTAGGCTGAGTGGAGAGCCAGTGAGATTGCATCCACAGGTCCAGATCATTGCTTAGGCAGGAGTTGATTCTAACCATGACCAAACCCTGAAACTCATCACAGTAGACTGATACGTGGAATGGGTAAATTGCCTTCTGAGAAAAGGGTGGACTGATTGTATTTGTATCTGATAGAATTTATAAGTGTGAGAGGAGACACGGTAGCGTAGTGATTAGCATAACATTTTATGGTACTAGTGACCCAGGTTCAATTCCTTCCGCTGTCTGTGAGAAGTTTGTACTTTCTCCCCATAACCATGTGGGTTTCCTTCAGATGCTCCAGTTTCCTCCCACAGTCTGGGGACATACCAGTTGGTAGGTTAATTGGTCATTGTAAATTGCCCTCTGATTAGGCTAAGATTAAATAAGTGGGTTGAAGGTTCTCTGTCTGAAAAGTTAACTGTTTACTCTTCTCCATTGATGCTGTCTGTCCTGTTGAGTTCATTTTGCACGTGTTGCTTTAAATAGGTGGTTTGCTGGGTGAAGCAGTTCGAAGGGCTGGAAGGGCCTAATCTGCATTGTATCTTAATATAAAAAAATTATCTTTGTCACAGATAAGTTCCTGAGGGTCATGGAAGGGTGCATGCAGAGAAAATGTTTCCTCTTGAGGGGGAATTAATTAACAACTAATGTTCTCTGCTTGAAAATAAATGAATATTTATTTATGAAATGAAACTATATTTTCTCAAGAGATCCTGAATCTTTAGAACTCTCTTTCTCAAAGAGCTGAACAAAGGTCGTTAGATTCTGATTAAGCTGGGGGGTGGGGGGGATGAAAGATTTCCAGTGGTAGCAGAAGGTTGTTAACCTATTGAATGATGGAGTAGACTCCAGTACTTTACTGCCTCCGGAGTTCTTTGACACTATCTTATACTTGTAAACTGTTATTATTGCCCATGTTAGTTTAGTTTAGTGTTTTATTTTTTTTTAATATATATTTTTTTCTCACATATTTTTAATATTTTTTTTTCTTTTTTAATGGTTATTTTTGTTTTTTTTTTCATATAATCATGTGGACTTGATTAAGGTATTTTCTTTTGTTGATGTTTAGTAGGATATTATTATCTTATTATCAATGTGATTTCAAGTCTATTGTATTTATAATTTACTTATTACTATGTTATTTTTTTTGTGTATATGTGAAAATCAATAAAAAGATTGAAAAAGAAAGAAAGTAGTTTACTGCCATTCATTTGCATGTAAAGTGTAAAACTTCCTGTAATCACTCAGCCAAGCTTCTGTTTATGTGAAACTTTTTTGAGCCATTTTCCTACATTAAGTACTCAATTTCAGTGCAAATATTTATTGCTGAATGGGTGCCTGGCCACTAGAAGGAATTGGCCAGTCATTCGATCCTACTATCCAAACGGAGCGACAGGCTGACTGATGCACTGCAAAGGGCTGTGAGACTTTGGCACTCAGAGTGGAGTTCAAAGTTCAAAGTAAATTTATTATCAAATGAACATGTACATCAGGGTATACTACCTCAAGATTCATTTTCTTGCAGGCCTACACAATAAAACAAAAAATACAATGGAATCAATGAAAAACTACACAGAGGGAAAGACTGAAAAGCAATCAATGTGCAAAAGAAGACTAACTACAAAAGCAAATAATAATAAATAAATAATACTGAGTACATGAGCTGTAGAATCCTTGAAAGAGAGTCCACAGGCTGTGGAATCAGAGGATGGAGGGGAGTGTCTGTACTGCTGACTTATGTTGGTGAGCTGCTGTCCAGGATCCTCCCTTTGAGAAAGAAAATTTCAGGTTTACAATTCCCCTGAGAAAAAAAAATGTCTTAAAAGCTGACCTCCTATTTTTAAAAAGTGACCCTTAATTTGAGATTCTCCCGTAAGTGAAAATATCCTCTCCACATCTATCCTGTCAAGACCCTTCAAGATCGTACATACAATATTTCAATCAAGTCACTTCTCATTGTTCCAAGATCCAGCAGATAGCAGCCCTTCTTCATATGACAACCCACCCGTTCTAAACCTTAGAATTTTCTCTGAGCTGCTTCCAATGCATTAACATCCTGCCTTAACTAATGAAATTAGTTCCACACAGTGTTCTAGGCGTTGTCTCAGTACTTCAGTCAACATCTCAGTGGCCTACCTGCACTACAGACCCTGTGATGTCATTGTGCTTGCTATGGCATTGCAATGACACAGTACAGGTCTTTTGCAGATTTATCTCAATTATCTCATTGGTTTTATGGTTTAAATGCAACAAGTAGCCATACGTATACATCTAAGAAAAGGGAGTCAAGATGATCTGCATTTATTGGCCTTCCAGTGCAATATTAAGAACTTAGTCTCAGAGATAATTATTTTGAAAGGAGTTGTAACTCCATGAAACTATCTTAATAGAGAATGTAATGAAGGGGCCCTGTTATATGGATGTAGAGAAGATGGGTCTGCTTGGGCTAACTACAACTCAGTATAAGACGTATAAAGTATATAAAGTAAATAAAGTATAAGGCAGTCAGAAAAAAATTTGGTTGGGAGCTGAGGAAGGAGGACTTCCCAGTGAACTGATTCCACAATCTATGGACTCACTTTCAAGGACTCTACAACTCATATTCTCAACAGTTATTACTCATTTTTAATTTTTTTTAGTTTTTTTCCTTTTTTCTGTACTTGCACAATTTGTTGCTTGTCAGTCTTTGCATGCAATTTTTCATTGAGCCTGTTGAGTTTCTTTGAAGTCAATGTGAATGCCCACAAGAAAATAAATCTCAGGCTAGTGTACGGTGATATACATGTACTTTGATAATAAATTTACTTTGAATTTTGAATGTGAAGCTTACTATCAGGGGCATGAAGTTAGATGAATCTATGAGTGTATGGATAAATGTCTCAGCATGAAAGGAGCAGAAGATTATACTGATAAGGTGAGGTAAAATGAGACAGGAGAAAGCCAGTGAGGTCTATTTAATACTTAAGTTATATTTTAGTAACCTTAAGTATATATAGATTATGTTTTCCTGTTTGTTTAAATAATTATTTTCAAAGTTTCAAAGGTACATTTAATGTCAGAGAAATCTATGCAGTATACATTCTGAGATTCTTTCTCTTCGCAACCATCCACAAAAACAGAGTGCCCCAAAGAATGAATGACATTTAAATATTAGAACCCCAAAGCCCCCTCATCTCCCCCTCCCACATGTAAGCAGCAGCAAAGCAACAAACCCTCCCCCTCCCCCAAAAGCAAAAAATGCATTGGCACCCACTACCAATCCCTCAAACGTGCAGCAAAGCATCAATAAGGACACAGACTTGCAGTACCACAAGGACTACTCATTCACTCGCTATTTCGACATACTACAGGCTCTCTCCCTAATAAGGGAAAAGGGGGTGCCCCTGCATCACAGCGAGAGGGGAGACATCACAAACAACTCATTGATTTACGATGTTAAAAGTCTGTTGCGTCATTTTTTCCAAGTTCTCTGCCTAAGGAACTTAGGTCTTTGGGGACACAGCCAGCATCCATTGTGTTCTAAGTTCCACCCCCATATTTACAGGTTATATGTAAAAATACATTAATTGCATACGTATGTGTGGTAAACTACATATACCTGTCTGGACACGCCCTCTGCTGACTGCTCCTGTGGCTCCTCCCACAGACCCCTGTATAAAGACGATTGGGGCACTGCTCCTCCCTCAGTCTCCAGGATGTCAAGCTCCCTTCTGCTGTTAATAAAAGCCTATCATTCACTTCCAGTCTCGAGAGTTATTGATGGTGCATCAATTTTATTAGCAGCAATTTTAAAACATGGAGAGCATTTTACGACCCGACAGATTGGATCTCGACCCTCAATCCCAGGAAGCCGGCGACGCTTTCGAACTCTGGCTAGCATGCTTCGAATCGTACCTGGAGGAGATTCATGTGACCGACCCTTCCACGATGTGCAGGGTTCTCCTCTCCAGGGTCAGTCCAACGGTCTACTCCATGATCAGAGACCAAACGGACTACCAGGGTGCGATGGATGCCCTCAAAAGGCAATACCGGCGGCCGGTGAACACTGTCTACGCAAGACATCGCTTAGCGACATGGCGGCAGTGGGCCGGAGAGTTGAGTGCTGAGTTTATCCGGACCCTACAGGGGTCTGCAGGGGACTGACGGCGGAACAGCATGCGGAACTGCTGGTAAGAGACACCTTCGTTATGGGGATCAGGTCAGTGAACGTGCACCAGCGGCTGCTGGAACACCCTGATCTTACCTTACATTCGGCAATCGAGCTGGCCGACACGATGGAGCCAGCTCTGCACAACGCTGACGCTGTCCAGGCGCGCGATCTCCTGCTGGCCTCATGGACGCAACAGATCCCGCAACTCGCCCACGAATTGGCCACGGCTGCTGCCAGTCACGAGTCCGTGAAGTCCCCTCAACTCGCCCACGAGTTGACCACGGCTGCTGCTAGTCAGAAGTCCATGCGGTGTTACTTCTGCAGACTTGAAAAGCACCACCAAAAATGCTGCCTGGCCCAAGAAGCTATCTGCTCCAGCTGCGGAAAGAAGGGCCACTTCACCAAGGCCTGTAAATTCAAACCACGAGCAGGGTCGAGCAGCGCCGCGTGCGAGGCATGGGGTCGCCATCTTGGTCCCCGCCATCTTGCCTGCCCGCCATGTGCGAGGCATGGGGGCGGCTATCTTTGTCGGTGCCACCTTGCCCCACCTCCGACCCACAGGTGCTTACTGGGCACCAAGATGGCGATTCAACTCTGGCCTCCGTGACCCTTGACCAAAGGGCTTCACACCAGCTCGCAAGGTCACTGATGGACATCCTGGTAGAGGGGCACAGGACTAGCTGCCTGTTTGACACGGGCAGCACTGAGAGTTTTATTCACCTGGACATGGTGCAACGCTGCGGCCTCGTGACACGGCTGGTAAGCTAGAAGGTCACCATGGCTTCTGGATCGCATTCCACAGACATCCGGGGGGGCTGTGTAGTGACATTGGAGGTGCAGGGCACAGAATATCGGGACTTTGCGTTACTGGTCATGCCTCAACTGTGTGACCTTGTGCTATTGGGGCTCGACTTCCAGAGCCACCTGAAAAGTGTGACAATGGAGTATGACGGACCCCTCCCACCAATCACTGTCAGAAATCCTCAGTTCTGTGGGACTTCGTCACATACCCCGCTACTGACCCGCACATCCCATTCAACACCATGCCAACAGCCGCGCTACAGGCACCACTTGCAACCTCTCCACCCTCAAGATCCCTCCCCCACCGCTGTTCGCCAACCTGACCCCCGAGTGTAAACCTGTGGCAACTAAAAGCATGAGGTAGAGCGTGGGGGACAGACCCTTCATTAAGTCGGAGGTGCAGCGGCTACTCAGGGAGGGGATCATTGAGCCCAGCACATCCCCTTCAGTGTCACAAATGGTGTCTCTGTCTTCCAGAGGGAAATGGACCAGATGGTGGACCAGTACCAACTGAAGGCCACGTTCCCATATCTGGATAACATCACCATCTGCGGTCATGACTGGCAGGATCATGACACCAACCTCCAATGATTTTTCCAAGCAGCCAAAGCTCTTAACCTTACCTATAACAGGGACAAGTGTGTGTTCAGAACCACCCGACTTGCTATCCTTGGGTATGTCGTGGAGAACAGAGTCATTGGCCCTGCCCCTGACCGTATGCGCCCCCTGTTGGATCTCCCTCTTCCCACCACCCTCAGAGCCCTCAAACGGTGCCTGGGCTTCTTTTCCTATTATGCCCAATGGGTCCCTCACCACGCAGACAAGGCCCACCCTCTGGTCAAGTCCACCACATTTCCCCTCTCAGCCAAGGCCCGCACGGCCTTCAGCTGCATTAAAGGGGACATTGCCAAAGTAATGATGCATGTGGTGGACGAGACCATTCCCTTCCAAGTATAGAGTGACGCCTCCGACTTTGCGCTGGCTGCTACCCTCAATCAGGCAGGCAGGCCAGTAGCATTCTTCTCTCGTACCCTTCAAGGCTTTGAAATTCGGCACTCCGCGGTAGAGAAAGAAGCCCAGGCCATAGTGGAAGCTATTAGGCACTGGAGGCATTATCTTGCCGGCAAAAGGTTCACCTTGCTGACTGACCAGCGCTCAGTTGCGTTAATGTTCAGCAACCAACAGCGGGGCAAAATCAAAAATGATAAAATTTTGAGGTGGAGAATAGAACTCTCCCCCTACATCTATGACATCCTGTACTGGCCTGGAAGGCTCAATGAGCCCCCTGATGCCCTATCCCGGGGAACGTGTGCCAGCGCACAGCTCGACCAGCTATACGCCCTCCATGCACATCTTTGCCACCCGGAGGTCACCTGGCTTTACCATTTTGTGAAAGCCCGGAACCTGTCTTACTCCCTTGAGGAGATCAGGACAATGACCAGGGACTGCCAAGTCTGCGCTGAGTGCAAACCGCACTTCTACTGTCCTGAAAAGGCACAACTTATGAAGGCCACCCTCCCCTTTGAGTGACTGAGTGTCGACTTTAAGGGCCCCCTTCCCTCCACCGACTGCAATGTGTACTTTCTCAACATAATCGATGAGTACTCGCGGCTCCCCTTTGCCATCCCCTGCCCCGATACCACTGCCACGTCCATCAGATCATTTTATGATCCAGCAACCACCCAGCTGGCATCATAAAAGCCCTGCGCCAGCTCTTCACTCTGTTTGGATATCCCTGCTATATCCACAGTGATAGAGGGTCCTCGTTTATGAGTGATGAGCTGTGCCAGTACCTATTGGCTAGGGGTATTGCTACTAGTAGGACCACGAGCTATAATCCCCGGGGAAATGGACAGGTGGAGAGGGAGAATGCCACAGTGTGGAAGGCTACACTCTTAGCCCTCGTCAAAGGGATTGCCGGTCTCTTGCTGGCAGGAGGTCCTCCCCGAGGCACTCCACTCCATCCGCTCCCTGTTATGCACGTCCACCAATGCCACCCCTCATGAGCGACTCTTTTCTTTTCCCAGGAAGTCTGCCACTGGGACCACCCTACCGGTTTGGCTGACATCCCCAGGGCCAGTGCTGCTCCGGAAACATGTGAGGAGCAATAAACACCCCAATGGTCGAGAGGGTTCACCTACTTCATGCGAACCCCCAGTATGCCTATATGGTCTTACCTGATGGGCGGAAGGACACGGTCTCCGTCCACAACCTGGCGCCTGCAGGAGCACCAGACCCCTACCCCAAACACTCCACGGTGATTCTGAACCCCGTACCCACCGATGTATATACCCACGAGACACCGCGCACACCAAGCCCTACACAGACTCCTCATGACACTCCCATACCGGGCGCCACGCACGCACATGAGGGATTACGATGCCTAACAGGCTGACACCTCAAGTCAGGCCGGAGCCAGCATAACCACCATCCCCGGTGCAATCACCACCGGTGCTACGTAGATCGCAGCAACAGACTCGACTGCCTGATAGACTTGACCTGTAAATATAATTGTAAGAAACTTTGCCCCGTGGGGCCTCTCTTTTAAAACAAAGGGGGGATGAATGTGGTGAACAACATATACCTGTCTGGACACGCCCCCTGCTGACTGCTCCTGTGGCTCCTCCCACAGGCTCCGGTATAAAGGCGATTGGAGGCACTGCTCCCCACCCCCACCCCCCAGTCTCCAAGATGTCGTGGTCCCTTTTTACTGCTAATAAAAGCCTATCGTTCACTTCCAGTCTCCGAGAGTTATTGATGGTGCATCAGTATGATACGTGCAAGTGTCACTTCAAATAAAGGCAAAGTGTACACCTGCATTTTGGACCCCCATGTCTTTCCTTTCAATTAGTTTAATTTTTTGAAGTTACAAAACATAACATTGGTGACAAAGTATTTATAAAATGAACACGACATAGCTACCAACAAAAATAAATAGACTGCACAGAGAAAGAGAAAAAAATACAAGTTTGTTGCATTTTCAAAAAGAGCATTGATTTGTATGTTGTTTAGTGAAAAATCTGATAATGATGAGAATGACACAGAATTGTGTAGCCTTGAGATTAACAATGTGAAAATTAATGATCCCGTTCTGTAAAATGACTAGATGGGATAGAGTTTGTCAAATGCATTCAGAAAAGTTTCCTTCATCAGTACATAGAAGTCCCAACAAGAGGTCATGTGGTACTGGATCTGCTCTTAGGGAATGAGACAGGGCAGGTGACAGACGTTCACCTAGGGAAATACTTTGCATCCAGCAACCACACTGCCAATAGTTTCAAAGTGAACATGCAAAGAGATTGGTCTGGTCTGTGCGTTGATATTCTAAATTGGACATAGGTCAAATTTGATGGTTTCAGAAATAATCTGGCAAGTGTGGATTGGGACAGGCTGTTTTCTGGCAAAATTGTACTTGGAAAGTGGGAGACCCTTAATAGTGAAATTTTGAGAGTACAAAGCTTCTGTGTGCCTGGCAGAATAAAAGGTAAAGATAACAAGTATAGGGAACCTTGGTTTTCGGGAGATATTGAGGCCCTGTTTAAAAGAAAAAAGGTGTATAGCAGGTAGGAACAAATGAGATGCTTATTGAGTACAAGAAATGCAAGAGAATGCTTGCGAAAGAAATCAGGAGGGCTAAAAGTAGACATGAAGTTGCTCTAGCAGACAAGGTGAAGGAGAATCCTAAGGGATTCTACAGATACACTAAGAGCAGCAGCATTGCTAGGGAAAGAATTGTTCCTCTGGAGCAGTAGGATGGTAATCCATGCATGGGGGAGATTTGAAATGCATTCTTTGCATCTGTATTTACAGCTGTCGAAAGAAGTGAGGCAAAGCGGCTTCAACTTCATGGACCCTGTACAGATTACAGAGGAGAAGGTGTTTGCTACCCTGAGGCAAATCAGGATGATTAATCCACAGGGCCTGACAAGGTGTTCCCTTGGACCCTACAGGAAGCAAGTGCAGAAATTGCTGGGGCCCTAGCAGAGATACTAGATGAAAGCCAATGTTTATCCACAGTTTAGAAAAAGCTCTAACCAGAAACCAGGAAATTATAGGCTGGCAAGTCTAATGTCAGTTGTAGGAAAGTTATTGGAAGGTATTCTAAGGGACCGGATATATAAGTATTTGGATGGACATGGATTGATTAAGGATAGGTAGGATGGCTTTCTGCATGTTGAGTCTGCCTGAGAGAGCGAGTGACAGATGTAGCAAAAGAGAGTGACAGAGAGAGCATCCTGATTGGTCTCTCTTTGTGCTAAGGAGACCTATCAGTTTTCTCTGTGGGCGGTCTTTAGAGTCGACCACTCACTCTCTTTCATTGTCCATCAGTTCAGTTTAGTGTCCTGCAGCGCCATGGCAGAGTGTTCCAAAAAAAGAAAATATAAAATATTGGAACAAGCCAATGAAAATATAATCTGATGCCTTGCTAAATTAACAAGTTCACTGACACAGACTGCAATAAAGTTGAGACTTCCAGCAAAATGCTCAAATCTGCCAAGCAAGCCACATCACAGTACAAGGAAAGTTTACAAAAAAAATAGAAAAGCTATTTGCATTCGCATTTAGCTATTAGCATTAAGACTGCCAACAAAATACTCAACAAGGAATATATGTGTGTGTGTGTGTGTGTGTGTGTGTAAAGAGTTTCAATATGTGATCAAATAAATTGTTGTGTTCTTTCATAATTAAACGTCCTGTATACATACATACACCCTTGGGGGGGGCGTGGTTGCTACCTCCCTGAAATGAGTTTTTGCAGGGTGGGATGTCTGAAGTCTTGTCTAAACAATCTTTTAGAGTTTTTCTAAGAAGTTACCAGAAAGTTAATGAAGGCAAGGCAATGGATGTTGGCTAAATGGACTTTAGTAAGACATTTGGCAAGGTCCCACTTAGGAGGCTGGTCAAGAAGGTTCAGTCACTTGGCATTCAAGATGAGGTAGTAAATTGGATTAGACACTGACTTTGTGGGAGAAGCCAGAGAGTGGTAGTAGAGGGGTGCCTCGCTGTCTGGAGGCCTGTGACTAATGGTGCGCCACAGAGATCAGTGCTGTGTCTTTTGCTGTTTGTCATCTATAATTAAAGATCTGATGATAATGTGTTTAAATGGATCAGCAAATTTGCAGATGGCACCAAGACTTGGGGTGTAGTGGACAGTGAGAAAGGCTTGCAGAGGAATGTGGACCAGCTGGAAAAATAGGCTGAGAAATGGCAGATGGAATTTAATGCAGACAAAGGTTTTGCATTTTGGTAGGACCAATCCAGGTAGGTCTTACACACTGAAAGTTAAGTTCATTGAGGAGTGTGATAGAACAGAGGGATCTGGGAATATAATTTATTGAAAGTTTGAAAGTGGCGTCACAGGTAGATAGAGCTGTAAAGAAAGCTTTTGGCACATTGGCCTTCATAAATCAATGCACTGAGTACAGAAGATGGAATGTTATGTTGAATTCTTCAGGACATTGGTGAGGCCTAATTTGGAGTATTGTGTGCAGTTTTGGTCACCTACCTTCAGAAACAATGTAAACAGGGTTGGAAGAGTGCAGAGAAAACTTACGAGGATGTTGCTAGGTCTGGAAGATCTGAGTTACAAGGAAAGATTGAATAGGTTAGTACTGTATTCTTTACAGTATAGAAGATTGACAAGAGATTTGATAGAGGTATGCAAAATTATGAGGGGTATAGATAGGGTAAGTGCATGCAGGCTTTTTCCACTGAGGTTAGGTGAAAGGTGAAAAGTTTAAGGGGAACATGAGGGGAAACTCCTTCACGCAGAGGGTCATGAGAATGTGGAATGAGCTGTCAGAGCAAATGGTCCATGTGAGCTCGATTTCAAGGTCTAAGGCATGTTTGGACAGGTCCATGGATAGTAGGGATATGGATGGCTATGGTCTTGGTACAGGTTGTTGGAAGTAGGCAATTTAATTGGTTTTGGCATGGAGTAGATGGGCCGAACGGCTTGTTTCTGCACTGTACCTCTCTATGACCCTGTAATAGAAAAGCAGTGTGGTTTACATCAGAATTGAACGGCAAGTTAATTAAAATGGAATTAGACACTGGTTCAGCTGTTCCAGTCACTCAACAATATGAGTTTGAGAGACAGTTCAAAGATATTGAATTGAAGCCTGCAGATATCCAACTAAGAATTCACACTGCAGAAGAGATAACTCCTGTGAGAATGACATTGTAACTGTGAAATTCAACAACCCTCAAGCTACACTGAGTTTGTATGTGGTGAAAACAAGAGGACCAACATTGTGGGGATGTGACTGGCCGAGATAACTAAAACTTGATTGGAAATCCACCCTCCATTTGAATGCACGCCCCCCATAGTGAAGTTGACTGAAAGTGAATTAGGAAAGATACTGGATGATGCTACAACCGTCTCCATTCCGAACACCGTGAACTGCTGTCCATCAGAGGACGTACAGGTGTTGGTGCCAACCTCTGTGGCTATGGCTGGAAAGCTTATTGGACAAAGGAAGGACCATGTTGCTCAGAGTTAGCATGAAATTTATGAAAGCAGTGGTCCAATTACAACAGTTTTTTTTAGGCAACATATCTGAGAATGCTTCTGATATGTTTATCAGGCAGTTACTTGTGTAAAGCTGGAAGAAAGTTCAAGTAGCTTCAGGAAAGTTGCAAGCTTTCTGCCTTTGTGAGAATTAAGAGTCAGAAACTACTCTACGTGTATTAGGATTATTGCATGAACTTCAAATGGGAGACAATATGCTACTTGCAAAAGTAGATGCAAAGACCAAAGCCCAGCCAGATGAATGGAAGGCCAAGAAGAAAGGGGTCAATGGAGATTGGGAAAACAAGGGATTCATCAGATGATGTAAATGAGTAAACCAAGAGGAGAGATCCAATTGTAAAGGGAGAAATAGAAGGATAATAAGAGAATATTCCAATGAACCAAATGCACCAGAATCAAGATGCACAATTTAGAAGAAGAAGATGGCAGAAGTAAGGTGGCTACCACTGTCAGAACAACTTCGTGCAGTCTCAGAGTCAATTCCTACAACTACCACGGAGGAGGCTCCAGAACCTGAGATTGTTTCACAGCCACAAATCTCACCTGCCAAGGAGAGTTGTCAGAATCAGAATCAGGTTTATAATCACTGGCATGTGATGTGAAATCTGTTAACTTAGCAACAGCAGTTCAATGCAATACATAATCTAGCAGAGAAA
Organism: Hypanus sabinus; assembly: GCF_030144855.1. Taxonomy (NCBI): domain Eukaryota; kingdom Metazoa; phylum Chordata; class Chondrichthyes; order Myliobatiformes; family Dasyatidae; genus Hypanus; species Hypanus sabinus. The sequence goes on along the minus strand of NC_082715.1, from coordinate 83,669,789 downwards.
TAAAAAAATAATAATGATAATAAATAAACAAGTAAATCAATTATGTATATTGAATAGATTTTTTTAAACGTGCAAAAACAGAAATACTATATATTAAAAAACAGTGAGTGTCCAAAGATTCAATGTCCATTTAGGAATCAGATGGCAGGGGAGAAAAGCTGTTCCTGAATTGCTGAGTGTGTGTCTTCAGGCTTCTGTACCTCCTACCTGATGGTAACAGTAAGGAAAGGGCATGGCCTGGGTGCTGGAGTTCCTTAATAATGAATGCTGCCTTTCTGAGACAGGAAGGACATTATCTCACTACAGTAAGAAATCCTCCACAGTGATTAAATCTTTAAGCCTGAATGGGACAATTTAAAATTTACCATGCTGTGTCCGTCTGTATATAGTAGTTACACTATATCATATACCGTGTATATAGTTGAGATGCATTCTATATTGAGTAGGAGCTTAGAGCTAAGCAGGGAAGAGCGTTACGTATTTAATATTTCAGATATTTTTGAGTAATATATACATATATTGATTAAGCTTTCATGTTCATTTAAATAATTAATTATAGGTCATATGTAAAGATACATGAATTGCATGTCATTTTACTACCACATGATATGTGCGCAGAGACGAAGGATACATCCACATTTCGGACTCAAGTGTCTTATTTTGAATTAGGTTAATGTTTTGAAGTTACAAAACGTAACAGCTGGTGTGAAGGAGAAACACCAGCAGAGACCTTATGAACCTCATGGCCTGTATCTGACCTATTAAAATCCATAAAACTCATAAAACCGTCCCATAAAACTCATGTATGGTGTCAGTCAGTTGCCTAATGTGTCAGATAGTAAAGTAGTGCTCAGAGCATTATATCTATTTCAATATTATTCCGACAATCTTAGAAAATAAATTATCCAAGAAGCTGTCAGATGAGCTCTGTTTGAGCACGTTGAAGCCTGCCAGACTCAGTATCAAATTCTCCAAATTTAGTTGACTTACTTTCCATTTGTGTTTTGAAAGCGGCCACTTCCACTGTATATTCCTCTCCATAGATGTTGCCAGACTTGCTGAGTTCCTCCAGGTTTACCCACCCTCCTCTTTTGTTACTTAAGAATTCCAGCATCGGCAGAATCTTCCATATTTATTCATTTCTGGTCACTCCATTATAGGAAGGGTGTGGGAGCATTGGAGAGGCTGCAGGAGAGTTTACTAGGACTCTGCCTGGATTAGATGGCCCATGTTATGAAGAGACGTTGGGGAAACTTGGGCTATTTTCTCTGGATCAGCAACGGCTGAGGGAGGACCTGATAAAAGTCAGATTATGAAAGGCATCGATAGAATAGATACATGGCATCTTTTTTCCAAGATCAGAATGCTTAACACTAGACAGTATACATTTAAGGCGAGAGGATATAACTTTAAAGGAGATGTGTAGGGCAAGTTTCTTCCTTTGAGAGTGGTGGACACCTAGAATGTGCTGCCAGCATTAATGGTTGAGGCAAATAAGATAGAGGTGTTTATGAGGCTTTTAGATGGATTAATAAATGTGTGGAGAATGTGGGGATATGGTCATTCTGTAAGCAGAAGGGATTAGTCTAGTTAGACATTTAATTAGTACTTGCATTTCAATTAGGGGCCTGTTGCTGGCTGCTGCTGTTCTTAGTGAAAGAGTACCAGTCACCATTGGAGTGGTGACCAGTCTCTCTGTGGGTTGGGTGCTGTTGCCTGAGGCCTCACAATGACTGACAACACCCCCTGTTTGCCTTGGACCAGTGTTCCCAATTGGAATCTGTGTCGATCAGAACCTGTTCCTAACAGTGGCCAGCTCAGCACAGTCATTTCCCTTGCACCATCTACACAAAGACTACACCGCTCTTTAGGGAGTCTCTGTGAGCACACCACAGGTTCAGTTCTGGTTGCCTCATTATAGGAAGGGTGTAGAAGCCTCAGAGAGGGTGCAGAGAAGATTTACCAGGATGCTGTCTGGATTAGAGAAAATTCGTTTGAAGATAGCTGAGCAGGCTAGGGCTTTTCTTTTCAGAGAGAAAGAGAATGAGAGGTGACTTAATAGAGGTATACAAGATGATAAGAGGCACTTACAAAGTGGACAGCCAGAGAGTTTTTGCCAGGGCAGGAATTCCCCTTTCCCCATTTTCTTATGCTGTCTTCTTCCCCTTTCCTTTCCAGTCCTGTTGAAGGGTCTTGGCCCGAAACATCAAAGTGCTCATCCCTCTCCACAGAGGCAGCCTGACCTACTGTTTTATTTGTTCTTATGAACTTACAGCATCTGAGGAATCTCTTGTGTTTATGAAGGGATTCATTTGAATGTGATTGGAGGAAAGCAGAGAGGTAAGTTTTTACACAGGGAGGCGTGGGTGCAGGGAACGTGCTGCCTGGGGTGCTGGTGCTTCAGGGACATTTAAGACTCTTAGATAAGCACATGGATAAAAGAAAAATGGAGGGGTATGTGGGTGGGAAGGGTTAGATTGATCTCAGCATAGGATTAAAGGTTGTCACAACATTGTGGGCTGAAGGGCCTGTACCGTGAGATACTGTTTTATGTTGTATGTACACCTATGTTCACAGTGATCTCACAGTCAATTCCCATTTCCTTCACTGAAACACTGTATCAGTGTAGCAGTGTTAGGTTAACCTACTGAGCAATACAAGAGGTGACAATCTTGTCAATGGTCGTTTTGTCTCATTGATGTGATGGCCTCCCTTCCCTCTATCCTTTTTGAACTTGGGAGGCTTTTGAACTGTGATTCCAAATGACAACAGGTCCCCACTTCCTCAAGGGCATTTGGCAGCAGGCAATTAAGGACAACCTCACTGGTGTCACTCCGCAACCCACAACTGTATAAAGACAGTTCATGGACCTGCAGTGCCAACTTCATCTTGTTAGAATACTGGCACGCGTCACAAAGTTTTTAGCACTCTAGTCTGCCAGTTCTGACAGTTTCCAACAGTGATTAATTGCTTCAGATCTTAAATCAGATGTGGTTGACTAATTAGAGCAATTGTGTTAGTAGAGCCCTTCGAAGTTCAGGATTTGGAGATCAAGAACACAAGGAGAGTTACCAATCCAAACAATTAATAGCTCAGATTATTTTTCTGGAGATTTACCAGCAAATGTAATGGCACCAAATGTTACAAATAGAAACTTGCAGTAGGGTCATGATATAACTGACATTGCTGAACAATTCATGTTGCTTGGTCAGTACCTCATGTAAATGGCAGCTTGCCCTCAGTCTCCTGACTTTTACAGTGTGGTGCATTGTGCTTTAGTTGTCCAGTAAGTTCACAATCTGAAGCCCTTTGTTACTGTGGAAAATTGCAGTCAGTGGCCACTTTATTAGGTATAGGAGTGGAAACTGGTGCGGTCTTCTGCTGCTCTAGCCCAACACTTCAAGGTTTGTTGTATCATGTGTTGAGATGTTCTTCTGCACACCACAGCCAGTAGTCAGCAGGAGCTCGAGGAGTACAGCTACAATCTGCACACAATCACCAAGGCAGCAGAATGACAAAACAGGGACAAGATCCAGACACAGCTGTCCACCAACAACACATGCAGCTTATGGCAAGGTCTGCACACCGTCGCAGACTTCAGAGCCAAGCGCAGCAGTGTTTCCAACATTTCTGCGTCTCTCCCAGGTGAGCTAAATCTTTTTTACGCTTGGTTTGATGTCGCCAACACTGAGCCCCTGAGGAGAGCCGCCAAAGTGACCTGCAAGCTGGTCATCTCTGAGGCTGAGTACGCAGGTGGACAGTCGCAAGGCCGCAGGTCCAGATGGCATCCCAGGGCGAGTACTCAGGATGTACGAGCCACAACTGGCAGGTGTGTTTACAGACATTTTTAATCTCTCCCTCTCCCATTGTAGAGTACCCTCTCCCAAAACACCCACCATTGTCCCTGTACCTAAAAAGACTGGTGTCCTGTCGCACTCACCTCAATAATAAGCAAATGCTTTGAGAGGCTGGTCAAGGACTACATCTGCTGCTTGCTATCACCCACACTGGACCCCTACAATTCACCTATCAAAACAACCGATCGACAGATGATGCAACACACACAAAATGCTGGTGGAACGCAGCAGGCCAGGCAGCATCTATAGGTAAAAGCAATATCAATGTTTCGGGCCGAGACCCTTTGTCCTCGTGTTTGACAGATGATGCAGTAGCCACAGCTCTACACACTGTCTTTACACATCTGGAGAGGAGGAATGCTTATGTGAGAATGCTATTCTTGGACTACAGTTCAGCATTCAACACCATAATTCCCTCCAGGCTCGACAAGAAACTCAGAGACCTCGGCCTTCACCCTGCCTTGTGCATGTGAATCCTGGACTTCTTATCAGATCACCGGCAGATGATAAGAGTGGGCTCCCTCACTCTGTCTCTCTGACCCTCAACGAAGGAGCCCCTCAGGGCTGTGTCAAGCCCCCTCCTTTACTCCCTGTATACCTATGGCTGTGTTGCCACCCACAGCTCTAATCTGCTAATTAAATTTTCTGATGATACTACATTGATTGGCCTAATATCAAACAATAATGAGGTGGCCTATAGGGAAGAAGTCATTACCCTGATACAGTGGTGTCAAGGGAACAACCTCTGCCTCAATGTCGCAGAAACAAAGGACTGGTTGTGGATTACAGGAGGAACAGAGACAGGCTAACCCCTATTGATATCAATGGATCTGGGGTTGAGAGGGTAAACAGCTTCAAGTTCCTCAGCATCCACATCACCGAGGACTTCACGTGGTCTGTACACACCAGCTGTGTGGTGGAAAAGGCACAAAAGCGCCTCTGTCACCTCAGATGGTTGAGGAAGTTTGGTATGGGCCCCCAAATCCTAAGAACTTTCTACAGGGGCACAATTGAGAGTATCCTGACTGGTTGCATCACTGCCTGGTATGGGAACTGTACTTTCCTTAATTGCAGGACTCTGTAGAGAGTGGTGCAGACAGCCCAGTGCATCTGTCGTTGTGAACTTCCTATGATTCAGGATAGTTACAGGGACAGGTGTGTAAAATGGACCCACAGGATCACTGAGGACCCAAGTCATCCCAACCACAATATATTCCAGCTGCTTCCATCTGGGAAGTGGTACCACAGCATAAAAGCCAGGACCAACAGGCTCCAGGACAGCCTCTCCCACCACGCCATCAGGGTGATGAACTCACGCTGATTTGAGTGTACTCTATATTGCATTGACTGTTCTATTTATTAAAAGTTACTATAATTGCACATGGCACATTTAGATGAAGATGTAACGTAAAGATTTCTACTCCTCATGTATGTGAAGGATGTAAGAAATAAAGTCAATTCAATTCAATTCATCACTGCCTGGTATGGGGACTGTACTTCCTTCAGTTGCAGGACTCTGCAGAGAGTGGTGCAGACAGCACAGCACATCTGTAGATGTGAACTTCCCACTATTCAGGACAATTGCAAAGACAGCTGTGTAAAAAGGGCCCAAAGGATTATTGGGAGCCTGAGTCACTCAAACACAAACTGTTGTAGTTGCTACTACCTGAGAAATGGTACCACTACATAAAAGCCATGACCAACAGGCTCCAGGACAGCTTCTCCCACCAGGCCATCAGATTGATTAATTCACGCTGATACAATGGTATTTCTATGTTATATTGACTGTCCTGTTGTACATACTATTTATTCCAAATTACTATAAATAGCACATTGCACATTTAGACATAGACATTACGTAAAGAATTTTACTCCTCATGTATGTGAAGGATGTAAGTAACAAAGTCAATTCAATTCACTGTTGTATGCATGGTTATTTGAGCTTCTGTTGTCTTCCTGTCAGCTTGAACCAGTTTGGCCATTCTCCTTTGACCTCTCTCATTAACAAAGCATTTTCACCCACAAAACTGTGGCTCACTGGATGATTTTTGTTTTTTTGAAACATTCTCTGTAAACTTGAGTCTGAAACAAAAAAAAATAAAACGAGCAGCATCTTTGTGGGTGAAAATGTTGACTGTAACTCAAATAACCACATGTTACAACAGTGGTGTGCAGAACATCTCTGAATACACAACCTGTTGAACCTTGAAGTTCAACAGTACTGCTAGTTCAACAGTGGGCTACAGTAGCGGAGGACCATGAAAATGCAAAAATATATTCAATGGCCAGTTTATTGGGTTCAGGAGGCCACCGAGAGCATTTGCCATAGAGTGGGTGCAGTGAAGTTTCACTGGACTGGTTCCAGAAGTGGTGGGTTTTTTCCATGAGGAGAGATTGCGTAAACTGGGACTGTTCAGAACCTGAAATAATTAGAGAAGATCACTTTAAAATTTACAAAATTCTTACAGGGTTCGACTGGCTAGATGCAAAGAAGGTACTTCCACAGACTGAGGAGGAGTCTAACAAAAGGAGACAGTCTCAGACTGAAGGGTTGACCACTCAGGACTGATGAGGAGAAGTGTATTCAAAGTAAGGGTGTTGGTCGAATCTTTGGATTTCTCTACCCTAAAGGCTGCAGAGTCTCTCACTGAGTTCATTCGTGGCAGGCTATCAGGGGATACAGATACAGCACTCACTCAAGTAGGGGATCAGCGATGATCTTAATGAAAGGCAGAGCAGGCAAAAGGAATGGGATAGCTCACTCCTGTTGTAAGGTCTTTCACCTGAAGCATTATTTCTGTTTCTCCTCCCATGGAAACTGACAAGCCTACTGAGCACTTTCAACATTTCTCTTTTATTTTATATTTCCAGCATCTGCAGTTATTTTAATTTTTTTCTTACCTCTCCTCCTCTGTGAATAAACCAAGTGCCTTTTAGGCTTCAAAGTGGCTAACAAATCATCTTTTATCTCCACTGCCTAATTCCGGAACCTTACAAAGAGGCCACAATCTCTGGACTGGTCTTCTCAGTTTAATTCCTAAAAGGCTATTCTATATTTTCTTCCACTGTAGACTGCTGAGAAGATGAAAGTGGACAAGTCCCACTGGGCCAACCCAGTCCTCTGTGGGTATGTGGGGCTGATGGATCAAGATCTTTTTGAAATGCATACTTGGAGCTGAAGGATCACAAGCAGCCAATAAAGTTTGACTCTGTTGCAATTTCTGGTGGAGCTGTGAGGGAACTTTATTAACTCTGCACTCAGAACACCACCTTCAGGCTGTACCACTCAAGGACTTGTAATAATAATACTTTGTGAAGGAATGTGCTGGATTAGAATTATACAGACTGTGTGTTGTGGTGACTGTATGAACCAGGTTTGCATTTTGGCCCCAGAGGAACATTATATACATGTGTATGGTTGAATGACAATTAGATTTGAACTTGAACAGCTGCATAGACAAGTAGACATTCACTTTTATTGAAGAAAAATAAGATTTATAGTTATCACCAAAGATTTTCTTCAAGTTACAGCAACACAAAAAAATTCTGGAGGAATCTGCAGGCCAGGCAGCACTGATGGAGGGGAATAAGCAGTCGATATTTTGGGCTGAGACCCTTCATCAGGACACAGTCCGAAATGTTGACTGTTTATCCCTCTCCATTGATGCTGACTGATTTGCTGAGCTCCTCCAGCATTTTGCATTTTGTTCAATACTTCCAGCATTTGTAGAATCTCTTGTGCCCACAATTTGTAATTTGCTCATCACCTCTCGTCCTGTTCTAATCCATCTCTGGTAATGTTCACAAACAGTTTCATCAGATTCCATATCACCGGGCAGCAAGGATTTTAAATCCAGGGAACTGTAGGTGAGTTTTGATTATAAAACTCAATCAGGGTGTTTGCACTGGACAGCAGAACCAGGGGCAATCAGATTGGCAATTTAGAGTTAAAAAACATCTTGCAATGAGATAGTCACATTTCTCAGAGAGTCATACAGCATAGAATAGGCCCTTTGGCCCAGTGACTACATGCTGACCATCAAGTGCCAATTTGCACAAATCCCACATTAATCCCATTTTATTCCTGCCACATTGCCCTCTGCTCCTCCCAGGTTCAAACCATACACCTGCACACAGGGATAGGTGGATGACAACTACTAAACTTGAACAATTTTGATATGTGTGTGTAGGGAGTTCTTGTGGGGGAGGTGGGGGAAAGGGAGCACATGAAAGGAACCAATATGATGACAGGGGAGAAGGCAAACTCTACAAAAGCACCAGGGGTTCGGATTGAACTTGAGCAGCAGGAGCAAAGTGGCAGCCGTTCCACCCTCTGATCCACTATTAACTGCGCCTTAGCAAAACAAGATAAGACCATAAGACATAGGAGCAGAATTAGGCCATTCAGCCCATCGAGTCTGCTCCACCATTCCATCATGGCTGATCCCGGATCCCACTTAATCCCACACACCTGCCTTTTCACCATATTCTTTGATGCCCTGACCAATCACAAAACAATCAACTTCTGCTTTAAATATAACAATGGACTTAGCCTCCATTGCAGCCTATGGTAGAGCATTCCATAGATTCACTGCTCTCTGGCTTAAAAAATCCCTCCTTCCCTCTGTTCTGAAGGGTCACCCCTCAATTTTGAGGCTGTGCCCTCTAGTTCTGGATACCATGACCACAGGAAACATCCTCTCCACATCCACCTTATCTAGTCCTTTGAACATTCAGTAGGTTGTAATGTGATCCCCCACATTCTTCTGAATTCCAGTGAGTACAAGCCTAAAGCTGCCAAACACTCCTCATATGTTAACCCCACAATCATCCTCATGAACTTCCTCTGGACTCTCTCCAATGACAACACATCCTTTCAGAGATATGGAACTCATAACTGTTGACAGTACTCCAAGTGCAGCTTGACTAGTGTCTTATAAAACATCAGCATTATCTCCTTGTCTTTATATTCTATTCTCCTTGAAATAAATGGCAACATTGCATTTGCCTTCCTGACCACAGGCTCAATCTGTAAATTAACCTTCTGGGAGTCTTACACCTTAGAACCTCTGATGTTTGAACTTTCTTTCTATTTAGATAATAGTCTACACTATTGTTCCTTTAACCAAAATGTATTTTCATACATTTCCTAACAATCTATTCCATCTGCCACTTTTTGGCTATTCTTCCAATTTATCCAAGTCTTGTTGCAGTTGCATTGCTTCCTCAGAACTATCTAACCCTCCACCTATATTCGTATCATCTGAAAACTTTGCCACAAAGCCATCAATTCCATTATCCAAATAATGTGAAAGGTAACGGTGCCTGTACTGACCCCTGAGGAACACCACTATTCACAGGCAGCCAATCAGAAAAGGCCCTTTATTCCCATTGGCTTCCTCCTGTCTGTCAGCCATTCCTCTATCCATGCCAATATCTTTCATGTAATGTCGTGGGATTTTATCTTGTTAAGCAGCTTCATGTGTGGCACGTTCTCAAATGCCTTCTGAAAATCCAAGTAAATGACATCCACTGCCTCTCCTTTGTCTTCCCTGCTTGTTACTTCCTCAAAGAACTCCAACAGATTTGTCAGACAAGATTTCCCTTTACAGACACCATCCTGACTTTGACTTATTTTATCAATTGTCTCCAAATACCTCAAAACCTCATCTTTAATAATAGACTCCAACACTTTCCCAACATTGAGGTTAGACAAACTAGCCCATAATTACCTTTCTTTTGCTTTTCTCCCTTCTTAAAGAGTGGAATGACATTTATAATCTTCCAGTCCTCTGGGACCGTGCCAGAATCAAGTGATTGTTGAAAGATCATGACCAATGCATCTGTTAACTCTTTAGCAACATCTCTCAGGACCCTGGGATGTAGTCCATCTGGTTCAGGTGACTTATCCAGCTTAATAGCTTTGAGTTTGCCTAGCATTTTTTCCTTTGCAATAACAATGACACTCACTCCTGCTCCCTGACACTCACAGACCTCTGGCATTCTGCTAATGTCTTCCACAGTGAAGACAGATGCAAAGTACCCACCCATTTATCCACCATTTCTTTGTCCTCCATTACTATCTCACCAGCATAATTTCCAATGGTCCAATATCAACTCTCAACTCCCTATTACTCTTTCTATAATTGAAAAAGCTTTTGATATCCTACTTTATATTATTGGTTAGTCTGTCCTCATATTTCATCTCTTCTGTTCTTTTGGCTTTTTTAGTTGTCTTTTGTTGGATTTTAAAAGATTCCCAATCATCCAAATTCCCACTCACTTTTGCTACCTTATCTGCCCTTTCCTTGGCTTTTATGCAGTCCTTAACTTCCCTTGTCAGCCATGGTTGCCCACCCCTTCCATCTGAGAATATCTTCTTCAGTGGGACATATCTATCCTGCACCTTGTGAACTATTCCCAGAAACTTCAGAAATCTCTGCTCTGCCATCATCCTCGCCAGTATCCTCCTCCAATCCACTGGGCAAGCTCCTCTCTCATGCCTCTGTAATTACATTTATTCCATTGCAATACTGATACATGCGACTCCCTCTCAAATTGTAGTATGAATTCAATCATTTTACGATCACTGTCTCCTAAGGGTTCCTTTACCTTAAGCTCTCTAATAAAACCTGGATTATTACACAACACCCAATCTAAGATAGCCTTTGTTCAGAGTAGGTTCAAGTACAAGCTGCTCTAAAAACCATCTTGTAAGCATTCAACAAATTCCCTCCATTCAATCCAACGCCAACCTGATTTTCCCAATCCCCTTTCATATTGAAGTCCCCATTATAATTGTGACATTACCCTTATTTCATGCCCTTTCGAGCTCCCTTTGCAATCTCAACCCCACATCTTGGCTACTATTTCAAGGCTTATATATGATTTCCATAATGTATTTCTTTACCCTTGCAGTTTCTTAACTCCACACACAAGGATTCAACATTCTCTGACCCTAGGTCACCTCTTTCTTAAGATATAATTCCACCTCTTACCAACAGAGCCACACCACTGCCTTTGCCTTCCTGCCTGTCCTTTTGATACAAAGTATATCCTTTGATGTTAAGCTTTGCTGTAACTATGACTTTCTTTCAGTCAGGGCTCAGTGATGGCCACAACTTCATACTGACCAATCTCTAATGGCATTACAAGTTCATCTACTTATTTTGAATGTTACATACAGTTAAATACAGCACCTTCAGTTCTGCATTTTTCGCCCTATTAAATTTTGCCTCTGTGGTACAATTGAATTCATTGCCCTGTCTGCATTTGTTCCCAATCATTGGCTTGTCCTTCCTTATATTCATATTACACTCATCATCTACTTGTAAACCTGCTGGCTCATCCTGAGCTCTATTATACTGGTTCCCATTCCCTGCTATAGTTTAAGCCACTCCCAATGGCTCTAGCAAACCTTCCCCAAGGATTTTGGTCCCCCTCGATTCAAATGCAACCCATCCCTTTTGTACAGGTCACACCTGTCCCAGAAGAAATTACTTCTGCTTCTCGACTTCCTTCCTAACTCCCTGCATTCTGTTTTCAAGACCTCCTCCCTTTTTTTCTACCCATGTCATCGGTGCCACTAGGCACCATGACTTCTGGCTGCTCACCCTCCCTTTTCGGGGTATTGCGGTTGCGCTCATAAACATCGCGGACACTGGCACCTGGGGAGCAAACCGTGCTTCTTTTTCGCGTCCACAGAATCACCTGTCAGTGCCCTTGACTATAGAGTCCCCTATTACTGCTGCCATCCTCTTCAGTTCCCTACCCTTCTGAGCTACAGGGCCAGACTCAGTGCCAGAGGCACAGCCACTGTTTCTTTCCACAGGTAGATCATCACCCCCCCCCCCCAACAGCACTCAAAATGGAGTACTTATAGTTGAGGGGGACGGCCACAGGGGTGCTCTCCACTATCTGACGTTTTCCCTTCCATGTTTTGACAATCACCCATTTATCTGCCTCCTGTAGCCTTGGGGTGACTACCTGCCCGTAGCTCAAAGATGCAGGTGAGACACTGCTTCCGGTAATTTCTCGGTATCTTTAAGGATCCCGAGGCTGACTTGTTATAAAGTCTTACAGTACCGAAACACAGTACCTATGTGTAAGTGAGCAGTATTCGCTCTGCAAACGTTTTCTTTCGGAACATTTTGCCAACATTTTACTGAAAGATAAAACCGAATCGCCACAGCTCACACTGTGAAACCTTTCCTCACTCCCTTTTCTTTCGCAGAAGCAGCACCGTTCATGTAGAAAAATAGTTGAAACGTGTGTTCAGGGAACGATTTGATCTGGAGCAAGCTACTTCTTCCCGCTGCTCCCAACACCGGTTGCGGAAGGACGCTGCAATAAGACGTTGCAGAGAAAGGAGAATTATTTCCCTTCTGCAATCCGTTTTGAGTTACGCACGTTCCTCACATCGCCCCCAAAAGTTCAATTTACAATAAGCCAGATAGGTTGCTTCAAGCTAAAGCTGAATCTAATGACGTCTTAAAATTAGCCCCCCCCCCCCGCATATATCGTGGGTGTTGGGTGTTATTTGAAATATTAACCTTATTAATGTTCGAACCTTATTATAGTGCTCGATTAACGCGGATGTAATGCTTCATTATGATACGCACAGTACTTCGGCAGAATACTGTGGACGTACATTTATCATTCTATCACATATTTATGTAGTTAAACACTATAGCAATGTACTGTACTTCGGTGTTCGCAATTATCAGCTCGTTGTGCGCTGGGCGTATATGGAATGTCGCTCTTGTAACATTAATCGTAATTAAAATACGAAACTGACTGAAGTAAATATCCCAAGTGACCACGTTGCCTAGGTCTTAATATATAGATCAGCATTTTTCAGGCATATCAATTATGCAGCAACTTGGGCACCCGTTATAGCAAAACCCGGAGTAACTTTGCAATGTATTTTCCGTTTAATGCCATCGGCCCGCTTTGTACTGGGTGCATCATTTTTAATTTGACGTTTCTACGGCTGGCACGAATGGAAGAAGGAGAATTTCATTACTGAAATTAAGATAAAAGGTGTGAAAAATGTTTTTAAAAGACGACTCGACTTAAAAAAAACAGAATAGCAAAGCGCAGCCCAGTGCCCTGTCATTCATTCTTGATGACACAGAGGCTAACCAATAAGTATTTGAATTCGCTTCCGGACGGTTGCACTGCACCCAATCACCGCCATGTAAAGGCGGGCTCTTACTGGAAGCTGGCGGAGAGCGCGAGCTGGGATGCTCTTGTGTGCAGTCAGTGCAACCGAGTCGGTGCACTTGGTGCAGACGTGAAGCGGCTTAATCAGATGTGTGTGTTCAGAGAAGCAGAAATAGATTTTAACTTTTAAAACGCATAAGTACAAATTAAAATCACATTACAAAAATGCAGAGAGAGAAATATTTGCCAGAGCTGATGGCAGAGAAAGACACTCTGGATCCGTCTTTTGTTCACGCTACGCGTCTGCTGTCGGAAGGTAAGTTGTGCTGTCGGGAATGAACATGTTGTCCGGAGAAGGAAACGCTTAGCTCTTGCATTAATTGATATAAAAGAATCAACGTTGTTTGTAAATAAAAGCAGACATCCCTCCCCTGCGGGTGACCTACAAACTAGTGGCGGTTCTTTTATGTTTATTGGTGCTTGGAGTTCTTCTATGATGTGTGTTTGGGTTGGTGGGGATGGTAAATCACCATGTCCCTAATTCGGCTGAATTGATCCAGCATCAATTGTAACAGCTGTTGCTGCAGTTAATGTGGCCCGGGGGCTGCAAATAGTGGCCAGCTGTTAGCTCTGCGTGTGTAGTTAGACACTGATGGGAGTCATCATTGCAATATTGTTAATACGTGCGTGGTTTATCTAGATATATGTGGATGCATAACTATATATGAGACTAGATGCATGTATACACATATGTAAATCTCTGTATTTGCATATATGTACATATATAATATAGATGTGAATTTTCGGTTGTGCTTGTGCGTAACTATATGAGTGCATCCATATGCAGTTGTGTGTGTGTGTACACACACACGCGCGCGCGCTATATCTAAATGTACACACAAATGTATACATACGCTGTATTATATAAAAGTATGTTTGTGTATTTGCACATATGTACATATATAATCTGTAGGTGCGTCTTTACATACCTCCATATGCATAGACTGTCTCAGTCCTGCAAAGCATATGCCCGTGATTATATACACAGACATGCACGTGCGCTTGTATGTCTCGTATTGTGCGTCTTTTACACACACACACACGCCACCTGTACCATTCCAAGCTTTCTGCGGTCTGTGTGCGCGCTTTGTAAAGGAAGACAGTGAGTTTCGTTGCTGCGAATGCATTGGCCCCCCTTTTTTTTTTATTCACCACCACTCCCGCAATTGCCGTCTGTATTGTGTTAGATACCTTAAAAATTACCGAGAACAAGTTCCCGGCAGGTCAGGACGGTGGGGGTCCCGAGCGCTGGAGTCTTGTTTCTCTGCTATAGAGGGCAGCAGCGCAACGCGTGAGGAAGGGTGGAGCGGTCAGCGTCGGAGATCGGAGACAATCTTGCACGGTGATGTCTGGCCAGACCCTCATTTCAGTTGCACGGCTGTTGCAAACTCACTTGGTATTTTCTGGATGCTTACCCGACGGGTTAAAGGACACTAACGTGGACTCTTCCCTCGACCAAATTCCAATGAATTCCTGGAGAGCGGGTAGCGTTGTGGTGTAGTTCACATCGGCTACAATTGACATTCCCTTTAAGGCGGAGGGTAGCGGTGGATTGGGGCTCATTACTGGGGCAATCTGTCAGATGAATGAAACCGTAGTTGTGGGCGTAAATTGGTTGTTGAAGGGGGACGTGGGGAGAGTTGGCAAAAAAAGACTTAAAAATTGACGCTCGGTCTGAGCGAGACTAATAAGAAAAGAGGAACAGACGGGAACTCAGTTATTAAGCAGCTTTAGTATCACAGAGTTTTTGTACTGGCAATATGCCAACTCTAAATTATGTTAAAACGCTCTCTGTTAGTCCGTGTTTGTCTTGTCAGAAAATCATTTTAAGACGGTCGCAGTATAGGAACGCGCGCGTCTTCCTAATTGCATCTGGAATATTGTTGCGAATGCAAGGGATATTTCCGGTTTTTGATGTACTAGTTTTAAAAAAAAACTACTGCAAATACTTTTATAATGTGAGACCATTAAAAGGCAGTGTTGGTAATGGTACAGAAAGATGAACTGGCTTTTCTTGTCACAGGATTGTGTATTGGGTCGAAATGAAAGCATTTCATCTTGTGGCATGACAGCCAGTTGTGTACAGTCTGTAGTGTGTACAAGAGAGAGAATATTAAAAATTACGAATGAATATTTCAATGTGTTTTAATTCCCACTGCTGTCGGTAAGGAGTTTTTTCCTCACCGTGACTGCGTGGATTTCCTCTGAAGTGCTCCGGTTTTCTCCCACAAACCAAATTTGTATGGTTTGGTGGGTTAATTTGTCACATGGATGTAGTTGAGCAGCGTGGGTTCAGTGGGCTAGTAGGGCCTATCTCTGTGTTTTATTTCTAAATAAAGTAAGAATAAAAACTGGAAATATGGGATTTAAAAAATCTGGTAATACTCACAGGCCAGGCGGAATCTGTGGAGACGGAATCTGCATTCAGGTTAACCCAAAACATAACTCTGTTTTTCTTTCCACATATGCTTCCTGACATGCCTTTACTGCTTTATCTTATTGCATTCTGGAAGCTTGTAGAAATTCTGATGTTTACTGGAGTTTAAATAACATGATCTGGGACAGCGAATGCATGACACTTGCTATTTATCAAGCTGCTACTTACTTATTAACACAATTCCTGTGAGATTTTGGACTGGAACCCACTGTAGATGCCAGTATAGTTGGGTGCTGTCTGCAAGGCACTGGTGGCACCTGTGAACAAGAAAGGCACTAGTAAGTCTCTTTAGCCGTTGAGATAGGACCTGGTTCTCACTGTCTGATTTCCCATTTAACTGTTCGACCATTGGAATTTCTCCTTAATAACAGTGAGTTGCAAAGCTGTTCCTATGACAAAAACCAGACCACAGATGGATATGCTCGGTGCTTTGGCAATTTTCTTATTGGCTTTGTACACTCATTGGCCACTTTATAAAGCAGCTGCTGTACTTAATAAAGTGGCCACAGAGTGTATAGTCATGGCTTTCTGCTGCCGTAGCCCATCCACTTCGAGGTTCAACATGTGCGTTCAAGGATGACTTTCTGTACACCACTGCTGTAGTGCATGGTTATTTGTGTTATTGTCGCTGTTCTGTCAGCATAAAACAGTCTGGCCATTTTCCTGACCTTTCTCAATAACAAGGCGTTTTGCCCAAAGAACTGCCACTTACTGGATTTTTTTTTGTTTGTTTTTGCACCGTTCTCCGTAAATCTAGACTCTGGACTAGAGACTGTTTGCATAAAAATCCCAAGAGATCAGCAGTTTCCAAGATATTCAAATTACCTCGTCTGGCACCAATAATCATTTCATGGTCAAAGTCACATAGATCACATTTCTTCTCCATTCTGATGTCTGGTCTGAACAGCAACTGAACCTCTTGACCATGTCTGCATGCTTTTAAGTATTGGGTTGCTGATTAGACTTTTGCATTACAGAGCAGGTGTACCTAATAAAGTTGCCATAGACTGTATATCATTTCTTAGATAAAGTGATAAGAAAAGAACAGGTGTGGCTTGGGTAACATTTTATGCAAATGAAACGACTTCCTAACTTTTACTGATGATGAAAGCAAGCATGACCTGCCAGGTTCTGGGGTTTTTCTGTTCCCACCTTTAGGGAGCTCTGAGCTTAGAACCATAGAACATTACAGCACAGTACAGGCCCTTCAGCCCTCCATGTTGTGCCAACCCATATAATCCTTAAAAAAAAGATACTAAACCCACACTACCCCACTTGTTCCATCTGAAGTGTGTTTATTTTACAGCAAACAGTATATCAGATAGGACCAATAAGCTTGACCTGTGCTGTAGATGTCCTATGAGAGGATGGAAGTATAAAAACACTACTCCATTAATTCAGAGCAAATGGTGATTGGAGGCTCAGGGTGGAGCTTGCAGACTGAATGGTGATGCACAGCAAGGTGTTTGACCTACGCAAAGTAGATTTGTGAGTACTTGTCCTCATTCCATTTTCCATTTCCCATTCTGGCTCCCCTCTTACACCTTCTCTTCTTGCATGCCCATAACCCCTCTCTGGTACTCCTCCTTCCCTTTCTCCCATACTTAACTCTCCTCCCCTATCAGATTCCTTCTTCAGCCATTTCCCTTTTCCACCTATCAGCTCCCAGTTTCTCACTTCATTCGCCCCCCCCCACCCACCCAACTTTGTCCTCACCTGATTTCACCTATCACCTACCAGCTTGTACTTCATCCCCTCCCCCACCTTCCTATTCTGGATTTTCCCCTTCCTTTCCAGTCCTGCTGAAGGATCCCGGCCCAAACCATCGACTGTTTATTCCTCTCCTGACTTGTTGAGTTCCTGCAGCATTTTGTGTTTGGTGATCTTTTCTTATTTCAGTTTAGCTTGTGGTCACGAATCCACCATCATTTGCTTATGGGATAGATCATTCTACTCAGGTCTGCTCTATCTTTGAGTTGGATCACAAATGACCAAACATTGCCCCCATTTCCTGGTGTCAGTCCACCCTTGCATGGAAAAAAGATTGGGTTTGTCAACTGCGCTTTTTTGGAGAAGGATTTTGAATTTTCACACTTTAAATTAAAAGAAGCCATAGTTGTATTCTTATCAGAATTGCCAAGCACTAATTTTAAAATTGCACACTGCCTGAAGCTCCCTCTGCTCTAAGGGATCTTGCCATTTGCTGTACACTTTGCTCTTGCACTTGACCTTCAATAATTGCACTTGTCTCAGTTGAACTCAGTCTATCATTTCTCAATCCAAATTTGCAACTGATTTGTATCCTCAAAATTTAGGTTTATTTGTCACGTGTGCATTAAAGCATACAATGAGATGTGCCATTTCCGTAACAACCAACCGACCAACAAAGATGTGCTGGGGCATCAGCCCGCAAGTGTCATTGCAACATTCCAGCACCAGTATAGCATGCTCACCACATTGAGCACAACAAAACAAGTCTTGTTCCTCCCTCCCACCCATGGGCATAACACAGGCCTCAAACTCCAACACAGCCTGTCTTCTTGGGCTTCCAGAAGATTCAGGTCTGCTTTATCTTTTGACAATCTTGCTTATTATTCATTTTTCCTCCAATTTTCATGTCATCTGCAAAATGACTAGCATGCCACCTGAATTTTCATTGAAATCATTGATATAATAACAGAGGTCTCAGCATTCACTTCTGGGCACAGGGCAATCACTGGATACAGACCTACGGTCAGAAAAGCATCTTTCCAACACATTACTCTTCTATAACCAAGCTAATTTTGGTTCCAGTTTACCAACTCACTGTGGATCTCCTGTGACTTAACCTACTGGATCAGCCTACCATTGTGGGGACAGGGCTTATAAAATGCTTCACTCAAATCCCTGTGGACAGCATCCACAGATCTACCCTCATCAATTATCTTTGTAACCTGCCCTTAAAAAAAGAACTCAATTCAAATTTGTGAAATAGGAACTCCTAATGCCATGTTGACTATCCCTCCTTATATCAAGTGTGGGGCACCACAGTAGCATAGTGGTTAGTGCTATTACAGCTTGGGGCGTTGGAGTTCAGAGTTCAATTCCAGTGTCCTCTGTAAGAAGGTTTGTACGTTCTTCCCATGTACACATGGATTTCCTTTAGGTGCTCCGGTTTCCTCCCACAGTCCAAAGATGTACCCATTAGTAGGTTAATCGCTCATTGTAAATTGTCCTGTGATGAGGCTAGGGTTAAGTAGGTGGTTTGCTGGGCAGTATGGTTTGTTGGTCCGGATGGGTCTGTTCTGCGCTGTACCTCGAAATGATAAAATAGCAAATACTGTGTCTCAGGACTTTCTCCAATCTAAGGAGGCCCAGTTAATATTAAGAAAGTTAGAACCACCCATTTCAATAAACATGTTGGTTTTACATCTTTCCATGATCTGCCTGCATACTGTTCCTTGAGTTTGCACTGACTATTGGGAGTCCTTTAATATATTCCCACCTGTCTGATTCCTAAATTCTATCTTTATGGCCTTACTGGATGAGCCCTCCAAAGTTGTCCTCAGTTAGTGCAATAGCGCAGCTGTGGCGTTCTCCCTAAACAGTATATAACTCCAGTCTGTATCCCACTCTGTCATGCCTGAAACCTCTATATCCTGGAACTTTGGGATACCAATCCTGTTCTTCTCTCACCAGAATCAGGTTTATTTTCACTGACATACACTATTTGACCACTCTATTAGTTCAACCTCTTTAATGTGAATATCTAATCAGCCAATCTGGTGGCAGCAGCTCAATACAAGCATGGTCAAGAGGTTCGATTGTTATTCAGACCAAACATCAGAATGGGGAAGAAATGTGATTTGAGTGATTTTGACCAATTGGTGCCAGTTGGGGTGGTTTGAGTATCTGGAAAATTCTGAACTCCTTGGATTTGCATGTACAACAGTTTCTAAGAGTTTACAGAGAATGCTGTGAAAAACCAAAAGCCCATGCAGTGCACAGTTGTTCAGTGAGCAGAAACACCTTGTTAATAGGGAAGGTCAGAGGGGAATTGCCAGATTGGTTTAAGCTGACAGGAACTCAAAAATAACAATACAACAGTGGTGTGCAGAAGAATATCTCTGAATACACAACATGTTGAACCTTGAAGTGGATGGGCTACAGCAGTGTAAGACCACAAACACACAGAATAGTACTCAGTGGCCACCAAGTGTATATCATGCATGCTGATTTATTTTAACAGGATTATATTTAATGAAATTGACTAAACCCACCAAAGAGGCAGCCATGGGGAACAGTAAATTAAATTTAAATACTTTAAGTGAAAACTCAGCCAAGTCATTTTTTTTTTGTTTTTCTAATACTGTGCAAGAAAATATTGTGGGTATTTGAGAACATACATTTTACTGACAGCAATCAAACATCTGTGTTAGAATTTGAGATTTTATTTTAAATTAGGAATTATTAGACCATAAGATATAGGAGCAGAATTAGGCCATTTGTACAATTGAGTCTGCTCCACCGTTTCATTTAGGCTGATCCAATTCCCACGCAGCCCAAGTCTCTTGCCTTCTCCCTGTAAAACTTCATGCCCTGACTAATCAAGAACCTATCAACCTACCAGATGAGTTAGCCTCCACAGCTGCCTGTGGCAGTGAATTCCACAGATACACCATTCTCTGGCGAAAAGAAATTCTTGGCACCTCCATTTTATCTGAATGACCCTCTTCTGAGGTGTTCCCTTTAGTCCTAGACACTCCCATCACAGCAAACATCCTCTTCACGTCAACTCTATCAAGATTCAATAGGTTCCAATAAGATTTTCCCCTCCTTATTCTTCTGAATTCCAGTGAGTGCAGGCCCTCATGTGACAAACTTTTCTTTCCCGGAATCATTCTTCTGAACATCTTCTGAACCTTTTTCAATATCAGCCCATCCTTTCTGAGATAAGGGGCCTAAAACTGCTTACAGTGCTCCAACTGAGGCTTTACCAGTGCCTTATAAAGCCTCAACATTACATACTTTATATTGTAGTCCTCTTGAAATGAATGCTAACATTTGCCTTCTCACTACTGTCTCAACCTGCAGATTAACTTGAAGGGATCCTGCATGAGGACCCAAATCCCTTTGCACCTTGGATTTTTGAATTTTTTCTTCATTTAAATAAAGTCTTCTCTTTGCCCATTCTCCTTTTGCAACTTCTCTGCTTCCTCACCACAAGCTGCTTCTCCACCTATCTTGGTATTATCCATAAAACTTATCTGCAAAGCCATCAATTCCATCATCCATATCATTGTCATATAATATAAAAAGAAATGATCCCAACACTAACCCCTGCGGCAGCCAACCAGAAAAGGCTCCCACACTTTGCCTATTGCCAATCAGCCAATGCTCTATCCATGCTAGAATCTTTCCTGTATTGCCATTGGAAATTAACTTGTTAAGCAGCCTCATGTGTGGCACCTTGTCACACGCCTTCTTAAAATCGAAGTCCACAACATCCGCTGATTCTCCTTTGTCTATCCTGCTTGATATTTCTTCAAAGAATTCCCACCAATTTGTCAGGCAAGATTTTCCCTTGAGGAAATCATACTGACTTCAGCCTGTTTTATCGTGTGTCAAGTACACTGAAACCACATCTTTAACAATTGACTCCAGTATCTTCCCAACCAAAGGTCAGACAAACTGGCCTATAATTTCTGTTTTCTTGCATCTCTCCTTCCTTGAAGAGTGGAGTGACATTTGCAATTTTCCAGTCCTCCGGAACCACACCAGAATCTAGTGATTCTTGAAAGATCATTACTAATGCCTCCACAATCTCTTCAGCCACCTCTTTCAGAATGCTGGTCCAGATGTATCTACCTTCAGATCTTTCAATTTCCCAATCACCTTCTCCCTCGTAAAGATAACTTTACTCACTTCTGCCCCCTGATGCTCTTGAACCTCCAGCATACTGCTAGTGAAGAATGATTCTAAATACTTGATCTGCCTTGTCCCCCATTACTGCCTCTCCCATCATTTTCCAGCAGTCTGATATCTACCCTTGCCTCTCTTTTATTCTTTATATATCTGAAGAAAAGTTTGGTATCCTCTTTAATAATATTAGCTAGCTTACCTTTGTATTCCATCTTTTTTCCCCTTTATGACATTTTTATTTGTATTGGTTTTTATAAGCTTCGCAGTCCTCTCACTTCTCACTAATTTTTGCTCTAATATATGTCCTTTCTTTTGCTTTTATGTTGGCCTTGACTTCCCTCGTAAGCCATGGTTGTGTCTTTAGAATACTACTACTTTGGGGTGTATCTATCCTGCACCTTCCAAATTGACTTGTTTATTATTGTGAGGCTTTGATTGGTTGAGACTGGATAATTAAATGTTTAAACACAAGAGGTTCTGTGGATGCTGGAAATCCAGGGCAGCATATACAAAATGCTGGAGGATCTCAGCAGGTGAGGCAGCATCTATGTCATTGCCTTTTGAAGCTGTTCTTGATGGTGGGGAGGCTAGTGCCCATCATAGAACTGACTGAGATTACAACCCTCTGCAGCTTTTTCTGATCCTGTGCACTGGCCCCTCCACACCAGAGAGTAATGCAACTAGTCAGAAAGCTGTCTACTAAACCTCTGTAGAAATTTGCTGGAGTCTTTGGTGAGATACCAAATCTTCTCAGACTCCTAATGAGTTATAGCCACCAGCATGTCTCCTTTGTAATTGCATTAATATTTTGGGTCCAGATATAAGATGTCCTTGAGCCTTGTGGTACATGCTGTTGCATCCAGGGTGATGGGAGGGGAGGTGGGGGGGTGTTCTTTGGTTATATTCAGTTGTGTAGAGATGGAAGCCCTAAATCTTCTAACTCAGAGCCAACAACACCAGCAGTAAGCCAGAGGTCTTCTTGAGTGACCAGGTGAGTTGTTTCGAGTGTCCTCAATGTCAAAAATCAAAATAAATTTATTATCGTAGTACATATATCCCACAAATGCTCCTTTCAGATTCATTTTCTTGATGGCATTAACAGGAAAATAAAGAAATACAATAGAATTTATGAAAAACTATACGTAAATAGACACTGACAAACAACCAATCTACAAAGAAGGTAAATTGTACAAATAAATAGATAAACAGATAAGATACGATAGACACGAAGAACATGAAGTGTAAGACCCTTGAAAGTGATTCTATAGGTTCTGGTGTCAATTCAGAGTTGAGGTGAGTGAAATTTTCCACGCTGGTTCAGGAGCCTGATGGTTGTAGGCTTTTCCTGAGCCTGGTGGTGCTGTCTCCTGTACGTCCTTCCCAATGTTAGACGTGAAAAGAGAACGTGGCCTGGATATTGTGGGTTTTTGAAGAAGCATGCTGCTTTCTTGTGGAGGCGCTTCTTGTAACGTGCTCAATGATGGGAAGGGCTTGCTTGTGATGTACTGGCCTATGTCCACCACTTTGGGTAGACTTATTTATTCCTGGGCAATGGTGCTGACTGATAAGGTGAGATGTCTTACCAGTTACCAGATGGCTACCAGTCGTTTCACTTCTTCCTAGCACAGTCACTACCAGGTGGCTCTTAGGCTCACTACGTGAGCTGGAAGATTTGAGTCTTCCATCTCAGCACCACGTGGCGCCTCAGCAGTGCTGCATTGTTAGATGCACTGAATGTATGGTAAATATTAAAATGAGAATCCATCCACTCATTGAGTTGTTATAAATGATATGGTAGCTTGGAAGCTAGCTATCCAGATGTCTGTCTAATGATCCAGACATGTGAGCTCATATTCCACCATAGATGTTCAGAAGTTTCCATTAATTAAATCTGACATAAAATTCAGAGTCTACATTAGCATTGATAAGCATGAAAACACTAGATTGTCATAAAAGTGTCAATTCACTAACATGCTGCAAGAAAGGATACCTGCCATCCCTGGTCACTTCAGCCGACCTTACCTTCCTCATGGGTTAGGGAACTGGAACCCAAACTAGACCAGATGCTGAGGTGAAGGGGTACAAACGTTTCTCTAAAAAAAAGAGAATTACCGGTGCTTGTCTCATAATGTATTCAGAGGAGAAATGAAAGTGGCTTGTCATGTCGTTGTGATAAGTGAGTAGATCGTGCAAGAAAAGGAATGCAGAATTCATAAGATAAGCTCCAGCGTTGATCATTGTTGACAACTGCAGGCAAATGACCACCTCACGAAGGACACAGCTCCCATGCTGAGAATACATCACCATTCCCTGAACAAGCTCAGATCATAATTACCATTTGATTACTGGTGTTTCCTTCTGCCTGAGGTGTTCCCACTGCAAGAAAGTTTTGAGCCTAATTCTCCATCCCATCAGAAACTCAACAAGCGCCTGTTTTGAGCGATGCAATTTGTTTTTTTTTTTGAAGATTAATTTTAGCTTTATCTGTCACACGTACATCAAAACATACAGTGAAATGTGTCAACAACCAACACAGTCTGAGGATTGTACTGGGGGCAGCCCGCAATTCGCCATGCTTCTGGTGCCAACATAGAATGCCCAACAACTTACTAACCCGAACCTTCTGGAACGTCTTTGGAACATGTGAGGAAACTGGAGCACCTGGAGGAAACCCACGTGGTCACAGGGAGAACATACATACTCCTTACAGAAAGCAGCGGAAATTAAACCCTGATCATGACCCTTGACCCTGTAAAGCATTACTCTAACTGCTACACTACCGCTTTGCCTCTTTCCTGCATTATCTAATACCAATTTTTAATGTGTCAGGAAGGATTCAACTGGTTTCTAATATCAGTCAGTGAGGATTAGTGGAGGAAAATCGATTTAGAATTACAGCTTGATGCTTTGTCAGTAATTATTACATTGTTTATTTAATATCATCAGCTTATAATTGGCTTGGGCTCAGACAGTGTTGATAAACCCTGTAATTTGTTTCCTTGGTCCTAGATTATTTTATCTTTTATTACTATTGACACAAATTTCCTTCGATGAATTGGTGAACTGAATTTATGGTTGTCTTCACGTTGCAAAGCTTAGTCATTGCCAAGTGTCAGGCTGATGCAGTGGCAATAGCCCAGCTAATAGGTAGTAAGTTTCAGCCTCACACTACACACTTAAGCACGTAATTTAGGCTGATGCTTCAGGATGTGATTTTCAAAAGATATTCAATCACTCTGCAACCGCGCTTTGAATTCCCTTTGTAGCTCTTCTGCACTGTCAGAAGTAAGTCAGTGCAGCACTTGAAATATTCCTTTTTTTAAAAAAGATTTAAAGATACAAAATTAGTTTCATTTGTCCCTTATGCAGTACTGTGCAAAAGTCTTGGGCATGTGTATATAGCAGAGTGCCCAAGACTTTGCACTGTACTGGGTTTGTCAACATGGAGCTAAAAGCGAGTTTGTGGTGGGATGTTGGGAATGGTGAGGGTGGAGTGCTGCAGGAGGGATGTGAGACAGGTGGCAGGGAAGGATGCCAGGGTCAGAGCGGGTGGTGTGGCATGGGTCATTCGATTGCAAGGTCATTCGATTGCAGACAATTGGTTTATTGATCGTTACAGAATGTCTCCCTGGTGCTTCGCACTCCGTCCTTTTTCCCAACCACGATTCCTCTTTCCTTGCCCCCTTCCCACTCTTAGTCCACAGTTGAGATCCATATCAGAATCTGATTTATCATTTCTCAGGTGTTATGATCTGTTTTTGCAGCAGTACAGTACAATACATAAAAATAACTACTGTACGAAAGGCTTAGGCACCCTAGCTACCGTGTGTGTGCGTGTGCATGTGAGTAAGACTTTTACACAGTAACACACATCAGAACATACAGAGAAATGTGTTGTTTGGATTTATCAGCACCGACTGAATATGTGCTGGGGTTCAGCCTCAAGTGGTGCCATGCTTCAGGCACCAACATAACATGCCTATAACTTATAAATCCTAACACGTACACCTTTAGAGTAGAATTAGGCCATTCAGCCCATTGAGTCAGCTCCGCCATTCCATCACGGCTGATCCCAGATCCCACTCAACCCCATACACCTTCCTTCTCGCCATATCCTTTGATGCCCTGACAGATCTACGTCCACCTGAAATATACCCATGGACTTGGCCTTCACCGTAGTCTGTGGCATAGCATTCCACAGATTTACTACTCACTGGCTAAAATAATTACTCCTAATCTCTGTTCTAAAGTGTTGCCCCTCAATTTTGAGGGTGTGACCTCTAGTTCTGGATGCCCCTACCAAGGAAATGTCCTCTCCACATCAACCCTATCTAGTCCTTTCAAGATTCTGTACATTTCAATGAGATCTCCCCCCTCCGCATTCTTCTAAATTCCAGTAAATATAGGCACAAAACTGCCAAGCATTCCTCATATGTTAACCCCTTCAGTCCCAAAATCATCCTCGCAAACCTCCACTGGGTTATCTCCAAGAACAACACATCCTTTCTGAGATACGGGGCCCAAAACTGTTGACAATACTCTGTGTGCGGCCTGACTAGTGTCTTATAAAGGCTCAGCATTATCTCTCTTATATTCTATTCCCCTTGAAATAAATGCCAACATTGCATTTGCCTTCTTTAACACAGATTCAACCTTTGAATTAATCTTCTGGGAGTCTTGCACAAGGGCTCCTAAGTCTCTTTGCACCTCTGATGTTTGAACTTACTCCCCATTAAGGTAATAGTCTACACTATTGTTCTTTTTACCAAAATATACATTTCCCAGCACTGTACTCTATCTGCCATTTTTTTGCCCATTCTTCCAATTTGTCTAAGCCCTTCTGCAATCACTTTGCTTCCCCGGCAATACCTACCTCTCCATTTATCTTCATATCATCTGCAGACTTTGCCATAAAGCCATCAATTTAATTATTTAAATCACTGACAAACAATGTGACAAGTAGCGGTTCCATTACTGACACCTGAGGAACACCGCTAGTCACTGGCAGCCATCCAGAGAAGACACTTTTTATTCCCACTTGCTGCCTCCTACCTGTCAGCCATTCCTCTACCCATGCCAGTATCTTTCCTGTGACACATTAGGAGTTTATCTTGTTAAGCAGTCACATGTGTGGCATTTTATCAGACACCTTCTGAAAATCCAAGTAAATGACATCCATTGCCTTCCCTTTGTCCACCCTGCTTGTTAAGTACTTGAAGAACTCTTAATAGATTTGTCAGGCAAGATTTCCCTTGAAAGAAACCATGCTGACTTTGACTTATTTTATCAGTAGTCTGTTATTAATAATAGATTCAAACAATTTCCCAACTATTGAGGTTAGGCTAACTGGCCTATAATTTCCTTTCTTTTACCTTCCTCCTTTCTTAAAGAGTGGAGTGACATTTGCAATCTTCCAGTCCATGTCAGATCAAGTGATTCTTGAAAGATCATGACCATTGCATCCATTATCGCACCAGCAACCTCTCTCAGGACTCTGGGATGTAGTCTATCTGGTCCAGATAATGTATCTATATTAAGACCTTTCAGTTTGCCTAGCACTTTTTCCTTTGTAATAGCAATGACACTCAGTTGTGCTCCCTGACACTAACAGACCCCTGGCACACTGCTAGTGTCTTCCACAGTGAAGACAGGTACAGAGTGCCCCTGCCCCCTCCTTCTTCAGTCCTGACGAAGGGTCTCGGCCCGAAACGTTGACTGCTCATTTTTACGGACGCTGCCCGACCTGCTGAGTTTATCCATCTTGTTTGTACATCTTGATGTACCAAATAAGTTCATCTGCTATTTCTGTGTCATCCATTACTACTCACCAGCATCATTTTCCAGTTGTCCAATACCAACTCTCACCTCTCTTTTACTCTTTATATAACTGAAAAATCTTCTGGTATCCTGATTTATATTATTGGCTAGTCTGTCCTCATATTTCATCTTTTCCCCTATAGCTTTTTTAGTTGCCTTTTGTTGGATTTTAAAATAATGTAGGAGGAAACTGGAGCATCTGGAGGAAAGCCACAAGGTCAGAGGGAGAACGTACACATGCCCTACCCACAGCAGCAGGAATTGAACCCTGATCTCCCTCCTTCTGATTTCTCAAAGATTGTGAAGAGTGGTAGGATGGAGGATGTGTAGCTGGAGGTGGAACCGGAGGAGCTTGGAAACCAGAATGAAAATATCAAAGTAATAGCATTGTTAGACTGGAGGTAATGCTAGATTTGCAAAACTAGGGTTAAAGGGTCTAGGGCTGCTGTAGAGATTCTCCCCGAGTTCGGGTCCGTGCATGGTAAGGGTGAAATTTTAAGGTATCTGATTCATTTGAGCAAGGTGATGAGGGAAGATCATGTTCAGAATCACCCCTCATGGAAGTAGGATCTTTAGCCCACAGTGACCATTTTATTCTCAGTACGTTTGCTCTCCATTCACCACCCCCCCCCCCCCCCCCAGATCTACCACCAGCTACCCCTGCTGTAATTCACAGTGGCTACTGAACCTACCTATCCACAGATCTTTAGGATGTGGAAGCCGACTGGAATATCCAGAGCGAACCCAGAGCAAAACACATAAAATTCTGGAGGAACTCAGCAGATCATCCACGGAAAGAAAGATGCAGCTGACATTTCGGTCCGAGACCCTTCATCAGGACTGGAAAAGAAAGTGGGAGGAGGGTAAGGAGTACACGTTGGCAGGTGAAGCCAGGTGAGGGGGACGGTAGGGGAGGGGGATAAAGTGAAAAGCTGGGAGCTGATAGGTGGATGAAATAAAGGGCTGAAGAAGAAGGAATCTTAAGGGGAGAAGAGTGGATCTTGGAAGAAAGGGCAGGAGGAGAAGCACCAGAGGAGGTTGATGGTCATGTGAGGAGAAGAGAAGGGGTAAGAAGGGAGCTACAATGGGGCATAGAAAAAGAGAGAAAGAGGAGGGGGAAGGAACTACTGGAAGTTAGAGAATTTAATCTTCATGTCATCTGATTGGAGGCTACCCTAGCAGAATATGAGGTGTTGTCTCTTCCAGAAGGAACCCATGTAGTCACAGGGAGAATATGCGCATTCCACTTGGACAGCACAGAGGGTCAGATTGAGTGTGAGGCAGTGGTTTTACAGGCTGTCCAGCTGGGCTTGTCATCTGCACCGTCCCACCAGTCACAGATAGATAAGACAGGTTGCCTCCAAGTAACCATTTAATGTGCTTTATCGGTGAAGAGCTGAGTCTCTGCTGGTCAACGAGGGAAACAAGATGAAGGCTGACTTAAAAGTGAGCAGAGTTCAGTTAGAAAAAGCAGCATCAGTTTTCTGATTTCCGAAAAATTTATATACATGAGCTAATAAAAACAGAAAGACACAAGACATTTTCCAGATGTTGGAAACCCAGAGCAATGCACATGAAATACTGGAAGAACTCAGCGGGTCAGGCAGCATCTGTGGAAGGAAATAAAGAGTCGATGTTTATCTTACTTCCGGGCTGCCGAGGCGTGTCTCAAGTAGCAGCAGTGCTCTCAATGGATATGATTAAATATTCTCGTTTCAGCCTGATACAGCTAAAAAGCACGACTGCTTCCAAGGTCAGTACGATCAACAAAGATGTCTTAATGTGTTTGAACAAACTATCGCTGCTTAAAACCAACGGAAACAACACCGATTGTGGTTGGAAGCACCCATGTTGGACACCTCAGAGGAAGCGCGGGAGTAGAGCGGGGTTAAAAGTGCACTTGAGGAAACGGGGTTTTAAATTCCCTATACCGGCCATCTTACTAGCGAACGTGCAGTCTCTTGTGGATGAAATCAATTATCTCAGAGCTAGGGTGCTGAATCAGAGGGACATTGGAACTGCGTGTCTCCTTTGTTTCACGGAATCCTGGTTAACTGCTTCCGTACTGGATGTAGTGATTCAGGTCGTTGGGTTTACTATACACCATCAGGATAGATCTATAGTCTCTCAAAAGCAGAGGTGGAGGAGTATGCCTCATGATCAACTCTTCTTGGTGCACAGATATATCAGTGCTGTCCCAATTCTGCTCACCAGACCTGGAATATCTAGCAGTAAAGTGTCATCCTTTTTACTTACCACGGGAATTCTCTGGAGTCATTTGAGTAGTAGTTTACATTCCACTTCAGGCCACTGTCAAGCAGGCTTTACATGATCTGAGCAATGGGATCAACATGCACAAAACAGCACACCCTAATGTCTTCACTATTGTTATGGGAGATTTTAACCAGGCCAGTCCAAAAAAAATCACTAAGCACCTACCATCAATAGATCGCTTGCAATACCAGAGGAAACAACACATTGGACCATTGCTACACCACCATCAAGAATGCCTACAGTGCTATTCCACACCCTCACTTCGGGAATTCTGATCACCTGGCTTTACCTCTACTCCCTGAGTATAGGCAGAGACTGAAGACTGCGGCACCAGCAGTGAGGACCAAGAAGGTTTGGACAAGGGAAGCACAGGAGTGCCTACTGGACTGCTTTGAATCAGTGGACTGGACTGTATTCAGGGATTCGTCTTTGAATCTGGATGAGTATGCTGCAGTTGTTACTGACTTCATTAAAACCTGTGTGGATGAGTGTGTGCCTGCAAAGACTTAATGTACATTCCCAAACCAAAAGCTGTGGATGAACCAGGAGGTACGCCGTCTGCTGAAGGCTAGATCTGTAGCATTTAAGTCTGGCAACCTAGTCCTGTTCCAGAAAACCAGGTTTGAATTGCGGAGGGCTATTTCAAGGGTGAAGAGACATTTCAAACAAAGTTGGAGGCGACAGTGGATGCAAGGCAACTCTGGAGGGACTGCAAGACATTACTTCCTACAAAGTGAAACCCAATGGCATGAATGGCAGCAATGCTACACTATCAGATGAACTCAACACCTTCTATGCACGCTTTGAAAGGGAGAACACAACTGCAGATGTGAAGATCCCTGCTACACTTGATGACCCTGTAATCTACATCTCAGAGGCTAATGTTAGGTCGTCTTTAATGAGAGTGAACCCTCGCAAGGTGGAAGGTCCCAATGGAGTAGCTGGTAAGGCTCTGAAAACCTGTGCCATCCAACTAGTGGGAGTATTCAAGGATATTTTCAATGTCTCACTGCTATGGGCAGAAGTTCCCACCTGCTTCAAAAAGGCAACAATCACACCAATGCCTAAGAAGAATAATGCGGGCTGCCATAATGACTATCACCCAGTAGCACTCACATTGACGGTGATGAAATGCTTTGAGAGGATGGTCATGACTAGAGTGAATGCTTGCCTCAATAAGAACCTTAAACCATTGCAGTTTGCCCCATCGCCACAATAGGTTAACGGCAGATGCAATCTTAATAGCTCTCCACGTGGCTTTAGACCACCTGGACCACACAAACAACTGTGTCAGGATGCTGTTCATCGACTATAGGTCAGCGTTTAATACCATCATTCCCAAATCTTGATTGAGAAGTTACAGAACCTGGGCCTCTGTACCTCCCTCAGCAATTGGATCCTCGATTTCCTAACCAGAAGACCACAATCTTTGTGGATTAGTGATAACACATCCTCCTTGCTGGTGATCAACACTAGCTCACTGCTTTACTCTCTATAAACACATGACTGTGTTGGTAGGCATAGCTCAAATACCATCTGTAAATTTACTGACCATAGAACCATTGTTGGTAGAATCTCAGGTGGTGACGAGAGGGCGTACAGGAGTGAGATATGGCTACTAGTGGAGTGGTGTCGCAGCAACAACCTGGCACTAAACGTCAGTGAGATGAGGGAGCTGATTGTGGACTTCAGGAAGAGAAAGACGAAGGAACACATACAAATCCACATAGAGGGATCAGAAGTGGAGAGAGTGAGCAGTTTCAAGTTCCTGGGTGTCAGGATCTCTGAGGATCTAACCTGGTCCCAACGTATCGATGCAGATATAAAGAAAGCAAGACAGCAGCTATACTTTATTAGGAGTTTGAAGAGATTTGGCATGTCAACAAAAACACTCAAAAACTTCTATAGTTGTACCGTGGAGAGCATTCTGACAGGCTGCATCACTGTGAGATTTGTATTGGCTACTGCATAGGACCGAAAGAAGCTGCAGAGGGTTGTAAATCTAGTCAGCTCCATCTTGAGTACTAGCCTTCAAAGTACCCTCGACATCTTCAGGGAGCAGTGTCTCAGAAAGGCAGCTTCCATTACTAAGGACCTCCAGCACCCAGGGCATGCCCTCCTCTCACTGTTAACATCAGGAAGGACATGCAGAAGTCTGAAGGCACACACTCAGTGATTAAGGAACAGCTTCTTCCTCTCTGCCATCCGATTCCTAAATGGATATTGAATCTATTCAATATATGTATACTTCAGTTGATTTTCTTGTTTGTTTGTTTATTTTTTCTTCCTTCTATATTATGTATTGCATTGAGCTGCTGCTGCTAAGTTAACAAATGCCGGTGATAATAAACCTGATTCTGATTCTGACATTGCAGGCCAAGACCCTTCATCAGATGATAGAAACACTCAGCAGATCAGGCAGCATCCATTTGAAAGGGAAACAGAGTTGCCGTTTCATGGTGATGGTATTTCTCTCCTCCCACAGATGCAGGTTTACTTCATGAGTATTTCTAGTACTTTACTGTTTTCATTTCCAATCATGGCATCTACAGTTTTGTTTTTCCACTATCATTGTAAGCAGCTTCTTGGTCTCCTGAAATACTTCGACTGACTTAATGAGATTATAAACAAAGCTTCTTCCCTCTGTCTGCCACAACAGTCGGGATTTCCTGTTAACCACCAATTTGAATTCTGCTTCTCATCCCTATTCTGATATGTAGGTCCATGGCCTCCTATACTGCCACAATGAGGCTACTCTGAGGTTGGAGGAACAGCACCTCGTTTTTGTCTAGGTAGCCTCCAACCTGATGGTACAGCATTGATTTCTCTAACTTCTGGTAATTACTCGCACCTCACCCTTCTTTCTTTTTCAGTTCCCAATACTGTCTCCCCTCTTGCAATTTCCTTTCACCTCAGTTACCCATCACCTACGCCTTCCCTTTCTCCCATGGTCCACTCTCCTCTCCTATCAAATTTCTTCTTCTCCAGCCCTTTATCTCTTCCATCTATCACCTCCCAAATTCTCACTTCATCACCACTCACCCACCTTCCCCCCAACTGGTTTCACCTGTCACCTGCCAGCTTCTACTCTGTCCCTTCCCCAACCTTCTTATCCTGGCTTCTTCCCTCTTCTTTTCTAGACCTGATGAAAGATCTCGGCCCACATTGTTTATTTCCCTCCAGGAATACTGCCTAACCTGCTGAGTTCCTCCAGCATATTGTCTTGTTGCTCTGGATTTCCAGCATCTGCAAAATCTCTTCTGCTGTGATTATAAATAAAGCCTCTTGTTGCCGTCGCCCCCCCAGTTGACTGTAGCAAGCTCTGGTGCTTCTTGTGCTAATCCTTAAGCTGATTTGGACATTAATTTTGGTTTCGGGGAATTCCAATATCCTTTCAGTCCATTTCAGGCAAAAAGTTTAATCATTCTGAAAAGCCACTGCATAAATTAATCCCACGCCATACTATTTAGAAATACCAGAGATCTTACAGATGCTTGAGCAATACACATAAAATGCTGGAGGAACTCGGCAAGTCAGGCATCATCTGTGGATGGGAATATACAGTGAGGACTTCATCAGAAAGTTCTCAGCCCGAAACACCAACTGTTTAATAATCTCCATGGATGCTACCTAATTTGCTGAGTTCCTCCAGGACTTGGTGTGCGATGTTATTTAGAAAGTTCAGTGAACTCTGCCTTTCATAGACCCTACGTGATTCTGGTTTGATTTCGGGTACCATTTGACAATTTTTGTAAAGGTTATATTTTAAAGAGGTGGGACCACAGTGGGAGTCTTGTGCACAGTTTTCATCACTCTGTCATAGGAAAGGCATTATTAAAAATGAAGAATGCACTAAAGATATATGTGGATGTTGCCTGGCCTTGGGGACCTGAGTTACAAGGAGAGAGTGCTGAGACAGGATTTTTACTTCTAGTAAATAAGAAATTGTGGGGTGATCTGTTAGAGCTATGAGGGCAGAGATGGGGTGAAATTACAAGGTATATTTTTTACCAGGGAGACTGTGCTGAAAATGGGAGAGGACAGATTTACTGTAAATTAGAGGGTTGAGATTTGAAAGTGACATCAGAGACTACTTCTTCACATAAAGGGTGGTGCATATTTGGAATGATCTGCTGGAAATAATGGTTGAGATGGACACAATAGAAAAATTAAAAAGCCACTAGATAAGTACACCAGTAGGAGAAGCTAGGTACCAAATGTGGGCAGATGGGACCAATTTGCTGGGTAACACAGCAGGGACCAATTGGGTCAAAGAGTTTGTTTCCATGTTGTAAGATTTCAGTAGAAAGTGGCAAGCACTGGCTTTCCTCGATTAATTGGGGATAGTATGGTAGCGTAATGGTCAGTGTAACACTATTGCAGTGCTAGTTACTCATTGCTGTCTGTAAGGAGTTTTTGCATTCTCCCTGTGACGTAGCAGGTTAGTAGCTGTAATAAGGTGGCATGTGCTCATTGGGCCAGAAGAGCCTGTTACTGTGTTGGATCCACATCGGGATCACGTTTAATATCACTGCCATATGTCATGAAACATTTTGTTTTCTAGCAGCAGTACATTGCAATACATATTAAAAAAGCTAAATTACAATAAGATATTTATATAAAAGAGGAATTAAATGAGTAGTGCAAAAAGAGAGGAGTAAAAGAGAAAAAAATATTGAGGCAGTGATCAGATGTCCATTCAGAAATCTGATGGTGGTGGGGAAGAAGCTGTTACTAAAACGTTGAGTGGGTGACTTTACTTCCTCCTTAATGGTCGCAGTGAGAAGGGGCATGTCCTGGGTGATGCTAGTCCTCAGTGATGGATGCATTGCCTTTTGAAGATGTCCTTAGTGCTGGGGAGCCTAGTGTCCATTGTGGAGCTGGCCGAGTTTGCAACTTTTTGCAGCTTTCCCCTCCAGACTAGACGGTGATGCAACCAGTTAGAATAGTTTCTATAGTACATCTGTAGAAATTTGTGAGAGATGTCAGTGATATACTAGTTGTCATCAAACTCCTAATGAAATATTGCTGCTGTTGTACCTTCTTTGTAATTGCATCAATATGTTGGGCCCAGGATAGGTGTTCAGAGATGGTGATAGGTGGGAACTTGAACCCGTTCACCCTTTCCACTTCTGCTGCCTTGATGAGGACTAGTGTGTGTTCCCTCATGAAGCCCACAATCAATTCCTTGGTATTGAGTGCAGGGTTGTTGTTTTACCAGCTGATCTATCTCAATCCTGCATACCTCGTCACCACCCTGAAATGCTGCCAACAGTAATCGTGTCACTGGCAAATTTATAGATGGTGCTTGTGCCACACTGTCGTGGGTGTGGGGAGAGTTGAGAGCGGACTGAGCTCGTATTGTTGAGGTGTGCCAGTGTTGAGTGGTAACGAGGAGGAGATATTATTTTTGATCTGCACTGACTGTGGTCTCCAGATGAGGAAATCAAGGATCCAGTTGCATATTGAGGTACGGAGGTTTGGATTTGGAGCTTGCTGATTAGTACTGATTGTAGGATGGTGTTGAATGCTGAACTGTAGCAATAAGCAGCCACCTGACGTAGGCATTGCTATTATCCACAAATAAAAAAAATGTCTTGTTAAGGCATTGAGTCTGTTGAGAAGCAGACATTGCTACAACAGCCTTGTGATCCTTAGTGCAGTGCTGAAGGCATGCTACATTTTGTTGAAATTCAAGGTTCCCCATCCCCTTCTAAAGGAGTGTATAAAATCCAGAAGTGCTTTTCAAAGTTAAACAGGATCTTTTTCTGATTGGTCTAGTTAACAAGAAATTTGCAACAGACCAGCTCCAAAAATAAACAATGAGTCATCTCCTTTTTGATTTTCTGCCTTGGTGCCAGATTTGCTTATGAAGCAGTATTATCTATAGATAGCTGGATTTGCATTGCACATGCGTCTGAATTAACACTCAATCCCCACAGATGCTGAAAGTGCTGTGCAGCCAGTTGTGTGCTGTCTTAAAAAGCTGCAGACTCTTCCCTTGTGGCCAGTGTAGACAGTTGTACGTGCTCTCAGTGGCTGGAGTAGTCCGGGGTCACATTACTGGCGAGTCCAGAGTTCGAAGCCAAGTGTTTAGTGATTGGTCAATGCCAAGTATCAAATCCCGAGGGTTGAACTGGAGATGCAGAATCGAGGGCCATGTCTGGAGCACCAAGTCTTTGCATTTCTCTGAGTCTGTTGGAGAAGCTGAAGGTCCAAGCCTGAGTCAACTGGAGGCGGAAGGCTGAAGACAGCCTGGTCCTGGACTGTGTACGAGTGTGGGTGGGAGGGAAGAACAGACTTGCTTTGCTGCTGCTGTTTCTTAGGTTGTTGTGTTCTGTGTTGTCCTGCTGAGCATTTGGTTTGGCGACTGCACTGGAAGTTTGTACCCCACTCTCTGGAGGGGGACCATTAGTAGACTGCTGCCTCACACACACGTTTCAAACCTGGCCTCTGAAGCTATCAAAGTTCAAAGCAAATTTATTATCAAAATACCTATAGACTTGGTGGCCATTCCACTAGATACATCTGTATACTGCTTGTTAATGCAAATATTTAATGTGGCAGCAACTCATTGCATAAAAGCATGCAAACATGGTCAAGAGGTTTAGTTGTTCAGAAGGGGAAAGAAATGTGATCTGTTACTTCAACCATTGTTGGTGCCAGACTGGGTGAGTTGGGTATCTTAAAAACAGCTGACCTGGAATTTTCATGCACAGCATTCTTCAGAATTTAGAGGGAACAATGCAAAAAACACAGAGCATCCAGTGGGCAGCAGTTCTGTGGCTGGAAATGCTATGTTAACGAGAGAGGTCAAAGGAGAATGGCCAGACTGGTTCAAGGTGACAGGAAGGTGACAGTCATTCAAATAATGAAAACACAAAAATACAACTGCAGATTCTGTGGATCAAAGAATACGTACACGACGCTGGAAGAGCTCAGCAGGTCAGGCAGCATCCTTGAGAAAAGAGTAGCCAATGTTTTGGGCCAAGTCCCTTCATCAGGAATTGATCAGGAATGGCCATTCCTGATTAAGGGTCTTGGCCCGAAACGTTGGCTAATCTTTTCTCACGGATGCTGCCTGACCTGCTGAGCTCTTGCAGCGTCGTGTACGTATTCAAATAATGAAATGTTACAACAGTGGTGTGGAGAAGATGTTCTCTAAATGCGTAAGTCAAACCTTGAAGTGGATGGACTACAGCAGCAGAAGACTGTGAAGGTACACTTTGCTACAGGAGGTACCTAATAAAGTAGCCACAGAGTGTTTGTTACCATATCCTAACTAGGGATTTCATTTTCTTGCAGATATTTACAGGAAAATTATGAAGTACAATGGAATCTGTGAAAAACCATGTATATACAAAGACTAACAACCAACAAAAGACCAATTATGCAAATATTAAAAAAAAACATAAGTTGTAAACAATGAGTGTGGAATCAGTTCAGAGTTCTGAGCTCAGGAGCCTGATTGTTGCAGGGTAATAACTGTTCCTAAACCTGGTGGTGTGGGACCTCAGACCTCTGTACTTCCTGCCCAATAGTAGTAGCGAGAAAGAGCATGGCTTGGCTGGTGGGGTCTTTGGTGGATGCTGCTTTCTTGTGGCCATGCTCCATGTAAATCTACTCAATGTTGGGGATGGTTTTGCCTGTGATGAACTGGGTGGTGCCTTTCACTTCTAGTAGTCTAGTCACAAATGAGAAAATCTTTACTTGCTGGAAATCTGAGTGACACACACAAATTGCCAGGGGAACTCAGCAGGCCAGGCAGATTCTATGGAAAAGAATACAGTTAATGTTTTGGTCTGAAACCCTTTAGAAGTCTATGTGGAGTTTGCACGTTCTCCTTGTAACTGCATGGATTTCCTCCGTGTACACTGCTCTTCAACCGTGTCTGAAAGACACGCAGATTAATGGGTTAATTAGCCATGATAGGTGAGTGGTAGGAACTGGGGGGGGGGGGGTGTTAATGGAAACATTTGAGTTAATGCAATTGGCTGGTTGATGGTTATAGAAGACTAGGGTAAATGACCTGTTTCCATACTATTTGACTCTGACACTTTGAGAAAGGACCAATTGTGTTGATACTTGAATTTAGCAATTCATATGGAAGCTAGGGTGAGTTTGGGGTATCATTCACTGAGGAGTTGGTATGGAATGAGGAAGCACAATAATGCCTATACATTAAGCCCAATACAATAGGTATATGGCTAGACTTCATTAGGAATTTGAGGAGAGTGACACCAAAGGTGCTGGCAAATTTCTACAGGAAATTTGTATTTGAATTCCTACAGTCTGGAGAACATTCAGACCGGTTGCATTACTCTATGGTGTGAAGGCACCGATGCCCAGGATTGTTAGAGGCTTCAGATGATTGTAAACTCAGTAAGTTTACAATCATCTCCCCCTCCGCCATCGAGGACAACTGCAAAATGCAGTACCTCAAGAAGGAGGCATCCATCGTGAAGGACCCTCACCATCCAGGACATGCCCTCTGCTCATTACTACCATCAGCCTGAAGACCCACACTCAACATTTCAGTAATCAGTTTGCCATCAGATTTCTAAACCATCCATGAACCCATAAACACCAGATTGTTAGTTCCTCTTTTGCACTATTTAATTATTCATTAATGTAACTTATAATTTGTTATGCCTGCACCGCAAATGTCATGACTTATGTCAGTAAAATATACCTGATTCTGACTGTATTCATATTATTAGGAAAGGTCAACATGGAATTGGGGTGTGAAAGCACAAGAATATTGTAATCAGTGGAAAATGATGTTGCAGGGAATGTCAAAACATTCAGCCAAGCTAGAATATGGAGAGTGTTTTAACTACCTAGGGAACATCTTGGGATGTCTGACTGCTTCAGGGAAGCATATCTCAGAGTGAAAAACCAGTGGCCATTTAATTCCAGGACGAAATATGATAGGTGTTGGCGTAAAAACAGAAAGGTCTGGAGATGATCTGCAGGTCAGGCAGCACCTACATTTCATGTTGATGTCTGTATCAGAACACTGCGCATGAAGTGAAATTTCAGCTCTTTCCTTTCAGATGCTGTCTCATCTGTTGAGCATTTTCAGTTTTTGTTTGCCACAGTAAATTTTCTTGCAAGCAGTCTGAAGCATTATTAGGTTGATGACTATGTTAAGGAAGCGTAAAGTTAATCTGAAGCTGAATGAACTGAGGCACATGCCCATTACAATGAAAAGAACCTGTCTTGTATAGTTATCCATTCCTTTTTATCCAAACGCTATTACAGCACCAGCAAACCTGGACCAATTCCACCGCCATCCCTAAGGAGTTTATACGTCCTCCCTGTGACCGTGTGGGTTTCCCCTGGGTGCTCTGGTTTTCTCTCACGTTACAAAGGAGTACAGGTTGGTAGGTTAATTAGTCACATGGGTGTAATTGGACATGGCAGGTTCAATGGACCAAAAGGACCTGTTACCCTGCTGTATCTCTAAATAAAATAATGCTCAAAATATGAGTAGGCTGTATGACCCTGAAGCCTCTTCAACCAATCAATATCATGGTTGTTGTTGACCTCAGATCCAGTTTCCTACCCAGTTCCTATGCTCCTTCATTCCCTCCCTGTCCTTTAAAATAGTACAGAGAAAATTTACAAGGATGTTGGCTGGTCTGGGGGGCTTGAGTTATAAGGAAAGGACTTTATTCCTTAGAATGTAGAAGACTGAGAAGAGATTTGATAGATATGCAAAATGATTTGGGGTATAGATAGGGTAAATACAAGGATGCTTTTTCCACTGAGGTTGAGTGAGACTCCAACCAGAGGTCATGGGTTAAGGGTCAAAGGGGAAAAGTTTAAGGGAAACATGAGGGGAAACTTCTTTTACTCAGAGGGTTGTGAGAGTCTGGAATAAGTTGCCAACACAAGTGGTGCATGTAAGCTCAATTTCACTGTTTAAGAAGAGTACATGGGTACATGGATGGTAGGTGTATGGAAGGCTACAGTCATACTGTAGGCCAATGGGAGTAGGCAGTTTAAATAGTTACGGCAAGGACCAGATGGGCCAAAGGGCCTGTTTCTGTGCTGTACTTTTATGTGACTCTATAAGGTAAATTCAAATAGGCTTTTTACATTGTGATCAGGGTGAACTTCTTCACTCAAATGTACTAGTAGTATGGAACGAGCAGGCAGTGGAGGTGGTGGATGCAGGATGATTTCAACATTTGAGAGAAATTTGGACAGGTACATGGATGGGAGGGATATGGTGGGCTATGGTCTGGGTGCAGGTTAGTGGGTCTAGGCAGATTAATAGTTTGGCATAGACTAGATAGGCCGAAGGGCATGTTTATGTGCTGTAGTCTTCTATGACTTTGTGACTCTCTGATCAGTTTAGGTATTTTTGGAGCCTAGGTGTAAGAAATGCCAGTCTTTGCCTCCTGCACAGTTCAATTACCTGCTTATAATTGGGCAGCTCGGTTAAGCTTTAGGACTGTCAGCAAGTGAGGGCAGAGGAAACCAAACAACAACAATTTGCATGTGATACCTTTTCCGTCATTGTAATAAAGTGCCTCTAGGTGCATCTCTGAAGCAAGAGCGATAAAATTTGACACTAAGCCTTGAAATAAATTGTTACCTGAAGCAGCCACAAGCTTGGCCAGCAGGTAACTTTTAAGAAATGTCTTTACTTATTTATTAACCATACAGGAGGCCATTCTGCCTATTGGGTCCATGTTAGCTCTTAGCAAAGCAATCTCATTAGTCCTATTCCCTTCCTCCTTATTTCTCCAGTGATTTGCTCTCAGATGCCTGTCACTTGACTTTGTATTCTTTTCCTAAACGGTAATTTAAAGAAGCCAATGAACCTGCCAGTGCATCACGAGAGGGTGAAAATTCCAAGGGTGTTAGAGCTAAGGCAGCCGAGGACATGACCGCCGGTAGCAAAGCAATGAATGTCAATGAGTATGTACTTGGGTTCATTAGGCAGAGCTGCCTTGAGCCAAAGGGACAAGTGCGTGGAACTGAAATTGTAATCGAGCCAATTGTAATGGTACGAACCATTACACCTGCAAGTAGGGACTGGGACACGGGGCAGTTGTGTGCGGAGTATGTGCTTGCTGGCTTTCTGAACGAGTGAGACAAGGGAAAGAAGGAACTCGTGTAACATACAGTAGCTTTTCTAGTAGGGAGCCAAAGAGCATAAAACACTTCAACACAGTACAGGCCTTATCGGCCTAATCTTTTAACCTACTCGAAGATCAATTTAACCTTTCCCTCCCGTACAGCGCTTCAATTTTCTTTCATTCATGTGCCTATCAAAGAAACCCTTCACTGTCCCGAATGTATCTGCTTCTTGGCCACGGCCCCTGGTGGTGTGTTCTATGCACCCACCATTCCGTGTTAAAAACCATATACACCATATATGGCATCTTGTAACCATATACACCTCTATCAAGTCACCTCTGATCCTTCTCTGCTGCCTAGCTCGCTCAACCTATCCTCATAAGACATTCTCTAATCCAGGCAACATGTTGGTAAATCTCCTCTGCACTCTCTCTAAAGCTTTTACAACTTTTTCATAATGAGAGGACTAGAACTGAGCACAATGTTCCCAGTGTATTAATCCATCTGGCTGTAACCCATGGGAATGATGGAATAAGAAGATAGTGAATTCTGAAAGGCAAATGAATAAGTTTAATCTTCGCCCAGTTTAAAGTGCCTTGTTGATTTCATGACCAGCTTCATTTTAAAAATTATTGCCAACTGTAATCTAAATACTAACTGTGCATCTTTTAGCTGACAGTGAACTAATTGCCTGCTGGAAGCAAAGTGCTTACTGCAAGCTGAGGATCTAACTGAACGGCTGTCATATTGATGTTTTCTCTTCTGTGAATGTTAATTGTATTAACACACTTGATTAAAATGAGTGCAGTTGTAATGTTTGTGTCTGACTTCATCTTTGAATAACTCTGTCAAGAGGAATTAGCACATTTTCACTTGAGTCATAGTGTAATTTTGTGTCAATTAGCTTAGAGCAGAACTAGTACATTACGTGGCTTGGGTAAATAAAGTAGGGAACTGGCATTATACAGATCTTGTGCGTATGATAGAATTTTCATCCTTTATATGCAAGGGAGGAAAAGATGTTCCACTAGCTCTAATCTGGGATCATTGCAAATGCCTTCTGCCATATATTTTCAAAGTCCTTTTGCAAGACATATACAATTGGAATCAGACTCTTCTGTAATTTGTTTCAGCCTCAGAATCACTGAGATACACACAGCAGCCACTTTATTAGGTACCTCCTGTACCTGATGCAGTGGCCACTAACTGGATATGGTCGTCTGCTGTTGCAGCCCATCCATTTTAAGGTTCAACATGGTTGTGCATTCAGAGATGCTCTTCTGCACACAACAGTTGTAACACGTGGTTACTTGAGTTAATGTCACCTTCCTGTCAGCTTGAACCAGTCTGGCTATTCTCCTCCAACCTCTCATTAGAAAGACATCTTCGCCCACAGAACTGCCACGCACTGGATGTCTTATGATTTTTTTTGCACCATTCTCTGTAAACTCTTAAGGACTGTTGAGTTAGAAAATCCAGGAGATCAGCAGTTTCTGAGACCCTCAGATCACCCCGTCTGGCACCAACAATCACTCCACATTCAGTCACTTCGATCACTTGGTATTTGATCGGAACAACAACCGAATTTCTTGGCCAGATCTGCATTGATTTGCTACCACAAGATTGGCTGATCAGATAATTGCATTAATGAGCAGCTGTACCCGTGTACCTAATAAAATAGCCACTGAATGTTTTTAATGATATTTGTTGTTTTGCTGGAGCAGTACAGTGCAATACATAAAAAAATACTGAAGTATGGTGGAGGGGGGGGTGGTGGCAGAGGTAATTTCTTTACACAGAGAGTGGCAGGTGCGTGGAACGGCCTGTCGGGTGGTGATAGAGGCAGGTACATTAGGGGCAGTTAAGAAACTTTTAGATAGGCATATGGATGATAGTTAAAATCGACATTAGGAGGGAGGGTTAGGTTAGTAGTTTAAAAGGTCAGTGCAACATCATGGGCTGAAGGGTCTGTACTGTGCTGTACATTCATGTTCTGTGTTCTAAGTTACAATAACAAATATACTTAGAGATGGTGCAAAAAGAGAGCAAAACAATGAGGATGTCTACCTGGATCATTCAGAAATCTGATGGCAGAGTGGAAGAAGTTGTCCTAAAGCAATGATTGTCCATCCTCAGACTCCTGTACCTCCCCCCTGATGTATTAATAAGAAGAGGGCAAGTCCAGAATGGCGAGGGTATTTCATGATGGAGGCACTATCTTTTGAAGGTGTCCTCAGTGGTTGGGAGGGTGTGGTAAACTATGTATATACCTGTCTGGATACACCTCCGCTGACTGCTCCTGTGGCTCCTCCCACAGACCACTGTGTGAAGGCGATTGGAGGCACTGCTCCTCCCTCAGTCTCCAGGATGTCATGGTCACATTTGCAGCTAATAAAAGCCTATCTTTTGCCTCCCGTCTCTGAGAGTTATTGATGGTGTATCAGAGGGTACTGTGCATGACAGAGCTGGTTAATTCTACAACCCTCTGCATCTTTTCCTGATCCTGTGTAGTGGCCCCTCCTTACCAGGTGATGATGCAAATTGTCAGAATGCTCTTCATGGTAGAAATCTAGAAATTGCTGCAGTCTTTGGTGATATACCGAATTTTCTCAAACTCCAAATGAATTAAAGCTATTGGTGTGCCTTCTTCGAGATTGTATCAATTTGTTGGGCCCAGGATAGATCTTCTGAGATGATGATACTCAGAGACTTGAAGCTGCTCACCTTTCCAATTGCATACTCCTCGATGAAGGCTAGCGTGTGTTCTACTGACTTCTCCTTCCTGAAGTCGACAGTCAGTTCCTTTGTCTCACTGACGCTGAGTGAAAGGTTGTTGTTGCAACACCACGTAGCCAGCCAACCTGTCTCCAATGATATGCCTCCTCAGTCCCAGCTGAGATCCTGCCAACAACAATGCAGTGTGGCCTTCCATATATTGGTGAGACCCAACGCAGACTGGGAGACCGTTTCACTGAATACCTACGCTCGGTCCGCCAGAGAAAGCAGGATCTCCCAGTGGCCACACATTTTAATTGCACATCCCATTCCCATTCTGATATGTCTATCCATGGCCTCCTCTACTGTCCAGATGAAGCCACACTCAGGTTGGAGGAACAACACGTTATATACTGGCTGGGTAGCCTGCAACCTGATGGCATGAACATTGACTTCTCTAACTTCCATTAATGCTTCTTCTCCCCTTCTTACCCCACACCATATTTATTTATTTATTCATTCATTCATAATCTCCCCCCCCCCTTTATTTTCTTTTTTTTCTCTCTCTGCCCCTCTCACAATCACTCCTTGCCTGTTCTCCATCTCCCTCTGGTGCTCCCCTCCACCTTTCTTTCTCCCTAGGCCTCCCGTCCCATGATCCTGTCCCTTCTACAGTTCTGTATCCCTTTTGCCAATCACCTTTCCATCTCTCAGCTTCACCCCTTCCCCTCCTGTCTTCACCTATCATTTCGGATTTTGC
Organism: Hypanus sabinus; assembly: GCF_030144855.1. NCBI lineage: Eukaryota > Metazoa > Chordata > Chondrichthyes > Myliobatiformes > Dasyatidae > Hypanus > Hypanus sabinus. The sequence continues at coordinate 83,625,709 of NC_082715.1, read as the reverse complement.
CCTCCCACTCCCCTCCCACTTTAAAATCTCTATCTTTCAGTTAGTCCTGATGAAGGGTCTTGACCAGCATTTTGTGTATGATGCTGTCATTGGTGTCTTTTATAGATGGCATTTAAGCTATGCAGAGTCACACAGTCATGGGTAGAGAAGGAGTAGAACAGTGGTCGAAGCACACATCCCTGAGTTAGTAGGTGTTTGTGCTGCACTAATTGCCCTGGAAGTAAAAAAAATACTACCACATGAAATCCTTTTAGAATCATGGTCACATTACCGTTAAAAGCACGGACAAAGTCACTTCAGCCTCTCAAGGAATCCCCAGATCTTTATTTTTAAAATGTTATTTAGAGATGTAGCACATTAACAGGCCCTTTGTGCCACCCATTAAACTCATGTGACCAGCTAACCTACTAACTTTTTGGAATGTGGCAGAAAACTGGTGCACCCAGAGAAACCGCACGCAGTCATGGGGAGAATGTATGAACTCCTCACAGGCAGAGGTGGAAATTAAACCTGGGTCACTGGTGTCATCGTCAATTCACTGGTCTTTGGAAGCTCACGCTCATTCTTCAATCACACTGTATTTATTTGTGCACAAGGAGAACACGTGTCCCCTGAGCCCACACTGTTCTGAAGTTTGAACAAAGCAACTCCACTCTTATACAGAATTGACTAATGGTTACAGAAATTACTGTTTGGTAATCTTGTGTATGTTCAGATTTTATATTTGCATGATCAGTCACTTCACAGTGCAAGTGGTAAAAGTCAGCAGAAACTGCAAGCTGATAACCGATGATACCTCGAAGATCGTAAAGTAATTGTCCCCGTTTGGGGTGTCTTTATCTTGTCTCTATGCCAAATGGCTCCAGCCCCTTGCTGTGCAAAGGCCTCACTTGCCTGTGTTGACTGCACACTATCTGTAAAGTGTGCTTGCCTTACCTTGCTGCAACTTCCACACTGGCACTTTACACTCACTGCTATGCGTTACACTATTGTGCTGCCCAGGATGATGTGATACTTCCCGGTACAATGCAGTCTCTCCCTTTCCTCTTTTCCTTCCATGTAGCCCTCCCTTTCGTTATCGCCTAGCTGAAGTTTATCTGGTTTCTATTTGAAAATCCTGACTGCTTCCACCAAAGCCTGAGGCAGTGAGTCGCTGATTATTTCCACCCTCTGCAATGAGAGATTTCCACATGTACTTCTGTGTGATTGGCCTAATCTGTGTATCAGAGAATTGTGAAAGAGATAGGTAAGATTGAGGCAGGAAAGTTGTTTCAGCTGGTAAGTGGGACCAGAACTAAGGAATATACAGCAGCCTCAAGATTCAGGGGAATAGATTTAGGTTGAAGATGAGAAGAATCTACTTTTCCCAGAATGTAGTCACTCGGTGGAATTCTCTGATCAGGAAAACAGTAGACCTCATTAAAAGATTTACGATGCACATAGATCTTTGCATAGCAGAGGAATAGAGGGTTATGGGGAAAGGGCAGGTAGGTGGAGCTGAGTCCCACAGCAGGTTAGCCATGATCTTATTGAATGGCAGAGCAGGCTCAACGGGCTAGAATAGTGACTCCAGCTCCTATTTATTATGTTCTTGTGTACCTGTGTCTTCTGTTCTGTGTGCAGTTCTGGTCAGCAATGGAATTGTACTGGAAATAGTGCAGGGGAGATTCACCACAATGTTCCCTGGATTGGAGAATCTTAGTTATAAAGAGAAACTGATAGAAATAGCTTTATTTGTCATGTGTACATTGAAACATATAGTGAAGGGAAACAATAAACACAGTCTGAGGACATGCTGGGAGCAGCCCGCCAAGTGTCGTCGTGTTTCCAGTGCCAACATAGTTGGGGTTTGCTTTCCATTGAGCAGAGGGGTAGTTGGGATACTGATAGAGGTGTAGAAAGTTATGAAGGAGATAGATAGAGTAGATAAAAATAGATCTTTTTTTCAAGCATGGGGTACGTAAAACCTGAGGTCTTGGGTTTCTTCATACTGTGTGTGGGTGGAATGTGAAACACTCACTCCACTTGTGGAAGTGGTGTAGGTAGGTACTCTCACAACATTTATAAAACATCTAGAAAAGCACTTCAGTCACTAAGGCTTTGAAGCCTAGGTAGTAAATGTAGGTAAGTAGGGTTAGTGTAGGTAAGTACAGTTTCCAGTATGGACATGGTGAGCAAAGGGCCTGTTTCTGTTCTGCACAACCCTATGATTCACATATACTGATGCTACTGGTGGAATTTGGGATGTCCTGAGGTTGTGAGTGCTGCTGTGTAAATGTAAATCACTGTAGACATATACAACAGTGGCTAATATTTATCACACAAGAAGATCCACTCCTATGCAGACACTGGTAACAGTAAGCATATACATTATTTGGTTAATATGTGTCATGCGAAAAGATGCATTCCTGTGGTAACAGTATAAACATTAATTCATTCAAAGCCACGCAAAATGCTGGAGGAACTCGGTAGGTCAGGCAGCATCTGTGGAAATAAATAAGTTGATGTTCTGGGTCACAACCTTTCTTCAGGACCGGAAAGGAAGGGGAATATAAAGGAGGACAAGTTAGAGGTGATGGGTGAAGCCAGGTGGGTGGGAAAGGTAAAGGGCTGGAGAAGGAGGAATCTGATAGGAGAGGAGAGTGGACCTTAGGAGGAAGGGAAGAAGAGGCAGCAGTGGGAGGTGACAGGCTGGTGAGGAGAAGAGGTAGGAGACCAGAATGAGGAATAGAAGAGGGAAGAGAGAGGGGACAAAAATATTACCGGAAGGAGAAATTGATGTTTGTGCCAATAGTTTGGAGACCACCCGGATAGAATATGAGATACTGCTCTTCCACCCTGAGAGTGACTTCTTCATGGCAAAAGAGACCCAACACATTGAAATGGAAATGGGGATAAGAACTAAAATTCTGCTTTTGGTGGACAGCATGGCGCTGCTTGACAAAGTGGTCCTCCAATTATTTCAGGTCTCACCAAAGTCGAGGAGGCTTCATTGTATACCCCGAGAGTGAATGGAGGTAAGGGAAGCAGTGGATGGCAGGTGTGGCATTCCTGGTGCTTGCAGGGATATGAGTGGGGAGAGGTGAGTGGATGCGGGGCATCAAAGAGGGATCTCTGCAGTAAGCCGAGAGTGGGGGGCGGGGGGAGGTGGAGGTAAAGATGTGTTTGGTGGAAAGATCCTTTTGATGGTGGTGGAAGTTGCAGAGAATGATGTGTTGGATTTGGAGGTTCATGTGGTGGTAGGTGAGGTACAGAGGAACTCTATTCCTTTTAAGGCAGAGGGAAGATGGGGTGAGTGTGGATGTCCAGGAAATGGAGGATACATGTGTGAGAGCAGCATCAATAGTGGAGGAAGAGAGACCCCGTTTTTTGAAGATTGATATCCCTGATGTCCTGAAAAAGAAAGGCTCATCCTGGGAACAGATGTGGCAGAGACAAAGGAACTGAGAAAAGGGAAAAACAGCATCTGTACAAGAGATCGGTTGGGAAAAGGTAAAGTCAAGACAGCTGTGGGACTCAGTAGGTTTTATAAAAGATGTCGGTTGACAGTTTATCTGCAAAGATGGAGAAAGAGAAATCAAGAAAGGGAAGAGAGGTGTCAAAAAAAAACAGGATGAAAGTTCAAAATTCATTCAAGTACCAGTTGGAGGTGCTTAATTCAGAATGTAAATGTCTTGTGATACAGCACAGTAAGAATATGGGAAGGAAATGTAGCATGTGTACATTGGTTGAACAGTGGGTGAGTATGAACCAGCATCCTCATCCCTAGACCTTTCCTCACTACAAGGCAGTGTCAGCTCTCAACTAACTGAAAGGAATGCTAAAATTAGGCAGGGAGTCATACCAAGTGACGACCGAGTTGGTGGAAGCAAAGGGACCTTGGTTCCCATCTTTGTAAGATTGCACATGATCGATGTTGCTAGGAAACACATTCATAATTCCTCTCCTACTATTCCTCAATGAATGAAATATTGGGTCTATGATGTTTTTTGCCAGAATGATGTTCCACCCATTAAGAGATGAATTGAAGTAATGACTTGAGATGGAAAAAGTGGGATGATAGATGAAACACAATGTGTTTTTAATGGTGATGAATGCTTTATTTGGAGTTTTGTTATATGTGTTGCAATATATTCAGCTCTCTGTCTTCAAGGTAATCTGCTCTGTCTGCCATTCCTTGCAGGCAATCATCTCTAAGCTATGTGTTCTCCGTGTTTAAGTTGATGGTGCATGTTTATTAGGGTGCAATTATCACAGACATAACATAGTTTACGTTTTAATTCAGTTCTTGCTGATTCGGTTTTTTTCTAGCCATTACAGAAGTGGTGCTTGTAGAGACAAATTGTGCAGCTGCCAAGCAGTTTGCCGTTCTTCTGACCAATCCCAGAAGCCACACATCTCAGTAGCTCTTTTCTGCTCTAACAAATAACCGTGTTGTTATTCCACGTTGCTTCCAGGCAGCATTTACAGTTCGAAGTAAATTTATTATCAAAGTGCGTATGTATCTCTGTATACCACCCTGGGATTAATTCTTTGCAGGCATTCACAGTAGAACAAAGAAATAGAATAGAATCAAAGAAAAACTGCACTACACAGAAAGACTAACAAGCAACCAATGTTAAAAGTGTGCAAATACAAAAACATATATAATACTCAATAAATAATACCAAGAACATGAGTTGTAGAGACTATGAAAGTGAGTCCATGGGTTGTGGTCAGTTCAGTACTGAGGCGAGTGAAGATGTCCATGCTGGTTCAAGAGTCTGATGGTTGAAGGGTGATAACTGTTCCTGAACCTGGTGGTGTGGGACCTGCGGCTTCTCTACGTTAGCAGTGAGAAGAGAGCATGAACTGAATGTTGCCTGTCCTGAAGCTGCAGCAGTCCAGATAACTAACAATGATTTTGTACTGAAATGAGAGCTGCTGGAAGAACGTAGTTCATCAAGCAGCGTCTGTGGCAGCATGGTAATGTGGTGGTTAGCATAATGATTTTACAGTGCCACAGACCAGGGTTCAGTTCCTGCTGCTGTCTGTAAGGAGTTTGTACACGCTCTCTGAGGCCATGTGGGTTTCCTCCGGGCGCCTCTGTTTCCTTGCACAGTCCAAAGACGTACATGTTAGTAGGGTGATTGGCTTCATGGGTGTAATTGGCCTGTGTGAGCTCATTGGGACAGAAGGATCTGTTACTGTGCTCTATCTCTAAATAAATTTTAAAAATGAGATTGTGTTGATGTCTCCAGTTGATACGCTGCATCAGGACCAGATACAAACAAAATCATTTTTACCTCTCTGCTTTATTCCTTTTACTTTATAGTACTTTATTTCCTGGAGCACAGGAATATGAGAGATCCTATAGAGGTATACAAAATTTCATGATATATGCCAGTGATATTAAACCTGATTCTGATTCTGAATTATAGAGGTATAGCTAGGGTAAATGCAGGCAGGCTTTTCCCTGAGGTTAGGTGAGACTAGAACTAGACATCATAGGTTTATAGAGCATAGGACATTATAGCACAGTACAGGCCCTTCGGCCCACAATGCTTTGCCAAGCTGTTGACCTACACTAAGATTAATTTAACTCTTCCCTCCTACATAGTCCTCTATTTTTCTATCATCCGTGTGCTTACCTAAATGTTTCTTCAGTCCCCATAATGTATTGGCCAGTTATGTAATTACCTGATACCTAAGGTGAAAAGTGAAATACTTATGTGGAACCTGAGGGAGAACTTCTTCACTCAGAGGGTGGTGGGAATGTGAAATGAGCTGATAGTGGAAGTAATAGATGCAGGTTCAATTGTAACTCATACCAATCAGGGCAACTGGACTTGCAGGGTTGTCTAGATGTTTCACCATTCATCCAAGAGGCTTCTTCAGTTCTGATTCATGGTGGGGAGTTTTCTGGTTTATAAACTCTGATTTGTTTAAAGGTATAGCAATCACATGAGGGTCAATAAGGGTTGTAGAGGCAATGAGAGGGTCACAAGTCTTATCTTTGCATGAATGGAGGTGTGAACCGTTGTAGAGACACCAGGATGGAAATGTTAGGACTGCATTGTAAGTAGCTGATAGGTGGTGTCGTATCCCACCCCATCAGTTCAGGGATTGGTTTTCCAGTTTAACAAAGATGGCTTCTTTAAGCTCTCTTTCAAACCAGCTGTCTTCCCTGTCCAAAATGTACATATTGTTATCATCAAAAGAGTGCCCCTTATCCTTTTGGTGTAGATATATAGCCAAGATGGAAAACTGCCTACCATGGATTAGAACTGATGAACTGTCTCGGATGAGTGGTGTAATGTTTTCTAGACAACCTAGCAAGTCCAGTTGCCTTGATTTACTAATGCTTGATAAACAATGACCTGGATGACTGAGAATCTTCATAGACATGTTCAATTGTAACATTTAAGAGAGATTTGAATAGGTATTTGGATAAGAGGGTTGTGGAGGGATATAGTCTGGGTGCAGGGTGATGCAACTATGCAGACCAGGCCAACCTGAATTAGATGAGATGATGGAACTGTTTCTATGCTCCAGTACTCTGACTCTAAATATAATAAGTATAGTCAATCCAAATGTTACCCAAAAGCAAAATACTGTAGATTCTAGAAATCTAAAATAAAAACAAAAAGAGAAACACACTCAGCAGGTCAGGCAACATCTGTGGAGGGAGAAACAGAGTTAATGTTTCGTGTTTCAATGATGTCATGCAGATTTGACACCAGCTGAATGTGGGGCATTAGACAGCGTGCAAGACTCTGTTCGGGGATAGATTTCAGTCTTTAAGGAGGAGGAATGTTAGGAGAGACAGAGAGGTGAAGGGAGGGAAGACCAGAGTTGTGTTTTGGTGGCTGAAGACATAGAACCAGTGATGGAGCAGTAATAATCAGAGTTCTGGTATAAATCCAAATTACTGAGCTGTTGGAGACTGGAGCATTTCTACTGCTTGTCTACGCAGTCTCAAAGTCAACAGTTGGTAGTTATTCAAACAGCAATTCAAAGTTATTATCTGGGGTCAACCTCTTCATTCCTGTAAGAATCCCTCCTTAGTTTGAAGAGCACAGGGCTCAGGCTGAGACAAAGTCTAGGGAAAAAGTGTCAGCTGTTTAGGGTTGAGGAGAACTTCCTTCAGAGAGTTCTTTCTGAAGGTTGATTGTAAGTCCGAAAGTTGAAGATAAATGGCCAAAGCCTGGAGTTAGAGGACTATCTATAAATGTGGGTGATTGTGAGTGAGGTTGGGAGGGAGGAAAGAGACAAGATTTGCTGTTGTTGTGTTCTGCCGAGTATTATGGGATGCTATGTTAATGTTGTACTGTATATTGACACTTGTGAGTTGTCTCCAGCACATTCTTAGGTGTGTTGCTTGTGAACGTAGATGGCACATTTCACTGTTTCCATGTACGCGTGATAAATACATCTGAATCGGAGAGTGTTGGAAATTCTCAACCATAGGAGATGGTGGAGGCTCGGTCTCTGAATGTACGTCAGCTGGGAAAGTAGAGTTGTGGTCAAGAATGAGTCAGCATTTTACAGAACAGCTGAGCAGGCTGAAGGGAAAGCCTGCCCTGAAAAGAGTACAGGGAAAATTTACAAGGATGTTGCCAGGACTTGATGACCTGATGGGAAAAGATTGAACATGTTAGGACTTTATTCCCTGGAGAGTAGGAGAATGAGTGGTGATTTGATAGAAGTTTACAAAATTATGAGGGTTACAGATAGCGTAAGTGCAAGTAAGCTTTGTCCAGAGGTTGGGTGAGACTAGAACTAGAGCTCATGGGTTAAGGGTGAAAGGTGTATGGGGGATTCTTCTTCACATAGAGTTTGGTGAGAGTGTGGAGCAAGCCGCTAGCGGAAGTGGTAGATGCAGGATGATTGCAATACCTAAGAGAAATTTGAATAAGTACATGAATAGGAGGGGTATGGAGGGCTATTGTCTAGGTGCAGGTTGATGGGACTAGGGAGATTTGGACTAGATCAGCCAAAGAACTGTTACTGTGCTGTAGTGCTGTATGTTTGAATAAAAATACTGGGGCATATTCTTACCGGTTCCGGAAAAACTTCAAACAGAGCTTGAATGTAGTTATTTCCATGATGGCACTGCCCACTCATCTTGGCATTTCTAAGTGCAGAGATAACTCTTTCCCATTCCTATGGGAAAATCCCCCAACTCAGTGAGATCAATTCTCCACCTACTGATCACAGGGAGTGTGCCCGTGCTACCTTTTCTGTCGTCAAAGGCAAGCTCTGCTTGGTAGGAATTAGCCCTCAATCTGCAGGACAGGAACGAGATCACAGTGCCACTGTGGTTTCATCTGGGTACTGGTGACACCAGCTGTGAGTTTAATTCAGAGCTGGTTTATTGAACTTCCCTCCTTCTTAGCTGATCTTAAAGGTTCTTTTCTGGAGAAAGGAGAAATCCATGTCATCAAACAGTACAGGTGAGTGAGGTTTCTGATTTGCTTGCTGTCACCACCTACATCCATCCTTGCTTTGTGGCACCATTAGCTCGGCAGCTGCTGAATACACTGTCTTATGTGCTCAGCTGCATCGGGCATGTTAGATGTCCCGGTAAACAGGAGACCGTGTAAAAGATGCCAGTCATTTGCGCCTTAGGATGATCCAGCTCTTCAGTCTTTGTGGGCTATCGACAAGACTAAGCCAATTAGTTCCGCTCCCTTTTCCCCTCAAGTGGATGTGGTAGAGGCAGGTTCAGTTGTCATATTTGAGAAGTTTGGATCGGTACATGGATGGGAGTGGTATGGATGGCTATGGTCCATATGCCATATGGATGGATGAGGCAGAATAGTAGTTTGGTGATAATAGATGGGCTGAAGAGCCTGTTTCTATGCTCTAGTGTTCCATGAATTTATCACTGTTAAGTATTTATCCAGCTCCTAGTTGAAAGTTACTAACGACCCGATTCCTCACCAATGTCACCAACTGAAGTGTTGTGGGAGATCGAAACATCGAGACAGTGGGCCTGGCTGTCAAAGGCCTCTGCATTCGATTAGTGCTCACTCTGTCTCTCCCTCTCTGTCTCGATAGTGAGAGAGTCTGCTGATTGTCGAAATAAATTGAAAAAGCGAGCTACTGGGTTCCCTTCTCACTATGGCAGGAGCCTTCTCCCTCTTCCTGTCCCTCTATCACACTCTCCCTCTCCCTCTATCACACTCTCCCTCTCACACACTCACTCTCCCTCTCCCTCTCACACACTCACTCTCCCTTTCCCTCTCTCACACTGTCCTTCTCCCTCTCTCTCTCTCACTCACACGGAGGGCCTGTTGAGGTGTTGGGTTGGACACTGGGTTTTGATGGACTCTGGAGGCTTGCTATTGCTTGGTAGGTGGTGGAGGGGCTGATGCTTTCTGCTGGAGCAAGTGGGGGGGAGGGAGGGTTGATCCATGGGAGTGGAGAAGGGGGTTTTGGGGTTTTAATGTTTTCTGTCATTCATTTTTTCCACTCTGTTTCATGCATGTCTACAAAGAGTAAGGACTTTGGGTTGTATACTGAATACATTCTCTGACATTAAATTAAATCTTTGAACCATTGAATCCACTCCCAACATCTTTTCAGGGAAATTCATTGTGTAAAAAGAAAAAAAACTTCTGTCTCTTGTTCCTTTTGCCAAATGCCTTAAATTCTGAATCCTTTGGTCACTGGTGTTATAACCGTTAGAATCAGCTTTTCCCTCTGTCAAGATCACTGTGAGGTTTCCACTTAACACCGGTTGCTGTAATTCAACGTAAGTGTGCCCTTAGTCCGGTTGCCTACCATAATTAAAATATAAAAATGTTTTAAACATTCCTGTGGATGTTACTCTTGGTGCTGGTGTTGGTAGTTTGTCATCGTGCTTTATGCACCCACGTTGCACTGATTGTTTCATTGTACCATCAGGTATTTCACATCCTCGTGGAACTGGGAATGAGACAAATAACCTTTATTACATCAACTTAGGGAGGCCGCACAGTGTGAATTGATACTAACTCCATAAACACGATACCGTATATCACCGTTAACAGAGTTTAAACTTGTGATCTATCACTTTATTTCAGCTCTATCAGTTGCAGCTGGTGTAATGTTCCCATTAGGCATTAAGTATGCCCAGAATACTCAAAACATTTATTTCCATTTTCCCACAGCAAAGTGTGTAAATAGGATGTAATTTTTCCTCTGCCCTCTCCCCTCCCCCACCATTTCTCTGCCTCTCACTTTTCTGTCTCCCCCCTCTGCTCTCTTCCTCCCCCTCTCCCTCTTTTGCTACCCTCTCCCACCCAACTCAATTCTTTGAGGACTGAGGAACATTTTTTCGAAGCAGAGTGAAAGAATGAAGACATTAACTTTAAATTAGCAAATAAATGGATTTTCAATGTTATAAAACAGATTTCATTTTATTCTTCCACCTTGAAGATCTTTAAGGCTTCTGCTTCCTGGACCCTATGCTGTCGAATCCCCTCCATAGACCTGGAGCTTCTGCCAGAACTCTGTGCATGCTTTGGAATAACTGCCTACCGGACTCAGAGGTGGGCGTGTTGTGACTGACACTAGATCTGACACATTACCAGAAAGGAGTTGGGGTTATGCTCAGTCTGATAGCCCTGGACACCTGTAGGCCAAGGACCACCTGTATTTGGTGGATAATCTAAACTGATCGCTCCAGATTTTTTTTTTGTTTTCCGAAATCTTCAGCATTTTCTTGTTGGCAGCTTTCCAGCAGCTTGTTTCTCAAATTCATCACTTCTGGTTTGTTGCTGGCAAAGGAGTGTCACCAGGAGATAAGTGTGAATTAGCAGCGGTGGTTGTGACTGGAAATTGAAACGCCATGTTGGTGGGTCGGGAAGGTCACGGAGAGATGACAGGGCGATGACCTTCATTCTCCACGTGCTCATTAGACCAGAGTGGCATGTTACTATGCTGTATCTCCAAAGAAATTATAAATAAGATAGAAATCATGACAATAATTAAAGCACCAGCAATAATTAAAATCTAATGGACTGAGACCCCACACTTGTAAATTTTCAATGGAGGGAAAATTGTTTGCAGCTAAGAATTGTCAGTTTGTTAGGAGATGAGTTGCACTGGGATGAACAAGGCTTCTGAGTGTCTCTGCTTGTTTCAGACAAGTAGAGCAGACTCACTTGCTCTGTCTCCTTCAGCAGTGATTCCCACAAATATTCTGCAGACTTGATGCAATTTGGACTGAATGTTTAACTTATGTGTATAGCTCTCCACGCGCTGATGCTAGAGATTGCCATCCATATTTCTGTCTTCTATTAACCTCAGTATCTGAATTGCTATAAAAATAAAGCATTTATATTAAATTCTATTTCCCAGAACATGATAAATGTATTAAACACCAGTGACCCAGGTTTGTCTTCTGCTGTAGAGTTTCCCCATGACTCTGTGGGTTTCCTCGGGGTGCTGTGGTTTCCTCCCACACTCCAAAGGCATATGAGTTAGTGGGTTAATTGGTTACATCATGAGTGTAATTGAACGGTGCAATCTCGTTGGGATGGAAGGGCCTGTTACTGTGCCCGTATCTCAATCAATCAATCAATCAATAAATAAAAATGTTCATGGGTAAGGGCAGACAAAATAAATTACTTCACTGTTGCTCTCCTGAGATTAACAAAATCTGGATCAGAAGTGAAGTTAAAGTTACACCTAATTTGGTAATCTATTTGTTCAGTAAAAGGAAATGAAACCAATACATAATATGAAGCTTATGGGTTTCTGTTGAATATGCAGCCAACTCACAAGCTGAAATCATATTCCATGGTTATTCATGACGTTTGCCACATTCATGAGAGATATCAACTTCAAAGTGTTATTACAATTTCTTAGTGATCATTTCAGAATTCGGTTACAGAAAGCCTTACAATCTGCATAAGCCTGTATTTGTTTTGCTCTGTTTGTTTTTCTGAGACCTGCGTGTTTGTTTAATTGATATGGATAGGTCATATCACTGGGGCACTGGGATTGAGAGCCCGTTCAGTGACAATAGAGTGAACAAGATAAGTTAACTGTCTTTGAAACATGGTTATTAATCTAGACTATTTCAAACTCAGTTGATGTGTATTAATTAGATTTTTGTATGAATTTATACAGACAATTATACAAAAGATACCACCGATGTTATCATTAATGTAAACAATTTCAGATTTGCATATTTTGAAGCCATTCCCTTGAATATACCCTAACATATTGCTTCTCAGGCTGTTAAGATTAAAGATTAGTTTCATTTGTCACAGGTGCATTGAAACATACCGTGAAACATTAAGACCATAAGACATAGGAGCAGAACTAGGCCATCTGGCCCATCGAGTCTGCTCCACCATTCAATCATGGTTGATCCTTTTTCTCTATCTCCTTCTCAACCCCAGTTCCTGACTTTCCATGTCCAGTCAAGAGCCAATCAATCTCTGCCTTAAATACACCCAATGACATGACCTCCACAGCTGCATGTGGCAACAGATTCCACAACAAATATGTTGTATGTATTAAATGAGATCAGGAAGAATTGTGCTGGGCAGCCTGCAGGTGTCACCATGCTTCCAGCACCAACGTAACATACCCACAATGCGCTAAAGCTAACTGTACACCTTTGGAATGCGGGAGGAAGTCAGATTCCTGGAGGAGACCCATGTAGTCACAGGGAGAATGTACAAACTCCTTACAGACAGGAATCCTTGATCGCAAGCACTCTAAAGCAATGCACTAACTGCTTCGCTACAGACATTTTGTTCTCTCAGGATTGAGGATGGCCTGCTTCCAATCTGGGTCAGTGGCTTCAAAGGTGGCCAATGAGACCAGTGTGGAAACTGTAGACTTCCGTCGTATCCAGGACAGGACTGCTGAGTGCCTGTGTGCTCCAATTGCAAGGCCTCAAGGATTTCAAGACCATCCTGCGTTCTTCTCCTCTTTGACTAGTCTTGTACCAGGAATTCCCAGGAGTCAGTAAAGACATGACTTTTTTTTCAAGGTAGCTTTGAGCATATCCTAATTCTCTCTACCCATTAGCTCATCTGGTGACACAGCTTGGAACTGACTTTCTGTTTCAGGAATCTGGAATTGACCATGCATGTACCACAGCCTGGTCAAGGGAGCTGATGGGGTGAAATCAGTTCCTGTAATCCTGGCCTTAATGCTGGGGATTGTGATCTGGGAGAGAACAATGACAATGGATCACTTAGCCTGCCAAAGGGTTTGGAGATTTGCTGGTCCGAATCACAGGAAGCTAGGGAATTAGTTTGTTCACTACACTGTGAGTTTTGTTTCAGGTATGAGGTCTCGATCTTCAAACTCCCTTTCCCACAGGTGAGAGGTTGTGCTGCTTTGTTGAAAACCAAGGCAAATTTCAACATCAATTTCACTGAGGGGAGTGGCTCAGGAGATGTGGGAAGTGGTCCACCCTTTTCACTTTCGCGATAGAGTTGTTCAGTGAAGGTGCGTTGGTAGAGGGAACTTCATTTGGCAGTTGTTTGTACAAGGCCCAGTTGTGTGGCGGTTTGCACAATCATTTTCCAGTGGCAGCTTCACCGATCAGGGTTCGATTCCCACCACTGTCTCTGATGAGTTTGTATGTTCTCCCTGTGACCACATGAGTTTGTTCTGAGTGCTTCAGTTGCCTCCCACATTGCAAAGATGTACAGTTAGCGTTAGTAAGTTGTGGTTATGCAATGTTGGTGCTGGAAGCACGGCAGCCCTTGCAGGCTGCCTGCTGCACGATCCCACTGATTTGTTATGATGCAAATGATGCATTTCACTCTCTGTTTCGATGTACATGTGACAAATCAAGCTAATGTATACCTCAGTAACAAGCTAATGCTGACTTAGTGCTCAGCTGAGGTTACCAGCTCAGCTATAGAGGTTTAGGCGACCTTGGTTCTGGAGTCTAGGGCTTTTGTCTTGGGAGACTGAGTTGTGCAAAGGTTCCCCACCCGCACTCTAACAACTTTCTGCTGGATCGCTATTGAGAGTGTACTGTGACTCCATCATTGTGTAGTATGGACTCTGCAAGGCATTGGACCACTAGACCCTACAGAGGACAGTGAAAACCACCAAGAGGATTTTACCTGGAGTGTTGTAGATAAAGGGCCCAAACATTGTTGAGGATCCCTACCACCCACCCCATAATCTCCTTGATCCAGTACTAACAGGACTAGGACTGCCAGACTAGGTAACAGCTTCTTCCCTCAGGCTGTGAGATTAATGGATACCCTGCCACCACCGAGGTCTCATCACTACAACAGTGAACTGTTTATCTGTGCTGCACCTTACTACGTGCATTTTGAATTATATTTATTTATAGTATAATATTTTAGTTTGCGTGTGTGTGAGATACATGTTGTGTGGGGGCAGCATGGTTCGGAGGAACTTTGTTCCGTTTGGTTGTAAAAACGTTTGTATATATGTATGGTCAGATGTCATTAAACTTGAACTTAAGGTAGATGAGTATTACCAAGCAATACATCTCTGAAACAATATACAAGAAAAAGAACTTTCTAATCAGGATCTAGTTCTTATTAAACCATGATCTTCAGAAATCGAAGGTGATTGCTGTTGTCATACACTCAGTGCCACTTCATAGGTACAGGAACAGAAGCCGGTGTGATCTTCTCTTGCTGCAAACTCCAGTGACTGTTGTGTGTGAATCTCATTGGAGCTTAGCACTTTCTGAGAGACTCAAACCACTCCCAACTGGTGCTAACAATCATTCCATGGTCAAAGTCACTGAGATCCCATTTCTTCCCCATTCTGAAGTTTTGTCTGGACAACAATTGAATCTCTTGACCATGTCTTTGTTTTCTGGCTGCTCCTAAGGAGACAAATTTCCAGGTTGTATAATGTATACATATTTTATAAGTGTAACTTTGAAGGAAGGAGCACACTCAGCCTGACCCTGAGCGGTATGTTCCTGTGTATCTAGGTTGATGCCAAAGGCTTTTAGTGAAGTTTTCAGGGTATCTTTATAGCGTTGCCTTTGACCTCCATGGGAATGCTTTCTTTTCTGCAGTTCGCTGTAAAGCAGTCTCTTGGGCAGCTGATAGTCTGATATATGAGCAATATGTGCATCAGAATGGTGTAGATACTGGATGGGCCCTCCTTGGTAGGTACCTCAGTGTCAGGGATTTGTCTTGCTACTTAATGAAGAGGAACTTCCTGAGGCAGACTGTATGGAAATGGTTCCGTTTCTTGGCATGCTGTTAGTATACAGTCTATGTTTCACAGACGTAAAGCAGAGTCCTTATACATCTTCAGTTTTGCTTGTGGGCTTACGATGCCTCTTCTGTTCCAGACATTGGTATAAAGTCTGCTGAAGTAAATGCCAGGATCATCACTTGCTTTGATGATCCTGGCATTTACTTCATCATCAATAATGATGTTCTGGGTCAGTGTGCTGCCAAGATATGTGAACCTATTCACTGGGTTGAGTCTTTGACCAATGATTGTGATGTTTGGCTCAACATCTGATTTCCCTGGAACTGGCTGATGCATATCTTAACTCTCCTCGGTGTTGATGGTAAGCCTAAGGTTGGTACACACATCAGAAAACTTGTTGACACAGTGTTGAGTATCATCTTTTGAACCAGCATTGAGGGCACAGTCATCAGCAAAAAAGAAGTCCGATGATGTTCCTCACAACCTTAGTTTTTGCTTGGGGCCTCTTGAGGTTGTACAGTTTCCCATCAGTGTGGAATCTGATGCCAATGTCTCCATCGCCATCTGAAGGCATCAGTCAAGATGGTGAAAACACCAGACTGAATAGTGTTGGTGTCAAGACTGCTTGACCCCGTTTGAGACAGGGACGGGCTTGATGTCTCACCATTGTCCAGAATTCTAGCTTACATGGCATCGTGGAATTGCTGCACCATGGTGACGAATTTCCTTGGGTATCTGCACTTTGCCATGATCTTCCACAGACCCTCTCTGCTAATAGTGTCGAAGGCTTTAGTCAGATGGATGTGGCAGGAAAACAGGTTGGTGTTTTGCTCCTGACATCTCTCGTGCTGCTGCCTTGCAGCAAACACCACGTTGATGTCCCATATTCTCTCCAGAATCCACATTGGCTCTCTGGTCCTTGGTTAAGATGTGGTGTGAGACAATTGATAAGAAGCCTGGTGAAGAATTTGCCTGCAATAGATATCAAGGATATTCCCAGATAGTTGTCACAGGACTGTCAGTTTTCCTTTTGTTTTTTACATATGGATGATATATGTGTCTTTAAATTCCTGTGGAATCGTGTCTTGCTGCCACTTGAGTCGGAAGAGTTGATGAATCTTTTCTGCTGGCACTACACCTCCTTCCTTGTAGGCCACAGCTGGTATTGAGTCTGACCCAGGAGTTTTGCCTCTAGAGAGCTGGTGAATTGCTTTTTGAGTCTTGACTGAGGACAATGGAACATCCAGTGCTTCATTGACAGGTATTTGGGGCAGGTGATTGATGGCTTTGTTATTTATAATCGAAAGACAATTCAGAATACTGTTAAAGTGCTCAACCCACCTATGAAGAATTTTCTCTTTGTCTAGATCAATAAATTCCCATCAGCACTAATGAAAAGGGATGATCCTGATGAGGTGGAGCCATTGTCTCTTTTAGTGCAGCGTAGAATTTCTTTAAATCATACCTATTTGCATACGCCTGGATCTCATTAGCTTTATTGCTTAGCCAGGAATCCTACATCTGCCATAGTTTGTGTTTTATGGTCCTTTGTATGTTTATTGAAGACATCGTTCTTTGAGAGGAGCTTAGGATCATTGAGGAAATCTTTGTGGAGATGTTTCTCACCCAGCAGTTGTTCGACACTGCAATCCTTGTGCTTTCTGGTAGCATGCTCCACAACCAGCAGCAGTGTTGTAGGTCAGCTCTCTAAAAGTCAACGAAGCAGTTTCCACATTCTGATTGTCCAGAGGGGTGGACTTTGAGCAGTCTTCCAGAGTGTCAAGAAAAGACTGCTTTACGTTGCCACTTTTCAGCTTGGAGCTTGTTTAATTACAGTAAATCCACCCATTCTTCAACAAAGTCTGGGCTGCTATTAGGGCAAGGTTAAAGATTAACTGTATTTGTCACATCGAAACATTGAAGTATACAGTGAACTGTTTCGTATTACGTCAAATCCAATCATTGAGAATTGTCTGGAGGGGACCCTGCTAGTGTCATCATGCTTCTGGCACCAGCATAGAATGCCCACAACTCACTAACCCTAACCTGTATGTCTTTGGAACGTGGGAGGAAATTGGAGGTTCTTGATTAGCCACAGGCATAGCAGTTAGCGTGATCCCATTGCAGTTCGGGGCAATACGGAGTTTGGAGTTCAATTCTGGCAATGTTCTGTAAGGAGTCTATGTACGTTCTCCCCATAGAATGTATAGGTTTTCTCTGAGTCCTCCAGTGTCCTCCCACAGTCCAAAGACATACTGGGTGGGTCAATTTGTCATTGTAAGTTGTCCCATGATTAGGTTAGGGTTAATCGGGTTTGTGGGGTTGCTGGGGTGGCATTGCTTAAAGGGCCGAGGGATTAAATAAAATAAATTAGTAAGGGTGTCAAAGGTTATGGGGTTGAGAGGGGTAATTATAGTGGAGCAGACTCAATGGGCTGAATGGAGCACTTGGAAGATACTCATGTACAATGTCCTGTGTATGTTACTCAAAATGGCTTCTTTGGTTTGTTAAAAGCAGGAATAGTGTAAAGGGGGTTTCTTCTTTTTTCTTTGTTACTGTGTATGTAATCAAAAGGGTTTTTTTTGTTAACTAGCAGGAATGCTTCTTTGTTGCGAGAGAGTGCTGGAAGCTTGTTTGGGTTAAAATTTACTGATAACGAGAATTGTATTCCTTTGTAAACCAAATGGGGATTAATGTTCTTTCTTCTGACTCTGTAAGCTTTTGTTGACGGGCTTTTGGGCAGATCGGCGCGAGGGGGTTGAGAGAGAGGACGCAATGCTGTAAGCTGGGTGAGGAACGGACCCCAAGCGGGGGTCCGAGGCCAGGAGGTACTCCGAAGAGGGGGGATGAAGCTAGATGTGCTTGGTTGACCACTCGGAGGGTCCTGAGCTGCGAGTCGAGGAGTTCGGAGGGGATCGAATGGTGGCCAGAAGACTTCAGTAATTGAGCTCCAACGGTTGTGCATGAAGTGGTTTGGACTTTGATAAGTTTGGCGCCTTTTCTTTAATTTTTTTTCTTCATATATACTGTATCGTTATTAATCACTTAGTTATAGTAACCTTTATAAATTGTACTCATTTAATTGCATATGGTGTACTGTCAGTTTTTGGGTGAGGCGGGGACATCACACTGCATCCACACCAGCTGATTACCCAGTTTGGCGGGGCCGAAGGCTGCTCCCCCGAGACGAGAACGAGCTGAGCGAGCCTGAGGTGACCCAGGGGGTTACACTCACATGGCCACAGGAACGATGTACAAGCTCCTTATACACAGCAATGGGAATCAAATTCTGATTGGTGATCAGTGGCACTTTAAAGCAGTTGTGCTAACCACTACACTACCATATGTCATTGCAAGCTAAGATTAATGGAGTTGGCTTACACAGGTTCTACACTCACAGGCCTTCTACCCAGACTCAAGCCAACCCCTGAAATTTGTGGTGCTCAGTGGTACCGCTGCTGGTGTTGCAGAGATTGCAGGACAGGCGGTCCACAGTGGGCTGTGATTGGGTGTCCTCACATCAAAGACCAACTCTCTTACATGTCAGACCCAATGCCCGTTTCTGGAAATGTGACCCCTTGGAAACGTGGACCAGAACACCACCGCTTCTGTTGTCATGGACGCAGCAGCCCGGCGTGTAGGGAATACCCTGAGCAGCAGGAAGCAGGCCATTAACTTAAAGGCACAACAAGGAAGTCTGCAAATGCTGGAAATACTGGGTAGCATACAAAATGCTGGAGGAACTCAGCAGGTCAGGCAGCATCTACAGAGAGGCATAAACAGGTCAATGTGTAGGGCCGAGACCCTTCATCAGGACAGGAAAGGAAGGGAGGAGAAGCCAGAATAAGATAGTGAGAGGGGTAGGAGAGTCACTTGCAGATTGTCAGGAATGTGCTGATGATTCATGAACCTGCCTCTGCTCCCAGACTGCTGAAAGTAGCTGATTCCTGCAAACTGTGGGGTGTTGCTTCCTGGGTGAAGGAGCCTCTCTGTGAACAGAATGGGAATGAATGTGACCTTGGAGAATCCTGAGCTTATCCACGAGGAAGGTGCATCACATCCTGCTCATTGTGAATTGAAGCATTTTACTTTTTTACCCATTTCTCTCTCCCTTCTTCCTTTTTCCATTCCCTGTTCTGCTTCAGATTGGATGGATCTTTAGAATTATGATTAGTTTGTGACCATCACTACTGCTAAAGATTAGGAATAGTGATGACTTTGTTGAACACCTTTACTCCGTCTGCAACAGGCTGGATTTCCTGCTGGCCAACCATCTTTAATTCTACTCCCCTTTCCCATTCTGCTACGTCGGACCACGGCCTGCTGTACTGCCCCGATGAGGCCTCCCTCAGGTTGGGGGAGCAACACCTCATTCTTTCTGGGTAGTCTCCAACCTGAAGGCATGAACATCAGTTTCTCTAACTTGCAGAAATTTGCCCCCCTTTTCTGATTTCCATTTCCCATTGTGGCTCCCCATTACCCCCTCTCTTCTCCTCACCTACCCATCACTTCCATCTGCTGCCCTTCTCCCATGGTCCATTCTTCTCACGAATCATTTTCCTTTTTCTGCTGTTTACCTCTTTCACCCGTTACATCCCAGCTTGTCATCTCATTCCCCCTCCCTCGCCCACCCAGCTTCCCCCTCACCGGGTCTCACCTATCACCTTCTAGATGTACTCCTTCCCCTTTCCCCTCTCCCCTTTCTATTCCTTTCCAGTCCTAATGAAGGGGCTCAGCTTGAAATGTTGATTGCTTATTCCCCTCCATAGATGCTGCCTGATCTGCTGAGTTTTTCCAGCATTTTGTGTGTGTGTTGTTCTGAATTTCCAACATCTGCAGATTCTTTTGAGTTTATTTTGCAATGCTCATTTTATGGCACTGATTAGCAGTTTATTCAGGAGTCACCAGAGGGAATGGCTCCTTATCAGTCCCTTCCCTGACCCCGTGACAAGTTGGTGATGGATTAGCTCAGTTGAAGATTTGCTGATTTTTACCTCCCTTTCTAAGTAAACAATGGTTATTTCTTTTAAAGCTGTAAGTCGATATTGAAGCAGTGAAACAAAACCCTGAGAGTCTAATGAGATGTCACATCACATATCAGCCCTGTCTTTTGTCCATCTTTGTTTAGGCAGTAATAGAAATTGCCTTTAGCCGCAAAGATTTTTCCTTCTTTAAATGCAGGACGCTAGAATCTAGTAGACAAAGGAAGAGGCTGATTAGTAGACCAATGTTTACCGGACTTGCTCTCTGCTATTATGCCAGTTGAAATAAGCTGGTTAATATCCCTTCCAGTAATTGACTTAGTTCAAGTTCAAGTGTGATTGTCATTCAACCAAACATGAATATCCATGAATTGTGGTTGTCCGTTGTACCTGCTGATGACAGGAAACCCGTGTGGGAGAGTTTTTTTTAAAGTGGAAAAGCCATTGCGCTGAGGCAGTTCCACTCTCGACTTCTGGGTTGAGTGGTACAAGTAGTCATCACAACCGGGGTCGTCTTTGTTGCAGTGGATGACCGTGTCTTGTCACGCCCTTCATTCTCCAGCGGGGTATGAGGCCCTCACCTGGTTTAATCTTTGGTTCCTCCCCAGACTGTCAGCTCTCACCCATGGCTCTTAGTAGTTGTTTCTGTGTGACTGGCCACACCCTGGTACCTTGCTTTGTCCTGTGATTACAGCCAAATGAAACAGACTTGCTCCAGGACCAAATTGCAAAACACAATCCCAACAGTCATAACAGCTCAAGGCACAAGTAGCACATATAAGATAGCAGTAAACATACAGTCACACAAAAAATATATATAACTCAAGTACTGGAGAGTTGTGTCCTGTAGATTGACGGTACTTGGATGCTGGCAGCAAGAACAAGCCTGCAGATGATTGCAGTCCATCTTGTCTTCTGTCAAGTGAACACTGGAGGGCAGCATTGATGGGTGGGTGCCAGCCCTCGGCCCGGCATGGGCATTGTGCCACACTGCCCCAAACATCTCCTGTCCTGGGCAGCTTCAGCAGGCACGAGGGCCTAGTCTGCGCTACAGCTAAAGACATGCAGCTCCCCGGCCTTCAGTCTTGCTGCATTCTGCATTACCAATGTCCAGCAGGGACTTGCGATCACAAGCAAAATATCCAAGACAATCACTTGTGCCATTTGTTAGACTGCACACCACCTCAGATGTCTTTCTGTAGCAGGCATCAACTAGGTCTGTACCAAGTCCAGCTCCTCCACTACTGAGCAACTCACAGACCTGCAGGACTTCAGCCTCTTATAGCCAGCAGTGCCTGGCAATCGTACAAATGACATAAATGATGAACAGGTGCACCCTCAGTTAGACCTGGACAAGTCACTGCGTCGGAACACACTGACGTCTTTCAGTATTAGGTTCACCTGTACACCTGCTCGTTAATGCAAATCTCTAATTAGCCAATTATGTGGCAGCGACTCAGCGCATAAAAGCATGCAAACATAGACAAGAGGTTCAGTTGTTGTTCAGACCAGACATCAGAATGGGGAAGAGATGGTGGAATGATTATTGCTGCCAGATGGGGTGGTTTGAGTATCTCAGAAATTACTGATCTCCTGGGATTTTCATGCACAACAATGTCTAGAATTTACAGAGAATGATGCGAGAAACAAAAAAAAAACAAGTGAGTGGCAGTTTGTGGGTGGAATCACCTTGATAATTAGAGAGGTCAGAGGTGAATGGCCAGACTGGTTCAACCTGACAGGAAGGTGACAGTAACTCAAATATCCAGTGTGCAGCAGAGCAATTTTGAATGCATCACACGTCAAATCATGAAGGGAGTGGGATGCTGCACCAGATTCTGCTTCTGTACCTAATGAAGTGGCCACTGAGTGTACATTGCTTGTGTTCAGCTGAAAAGCTTCCTCTTTTCCTGTGTTTGAAACTACACAAAGCAATCATTAAAACAAAAAACTGAAAACCATTTGTTTTTGTGCAAGAACAGCCAGGGGATCTGAGTGCCATGCTCTCAAGTGTGCCTGATTAACTGCCTCCAGTCTGGGTTTTGCAACCTGTTATACTCCTAATTGATTATTAATGCCCAGGCAGCAGGAACATTGGATGGTGCTGGTTCTTCTGCAGGTTATTGGGTGCCAACAAAGAAGTTTTAACTATAGCTCCAGAAACAAATTAAGTCAGCTCCCAGAGTTGCAGAGTGTGACTGCATCTACAGCTCAGAAGTGTCAGATCTTGGCACTTTACCCATTGTTATCTAAAGTCACTTTCCCAGCTTGTTTTATTTGCACCAGGGAACATGCTTATTAAATCCAAACTGCAGCTTCTACTAGACTTGAAAAGAGTTGGATCCTCTCTCTGTCTCAGAAAGTTCATCAGAGGAAAATTGTGGTAGCGTTAGAGAGAGTGCAGAAGACAATCCCAAGGCTTTTGCCTGGGATCAATCGTTTTAGTTTCAAGGAAAAATTGGATCAGCTATACGCGTTCTCACTGGAGCAAAGGAGCTTAGATGGTGACCTTACAAGGGGTTATAAGAAATATCAAGGGCATAGGTTGGGTAGATAGAGCATACAGTAGAATCACAGAGCAGTACAGCACAATACAGGCCCTTCGGCCCATTACATTGTAATGACCTTTGTACCAACTCCAAGATCAATCTAACACTTCCCTCCTGCAAAGCCTTTGGTTTTTCTTTCATCCATATGCCTATCTAAGAATCTCTTGAATGTCCCTAATATATCTGCCTTGACCACCACCCTCAGCAGCACATTCCATGCACTTACCAGTCCTACCCCTACCATTCCCCCATACTTTCTTGCAATCACCTTAAAATTATGCCACCAAATGTACTTGGGGAAAATAAACTCTCTGCCTGTCTACTCTATCAATGCTTCTTAGCATCTTATATATCTGTACCAGTCATCTCTCACCTTCCTTTGCTCCAAAGAGAAAAGATGCTCAACCTATCCTCATAAGACACACTGTCTATCCAGTAGACATGTTCTCTGATTCAGTTACAGCATGAGGTTATAATATACTGTCAGTGTTATATCCTATGCATATTCTGTCTCACTTGCCCATTAAATCTGCTTTGATTCTCTTTCCCATTGGCCTATGGTAGGGAGTAATTTACAGAGGGGAATTAACCAAGAGTTTGGGATGTGGCTGGAAACTGAAGCTCCCAGAGAAATCCACTATGTCGTGGAAGAAACATGCACAGTGCTGGAAGTGGAGATTGAACCTGGGTCACTGGATCAGTGAGTCTGCAGCACTATCCCCTACACTACCGTGATACCGTGGAGGGATAGATAAATATGGAATGTGGAATCTTTAGAGATGCTACAGAGGAGCCTGGACTAGAGGGCATGCCTTACAAAGATAGGTTTAGCAAGCTGGGGCTTTTTTCTTTGGAACAATGGAGGGTAAAGAGGTGTACAAAATGATAAGAGGCGAAGATTGAATGGACAGCCAGAAACTTTTTCCCAGGGCAGAAATTGCTAATACAAGGGAGTATAATTTTAAGGTGAAAGGATAGGAGGGATATGAAAGTTAAGTTTTTTACACAGAGAATGGTGAGTGCATGGAATGCCCTGCCAAGGGTGGTGATAGATGCAAATACATTAGGGGCATTTAAGAAATTCTTAGATAGGCACATGGATAATGTGGGAGGGAAAGGTTAGGTTGATGGTAGTGTAGGTTAACAGGTTGTCACAACATTGTGTACTGTGCTATAAATGTCTCATGTTCTGTGTTGCACATAAACATTAGGGAACATGTCCACGCTTAAGTTGAAAGGGTGAGGAAACGCTGAGGCAAGGAGAAGTTGGGCTGATTTTTGTGCTCCTGTTGTCCAAAAGGCTATACATAAGACATGGGAGCAGAGTTAAGCCATTCAGCCCATCAAGTCTTTCCTTTATTCCTTCCACTAAAGTGAATTACCTTACACTTCCCTACTTCCTACATACTCCACCTGCCACTTCTTTGCCCATTCTCCCAATTTTTCTAAGTCCTTCTGCAACCTCGCTGCTTTCTCTGCACTACCTGCTCCTCCACCTGTCTTTGTATTGTCCACAAACTTGGCAATCAATTCTGTCATCCAAATCGCTGTGGAAAAAAAAGTGGTCCCAACCTCTGCAGAATATCACTAGTCACTGGCAGCCAAGTAGAAAAGGCCCACTTTCTTCCTGCTCTTTGCCTCCAGCCTGTCATAAAATCCAAGTACACAACATACACCGATTTTCCTGTCTATCTTGTTTGTAATTTCCTCAAAGAATTCCAACAGATTTGTCAGGCAAAATTTCCCCTGAGGTAAACAATGTTGACTTTGGCTGATTTTACCATGTGCCTCCAAGTACCCTGAAGCCTCATGCTTAATAATGACTCCAGCATCTTCCCACCCATTGAAGTCAGGGTAACTGGCCTATAATTTCCTTTCTTCTGCCTCCCAAAAGAATCTTAAAGACTGCAGTGATATTTGCAATTTTCAGGTTCATCGGAACCATTCCAGAATCCAGTGATTCTTGAAAGATCATTACTAATGCCTCCACAATCTCTTCAGCCACCTCTTTCAGAACCCTGGGGTGTGGTCCATCTGGTCCAGTTGAGACCATTCAGCTTCCCAAGCACTTACTTTTTAATAATAGCAACTACATTCTCTTCTGCTCCTTAACTCATTTGCCAGAATATGAATTTCTGGCATACTCTAGTATCTTCACAGTGAAAACTGACACAAAATACTTATTAATTATCTGACATTTCTTTGTCCTCCATTTCTACCTCTTACTCATCATTTTCCAACAGTCTGTTATCCACTTTAGCTTCTGTTTAACTCTTTGTATATCTGTAAAATCTTTTGGTATCCTCTTTTATATTATTGGCTAGCTTCATATTTCATATTTTCTCTCCTTATGGCTCTTCTAGTTTTTAAAAGCTTCCCAATCCTCTAACTACCTACTAATTTTTGCTATATTGTATTCCCTTTCTTTTGCTTTTATGGTGTCTGTGACTTCGCTTGTCAGCTATGGTTGCCTCTTCCCCTCATTAGAATACTTCATCTTTGGAATGTATCTATACTGTGCCTTCTGAATTGACCCCAGTCATTGCTGCCTGAATGTGTCCCCTTTCAATTAACTTTGGCCAGCTCCTCTCTCATGTATCTGTAATCCCCTTTACTCCACTGTAATACTGATACACCTGACTTTATCTTCTCCCTCTCAAACTGCAGGGTGAATTGTATCATATAATGATTACTGCCTCCTAAGAGTTTCTTTACCTTGGGCTCGCTAGTCAAATCTAATTCATTACACAACATTCAATCCGGACTTGCCTTTCCCCTAGTAGTCTCAGCCACAAGCTGCTCTAAAAAGCCATCTGCAAATTTCCTCCTTTGGGATCTAACACCAGCCCTGATTTTCCCAATCTACCTGCATTTTGAAATCCTCTTGACTATCATAACATTGTTCTTTCAATGTGCCTTTTCTATCTCCCATTGTAATTTGTATCCCACATCCTGGCTACTATTTGGAGACCTTTATATAACTCTCATCAGGGTCTTTTTACCTTTGCAGTTTTGTAATTCTACCTACAAACATTTGTACAAAGATTCTACATCTTCTGATCCTATGTCACCTCTTTCTTGGGATTTGATTTCCTTTTTTACACTTCAGATCAATCCACTGACTGCAATGTTGCCCTATCATCTACCCGTCCTTCCTGACAGTGTCACTACACACTGCACCTACTTGTACAACAACTGCCCCATTCTCAGCCCCACCCCCTGCCAAATTAGTTTAAACCTTCCCCAATAGCTCTAGCAAACCTGCCCACAAGAATATTGGTCTCCCTAGGGTACAGGTCATATATTCCTCAGAAGAGATTCCAAAGATCCAAAGATCTGAAATCCTGCTCCCTGCACCAGTTCCTCAGCCATACATTCATCTGCTGTATCTTATTTTTAATCTCACTGGTGCGCGGCACAGGCAGCAATCCAGAGATTATTACCTTGGAAGTCCTGCTTTTCACCTTTCTAACTAACTCCCTATACTCTCTCTTCAGGACCTCCTCTATTTCCCTCTCTGTCATTGGGACCTATATGTACTACCAATTATGGATACCTACTCTCTCCCTTTAGAATAATGTGGACCCAATCCAAGATCTCCTTGACTCTGGCAAAATATCATTCACATCTCCTTTTCATGTCCAAAGAATCTCCTGTCTGCTCCTCTAACTATGGAATCTCCTATCACTACTGCACCCTTTTCTCTCCCTTTCCTTCTGAGCTACAGGGCCAGACTCAGTGCCACAGAACTTCTCCATGTTAGCTTGCTGCCCACCCCAAACAGTATTCAAAGTAGTATTATTGAGTGGAACAGCCACAGGGGTACTCTGCACTGGCTGCCTATACCCTTTTCCTCTCTTGACAACACCCAGGTACCTGCCTCCTGCAAATTTGAGGGTGACTAGTTCCCTGTAACTCCTTCTATCACCTCCTCATTTTCCTATCTGAGCCAAAGGATATCCAGTTGCAGCCCCAGTTCCTCAACACACTCTCCAAGAAGCTGCAGGTTGATGCCCTTGCAGATATAGTTATCAGGGGGACTGGAGGTCTTCCAGAGTTCCCACATCTCACACAAAAAACACACCACTACCTCCGGGCCCATTCTCAGTAACTAGCTATGTACTAATAGTCATAGAAAGATGATGATTCCCAGAGAATTGTGCTGGTATGAGTTACAAAACCTAACAAAGAAACACCTGTGGTGTTCTCCATCTCCTAATTGGAGAGCATGTTGAAAGTTTGGTTCCGATGGTAAGAGCAGCACTGGAGGGATGATAGGACTTTAGGGCATTCTCAACCTCCTGAAAATCTACCCAGCACCAGCCCATGCCCTATCCCCATACTGACCTCCACCCTACAGATGAGGTATGGCATGGCTGGCTGTTAGCTTGTTTCAGGTTCCTTCTGCTTACAAAATGAGTATTTAATATTCAAAGTGAATTTATTGTCAAAGTACATATATCTCAAATTTTGCCCTGAGATTCATTTATCTGCAGGCATTGACCAGAAAATAAGGAAGTACAATAGAATTTATCAAAGCTATATATAAACAAAGATTGACAAACAACCAATTAGCAAAAAGAAGAAAAACTCTGCAAATAAAAAATAATACTGGGAATATGAGTTCAAAAAAAGTCCTTGAAAGTGGGTGGGAGGGTCTTAGAATCAATTCAGAGTAGTGATGAATAAAATTATCCACTTCTGCTTGGGAACATGATGGTTGTAGGGTAATAACTGTTCCTAAACCTGGTGGTGGGGAGATAACCAACACACACAAAATGATGGAGGAACTCAGCAAGTCAGGCAGCATCTGTGGAAATGAATAAACAGTCGATGTTTCAGGCTGAGATCCTTCTTCAGGACTGAGAAGGAAGGGGGAAATGGCAAGGGGATGGGAAAGATGCTAGCTAGAAGGTAATAGATGAAGTTCAAAGCTCCCATACTTCCTGCTCAATGGTAGCAATGAGAAGAAAGCATGGCCTTGGATGGTTGGGTCCTTGTTGATACTGTTTACTTGTGGCAGTGCTCCTTCTGAATGTGCTCAGTGGTGGGAAAGGCTTTGCCTGTGATGAAATGGGGTATATCCATTAGTTTCTGTAGACTTTTCCATTCCTGGGGGAAACAACTAATTGTGGCCAATTTTTCTGTCTTGGTTGTAATGGGAATTGTTCGTATCTGGTTGATGCTATTCTATTTTCACCTTAACCTTAAGTCAGTGTGGATTCTGCTTGTGATTAAAAGGCTTACTACAAAAAATACTACAAAGTGTTTGGTTCAGGATGTCAGTGCAAATTTTCCAGTGAATGCTTGTTTTATGAAGCTTATTTTTCTTTGGTGTTAACTCCTCCTTTTGGTTCTCCAGAGTCTGGGGAAAGCCGTGTTATCTGGAAAAGAGCACTTCCAATGGGATTTATGTGAGCACAACATTTATAGCCCCAGGGACCTTCTGAAAGACCCAGTCAAACTGCAGCCAAGTGATAAATCGCTCTTGTCTTTACTGATCTGTACGATCCCCTGGATTAGGTGGCATGCTGTTTTCTGCCTGGTATTGGATCTGTTATGCAACAAAACCTACCTTTGTTCCTCGGTTGTTAGGATAGTGGAGTCCAGCTCTGCCAAAAGAGCAAATGACAATGTGTGCTTTTACAATGAAGGTGAGCAACAGATATTGCTGCTGTTCCCGTCTGTGCATAATGACATTAGATTAAAGAGATTAGCTTTATTTGTCACATGTACACTGAAATATCGTGCCATATATATGTGTACCATCCCCTGTGTGTAAAAATTGCCCCTCAGGTTTGAGGGAATGACTAAGGTGGGAGGTATCCATGATCATGTTGGCTGCTTTTCTGAGGCAGTGGGAAGTCTCCCCTTTGTCACTGTTGACTAGAGGCGAGAGACTATGCTGCTAGCATAAGGTGGCCACTTTTATTGTTCCCTGCACACTGGCTCATTACAGACACACTCTTCTTCTAAAATGAGGGTTTGAATGCTGGAAGTGTCAGGCTGGGACTCTACGTTCCACTGAATCACAGTCATCAGCAGTTGTTGCCTTCAGTAGCCAGCAATTCTAAACATTTACAGCCCAAATTTTAAGTATTTTTAAATGTAGCCGATCAGAGCTAGTGCTATACACCGCACCATCTGGTTGTTGTAAAGAAAGAAGCAAACTGCATTTGTATAGTGCCAGCAGCACTTTACAAACAATACCTACTGTCCTCCTTATTACATACGAGATGTGCGTGTCAGTTTTGTAGTGGGAATGGTTGCAATTAAAGTTCAAAGTCAATTTATTATCAAAAAATACAGATGTTACCATCTACAATTCATGTTCTTGTCGGCATGCACAGTAAATACAAAGAAACACAATAGAATCAATGACAGACAGTATCCAACAACTCAGATAAATAACAAATGTGCAAATAAAATTTTAAAAAAGCAATAAATATTGAGAACATGAGCTGAAGAGTCCTTGAAAGTGAGTCCATAGGTTGTGGGAACATTTCAGTGATGGGGTGAGTGAAGTCATTCTCTTTGGTTCAAGAGCCTGATGGTTGAGAGGTAACAGGTGTTCCAAAGCCTGGTGGTGTGGGTCCTGAGGCTCCTGTACCTCCTTCCTGATGGTAGGAGCAAGAGGAAACCATGGTGGGAGATGATGGATGCTGCTTCCCTTCGAAAGTACCCTGGTTGATGTGCCCAATGGTGGGGAGGGCTTTATCCGTGATGGACTGGGCTGTAGCCACTACATTTTGTAGGCTTTTTGTTCAATAGCATTGGTGTTTACATACCATGTGATGATGCAGCCAGTTAACACTGCACATCCACCACACATCTATGGAAGTTTGTCAAAGTTTTAGATGACGTGCCGAATCTTCGCAAACTTCTAAGAAAGTAGAGGCACTTCTGTGTTTTCTTTGTAATGTGCTAGACCCAGAACAGATCCTCTGAAATAATAACATTGAGGAATTTAAAGTTGCTGACCCTCTCTGCCTCTGATCCCCTGATGAGAACTGACTCATAGACCTCAGTTTCCTTCTCCTGTAATCAATTACCTATGTGTTTTGCTGATGTTGAGAAGAGAGGTGGTTGTTGCGGCACCACTCAGCCAGATTTTCAATCTCCTTCCTATATGTTGATGCATCACCACCTTTGGTTTGGCCAGTGACAGTGGTGTTGTCAGCAAACAGCTGTGGTATTGGTGCAGTGCTTAGCCACACAGTAGATCAGGGGGCTGAACACATAGCCTTATAGTGTGCCTGTGCTGATGATGATTGTGGAGGAGATGTTGTTGCCAATTCAAACTGATTGGGGTCTACCAGTGAGGAAATGGGGGATTCAATTTCATAAGCAGGTATTGAGGTTAGCCATGAAATAATGAGCAGAGTATCTGTTTTTTGTGAGGTAACCTCAGGCAGAGCTAGAAACCCAGCAGGGCAGGCAGCTTTGAAGGAGAGAGAAACAAAGCTAATGTTTTGTTATTTTTCTGCATTCAGGTAACATGATTCAGATCAGATTTTAAACCGAGGTGTTGCCTCACCTCTTGGGTAGGTGTAGCCTCTTTATTTCTCCATACAACCTGCTGAACACAAGTGGGCATTTCCACTGCGTAGCTGTGTAGCTTCCTCCTTAATGGGAGTGTGGCAAACCATCCATGAATGTGGTGGGGATAGTTCTTCATGATGTTACTGGCCCTTTTCCAGCTCCTTTCTGTATCTAGATCCATAATGGTGGGAGGTTGGTGCTAGTGATGTATGACGCAGCTGTAGAGCCTTCCTCCTCCTCTTCATTACTTCCTTCTCATGCCATCTTCATTTTCATCCAAATCATTGACAAATCTGATAGAAGACCTAGCACCTATCCCTGTTGCATACCACAGGTCACAGACAGCCCTACACTACCACCCTCTGCCTCCTACTATCAACGCAATTGGTATCCATTTTGCTGGCTAACGCTTGGATCTGATGAGTTCTGACTTTCTTGGCCAGTCTACCAAGTGGAATTTGGTCAGAAATTTTGCTAAAGCTCACATTGACAATATCTACCACCCTAGCCTCAATAGTTTTTCTCATTATCTCTTCAAAAATAAGTGATCTTTATGAGACGTGATTTCCCGCACATAGATCAATGCTGATTATATGCAGTAGTCTTCTCTTGTCCTTTAGAGTCCCAATATTGATGTCTCACTGGTCTGTAGTTACTTGGCACACATTAGCTATCCTCTAATAACTCACCTGCAGCTAATGAAAATACAAAAATCTCTGCAAGACCCTGGCCATTTCCTCCCTTTCTTCGAATAACATCCTAGGATGTACTTAAGAATGTATCTATCTTATGCCCTTCAAAATCTCCAACACTTCTTGCTTTGTAATGTTGATGCATTCCAACATGTCACCATACCTTCCCTTGAACTAACTAAATTCCATGTTCTTTTGGATAAATACTGACAAGAAGTATATATTTAAGACCTTGGTTGAAGGATAAATATTGACTACAGATGTTGGGACAATATTTCTACTATCCGGAACAGAACCAGCCAGCTGAGGACAATAAAGATGATTAATTTAGGATAACACCTCCAACCAGACAGGATTGCCAACTGGAATCCTGCATTGAAGTCTCTGCACCGGGATTGAGCCCACAAGACTCTGGATAACTGTGTTGCCCACTGAGCCATGGCTGCATTGGAAAGCAATGCCAGAATGTTCATCTCACTGGTCGAATGTACTTCCAAAGGCATCCATTGTCCAGGAAAAATGGACTGTGAATGACTTTGTGGGAGGATGCATAGTTCCTGACTCATAAAAGATTTCCATGCAGAAGTGCTTGGATGAGAAACTGAGAGAAACTAGTGTGATCAGTCTTAATGAAAGTGACTGGTTATCTGCTACAACTAAGGCCCCTCCAATGAGGCTGATAAACACACGAGATTCTAAAGATGCCAGAAATCTTGAGCAACTCATACAGAATGCTGGAAGAATTTAGCAAATCTGGCAATGTCTGTGAATAAACAGTCGAAATTTCAAGCTGAGAACTCAACCCAAAATGTCGTCTGTTTATTCCCCTTAGATGCTGCCTGACTTGTTGAGTTCCTCCAGCATTTTGTGTGTGTTGCTCTGGATTTCCAGCATTTGCAGAATCTCTTGTAATTCTTTATGTTCCTGTAAACTGCAAAAAATAAATCCCAAGGTATTATGTGGTAACATACACTGAGTGGCCGTTTTATTAGTTGCACCTGTATACCTGCTTGTTAATGCAAATATCTAATCAGCCAATGATGCAGCTGCAACTCAATGCTTAAAAGCATGCAGGCATGGTCAAGAGGTTCACTTGTTATTCAGACCAAACATCAGAATGGTGAGGATATGTGATCTAAGTGACTATGACCATGGTTCGATTGTTGGCAGCAGGCGGGATGGTTTGAATATCTCAGTAACTGCTGAGCTCCTGGAATTTTCACACACAACACTCTCTAGAATTTATGGAGAATAGTGCAAAAATTTAGAAACATCCAGTGAACGGCAATTCTGTGAGCAGAAACACCGTTAATGAGAGAAATCAGTGAATGGCCAGACTGGTTCCAGCTGACAGGAAGATGACCGTAACTGGAAAAACCATGTATTACAACAGTGGTGTGAAGAAGAACATCTTGGAATGCACAACACGTCAAACTTTGAAGTGGTTGGGCTATAGCAACGGAAGATCGCAACAGGTTCCACTCCTGTAACTATAATGTGGCCACTGAGTGTATACATACTTTGAAAATAAATTTACTTTGACTTTGACTCAATCAAGGAGACTCTTGATACCAGCGGCCTTTGAAACCATGTGATGCACTTCAAATGCTTCAGAGGTCTGAGTAGTGATCAGGACTAAACAGACTGTGTTTTTGCCCTCATCAGCAATGCCTAGGATAAGTTGTAGCTTTGTATGACATTGCAAGCTGTCATAAAGCTCAAGGGAAGGTCCTTGTCAAATGCTCTCACTGATTTATTCCTTTGTGCTGCTCATGGAGGGATCTTAAAGAAGATGAAAGAGGCACCTGTTCTGACATGAGTGCCGTGTTGACAAATGTCAGTATAAATCTGGACCATGTCCCGACCCCTGTTGAGAAAGGGCTAAGGACACTTCAGTGACGCCGTGTCCGAAAACAGGTTAAGCAATTGGCTATGAGATGCTTCAAACTCATTCTCCTCTGTCAGCTAATTTGCATCGTGGTGATTACACAAAGCACTCTAAATTCATGATGTATATAGTGCAATAACAATGCTATTTAATTTGTTCCAGATAGCAGACTGTAGTTTACATTAAAATATACATAATTTATGGGTCTATTTCAATAATTTTATGGTGGTTATTTTCAGACCATTGTCATTTCTGCTTTATTTGGCCATGGTGCAAATATATGCCCTGTTTTTAAAAATAAGACTATTCCCTAACACTGGTGTAAAAACTGGCAAGTGGCTGTAACTGCAGCGCCTATAATTATGGGTTAGTATTAGGTTTGGAATTGCAAGTTTCAACCTGTTATTTTAATGCAGAGGCTGCACACACAGGGATGAGCATCAGTTGCTGCTGGCAGATCACCAGCTCAGTGAAAGATGCCCCTTGGTCTGCCTGAAGGTTGTTGGTCGGGCAGCTCTTTGAGATGCCCGCAGGAGGAATGCTGCCACTGGCACATTCCAGGTTGTCGGAGTACGTGTTGAGCCACTGCAGAGAATCGGTGGAGAAGGGTTGTATAGTGTTGTTTTGCTACTGGAGAGGGAGAGGACAAGTTGGGTGAGGAAGCCACTCAATCATTGCAGTGTATCGTATCAGCCCAGAGGGCTATGTGTGGCAGCAGTGCTATTTTATAGAACAATACAGCACAGTACAGGCCCTTCGGCCCTTAATGTTGTGCCGAACCTTAAACCCTGCCTCCCATATAACCCCCCCACCTTAAATTCCTCCATATACCTGTCCAGTAGTCTCTTAAATTTCACTAGTGTATCTGCCTCCGTCACTGACTCAGGCAGTGCATTCCATGCACCAACCACTCTCTGAGTAAAAAAACCTTCCTCTAGTATCCCCCTTGAACTTCCCACCCCTTACCTTAAAGCCATGTCCTCTTGTACTGAGCAGTGGTGCCCTGGGGACGAGGCGCTGGCTGTCCACTCTGTCTATTCCTCTTAATATCTTGTATAACTCTATCATGTCTCCTCTCAGCCTCCTTCTCTCCAAAGAGTAAAGCCCTAGCTCCCTTAATCTCTGAATATTGATGTGTAGGAATGAAATAGAAGAGTACAAAAAGCATTGACTGTGAATGTAAAGACAGGAGTGTCTGTAGATTGGGTGACTGACAGGAAATGAAAAGTTAACAGTGGTTGAGAGTGTGTAGTGGTGGACATGCTAATCAGCCTCACTGCTTGGAGAAAGTAACTGTTTTTGAGTCTGGTGGTCCTGACGAGGATGTTACATAGCCTCTTCCCTGATGGGAGGAGATTGTCCCTCCATCTTGGGTAGAGATCAGCAGTGTTACATGACTCTAAGACTGAGCAATGAATTGTATTTGGCATAAGTGTATTTGTGCCCCTACTCACTCATGCTGTTGCTGAGTAATCTTTAGAATGTTTTATCCAAGGGGTCTGTGGAGACTCAGATAAGAGTTTATTTGAGGCAGAGATTGGGAGTATAAATTTTGTGCATGAAAGTGGCACTGAGGTGAAAGATTGGTCATGATGTTTCAAAGATCAAGAAGTTTAAAGTAAATTTTATCATTAAAGTACAAACAGTATATGTCACCATATACAACCCTGAGATTCATTTTTGTGAGTATACTCAACAAATCTATAGAATAATAACTATAACAGAATCAATGAAAAATCAACCAGACTGCATAAGACACCAAACTGTGTGAATGCAGATATAAATAAATAGCAATAAATAACAAGAACATGAGATAAAAAGTCCTTGAAAATAAGTTCATTTGCTGTGGAAATATTTCAATGATGTGGCACGTGAAGTTGAGTGTAGTTATCCACTTTTGTTCAAGAGCCTGATAGTTGTAACTGCTGTAACATTAAGACGAATGGTCTTCTGGTCTTGTGTGTGCAGCTTAAGTGAGCTCATGGCTTAAAGCTGGAATGCTGTGCACGTTATTGAGCCATATATCTTTGTCTTCAATCCAGTTACCAAACAATGCTTTGGAAAGCGGGCATGACGTAACAGCAACATGAAGAGGGGCATGGTAGACTAGTGGTTACTGTAACATTATTAAAGCATCAGTGATCACCAATCAGGGTTCAATCCCTTCTGCTGCCTATAATGAGTTTTTACATCCTCCCCGTGACTGCATTGGTTTCCTGCAAGTGCTCTGGTTTCCTCACACATTCCAAAAATCGATCATTAATTGAGGAGCCTGCTATTTCCTTTGCTTTTTAATGATGATATTGATCCAACTGGTATGGTAGTAGGGAGGAATGGAGAGGAGGAACTTGTAGAGAGGGATGTTCCTGTACCAGAACAGAACATTCTGACTCGTGTATCTGAGATGAGTAGAGGGCAGACCTCTCTGCTGATCACTACATGGGAGTTTTATTTAGCCTAGCTGGCTCTGTGGCGTAGTGCTTAGCTGGCTTTATAGTGCCAGCTGTCAGATTGGGGTTTAATTAACACCGCTATCTGGAGGCAG
Organism: Hypanus sabinus; assembly: GCF_030144855.1. Classification (NCBI taxonomy): domain Eukaryota; kingdom Metazoa; phylum Chordata; class Chondrichthyes; order Myliobatiformes; family Dasyatidae; genus Hypanus; species Hypanus sabinus. Next base: position 83,590,355 of record NC_082715.1, on the reverse strand, counting down.
TTTGTACGTTCTTCCTGTGCCCTCGTGGGTTTACTCCAGGTGCCGCAGGTTTCCTCCCACACTCCGAAGACATGATATTAGGGTTAGTGAGTTGTGGACATGCTATATTGGAGCCAGAAACACAGTGAGATATGTGGGTTTCCCCCAGCACAATCCTCACTGACTTGATTTGACACAAATGACGTAGTTCACTATATGTTTGGATATACATGCGACTAATAAAGCTAATTGTTAAAAAAGAAGCATGTGAAAGAAGGGGAGCGGAGTTATTTCTCCCTAGCGTCCAGGTTGATATTTATTCTAAAAACAGTGTCACTGGAAGTCAGACTGTCTGCTAAATCACCAGTCCCGATGAAGGATCTCGGCCCAAAACATTGACTGGTTATTTGCTCTGTAGTTGCTGCCTGACCTGCTGAGTTCTTCCAGCATTTTGGGGGCTTTACTCTGGATCTGCAGAGTCTCTTGTGTGTATGTGTTGAAACTTGCTGTGCCCAAAACTACCTTCTGGATTACCTACACTTAAAAAAAGTGACTATAATTCTATGAGTACTTCATAATGTATTTTAAAATACTTTGTACTGTAACCATTCTGTGATTTCCTGAGCTTGGGAATGGTGCTGTGTCTTTCTTTTTGATCATCACTGTATTGCTGGATATTTCTATTATGCTGTTACTTGCATCTGCTCAGATCAGATGAATGACAGTTCCTTGCTTGCACCAGATGGTGGTAGGAAAGCCTCTTGTGGGACATTCAGCATCTGTCCTGCCACAAATTTAATGTTTTTAACCTTTACACAATAGGTTTAAAGGAAGAATTGTATTTGACTCCAAGATAGACATGAGGCTATCCTGTCCTTATGAGGAAAGTTTGAGTGGGCAAGGGCCTTTCTCTTTAGAGTGAAGGAGGATGAAAGGTGACTTGATAGAGGTGTACAAGATGTTAAGAGACATAGATTAAGTGTATAGCCATTTATCCCAGGGTGGAAATGGCTAATAGGAGGGGATATCATTTAAGGTGATTGGAAGAAAGTATAGGGGCGATGTCAGAGGTAAAGCTCTTTACATAAACAGTGTGGGTGTCCGGAGTGCCTGTCAGGGATGGAAGTATGGTCAGATACATTAGAAATAATGGGCCAACTTCAAGCTTTCCTTCAGATACTTGTGTTAGAGATTGCTCCTGTTTGTTCACTGCCTATCTGCCTTCGCAAAATAAATGTCATATCTCCATCCCTTTACAATTTTTGCAAATACAATGGAAAATAAAGTTCATTTGAACCATTCAGGAACACACACAGTGTAATGATTTCTGATGTTTGTCACTAAGAAAATCCTGTCACAAACATTTCCCAAATTTTTCTTTCTGCCTTTTGTCGATGTTTTCTCAGGTGATTTGGCCTGAGGATCCAACTTCCTTCCAACCCTTAAGAGGTCCCTTTAACCAAATGTTCTGAAGTTGCCTTGTGTTTTATTTTTTGGTAAGGCTTCTGTGAAGATCACAGAGTCATAGAAAAGTACAACACAGAAACAGACCCTTCAGCCCATCTAGTCTGTGCTGAGCCATTTAAACTGCCTACTCTCCCATTGTCCTGCTCCGGGACCATAGCCCTCCATACCCCTACCGGCCATGTACCTATCCAAACTTCTGTTGAACATTGAAATTGAGCTTGCATGCACCACTGACTCCACACACTCATTACCCTCTGAGCGAAGAACTTTGCCATCTGTTCCCCTTTCACCCTTTAACCTGTGATCTTTAGTTGTAGTCCCACCCAAGGGTGCAGCAGCTGTGCTCCACCCTTGTGTCTGAATGTGCTCCACCACATCTGTCTGAATGTTGACCTTTCTAGTTTGTGGAGACACACAGCAATTTGGGCCACTAACTTGCTGATTACCAAGAAAGGAATAACAATCGACGTTTCAGGATGAGACCCTTCATCGGGGCTCAGACTGAAATAACCCTTCAGCTGGGTCTTGGCAGGAAGCATCAACAGTGGCTTGCATTTACTTGAGTTCCTATGGCAGAGTAAAAGGTGTCAAACTGGGACTGAAGTGTTTCACTGGGCAAGTACAGGGGTTTACTGGGCAAGAAGCTTGAGCGTCATCAAGGGAAATGATCTAAAGCACTTTGCTCCATTCAATGTTAATGAGCCTCTTCTACCCGGGACATTTCAAAGTTGTAAGTAAATTTATTATCCAAGTCTGTACTGTATACTTTGCCATATAGTACTTGAGATTTCAAGCAGGAGAAAATCAAGGCAACTGGACTTGCTGTGTTGTCTAGAAGATGTTTCACCACTCATCTGAGAGGCTTCTTCAGTTCTAATCCATGTTTTCCGGCTTATAAACTATGTGAGTTTATAACAGAATCAGTGAAAGACCACGCCAGTTTGGATATTCAACCTGCGTGTAAACAACAACAAACTGTTCAAACACAAAAAGAAATAAATAATAATAATAAATAAATAAACAATGAATATCGAGAACATGAGTTGAGGAGTTCTTGAAAGTGAGTCCATTGTTTTTGGGAATATTTCAATGATGGGACAAGTGAAGTTTTCCCTTCTGGTTCAAGAGACTGATGGCTGAGGGATAATAACTGTTCCTGAACCTGGTGGTGTGGGTGCTGCGACTTGTGTACTTCCTGCCTGATGGTGGCAAGAAGAGAGCATGGTCTGGGTGGTGCTTGTCTTAGATGTTGGACACTGCATTCTTGTGGCAATAAATGTGCTCAGTGCTGGTGAGGGCTTTGTCTGCGATGAACCCACCACTTTCTGTAGACTTTTCTGTTCCTGGACAACCAGTTTTTCTGCAAGTCGTCGGCAGGTATGTCAGCGTGGTTCTTCTGTGCAGCCCACCTGGCAGCTGTCAGTGTGGCAGGGTAACTGCTGGGGCAGCGAGACACATTATCGAACATTGTCTGTGGCACACAGCAGTGACTTGCATTTACTTGAGTGCTTATGGCAGAGCAGAAGATGTCACAGTGTAACAGCTTCACTACTCGTGCAGAATGGATATAATTGAGAACACATTCTGCACTTGCATAATAATGACGAACCAATTAGTCTTACAACTGTTGGAGTACTTCTGAAGCCTGGCTACTGTGAGACCAGTGGGAATATAACTGAGACATGAGAGACTACAGAGGCTGGAAGCTGGAGCAGCACACACAAAACTCGGCAAATAATGATAGAGCATGTTCCTGAGATGGTAAAACGGAGGTTGAGATATTTACTATGGTGAACGGCCTGATGAAGAATCTTAACACAAAACTTCTGTTTATTTCACTCCATGGATGCTGGCTGACTTCACTGAGTTCCTCCAGCATAGTGTATTTGTTGCTCAAATTTACAGCATCTGCATAATCTCTGGTGTCATTAAATGGCATGTTGTCTTTATTGTAAAAAGGTTGCAATCTATGAACAGGAAGATTTCATTACAATTGGATAGGGTGCTAGGGAGGACACATCAGGAATACTGTGTATAGGTTTGGTGATAGAACAGCACAGTACAGGCCCTTTGGTCCGTGATGTGCCAAATTTTTAACCTGCTCTAATATCAAACTAACATATAACCCTCCCATTGTTTTTTTTTGCATCCATGCGCCTATCTAACAGTCTCTCAAATATTCCTAACGTATCTGCTTCTACCACCAACCCTGCAACTACCACTCTGTGTAAGACAAATCTACCTCTACAAATCTACCCTATATTTTCACTCACTCGCCTTAAAATTACAACATTGCTGCCCTGGGAAAAAGGGTCTGCCTGCCCACTCTATTTGTGCCTCTTACCATCTTGTTCTCCTCTCACACTCCTCTCCAAACAGAAAAGCCCTAGCTTGCTCAACTTGTCCTCATAAGTCACGGAGAATTTACGAACTGCTTAGGGACTGGCAGGAATTGAAACCTGTTCTTACAGATGCAAAGCATTTCACTAACCCAGGGGTCAGCAACCTTTACCACTGAAAGAGCCACTTGGACCCGTTTCCCACAGAAAAGAAAACACTGGGAGCCACAAAACCCGTTTGACATTTAAAATGAAATAACACTGCATACAACGTTTTTTTTGCCTTTATGCTATGTATAAACAAACTATAATGTGTTGCATTTGTGAAATTGATGAACTCCTGCAGAGAAAACGAAATTACATTTCTGCATGCAACAAAAACATTTTGAACTCCGAAAAAAAGACGTTGGGTTGAAAGTTACTTTTAAGTAAAATATTCAATGTCTATTTGAGTCCTTCTTGTATTTATGAAAAACGCCGAACTTAAATTTTCCGCCAGCAGCAAACCAAAAATAACGTCAGCCAGCTGTCATCCTGAAAAATGAAAGGACTATTTCACTGAACAATGAAAAAATATGAATATAAGTAAAATAATAGGCAATTAAAATATTTATCATACTTGGTTAATGGGATTTCTGCTCCTGGACCTCAGCGCACAGCGTCTGCACATCAGGGCTGTATGATGTCACCTTCATCTTTACACAGGATCGCAAGCTGTCATCTGTGAGGTTTTCAATATCACTCCATTTGTGTTTCTGAGCAAGAACGGCCTTCTGACGGGCAACATCTTCAAGGTCTGCTGTCAAGCGTCTAAACTTGGACACCCATATGTCTTTGTCGGCTATGTCGGCCAGTTCCATCTCAAGATCAGGTTGACTCACACCTGCCAATGCAGTCGTATTCAGTAGGGAAGGATCGATGCTTAAGGGAGTGACTGGGAAGGATAATGTGTTTTTTTCCTCTCTGAACTCACAGAAGCGTTTCCCAAACGATGTTTGCATTGCGATGATTGCAGAATGTAAATACTCCGAAATTATCATGTCGTGACCTTGTTTGAACTATCTCAAATTGGGGAAGTGAGACAATGTGCCTTTCTGTAAATCTCTGGCAAGCACTGTCAACTTGCGCTCGAATGCCAAAACATCCTCCAACATGTGCAGGGCTGTACGTCCTTTCCCCTGAAGAGCTGTGTTCAGCGTGTTCAGGTGCGCTGTCATGTCTACCATGAAGTGTAGCTTTTCCAGCCACTCTGGCTGTTCCAGCTCAGGAAAGGTGAGCCCTTTGCTGCCCAGGAAAGTTTTCACTTCTTCCAGACACGCGACAAAGCGTTTCAGCACCTTCCGTCTGGACAGCCAGCGATAAAAACACGTTGTAGCGGTGTCAGTAAACTGCAGTCAAAGATAGCTTTATTCGAACTAAACAGCCTTGCTTTTAAGCCTCCCTCAACCCAGCCCCCATGGACGCAGATGCTGCAAAAGACGCGTACTCACAAACCCCCGTAGGCTATCTCCCTTAGCCGGAATGCTGGCTAATTGTGAGCCGTTTCGGATGTGGCAGGAAATGTGTCGCTACACTTAGGTTGTACAAGATCACCATAATTACATTTCAAAAGCTAACAAACTAACATAAAATACATTTTAATTAAATACTGACCAATTATTTCCCAAAGCCACAGGGAGCCGCAGCACAGAGGTGAAAGAGCCACAAATGGCTCGGGAGCCGCAGGTTGCCGACCCCCGCACTAACCGCTAGGCTATTGTGCTGCCCCTTACACTACCATACCAATAAAAGTCACTTCTAAGGTTAAAAGAAGGAGACTCGGGCTCCTTCTTGCTCTGGTTGTTACAGTGTGTATGTGACTAGTCCAGTTAAGTTTAACTCCTGGCCTGGCACTTTGAATTCTTTTAATTATTATTGATTCTTTTATTAATTAGTTGCATTCTTTTGCCCTTTTCCAGTAGCCCTAAGGAATTTTCCTTTTTGAGTATACACCTCAGTCTTCTGAAGCTTACTATTCCATGACTGTTGGTGTGGGTCAGGTCACAGCAATTTATTGTTTAAAATAAAATTCCCTTTGTTCCTTTTTTTGGATTTCTGGCAGTTTGCTTAAACCTACTCGATGGTGCATTCTCTCCTCATCTACTGAGTCAGTAAACTTCTGTGAAATGTTCTTCCCTGTGTCCAGCCCATTCAGTAGAGGTTTCCTGACTCTCACTCCTGTTATGCCTGCCATCAGCTTGCTGTTGCCTGTGGGAGAGGCTTCCAATGATGGTGATGCCTGCGTGTTTGAATCTGTGAGAGGCCTGCCTGGTAAGGGGTCTGAGCAGGTACTACTGCTGAAGAATCAGAATGAAACAGAGGTGAACCCATTTTGGGAGAGACCCAGCAGTCTCATTGCCCCACAAAGATTTTATAAAGATTCATTTTATTTGTCACATTTATATTTTAGTATTGAAACGTACAGTGAAACGCATTGTTTGCAAGAAATCAAATCAGCGAGGTTGTGTTGGGCAGCCCACAAGTCTCACCACGCTTCCATAGCAACATAGCATACTCCTGCATGAAACTGTCTGATGAAGCTGCTATTTGTATTGAAAACATGATTAGTCATAGAGCTGTGTGGCTCGAAAACAGGCCCATGGCCCAGCATTTTTATGTTGCCATTTTTGCCTATCCACCCTAATCCCATTTTTCCTGCATTACAGCTGTATCCTTCCATGCCTTGCCTCTACATATATATATATATAATATATGTATATACTTTTTTTTAAGATCGTAAGAAGTAGGAGTAGATTAGGACATTTCCCATCATTCCATCATTCCCTCTCAGCTCCATTGCTTCTCCCTGTAATCTTTGATACCTTTACTAACCAAGGAACGGCGCTTTGAATATACCCAATGTCTTGGCCTCCACAGCCATCTGTGACAATGAATTCCACAGATTCACCACCCTCTGGTTAAATAAATTTCTGCTCAGCTCTTTTCTAAATGGGTGCCCTTCTATTCTGAGGCTGTGCCCTCTGGTCCTAGACTCATCCACTATTGGAAACATCCTCTCCACGTCCACTCTATCTAGGCCTTTCAGTATTTGATAGGTTTCAATAAAATCCCCTCATCATTCTTCTAAACTGGACCCTCTCCAATGTAAGCATTTTAAATAAGAGGCTGTCAATAATACAAGTATGGTCTGAAGCCTCAGCATTACAGCTTTTGATGTCTGTCTAAATGTCTTGTAAATTTTGTATCTGAAGTATTAACCTCTCTGTATATAGAAGAAGAAGAAAGCCCTTAACTCTGAGTGGAGTCATCGGGATGCCATCGCAATGGCTTTTTTTTAGAAGGCTTTCTTGTTTTTATGAGGCCGAGTTGCTAGCTCAACGCTCAACCCAGCACGGATGGAAAGCTTGCAAGGGAGCTGGCTGGATTTGAACTCTGAAGTTTGGCGCTGATGCCACTACGCCACCAGCTGACCCTCTCTGTGTATAATATCCCTTTAAAACTATTTCCTCACTGTAAAACTATGCCCTCTTGTTTTGCCATCCTTATCACAAGAAGAACTTAAAGTAACTCCTCTTATCATAGTCACAGATTAAAGTAGCACGGAAACAGGCTCCTCGGCCTGTACAACGATGCTAATGTCATATACTGAGTTGAATTACTCTGATGGCCTTTCAACATACAAACTAGCATTGATCAAAAAATCCACGGAAAAATGTCAAATCGTCCTGCAGTAGGATGTAGGTGAGATAGTGCCGAAACTACTCCTTACCTACCTGCTGACCTTTGTTCCTTCCCACAATCCTCCCTTCCTTTTAGGCAAAATGGTGGCGCGCAGAGATGCAGCAGCTTCTCCAACTCCCAATAACAATATTACATTCATTATTTCAATTCTTAGACAATGTTTCTAGTCAGGGAATTCAGTCAACTAAAGCTTTGAAAATACAACACCATCGTACACACATCACTTTACGCACTGTACATACAATGTCCATGTATGTAACAGTTACTTATAGATTATGTGTTATAGGATTGCTTTTATATTTATATTTATTATGTTTTTTTCTCATGTTCTTTTTGCTTTTTGTATTTTTTTATGCTGCATCGGAAATGGAGTAACAATCATTTTCTTCTCCTTTACACTCGGGTAATGAAGAATGACAATCAATATACAATCTTGGATCTTGAATCTTCCAGGTAATTATGCAAAGCAGCATTAAAAATTGTCTGGACTTCGAAACACAAGCAAAAACCTTCTGTGGACTGTACCTGGCTGATATTTATTATGACTGCAGATGGACTATTATCAGTTGATGGAGTTTGCCCTTGGCAACTTCCTGGTAGCTGCCCTTGGTTACTGAAGGTTAAATAGAAAAGTTCTGGTTCCTCTTTGTGTCCATACCTTAGCTGGGTTTGTGGCAATGAAGCACTTCTGTAGTGTTAAGCAAATAATGTCTCTGAAACGTTGGTTTGCACATGATGTCCTCATGAGGAACAAAATGAAGAATTGCATCAGTTGTATGTGAGGGTTTGTTCCCTAATACCGTAGAGCATAAGAATGGGGAGACAGTTAGTTTCCTGCAGCACTGTCAGGTCCAAGTTGACAGCAGTATGTTGAAGGGGAAGTAATACTCTGAAAACTCGCTATGTAAAATCGAGTCTGCAGTAGGCTGACATTTAATGTGTGAGTTCTTTGAGATTATTGGCTCCATTAAATGCAAGAGGGAATTGTTGTTTAACAATCAATTTGAGTTGTTTTGGTGCACAGCATATGTGCTGAATGTTCCACTGATAATCAGTTCAATACTCTGAAAAGATTCATTAACAGTGCACACAGAATCGTGCACTAGGAGAGGACCCGGTTGTCAGGAACTGCTTGTAAAGCTCACAGACACCCATTGTCGCCTCAGACCATGTTCTCGTGGTTGTGATGAAGGTGGACAGCTGCACGGGGCGGTGTGCGTGGCAGGGGAGGGAGAATGCCATGTGTGTGACATTAGTGTGGGTGTGTGCACGCACTGTCCACTGTATGTGGGTCTTGCGTTTGCTCTCCCTCTATGTGCACCGTACACATTCTCTGTATGTGGATTGCACACGTTCTCCCCTGTGTAAATGCACTGCGTGTGTATGTGTGTGTATGTTAACATGTAAGTAGTTTCCCATGTATGTGCATGTGCTCCTATTTCTGCCTTATTGGAGACCTGTCTATGAGTGAGTTGGGAGAGAACAATGGAGGAACAGATGTGCTTTGTAAAACAGTGAAGGTGTGCAGCCGATGCTGATGTTCCATTCCCCTGAGCACTAGAAACAGAGACTTGCAGGTGCTGAGAGCAGGAGGCTGCCGACAGGTTGGAGACCAATTCATCTGGTTACAATTGCATTGCTATTTCTGTCAGGAATTCTCAAGGAGGGTCAAAGGCTTTACCCATCCACTTTGATATATGTTGTTAAACAAGAGAATGTTAGGCACCTCATTAAGAATGCCTTTAGGTGCACGGCTGATACTGAAGAATGTCAGCCACACTCTGGTGAATTGTGCACAGAACAATTATCCAAAGGACGCTGTTTACCAGGGAACCACAATTAGAACCTAGCAAGATTCAAGATTGTTTATTGTAGTTCTTCAGTAATGGTAAAAGAGAATGAACAATCGTTACTTCAAATCCGATGTAGCTTCAAGAACACAATAAACGTGAAGAACACAATAAAAAGCACAATAAATATAACTACATAAGGTTAGCTTATACACTCAGTGACCACTTTATTAGGTACTTACGTGCTCTGCTCATTACTACAAATATCTAATCATCAACTCAATGCAAAAGAGCATGCAGGCATGGTCAAGAGATTCAGTTGTTGTTCAGACCAAACATCAGAACGGGGAAGAAATGTGATCTGAGTGACTTTGTCTGTGGAATGATTGTTAGTGCCAGACGGGGTGAGTTGAGTATCTCAGACACTGCTGGTCTTGTGGGATTTTCACATACAGCAGTCTCGAGAGGTTACAGAGAATGGTGCGAAACACAAAACACATCCAGTGAGTGGCGGTTCTATGAGCTTCGTTAATGAGAGAGGAGAATGGCACGACTGGTTCAAGCTGACTGGAAACCAACAGTAACTCGCATAACTACACGGTTCAGCAGAGGTGTGAAGAAGAGCATCTCTGAACCTTGAAGTGGATGGGCTACAGCAGCAGAGGGCCACGCCAGGTTCCATTCCTGTACGTAATGAGACAGTCACTGAGTGTATGTACGTGAAGTGACGCTCGGTGCTTTCCAGGTGCAGGTATCTGTACATATGGTGACTCTTACAGAAAGTGATAAAGTAGTGGTGACGGGTGGTGGGGTGGGTTAATGGGTGGAGATTTTGATCAGCCTAATGGTCTGGGGAAAGTAACTGTTTTTGAGTCTGACTGTCCTGCCATGGATGCTGTGTAGTTTTTTCTCTAACGGGAATGGAACAAACTGTAGGGAGCGGGTGGGATCCTTCAAGATATTGCTAGCCCTTTTCTAGCACCTTTCTGTACATATGTTCTGGATGGCGAGTAGATTGGCACTGGTGATGCTTTGGGTAGTTTGAACTATCCATCATAGAGCCCCCTTGTCTGCTGCAGTGCAGTTTAGGTACCACACGGTGACGCAGTATGTTAGCATGCTCTCAATTGTGCATTTGCAGAAGGTCGCGAGTATTGATGTATTCTTTTCAGCCTCCTCACAAAGTAGAGGCATAAAGTAAGATGCATAGAGTCACCTTTCCTGCACAGCTTGCGCATCAAAAATGGTTGTTGATGGATCCAATTTCAAGGCTTGTGTGATTGGCAGAAAACAAGCTCATGCATTAAATCTGTTCTGAAATTTAATATCGTTTGACTTTACTAATGTAAAATCATAGAGTCAAGCATGGAAACAGACCCTTTGGTCCAGTGAGTATGTGCTGACATCAGCCGCCTATTTACATAATCTTACTTTAATCCTATTCCTTTTACATGCTATCAACTCCCCCCAGTTGCTGTCACTCAACTACACACTAGAGAGAATTTACAGCGGAGTGCTGACCTGCACGTCTTTGAGGTGTGGGAGGAGAGAGGGGCACCTCATGCAGAAAGCATCTGAGGTCAGGATTGAACCGTGCCTCTGGGGTTCTGAGGTTGCGGCTCTACCAGTTATACTTCTGTGCTACCCCAGTGTCAGAATGTGTTCTTTCAATTTGAACGATTTTACATTTCCAGTATGAAACTGTAGCATTGTTGTATGAAAATACCAAAATATTGTTCTTAATAAGTTTCAACACAGACAAAATGATGGAGGAGCTCAACAAGCCAGGCAGCATCTATGAAGGAAAATGAACAGCTGATGTTTCAGGCTGAGACCCTTCATCGTGACCGGAAAGGAATGGGGCGCAGAAGGGTTTGGCCGGAAATGTCGACTGTTTCTTTCCCTCTGTAGATGTTGCCTGACTTGCTGAGTTCCTCCAGCATTTTGTGTGTGCATATTGCTCAAGAGTTCCAGCCACTGAAGAGTCTCTTGTGTTCCAAATACGTACTTCAGGAATGCAGTGACCTTGTTTTAGGAGACAATGCGCATTAATGAAAGGCAGTGGAATTTATCAAAGATTCCTGTGACAAGCGTTGAAGATAATTTAGATTATAATGTACCACCATATTTCTTTCTACAGACTGCAATACTGTAACACAGGAATATACTATATTGTGAAATGCACTCACCTACGATTTTGTGACCTAGACCTAACACAATGCATGAAGTCTGTCAGCTATAGGCATCTGTGTCTTGTTAAGAAGCTAACATACAGTATGTGAACTAGATCTAAGGAAAAGTGTCTACTTTTGAAAATGTATATTGCTGATGCATTAAGGTAAGAGGAAGCTTTGTTACAAATATTCCCTCATCCTAATCTGGTGATTCTGTAGGGGAGGATGTGCTTGGAGGCAGGCAAAGATCATATTTAGTTTGATTCCCCACCCAAACAACTATTGTCTGATTTAACATAGCCAGGCACCGAAGTGAATATGCTGGGGCTATACATTGTTGGATCTTGAATGCTTTTGTGATCTAAAGTTTCTTCAGAAGTCAAGAATGAGGCATAAAACTTGTTGCTTATGATAGTTTTATTAAATGTCATAAGAACATAAGAAATAGGAGCAGGCATAACCATCCGTCCCATCAAGCCTGCCCCGTCACTCAATAAGATCATGGCTGATCTGTCCGTAAACTCAGCTCCATCTACCTGCCTTTTCCCCTTACCATGTAAAAACCTATCTAGCTTTTTCTTAAATATATTTAGTGAAGAAGCCTCAACTACTTCCCTGGGCAGAGAATTCCACAGATTCACCACTCTCTGAGAAAAACAGTTTCTCCTCATCTACGTCCTAATTCTTCTCCCCTGAATCTTGAGGCAATGTCATAAGGGCAAAGGAGAAGAAGGGAGAAGTATGGTGAGAGGCAAAGAGAAAAGAGAGGCAGACAAAGAGAAGAGCAGGAGAAGAATAAAGCAGTATGACCGTCTTATACTGGACTGCTGACAACATACATTCTGCTGATAACATTAACCAATGATATAGCCAGATTAAAGTAATGTGACACCTGCCATTGAAACCATGAAGTTTTCAGAAAAATACAAAGGCAATTGCAACCACTGGAAAACACAATGAATAATTTCATGTATATAGATAATTATATAAAAATACAAGCAAGCTTAGGAAAGATAAACTACAAGAAAAATAACAATTCTACAACCCAATCCAATACATTCTTAGTGGCTGAATAGGAATAAATTAAAACTTGATTTGATAGCAAACTGAAATGAAGAAGTATTCTTAATACATTTACTCTAGCTTCTGTTTGCATTCAAAATCACTTGAAGTTGGAACCATACATCCAGTTTTGTAATGAGGCATCAAAAGCAGATAATACTGATATAAGAAAGGAAATTATTGAAAGTGGAAAGAGAAAAGAAGCACATTATGCTTTTTGGAGGAATAAATGTACAGTGCCTATAAAAGTATTCACCCCACTTTGGAAGTTTTCATGTTTTATTGTTTTACAACATTGAATCACAGTGGATTTAATTTGGATTTTTTTTATGCTGATCAACAGAAGACTCTTTCATGTCAAAGTGAAACAAATCTCTACAAAGTGATCTAAGTTAATCACAAATATAAAAACACAGAATAATTGATTGTGTAAGTGTTAACCTCCCCCCTTTCAGATGACACACTAAATCATCACAGGTGCAGCCAATCAGTTTTAGCAGTCACATTATTAGTTAAACAGTGTTCACCTGTGTGCAGTCAAGGTGCTTCAATTGATTGTTGTAAGATACATCAGTATCTAGAAGGTCCAACTGCTGGTGAGTCAGTATCCTGGTAAAAAGTATGCCATGAAGACAAAAGGACACTTCAAACACCTCTGCAAAATAAAAGGTTAGTGAAAAGCCCAAGTCTGGAGATGGATATAAGAACATTTTCAAGTCACTGAATATCCCTTGGGGTCCAGCTAAGTTAATCATTAAGAAATGGAAAGAATATGGTACAGTTGTAAATCTGCCTAGACCAGGCCCTCCTCAAAAACTGAGTAACCGTGCAAGAAGGGGACTAGTGAGGGAGCCCTGTGACAGCTCTGGAGGAGTTACAAGTTTCAGTGGCTGTGATAGGAGAGACTGTGCATACAACTGTTGCCTGTGAGCTTTATGGGGCAGTGGTAAAGAGTAGGGATCTTTGCTGCAGCAGACTCTGGAAGGCTTGTGAAAGTAGAGGGTAAAATGAATGCAGAAAAACATTGGAAAATCCTGGAGGAAAACCTGATGCAGTCTACAAGAGAATGGTTACTTTGGAGAAGATTTGTTTTCCAGTAAGACAATGACCCCAGGCATAAAAAACAAAGCTCACAGGAATAGCTTAAAATAACAAAGTTAATGTCCTGGAGTGGCAAGTCAGAGTCCAGACCTCAATCCAATTGAAAATTTGTGGCTGGACTTGAACAGGGCTGTTTACTCACAATCCTCATGCAATCTAGCAAAGCTTGAGCAGTTCTGTTAAGATGAATGGGTAAAAATCACAGTGTCCATGTATAAGCTAATAGAGACCTGTCCACACAGACTTAAGGCTGTAATTGCTGCCAAAGGTGCAGTTACTAAATACTGATTTGAAGATGATGAGTGATTATGCAATTAGTTATTTTTTGTTTAATAGTAGTAATAAATTTAGTCTAATTTGCAGAAATTTGTTTTCTTTTTGACAGGACAGTCTTTTTATCTTGATGATTGTCAAAAAAGCCAAATCAAATCCACTGATTTAATGCTATAAAACAATAAAACATGAAAGTTTCCTGGGAGTGGTGAATATTTTTATAGGCACTGTATGTTTATACATTGGATTTAAATTTAATAATATTGTGGGAACTTGTTTATATGCCCTTAAGTTGGGAGTTTGTAACCCAAGGACTACCTGTAACTTAAATTTTGTTGTGGCATTGCAGAATTTAATTTAGTTGCCTCATATAGAGTACTGCAGCATAAAGAAAAGGCATTTGGCCCTTCTAATCCTCACTGAATGGTTTGTCACGCCAGTTCCATCAACCTGCAGAATATCCCTCCTGTCCATATTATCCAAACTGTTAAATGTTGAAATTGAAGCCGTATCCACGACTTTTGCTGGCAGCTTGATCCACACTCACTGATTCCCCCCCCCCCCCGAGTGAAGAAGTTCCTTCTCATGTTCCCCTTAAAACACTTCTTACCTTTCACTCATAATTCATGACCATTAGTTCTAGTCTCACTGAACCTCATTGGTAAAAGCTTGTTTGTACTTAACCTGTCTATATCACTCAATTTTATATAGCTCTATCAAATCTCCCCTCTTTCTCCAATGCTCCAGGGAATAAAGTCCAAGCCTATTCAACATCTCTTTGTAATTCAGATCTGTATAATAGAATGGATAATGGTAAATTAGAAGTCTGTTCCACACAGCATTCAATTAGAAATGAAAATTAAGTAAAGTACAAAAGACATGGCGACCATTAAATAGTTGCAGAATAGACTAAACATTCTAGTGCTAGTTCCATATTTCAGGTCAGATTTCATTGCTGACCATATCTTGAACAAGCTAGCCATGGACATGTCAGAATGAATGGAGTTGACAGGATATTCAGGCCAGGGTGTCCACACAGTTCCAATGGGTTTAAGAACCTGAAAAACTTCCAAGAAGCTGCTGCCAAGTTGGCAAATGTAGCTGGGTTTAATTAACTAGTCAGGGATTAAGTGGAGGAGTTGGTGGAATTGCACAGTGAAGATCCTGCTAATGAGGATTTGTTAGAGATGATGGATCCTGAAGTTTCTGCCATCCAAAAAGGTTCTTCGGAAGTCATAAATGAGGCATGACACTTACTGCTTAGAGCCATTTTATTAAGCGCTACAAAGACAAAGAAACCTCGAGAGAGACAAAGGAAAGAAAACACTAAAAAGTAGTTATGGTCTTCTGATTAGAGATAGCAGTTCATCAATAAGGTAGCCAGGTTCAAGTAATGTGACATGCACTGAAACCAAGAGGTTTCCAGAAAAATACAGCGGTAACGGCACCTCAGTTACTGGAAAATTCACTAAACATTTACATGTTTATAGGTGAAAGGCCAAGGACATCCCTTTAGAACAGAGATCAGGAAGAATTTCTTCAGCCAGCAGGCAGGCTGTGGAGGCCAAGTCATTGAGTATATTTAAAGTGGAGGTTAATAGGTTCTTGATTAGTTATGAGGAGAGGCAAGAGAAAGGGGTTAAGAGGGATAATAAATCGGAATGATGGAATGATGGATGATGGAATGGCAGAGCAGACTCAAAGTGCCAAATACTGAATCCTGTGCCTCTGTCTTAGGGTCTTATATAAAAATACAAAGTATAAGAAATTTGAACTATAAGAAAAATCATAATTCTACAGCCCAATCCAGTAAATGTAAGCAATGGAAGCCACAGGAAGAGCAAGAAACCATCATCAGCGGTATCACAACCACAGAGTGACTTTCAAAGACATCGTGTCATATCGAGAACACAATAGCCACTGTCACAGACAATAATCCCAGCATTGCTGGAAAGCACTGCATTATGTTAAAAAGTGCTACTCTACAGACACAGACTCTTCTTGTCCAAGATGAACTGTGATCCTGCTTAGTCCCATTGACCCACACCTGGACCATATCCCTCCATACTGCTCCCATCCGTGTACTTATCCAGCTTCTCTTACGTGTTGCTGTCGAACCCACAAACACTTCCACTGACAGCTCATTATACACTGTTACGAACCCCGTAACTGGGTTACCAGCAAAGATAGAGACGTCCGTTGGAGTCTGATGATACTATTTTTAACAGTATTAGTAAAAATACACAAAAATAATATCAATACAAATATACAGATAATATATGTCGTCAATACTAAACCTAAAAGTGCAGGTATAATAATAATCAATAAGAAATAAGCTCTATCGTTGTCTAGGGGATAATGAATTGTCCGATGGAAATATAAAGTTCGCTGCAGTTCACACAGGCTGCCGTTGTTTGGTTGTCGCTGTGTTGCAATTGTTGGGGGGAGAGAGAGAGAGAGATAGGAGAATGGGAACAGTTACCACTAAGTGTTTTGCCAACCTTCCTTTATGATTTCGATCCGTCGGTGTCTCGTTGGTGTGGCCGTTCAAGTATGACCTCTCCTTTAGCTAAACCATTCTTCCATGATGAGTCCACCACCCAGGCAAGGGAGGACACACACGAGCTCCCACCGGCTTTCTCTATAAAACGCCGTCACGGGATTTCTAGCGTTTCTGCTGGTGCGTCTGAAGGGGTTGCTCCCCAGACCTGTCTTTTATCCTCACTCACGGGGTCTCAGATGTCAATCAGGTTGGGATGATGCAATCCCTCAACCAGACCACTCTGGTTGTCCCCTGAGGGGTTTCAATGAATAGTACAGTACTCAATACACAATTCCTTCTCCAAGAGACAATGGCAGTAATCAGTGATTCCGTTCCGCTTATGTCAGGAGACATTCCACCTGGTTGTGTATTCTCTCTCTCTCGCTCTCGCTCTCTCGCTCTCTCGCTCTCTCTCTCATTTCCTGACATGCTGTGTCTCTCTCTCATTTCCTGGGTCTCAGACCTGAAGTAATAGCGATCTTGCGATTCTCAAAAGGAGGGGGCGACTTTGTACCCTTCAGCCCCTCAGAGTTGCTCCACATTCGTAACAACACCCTCTGTGTGAAGAAGCTCTCCCGCAGATAAGTATTTCAGATTCAGATTTATTTATCACATATACATTGAAGCACACAGTGAAATTTGTTGTTTGTGTGAGCAGCCAATACAGATTAAGGATGTGCTTGAAGGCCAGCGTTATGGACGGTGATGAAGGACATCTGGAGCTTGGGCTTTTGCTTTCCCTCGGATTGTAAGGAGGTTATCAGATGAAGTAGAGTAGTGATATTCAGATGTCTATCAATACCTTTCTTAAGCCTCATTCATCAGCCGCCCAGGAACAGTTCACAGGAAGATCTAGCACCATCAATGCCATAAGCTCCACTAAGCTAGTACTACAGTAACCCATCAGAGATAGAGGCAGAATTTGGCTGCTCGGCCCATCAAGTCTGTTCATTGTGGCTGCTCCATTTTCCCTCTCAACCACATTCTACAGTTTTCTCTCCATAACTTTTCACACTCTGACTAATCAAGAGCCTATCAACCTCCAACTTAAATACACTCAATGGCCTGACCACATTCTGCTAAAGATATTCCTCGTTTCTGTTCTAAATGGATGTCCCTCTATTTGAGGTTGCGTCCTTTGGTCCTAGACTCCCTCACTATAGAAAACAGATCCACTCTATCGAGATATTTCAACATTCAAATGGGTTTCAATGAGGTCCCCCATCATTCTTCTAAATTCCAGCAAGTACAAGCCCAGAACCATCATACACTCCTCATATGATGACTTTTTCATTCCCAAAGCCATTCACATGAACCTCCTCTGAACCCTCCCCAGTGTCAGTACGCTCTTTCTTAGATAAGGGTCCCAAAAGTACTCTCAATACTTCAAATATAGCCTCACTAGTGCCTTATAAAAGCCCCAGTTTACATCCTTGCTTTTATATTCTGGTCCCCTCAAAATGAATGCTAACATTGCACTTGCCTTCTTCATCACTGACTCATCCTTTAACAAATCCTGCGTGAGGACGCCCATGTCCCTTTATACCTCAGATTTTTGAATTTCTGAATTTTTTTAGAAAATAGTTCACACTTTTGTTCCTTCTACAAAGTGCATGACCATACCTTCCCAATACTGTATTCCATCTGCCACTTTTGTCCATTCTCCTAATCTGTTTAAGCCCTTCTGCAGTATTCCTGCTTCCTCAACAATACTTGTTCCTCCACATATCTTCACATTGTTCATAAACTTGGCCACAAAGCCATTATTTCCATGAATCAAATAATTAACCTCCATCATAAAAAGCTGTCCCAACAGTGACCCCTGCAGATCACTACTGCTCACCAGCTGCCAACCAAAAAAGGCTCTCTTTATTTCCACTCTTTGCCTCCCGCCAGTCATCCAATCCTCTTGTAATACTATGGGCTCTTATCTTGTTTAGCAGCCTTATTTGCGATGCCTTGTCAAAGGTCTTCTGAAAATCCAAATAATAACGTCCTGCTTGTTATTTCCTCAAAAAATTCCAATAGATGTATTAGGTAAGATTTTCTCTTAAGGAAACATGCTTACTTTGGCCTGTTTATCATGTGCCTCCAAATACCCTGAGACGTCATCCTTAACAATTGATTCCAACTTCTACCCAATCACTGAAGACAGGCTAACAGCCTATGCTTTCCTCCCTTAAAAGAGTGGAGTGACATTTACTATTTTCCAGTCCCTCGGACCCATGTTTAAATCAAGTGATTCTTGAAAGATTGTTACTAATACCTCCACAATCTCTTCAGCTACTTCTTTCTGAAATTTCGGGTGCAGTTCATCTAGTCTAGGTGACTTGTCCACCTCAGAACTTTCACTTTCTCAAGCACCTGCTGCCGAGTAATAGCAATTGTACTCACTTCTGCCCCCAGACACATTTGTACCTCCAGCATACTGCTATAGTGAAGATGGATGCAAAATACTTATTCAGTGTGTCCACCATTACTATCTCTCCAGCATCATTCTTCAGCGGTCAATGTCTACTCTCCTATTTTTTTCTTCTCTTTATATATCTAAAAAAGTGTTTGATATTATTGGCTAGCTTACCTTCATATTTCATCTCGTCCCTCCTCATGGCTTTTTTAGTTGCTTTCTGTTGGTTTTTGAAAGCTTCACAATCAACTCTAACTTCCCACAAATTTTTCTCTATTATAATCCCTCCCTTTTGCTGTTATGTTGTTTTTGACTTCCCTTCTCAGCCACGGTTGTCTTATGTTGCCTTTAGAGTGCTTCTATTTTGGGATGCGTCTATCCTGCACCTTCTGAATTTCTCCCATTAACTTTAGCTATTGCTGCTCTGTCATCAGCCCTGCTAGTGTCCCCTTCTGATCAATTTTGGCCAGCTCCTCTCCTATCCCTCTGTAATTCCCTTCAAATAACCCACCACTCTCTGTGTATCAGTGGAGTAAAGGAGATTACTATTTTGAGACAGTGGTCCCAGTTGCAGACTCTCCCAAAACTGGTTGAGTCCACCCTGTCAGGATCTTCAGAGTCTCGTATGATTTATTTTATGTATATCCTGAAAGGACACATTATGTACACTCTTCAGGTTTTTATTATCTTACTTTAAGACTTGATCGTTAATGAAATGATATTTTATTACATCACATTCTTGTGTTTATTATCACTGACATAGGTTGTGAAATTTGTTGTTTTGTGGTAGCACCACAGTGCTATATATAAATAAGAAATATAAAAAAGTAAATACTTTGTGCAAAAAAGGAGCAAAATAACATGGTAGTGTTCATGGTCCATTCAGAAATCTGATGGCAGAGGGGAAGAAGCTGTTCCTAAAATATTGAGTGTGTGTCTTCAGGCTCCTGTACGTTGTCCCTGATTTTAATAAAGAGAAGGGGACATGTCCTGGGCAGTGAAGGCCCTTAATGATGTCTGCTGCTCTTTTGAAGATGTCCTCCATGGTGAGCTGGCTGAGTTTATCACACTCTGCAGCTTTTTACTGATCTGTGCAAAGGTGCCTCTACTAGGCAGCGATGCAGTCACTCAGAATGCTTTCCATAGGACATCTGTAGAAATTTTCTGGAGCAAATCTCCTCAAACTCATAATAAAATATAGCTGCTGGCGTGCCTTCTTTATAATTGCATCAATATGTTGGGCCCAGGATATATTTTCAGAAATCTTAACACCCAGGAACTTAAAGTTGCTCACCCTTTCTGCTGCTGATCCCTGATCCCTCAGTGAGTTTCTGTGCTGTTCTCCTGACTTCCTCTTTCTGACGTCCACTGTCAACTTGTTAGTCTCACTGACATTTGACTGCAAGTTTGTTGTTGTGACTCCACGACCATCACATTAATAAGTTTGAGTGATGTTGGTAAGGGGGTTAGGATGTGGGGACAAGAGTGGAGATGAGGGCAAACATTTAACCCTTCCAGCTTCAACTGAAAGGCAACATCCCTGGGAAAAATGCAGTGGATGCAGCCCCAAAGGTAATCTCTGGAATGAAGCCTGTGACATGACAGAGAGACATGAGCTACCACTGAAACAAGACCGATGTCTTAAGGTGGCCTCTGTACAACGGCCTCAAAAAAAAATACAAGATCACAAACCTATATATTTGGAACTAATATTCAAATTAATTAGAACTTATGTTTGAAGTTTTATCTCTGAAACACACTTACTGACGCAGATAAAATATTAATCCTGTAATATATGCAGAGTGAAGCAATCAAATTATCAACAGAAATAGTACATTGGTTAATGGCACAGTAACAATTACACTTCACACCATATGAGTCAGCTGTCAGCTTGTGTGTGCAGAGCTCAATTGTAATCAAGCAAATAACTACTGTGGATGAGCGTCACCAACTCTGCATAGAATTACACTGGATTTTCAGCACAGAAGCCTGCTGACTGATAAACTAGTCTAAGCTGGTGTCTTTACACTCCACAGTAAACCCTGGATTGGCATGGTCAGCAAGAGCATATGGTAGCTAAGCAAAAGTCAAATTAAAGTTATGTCACTCGATAAGCCTTTGAAATGTGGTGACACTTTGTCTTCCCCAGTCACCAGACTCTGTGTTCCTTCCTCCCTTGTGTTTATCCAGTTTCCTCTTAAATTCACCTGTTCTCAGCTACTTCTTGTGGCCTTTTCCATGTTCTCCCCACTCTCCTGGGAAAGAAATCCCTGAATCCCCCCAGCAGATTTTATTCCAGTTATAGACTTCTCTAGAATTGAAGACGTTAACTGCTCCAGCAAACCTGTTTGGAAATTTGAAACTTCAGGACATCTTTGGCATTCACTTTTCTAAAGAATAAAAAATTCTGTCACTGTGTTTCCCGATGGTTTATAAACTCCCTATTCTTTGTTTTAGTTGAAGCTACAGCACGGATAGTAATGAGCACTTCCAGTGCAGTGAGCCCATGCTGTCCAGTTATGTCCATGTGATCACTTTACCTGCTCTCTGCAACATGGGAAGAAAGTGGGACCCCCAGAGGAAACGCACGTGATCATGGGGAGAGAGCGCCATACAGACTCCTTTCAGACAGTGGTGGGGTTGAACCTTGGTTGCTGGGGTGAGGTTATAATAGTGTTACGCTAACCACTATGTCACTGTGCAATCCAAGTATGGGTCACCCCAAATACCACCTCACTCGTCCTGACTGATCTCTGATCTGCTTTCGTCAGTGCCTCTATATCCTTTTTAAATATGCAGATCATAATCTAGTGATCATAATGTGATGCAGACGTTTGTGGTAAGTTTGCCAAACCTTATGCTAAACAGAAGGTGACTTAGTGATTATCACTCTGTTCAGATTAATTTATTTACGTTGATATATACAATGAAATCCATCATTTGCATTAGTAACCATCACTCCCAAGGCTATGCTGGAGGCAGCCTGCAAATATTGCCATGTTGCAGCACTAACATAGCATAGCTACCCATGCTCGGCAGAACAACACCAAGTGACAAAGCAACAACTGCTGAACAAGCCTGTTCTTCTCACACACCCAACTGTGCACACACATAGTCCTCTAACCCCAGGACAGGCTATCTTTGACTTCCAGTGGATTTGCAGACTTCATCAGCAAACCCACAGAGATTTGCAGACTCGCTGTCAGGCCTCATCTTCTGGATTTCCAATTGAAGTTTGGTCTTTGGACAACAATCTAAGATATCAACCCAGGACTCGCCAGTGACGATGAATGAGGACCCAAACTTCAGGCCCTGAGCTCCAGACTTGGTACATCAAGACCAAGAAGGACATGATTTTAACTGGGACGCTGCAGAGGTTCTGCCACAGGCAGGCACCAGAATTTGTGGAAGCCTGATAACTCTGTAAACAAACACATTAAAATAGATGCCATCTATGAACCCCATTAAGAGCCAAAGAAACAAACAGAATTCAAAAGTCAACTGAAGGGACAGCCAGTCAGTACTAAGGAAAGCAAATGGCTGAGATAACACTGTGCACTCCCAGAGAGAAACATCAACAGCTGTGCACTAAAGATGTCACCTCAACTGGTGATGAAACAACTGCAAGCTAATTGCCAAGCTCTGCAACCATCAGAATCGGGCTTATTATATGTTGTGAAATTTGTTAATGAACCCATTAGAAATGAACCTGCCATCAAGGATCTATATACAATAAGGTGATAGAACAGGGCCAGTAACATGAAGAAGGATCCCACCCACCCTGCTCATGCACTGTTTGTTCCACTCCCATCAAGGAGGAAATTACATAACATCTACACCAGGACCACCAAACTCAAAAACTGTTATTTCCCCAAGCAGTAAAGCTGATCAATGCCTCCAGCCACTAAGTTTTGGATCCGGAGTAACAATTATTTTGTTCTCTGTTATACTTGTGTACTGGAAATGACATTAAACAATCCTGAATCTTGAAGCAGCTGCTCCTAAAACACTGACTGTGAGTAGTATAAGCATACTGCTTACTTGAGTGTACTTGCTTGAGTTACACACTCAGTAGACTCTTTATTGGGCACCTCCTGAACTTAATAAAGTGACCACTGAGCATACATTTGTGGTCTTCTGCTGCTATGGCCCATCTACTTTAAGATTCAACTTGTGTGAAGCTCTTCTACGCATCACTATTGGGTTACTGTCAGCTTGAAACAGTCTGGCCATTCTCCGCTGATTTCTTTAATTAACAAAACGTTTGTGCCCACGAAACTATCACCAACTGGAATTTTTCTTAATTTCTGGCACCATTTGCTATAAACTCTAGAGATTGTTGTTCATGAAAATCCCAGATAATCCCAGATAAGCACTTTGACTTACTCAAACCACCCAGTCTGGCACCAACAATCGTTCCACAGTCAAAGTTACTTAGATCTCATTTATTTCCCATTCTGACGTTTGGTATGAACAACAATTAAACTTCACGTTTGCATGTTTTTATGCACTGAGTTGGTGCCACATGATTGGCTGATTGGATATTTGCATTAATGAGCAGGTGTACCTAATAAAGTCATCACTGTGTGTAGGTACTTCCCTCATTAAAACAACTAGCACATGTTAGATGGTCACCACTAAATCCCTTAAGTAATCCCTTACTATTTCCCAGCTCAACAGCATTGAAGAAGTACATTTATTATCAATACCTTCACTAAAAGGACTGCAGATGAGCAAGGTCACCAATGAATATCTTACTGTGGAGAAAAACACAAAGGACGGCAGAACAAGCGAAATTTAATGCAGAGGCCTTGAATTAGTCCACATGGCAATTGAGGAGTTGCTTGACACCTTAAAATGTGTGAGGCAGAAAAATCTCCAGGCCCTAACCAGGTATATCAAAGAACACTGTAGGAGACTGGAGATGAAATTGTGAGGGCGTGACTGACGTATTTGCGTCATTGTTAGCCACATCTGAAGTACCATTAGACTAGAGAGTAGCTTTGTTTAAGAGGGACAGGAAGGCTGGCGTATTTTCTGAAAGTAGAACACATATGAGTTTCCAGGACTCCAAGAACTGAGTTATAGGGAGACATCAGACGGGCTAGGACTTCATTTCCTTGGAGTGTAGGAGAATCAGAGGTGATCTTATAGAGATGCATAAAATCATGATGAGCTTATTCAGGGTGAATGCACTTAAGTCCTTTTCCCAGGGTTGGGGATTGAAGAACTAGGTGAGAGGGAAAATATTTAATAGGACCTTGAGAGGCATCTTTTTTACACTGAGAGTGGTATCTATGTGGAATGAGCTGAAGTAGAAGTGGTTTAGGTGGGTATAATAACAACTTTTAAGACAATTGGACAGCCATTTAGATAAGGAAAGAAGAGGTTTACAAATCAAATGCTGGCAAGTAGAACAAGCTTCAGTGAGCATCTTGGTCGGTCTGGATCAGTTAGACCAAAAAGCCTATTTTGATCCTGTTTAACTTGATCTATCCAAGTGTAATTCATTTTGAAATCTTTTTTTTATTGTTTCACCATTGAAACATTTTATTGGAATTATAAGTGTTGATCACAGTATGTCCTGATCTTTGATTTTCATTCAGTTCCTTTCAGAATTCTGTCACCACCTGGATTTGTCTATTAGCTTAAACATTTGGATGCCAGTAGATGCTTTCTAAGTGAGGGATGTTCCTGCTGTCCTGTTGAACAAGCACTGGGCAGTCCCAAGTTTGAGTGTTGAGTGGATTGGAAGCACAGAAAAAGTTCTTCATTTATCACAGAATAATTTTGTCCTTAAGTTTTCCTGACACAGAGATAGTGCCCATTGTTGTGCTGAGGTTTTGAAAATGCTGCACAAAACCAAACCAGACTAGTGGCATTAGGTGAATGCTTTGGAACCATTGTGTATTGACGAGATTATCTAACAACATTTGTGTGGACTCTATATCCACATGTTTATCTAGCAACACTCATTCTTCTAGTGAGGAGAAAAAATTCAAAGTAAATTTATTTTCAAAGTACGTATATGTTGCCATTTTCTTGAGGGGATTTACAGTAAAACAAAATAAAACAATAGAGTCAATGAAAAGCTCCACATAAAGACTGGTAAGCAATCAATGTTCAAAAGAGGACTAACTGTGCCAGTAAAAAAAAAGTAAATAAATAAATAAAGAATACCGTGAACATGAGCTGTAGAGTATTTGAAAGTTAGTCTTTAGGTTGTGAAATCAGTTCACAGTTTAGGTGAGTGAAGTTATCCACATTGGTTTAGGAGCCTGATGGTTGAAGATAAATAACAGTTCCTGAACCTGGTGGCGTGGGACCTAAGGCTCCTATGCCTCCTTCTTGATGGCAGAGGTAAGAAGAGAGCATGGCCTGGATGGTGGGGGTCTTGACAATGGAAACTGCTTTCTTGTGACAGCACTCCTCGGGTGACAGCAAGAAGAGGGGCCAAATGGCATACTCCTGTTCCTATTTCTTATGTTCTACCAATCTGAGATTCACAGCCAGAACCACCTGGAGTGGTTTCATATGAGTTAAAATCTCCTGTTACGTAGGGACCAGGGCACTGTGTGAGGACATTGCTTAAAAATAATAGAGTATTACTCTTTCAATAAAATGCACTAGATGGATTAATATGGCAACTGATGTGATTTCCCTGAGGGGGCAAAAGGAACAGAAAATCTAAAATCAGAATTTCGTTCTCTATCATACCAGTGGCAAAACTCGTGCTGAGTGCCAAATCCATCAGACACCAGGAAGATAATACATTGCATTAGTGAGATGGATTTTTCTAGCTGCAAGCAATAAGCACAGTAGAAACGATCACTGTTGTTTCTCAAGCTATAGATTGTTCCTTAAGCTATAAATTGTTGAAGACATTGCTAACAGTTGATATAAAGCACCTTGTGACATGTGTTGTAAAATTGAAACACAATCAATAAGAGCAATGAGTTGTTTAAGCTATGTTTTGGTAGATTGTTCCTGGACATGCAAGTGTTTTTTGTGAAGGAAACAATTTTCCTTTGGAGTACTGTAAGAGTTGGATTATATTTTGTATTGCTGTAGTTACGATTTATTACAACCCATGGCTAATCATTTCCAATTGCATAAATCAATGTTAGATCATTCGGCAGGAAATACAGTCTTCCTGCATGCACAGGCTGTATTTTATGGCCTTAATTTAGCCTGCTGCCTTTAAAAAACACAATGCTCTTCTTCCCCTCCCACTCTGAACCACAAAGTTAGCAATTTGTCCTCAAGTGATCCACGTCTCACCTATTTCATGCAATTCTCTCTCTCAATATTTATTCGCAAGCAATATTTTAAGGATGAAGAATGTAGATCAAGACAAACGGCAATTCTGCCTGCCCAGCCCATTCCGGCATTCAATAAGATCATGGCTGATCACTGTCTTAGCTCTAGGCTTTCATTCATAATATGCTGGAGGAACTCAGTAGGTTAGGCAGCATCTATTTAGCGGAATAACTGTAGATATTTCAGGCCAAAAACCTTTATCAGGATCGATGAAGAGCCGAAATGTTCATTGTTTATTCCTCTCCAAAGATGATCCCTGACCTGCTGAGTTCCTCAGGCATTTTGTGTGTGTTGCTCTAGACTTCCAGCATCTGTAGAATATCTGATATTTATGCTTTCATTCCATAACACTACCTAACAAAGCTCTTGTTAGGAGAGCCCAAGAGCTTCGACCCCTACCTGGCGCTGCTCTTCCACTATAGTACACCTCAGATCTGCAGGTAGTTCTTACCAGCCCTCCCTTCCATTGCCAAAGTTTGAATCAATGTTAGCTTCATGCTGAGTTTTGGATCACATATCCACCCCACCACCTCTAAAATATTGCTCGCCTTAACTCCTCTGCTATCTAAACTCTTTTCCCTGCTACAATTCCCTCCAGACTCCGTTTTTCACTGGTGCCTGGACAATTTTCCATTCTACATATTATGTTAATAGTTTTACGGATTACTCTTCCCTCTCCTGTTACAGGCTTGGCAGTTTTTGCTCATTGCTCTTGTTCTTGTCAACCTGTACTGGTTTAAGTTCCTTAAGTCTCTGATGCAAATTTCTCACCTTATATGCCCCATGATCTTCATCCTCCGTATCTAGTGGAGAACTCCAGTAATCCTGCATGATTGGGAATTGGTGGTGCTGGATTAGCAGCTTTGATAGACTATTGGGTGTTATTAACTTTAATAACCTAATTCATTTACAATTCATCTTTGTTAGATGTCACGTGGTATGATAAATCTTCCAGCGAGCCCAGCAAATATAAAAAAAAAGCACAAGAATTAGAATCCCAGTGGACTGAGAACTGAGGCACAGTGAGTTGGAAGGGAGGGCAGGAATCGAGGCACTGGTGAATATAAAGCATGATAAGCATGACTAGGGCAGTGCAGTGGCATAGCGGTTAGCATAACGTTATTACAGTGGCAGCAACCCAGGTTCAATTCTGCCACTGTCTGTAAGGTGTTTGCACATTCTCCCCGTGACTGTGTGGGTTTCCTCCCACACTCCAACGACATATGGGTTAGTAGCTAAATTAGTCACATGGGTGTCATTGGGGGATGGGAGTTTTTTGGGCCAGATTGGCATGTTACCATGCTGTATTTCTAAATATAGTACCTGGTGGGTCCAAATCAGAACCCGAATCTGAACCAGAATCAGGTTTATCACTGACATATGTTGTGAAATTTGTTGTTATGTAGCAGTAATACATTGCAATGCATAATAAAATTTCTATAAATTGCAAAAAGGAAAAATAAAAATAAGTAGTGCAGAAGGAGAGCAAGACTAGTGAGGTAGAGGTCCTGGGTTCCTGGACCGTTCGGAGATCAGATGATGGAGCAAAAGAAGTTGTTCCTATATGTTCAGTGCATCTTCAGATTCCCGTACCTCTGCCCGGATGGTAATAATGGAAAGAGGGCATGCTGTGATGGTGAAGCTCCTTCATGATGGGTGCTGCCTTCTTGACGCATCCCCTTTTGCATATGATCTCCATGGTGAGGAGGCTAGTGCACATGATGGAGCAGGCAGCTTACAAGCCTCTGCAGCTTTTTCTGATGCTGTGTGTTGGCGTCCCCATACCAGACAATGACACAACCAGTTAGAATCCTCTCCACTGTTGATGCTGAGCCATTAGGATTTCCATACGTTTGTAGAGAAAATTATCAGTATTTTATTGCATTTGTGGTCTCGTCCAAATAAGCAGCTCTCCCACATCTCACCATCCCACCTCACTGCCCTGCAATGAAACTACCTTCAAATGACCTTGACTTCTTGTTTCTTGTTTCTCTTAATGTAGATTAGCTTTGCTTCCATTCCCTCCATTCTGCTGATCACATGAAAGAGCCTACTGTCCTTGGACTTCATTACGGTGTGCATTCAACATCTTGCTTCTGTAAGCAATTCATTTTCTTTGCATCGCTCAATTTCTCAGTAATAATTCCTAGATTTTTATTTGCACTTTCTCATAATCTCTTTTGATATTTGGCGTTTTCAAAGTTGCATTTTCATCTTTGTCCTGTCAGGTGGGGATTTCCCAGGTAATCTTGAAACTTACTGTTTTTTAACAGCATTAGAACAGAACTTAACCTTATATATGAGAAATGATCCTGCCATCACTTGTCATCTCCATGTGGAATATTTCAAATGAATACTAAATTGACATTGCTTTTACCTTGTCTAGATTAATGGCAAGCTCTCGTTGTTATTCTTGCCCCCTCCTGCTTTATTCCCTAGCAGTATTAGGTCCTTTTAGGTTCTACATGATCGACAACTGTAATGATCTGACTCTAATCTCCTTTTCTGGAATCTGGTACCAGAATGTTGAACTCAATTACCTGGAAGATGGGATTCCAGCATTAACCCCATAAACCCCTAACATTACAGATACTGTTAACTCCAAGTGGTTCCCGTGTTTGACTTAAGCCTGTAGTTTTGGACTGTTGTTGGATTGCTTTAATCTCTCTGGTGGATAGGGGTGTGCCATGGATGTCCAGTGCAGGTTTGGACTTTGTTGTTCCCTGGAAGTCCTCTTGGAAAGCCAACTTCCAGGGAAACAAGGTACCATGGCAGAACCCAGAGGCACAGGTTCTTCAACCTGGAGCATTAACTCTAGTTCTGTCTTTGCAGGTATAGCCTGATCTGCTGAGTGTTTGTTGCAATTTGTGCTTTTATTCCAGAGTCTTAACTTCAGTTTCATAGAGGTTTTCAGTGGTAGGATCAAGGATCAGCTTTATTTGCCATATACATTGATGTGCTGTAGCATGTTGGTCAGGGCGCAACATGCAACAATAAACAACCACCTTCAAAAGTCATGAAGGATAACAAAATATATATAAAAGTAATTATATATAAAGAGACAAAGGGTGAGCAATCACAACACTGAGTCTATGCTGCTGATTACAAAGAACAACCCAGTTAGTCCATCTCTCCCCCCACATCTCTGCAGTATTTCTCCTTTGTATGTTTTGCCATTTCCTTTTTGAAATCTATTGTCAAATCTGTACCCACAACCTGATACTTGATCATGAAATGGTTTCTCCTACTACCGTTACATTTGTTTAGCGAATTCCTCTGTCCACTGACTCCTACAGCCACTGGGCAATCAGTTTTGGCTTCATCTGTTCCACCCTTTGCATTTGCACTCACTTCCGTCAAACATTGCAGAGCCTGTTGGAGAAGCATAATCCTGGCCTCTTCTAGTCTCTTCCAACAGACGCAACCCCAATGGGCAGGAATGAAATCTCGCACCTTCTGTGTTAGACTTTTTTAATGGTGCACGTAGTCAACACTAGAAAATGTTGGTTTATTTGAATTGAGAATGAAAGAACAACTGAAACTGCAGGAGGAGGAGACAAACGTGCTGCACCATTCAATCACATCTCGGCCTCAACACCAATTTCTCTTGTCCCCAAACCCCTAATTCCCTTGTAGTTTATATATCCATCAATCACATCCTGGAATGTATTCCAATGCTGTGCCTTCATTGCTCACTAGTGTATAGAATTCATGATCCTCGAAGACAAGTCATTCTTATTATATCTTGTCTTAGATGTGTGACCCCCCCCCCCTTTTCTGACCCTGCCACCCCCCCCCCCACTTCTGGATACTCTCAATGGAAAAATCATGCTCTCAGCTTCATCCCTGTCTGTTCTCTTCAGAATGTGATTTGTTTCATAAGATTACCTCTCCTCCTTTTGACCTCCAAACTCCTCGACTTCCCTTCTTCATACATCACTGACTTCATTCCAATGATTAACCCAGTAAGCACCACGCACAAAATGCTGGAGGAACTCAGAAGGTCACGCAGCATCTATGGAGTTAGCTTTCCAGGCTGAGACCCTTCATCAGAACTAGAATCATCGACTGTTTATTTCCCTCCCTAGATGCTACCTGACTTGCTGGGTTCCACTAGTATTTTGTGTGTTATTCAAGATTTTCAGTTTCTGCAGAATTTCTTGTGTCTATAATTAACCTAACGAGCCTTCTCTGTCATATCTCCAAAACAAATATCTCCTTCTTTAAATATGCAGACCAGAATTGCTTGCAAGTATGGGAGTTTGTGGAGAGGTGGATGAAGATAGCTCTACCTTTAGGTTTGATTTCTCTCTTTCCCTCCCCTCACTGTATTTTCTTCTTGCAACTCCAGACAAAAGCAGGTTTACATGCTGGTGTTGATCCTATTTGTTCTGATTTGCTATCCTGGGGAGAGAGATGCCAGGCTTTCTACTCCATCACAAGCAAAGCCCTCCTCACCGTGACTACAGTTCAATGGAGCGCAGCCACAAGAAAGCAGCGTCCATCATCGAGGACCCCACCATCCAAGCCATGTTCTCTTCTCACTGCTACCATTGGGCAGGAGGTACAGGAGCCTTTTGTCCCACAGCACCAGGTTCAGGAATGGTTTTTGCCCTTCAGCCATCGTGCTCCTGAACAAGCATGGGTAACTTCACTCACTCCAAGTCTAAACTGATTCCACAACCCCTGAATCCCTTGTAGTTTATATGTCTGTCAATATCTTAACAACACTCTGCCTCTACAACTCATTAGTCTACAGCAGTGGTCCGGACCGCGGACCGATACCGGGCCGTGAAGCACGCAGGGGTGCAATGGGAGCCGGAGCACACCCAGCACATCTTTAAGAAAAAGCCGAAATAAACAAGCTAATTAATTAGGTCATGATCTGGGCTGACATTTATGTGCCGGGTGGCACCTAATTAATTAGGTTGTTAACTTTGAGTTTTTTCGCCAGAGGTTGGGGACCACTGGTCTATAGAATTCTGAAGATTCTTGTTTCTCAGAGAGAAGTAAATCTGATTATAACCTGTCTTAGATGTGTGACCTATTTTTCTGACCCTGTTCCCCCTCCTTACTTCTAGATACTTGGGGTTTGATGGTGGAAGTCTCTGCTAAGTATATTAGTCTTCTCTCCCAGTAGAGAGGAAGGCATTATCTGTGAGGGCTCGGGGGACCTCATCAGGCATGATTCTTGGTGTAATGGGTCTGCTGAATGAGACTCTGCACTGCAACATTTAACACCAATGTACTCAGCCATTTGTCAACCAGGAGCTGCCCTCACACCCTCTCCTCGGCAAGATCACAAAACAAGCACTAATGATTCCCTGCAGCCTTGACTTTGGGTTTGTATTAAATCAGGCTTCCAACTAATTGCACACGGTTTAAAGACCATCAGCCTTGGCACAAAATGCACTCTGCAGATCTTGAGCCCTTGAACCGATAATAACCTAGAGCGAAGCCTGTAACAACAGACTTGCTATGATGACTTGGGGAGGGGGGTGCATAGAGGGACTTGCATTTCTGGCTACACTCAGTGGCCACTTTATTAGGTACACCCGTACATCTGCTCCTTAATGCAAATATCAAATCAGCCAATCACATGGCAGCTACTCAATGTACACAAGCATGCAGAAGGGTCATTTGCTCAAACCAATTGTAATATGTTGTTTTCTGGCAGCTGTACATTGCGAGACAAAGTGGATGGATGATCTACAGCAACAGAAAACCACGAATGTATACTCAGTGACAACTTTATTGGATCGACAGGCATTCAGCAATGAGACATACCTGAGAAAAATAAAATGGAGTTCACTCTCCATTATTCCATAAATAGACCATTTTGAGTTTTTGACAGTCTGATAGTTGAAATATCAACATTGGGTTTGATTCAATTCCCTGATCTTTCACAGTTTCCTGTATGACCCGTACTTATTCGCATGTTCTCTCAGGTCCTGAGGAGGCTCATGAGAATGATCCGGGGAATTGAAGGGTTAACATATGAAGAGCATTTGATGGCTCTGAGACCATACTCTCTGGAGTTTAGAAGAATGAGAGGGCATCTCATTGAAACCAATAGAATAGATACTAGAATAGGACTAGATAGAGTGGGTGGAGAGGATGTTTCCCAAAAGGCACAGCCTCCGAATAGAAGGACTCCCTTTAGAATAGAGTGGAGAAGAAATTTCTGAGTCCTGAGGGTGGTGAATCTGTGGAATTCATTGCCATATGTGGCTGTAGAGGCCAAATCATGGGGTATATTTAGTGGATGTTGATGGTTTTTGATCAGTAGGAGTGTTAAAGGTCACAGGGAGAAGGCAGGAGAATGCCATCGAGAGGGATAATAATTCTGCTCCTGTGTCTTCTGGTCTCACCTAATCCTGCTGCTGTCAGTCCCCCTGCATAAACAGGGGCTCTTGGAGAATGGGCAACATGGAGCCAATGTTTAAACTCACCATGTAACCTTGCTTAGATTCTGCCCCCTTCTCACAGGAGACCTTTGCGCAGAGACGGACTGGTCAGTATTGTTGAGCTGAAAGCAAATAGGAATCCTTCTGGAAATTGTAGTCAGCTAGACACTGGAGGGTAATTGCACTTTTTGCAAGACAAACATGGTAGATATGAAATAAATCAACTATTTTGTGTAGCAGAGTTTTCATATTTGAAAGAGAAATATTATTCAGAGTCTGGTGGGAATCAGGTGTTTTTTTTTCAAGCACCTGATTAGGTGCAGGAAGAAGAAGAAAACTCTGAGTGGAGTTATCGGGATGCCATCATGACAGCGTTTTTTTTAGCAGGTTTTCTTGTTTTTGCAAAGCTGAGTTGCTAGCTCGACGCTCAGATGGGAAAGCATGCAAGGGAGGTGGTTGGATTTGAACTCAGGAGCCTTCGCTCCAAAGTCTGGCACTGATGCCACTACACCACCAGCCGGTACAGGAGGTACCTAATAAAGTGACCAATGAGACACCTCCAGACCCAGAGCTTACTTCGCTGAACGATCCTAAATCACAGGAGTCTGATCTCTTGTGCCTTCGTGCTTCCTTTTAGAGTCATCTTTCTGTGGAGTGGAGAGCATCATGGTGTGGGAAGGTTCAGGGCTCCATCAGACGGTGCTCTGCTAACTTGTGACATCTTGCTGTTGGAGGAGAATCATGGGGGCAACTGGCTGTCCATTGTAAGCAGCAGTCTGCATCTGTGAGGACAGTGATCTGCTCAGAAGTGGGTTTCACTGCTTAGTGAGGGCAATGAGCTACTCAGTGGTACCTCACTGGTCAGTGACTGCAAAGATCTGTTCACAAGTCACATTTCAAATGGTCATTTATTATCAAAGCACATGTACACATCTGAAGTTTGTCTTCTCTAGATAGTCCTAAAACAAAGGAAGAACATGAAAGTCATTCAGAGAGAAATATGAAACCCACTTTCTCCCCCCCACACAAAAAAAATGGTATCCAGATCATTAACCCCCCCCCCCAATACTCCCTCCCCTTCCACAAAACAAAGCAGGAACATTGACCCTCAAAAAGCAACTCCTCCCCTGCACAAATAAACTAACAGAACATCAACCACCACACACCCTCCCCTTGAACAACAAAATGGAAAAGGAATAGGAAAAAACATGGCTGGAAAAAGTCCACATTCTATAAACACAAATGTCCAATCAATAAACACAGAACCACGATACCATCCTCTGATATCACTGACATTCATTGAAAGAGGGACAGCACATGAGGCAGAAAGGCCTACCCGCCTACCACAGTGAGCCACACAGCGATAGGCCGCTCACAGATTCCTTCTCTGACAGCAATCACAAGGAAGGCGGTCAACCCTAAACTCTTGCTCGCCTTCTACATTTGCCTCAATGTCGCAGTTTTCCTCAACGCTTTATTGACAATTAATAGACCCTTTACCTGGCACAATGGAGTTGAACGTCGGCTTGAAGTTTCTTCGCATCAGGGCTGTCTTAGTACGTGCTTGGTTGCCGGAATCTTCTCAGAGACAGCAAAGCACTGGATTACTCAAATGATCTCCAAACTAAGTTGCAGGCTCTAACAGTCCTAGAAACATGCTTAAGGTGAAAAATAGACATTTTTGTGAGCTATCTAGAGGACGTCGACCAAGGAGTGTTGTACACTGGTACCACCTTGACTGGATACCTCACTGCTCAGTTTTTTTTGGAAGTTGTGACCAGCAAGATGGAGAAGGTGGAACCTGTTAATGTGGTGTACTGGTACTTTTAGAGAGGCTTTTGTAAGCTTCCATAGAAGATTCATGGCATAAAAGTTGAGGGCAGAGTACAGTGAAGAGGTAATGCACAGTAATGGATCAAGGGCTGGTTAGTGGGTGAAACACAGGGAGTTTTAGATTTGGAGATGGTGCCAGATTTGGTGCTATTAAGGGGAACCCCACCTGCTTACAATATGAATCCATGAGGTGAATGAGGGGATCAGGTGTAT
Organism: Hypanus sabinus; assembly: GCF_030144855.1. Lineage (NCBI taxonomy): Eukaryota > Metazoa > Chordata > Chondrichthyes > Myliobatiformes > Dasyatidae > Hypanus > Hypanus sabinus. The sequence continues at coordinate 83,555,707 of NC_082715.1, read as the reverse complement.
CATATCCAGGTTCGATGGTGAATCAAAGCAGGGTGATAATGTGAGCTGCAGGGCGGAGGCAGAGTGGCTGTATGTGCAAGTACAGGTGGAATATAATGTCATAACATTTGAGGTCATGAACAAGTAGATAGGTGGACTATTTATAAATGGCAGGAAATTGAAGGCATTGGAAAGGACCTGAGTGTCCTTGGACGCAAAACTCTGAAATTTTACAGTCAGGAAAAGAATGCAGTTATGAAGGCAAGGATCCATAAAATATTGGAGCAACTCAGCAAGTCAAGCAGTATGTAAGGAGGGACATAAACAATTGATGTTTCAGACCAAGATCTTTCATCAGATATAGTAAAGAACCCTCTTATTCTGGCTTCTGTCCTTTGCGGTCCTGATGAAGGGTCTCAGAATGAAATATTGACTGTTCATTCCATGGATGCTGCCTGACCTGCAGTGCTGCTCCAGCATCTTGTGTGTATTGCTCAGGATTTCCAGTATCTGCAGAAACTACTAAGTTTAGGAAGGCAAATGTGATGTTTGCTAGAGATTTGAGCACAAAAGATCTTGTCCTGAATATGTATATACACCTTGCCTGCATAATATTCTAAACCTGGTCTTCCTACCCAAGGAGGGACATACTTAACAACAGAGGAAGTGGAATGAAAGCTTAATGGACTGATACTAGGAGGAATGACGAATCCTCGCGTTTAGAAGATTTCATTGAAGCATTTCTTTGTGGGGTTTAGCAGGCTGGATGCAGGGACAGTGTATTTCCTGTTTGGAGTTCACAGAGAGGTTGGCCATTTCGGACTGTGATGAAGAGACCCTCCCTGACCATGAGGATGGTGAAACTTTGGAATTTCTCTAAGAGGTCTATAAGAGCTCAGCCAGTGTGTATTCAAAATAGAGACGGACAGATATTTAGCTATTGCAGAGTTTGTATTGAGACATAAGAGCAGAATCTGGTCATTTGGCTAGTCTGCTTCACCATGGCTAATTCATTATCCCTCTCAACCCCATTCTCCTGCCTTCCTCCTGGAACCTTTTCTCCACAACCATATGTGACGATGAATTCCACAGATTCACCTCTGGCTAAAGAAATTCACAGATTATCTCTGTTCTAAAGGGACATCGTTTTATTCTGAGACAGTGCCTTCTTGTCCTATACTCTCCCACTATTGGAAACATCCTCTCGATGTCCACTCTATCTAGCTCTTTCAATATTGGATAGGATTCAGTGAGATTCTTCCCTCATTCGTCCCTGAGTACATTGATTGGTAGAGTAGGTACTGGAGATTGAATGACCTAGTCCTGCTTCTTTTATGTTGATTTCATTGTTAGAAGGAAAGCCATCAATCCTTCCTTAATGCCACAGACCTTATATTTTTGGTTGACATTGCAACAGCCAGTCTTGTTGTTCATGCTGTAGTGCATGAATATTGATGATGGGATTGTCTGCTTCAGTATATCATGGTGGAGGTTTGTTGCATAGAGCTCCCTCATCTAACAGTTAGCATCCCTAGGTGTCCTTCTGTGAAATTGTAGCAGTATAGTTTGCAGAACTGCGAGGGTTAATTCCTCCTGCCCTGCCCTGCACCAGATATCTGCAACTTTACAAGAAGTGTGTGGCTCCGCTGTTTTTATCTCCACGGTACTTTTCAACTGAACAGACGGCAACATCCAAATGCACATTGTTTGAATAATCCCTGTTTTGTGTGTTACTGAAGTAATTCTGACCTTTTGTTCTCTGCTGGAACTTCTTCCAAAAATATCACAAATATATTCAGTTTTATGTAAATATCGCAGAGAAGCATGTCATGCGAGTGGAGAATGCGGTGTTGGTTCTTGGCTTGATGCGATGGAGTATAACGTAAGGTTTCTTTATATAACACCCCATCAAAAAAGATTTGTTTTTCAACTCGCATTTCTTGTCACATTCGCAGATGGTGCGGCTTTGCATAAAGGGAATTTGTGGTGTGGACCATTTTCCAAGAATGCACCCTCCCCACCCCTGCAGCCCGGATGGGTGGGGAGCGAGTTCCTGGATTTAAAGTTAGTGACAGTGAAGGGCTGGCATGACATTTCCAAGGCAAGATGATGTGTGAGTTGGAGGGGAACCTTCCCTATGCACCTGCTGCCCTTGTCCCAACAGTGGTTGTGGGTTTGGAAGGTGCTGTCAGAGTGGTCTGACTGTGTATCTAAGCTGCACACACTGCAGCCAGTGGTGGAGGAATGAATCCTTGTGGCAATCAAATAGACTACTTTGTCCTGGGTGGTGCCAACCTTCCTTTTGTCCAGTTCAGTGGAAAATGTTTGGTAGGTGTTCTGGTTCGTGCCTTGTAGATGATGGACAGGCTTGTGGGGTGTCATACTTCAGATTCAGAATCATTTATTTATCCCAAGTACATTGAAAACCAAACACACCCAAGGATGTGCAGGCGGCAGCCCACAAGTGTTACCACACATTCTGGCTCCAACATAGCCTCACAGTGCTTGGCAGAACACAGCACACGATAAAACAATATCTAAGCAAGCCCCTTTCCTTTGTCCCCACTCAACCAGACACACAGACAATCCTCGCTTAGAGTTCGGCCATCGGGCCTCGACTTCCAGACTTTACATTGACCTTCAGTATCAACCACAAGATTAGCCAATAATGGGACCCTGAACTCCAAGTTCATCAACTGACTGGCCCTTGTGCCTCCTGCCCGCACAGGTATCCAGTCATGGGATCTACTGACCTGGGTCAGTGCAGCATCCACAGATGTCCTTTGCCACTACTCCATGTTGCTGGCCTTCAAGTGTGAAGCAGTGGCCTAGACTGCAGAAGCTTTTTGTCCCCATATCCACATTACTGGACAGGAAGCCGAGGCCTGCACTCCAGATGTCTTTCATCACCTGGCCTTCGAGTGCAGAGGGTGGTTTGGAGTCCTGAACTCTTAATTTCAACGTATTCTTATCTCTAAACCCTAAATGACCCCTAACTCCCCTCTCTGTCTCCAAAACCATCCCTATGAACTCAATAAACAACTCTCTGAGGCACAATGTCCACAATTTCTATTAGGCACTTGTCCTGTCCTTCCAGCTGTTATGTTTGCATAGCAGTGTTGTTTGAGAATCGGGCTGGAGGACTCAGTAATGGTAGTGACATTGAATATAAGGCACAGGGAGACCCTCCTTTCTTGGAGATTAGACAATAGGTGTAGGAGTTGACCATTCGGCCCTTCGAGCCAGCACTGCCATTCAATATGATCATGGCTGATCATCCACAATCAGTACCCCATTCCTGCCTTCTCCCCATATCCCTTGACTCCACTATCTTTAAGAGCTCTTTCTAACTCTTTCTTGAAAGCATCCAGAGAATTGGCCTCCACTGCTTTCTGAGGCAGAGCATTCCATAGATCCACAACTCTCTGGGTGAAAAAGTTTTTCCTGAACTCCATTCTAAATGGCCTACCCCTTATTCTTAAACTGTGGCCTCTGGTTCTGAACTCCCCCAACATTGGGAATATGTTTCTTGCCTCTAGTGTGTAGAATCCCTTAATAATCTTGTGTTTCAATCAGATCCCCTCTCATGGATAGTACCTTGCAGTTTTGTGGAGTGAATGCCACTTACCACTGACCAGGCCTGCACAGCATGGTAGAGTAGTGGTTAGTGAAAAGCTTTACAGTGTGATGTACTATCAATTACTCCAAAAGACTGGAAGTAGAGTAAGTACTGAAAGGCTTTTATTAACAATAAAATGGATCCACATCCATGCTGTTTGTCTCTCCTGGGCAGTGGGAGGAGCAGTGACACAATTGTCTTTATTCAGGGGTCTGTGGGAGGAAACACAGGAGCAGTCAGCAGAGGGACGTGTCCAGGCATGTCCAAACAGATATACATGGTTTACCACACAGTGCCAGTTGTAAAATCAGGGTTCGATGTTCCCTGTTGACTATAAGGAATTTTACAGTCTCCCCTGACCATGTGTGCTTCCTCTGAGCTCTGGGTCTCCTTGGTAATCTGATTTCCTTCCACAAAAGTTGGGGGTGTTGTGGATAATCTGGAGGGTTCTCAGAGGTTACAGCGGGATATTGATAGGAAGCAGAACTAGGCTGAGAAGTGGCAGGTGGACTTCAACCCAGATAAGTGTGAAGTGGTTCATTTTGGTAGGTCCAATTTGAGGACAGAATATAATATAAACGATAAGACTCTAGGAGTGGGGAGGATTTGAGAGATCTTGGGGTTCGTGTCGATAGGACGCTCTAAGCTGATGGGTGGGTTGACAGCATTGTTAAGAAGGTATATGGTGTGTTGACATTCATCGACCGTGTGAATAAGAGCTATGAGGTAATGTTATAGCTATATAGGGCCCTAGTCAGACCCCACTTGGAGTACTGTGTTCAGTTCTGGTCACCTCACTACAGGAAGGATGTGGATACTAAAGAGAGAGTGCAGAGGAGATTTGCGAAGGTGTTGCCTGGATTGGAGGGCATACCTTATGAGAATAGGTTCTGTGTACTTGGCCTTTTCTCCATAGAGGTACATAAGATGATGAGAGGCATTGATCATGTGGATAGCCAGAGGATTTTTCGCAGGTCTGAAATGGCTAACACAAGGGGACATAGTTTTAAGGTGTTTGGAAATAGGTACCAAGGGGATGATTTTCATACAGAGAGTGGTGAGTGCGTGGAATGGACTGCCAGCGGCGGTGTTGGAAGCGGATACAATAGGGTCTTTTAAGAGACTTTTAGATAGGTACATGGAGCTTAGAAAACTAGAGGGCTATGCAGTAGGGAAATTCTAGGCAGTCTCTAGAGTACGTGGTCAGTACAAATTGTGGATCAAAGGGCTTGTAATGTGCTGTAAATTTCTATGTAACATGTTCTGTTCCAAAAGGTGTACTGTTAGGGTTAGTGAGTTGTAGTCATGCTATTTTGGCACCAGAAACATGGCGACACATGTGGGTTACCCAGCACAATCCTCGCTGATTTGATTTGATACAAATGACACATTTCACTGTATGCTTCCATGTAAATGTGACAAATAAAGCTCATCTTAAATCCCTGAATGTCTTGATTTGTATATTGCTTTAAAGGCAGCACGGTAGGGTAGTTAGTCATAACCAAAATAAGAACTGGGTTTATTATCACTGACATACACTGTGAAACTTGTTGTTTTGCAGCAGCAGTACATGCAGTAGATAAAAAATCACTGAGTTACAGTAAGAAATATAACACAATAAGTGCAAAAAGAGAATAAAAAGTGAGGTAGTGTTCATGGACCGTTCAGAAATCTGATGGCGGAGGGAAGAAAATGTTGCTACTAAATTGAGTTTGTTTAGGCTCCTTGACCTTCACTTTGATGGTAGCAATGAGAAGAGGGCATATGTGTTGAGTCTGCACCTTCTGCATGGGTTTTTCCCCCCCATCAAATGCATTTAGGTTGGTAGTCTAATTGGCCACTGTGTAGGTGGGTTGTAGAACCTTGGGGAAATGATAAGTTTGTGGGGAACTACATACAGCTGGGTTAATTGTCAGATTGGTGTGGATGGTTGGTGTGGACTCAGTGCAACAGCCATTCTAGTAGAGGCCGAAGAGCACAGTACACGGATGTTCTGAGGAGAAGATTAGATTAATCTCACACTAGGTCAGTGATTCCCAATGGGGACTGTATCCCCCCCCCCCCCTGCCAAGGTGCCCATTACATGTCCTAAGGGGGCTTTAGGGAAATAGAAGTTGTCATGGGATGTACTTGTGGGGGTTGGAGAGTTGGGGTAATTGGCACCCTAACTTGAGGCACGAGACCTGACCAACCATGTCAACTTGATGTCATCAACATCTGATGGGCATTCCCAGTTTGTGTTCATTTTTATTTTAATTTAGCCCTGTCAATGATGGATAAATATGTACAGTGTGATCTTTGAGTCTGAAGGCAGTGAAGTCTTGAATTTTAATCCTGCTAGGAAACGGAAACCACAAAGTTACATATCTTGAGTATGGTTTTATTCTGTTCCTGTCAGATCAGTGACAATCCATGTGTCTTATTTGTAATACTGTATTGTATCAAGATTGCAGGAACACTTCTGTAAAAGACACCCTGAAAAGGCTGCTTATAGCATTACTCAGTTCCAAATGAGAGAAGCATTTGAAAAGTGTAGCACACTTGAGTCATTTGCCAAGAAGCTAAAAATGACCTTGATAGTGGTCTCATTGCTTCTTATAACATTTCCAAAATGATAGCAAAGTGTGGAAAAATTCATACAATGGTGAAAGATTAATGATGCGTGCTGTTTCAGAAGTGCTCACCACTGTTCTCAAAATGGGTACCAGTATTTTAAAATCAATTCTTCTGAGTAATAACTCTGTAACTTATTGTATTGATAAGATGAGTGAAGAACTATGTGTACAGAGCTACAAAAAACAGAATTTAGGATGCAACTGGATGAGTCAACTGCGAGACAATGAGGCATTGCTAATTGCTTATGTACGGTTTTTCAAAAATGCAAAAGTTTATGAAGAGATTGTCTTCTGTAAAAATAAAAATATCAACAGAATCAATCTACGATGAGATTATTTAATTTACTTAGAAACTTAATCTATCATGAAAGAAGTACTGTTCTATGCTCTATTTGAGCAGTTGGGATCTATATTCGCGACTGAGGCTTGGAGTTCATTGGGATTGAAGGCTGTGGGTAATTGTTCTGTTTTATGAATGTTTCTCCCATGATATTGAATAACTGGAACAAAAACATTTTACTGGACTCCTTTTTTGATAAATTAAGTTTCTAACCAATGCATTTAAATGGCTAGGTGAAAGATCGTTGTGATCCTATTGAATGGTGAGGCTGACACAAGGGGCTGAATAGCCTAGTTTGTATGTTACTGCATTGATCACATTATCTGAAGTCAAAGCCACCAATCATTGTACTGGGCTTGGTAATCTGGTTCTGTATTGAGTGAGCGAGCCTTGTTTTTTTTTTATTTTGAAAGCACTGTTATACATGCAGATACTTAATGTCATTGGGTTTTGGAAAGAGATCTCCGATAGCTATCTGTTGCTTATCTAAGAGAAACCCACCTGTGAGACTGGTCAGCCTCAGATGTCCACAAATGCTGCTTGTTTGCTGGCCAGTACAGCTTTATATTGGTATTAATGTTGTCTTCTTATTGTCACGTACAGTATAAGCTTGTTTTGCAGACTGTTTGTACAGATCAGATCATTACCCAGTGAATTGAGGTAGAATAGGTAAGACAAGAACAGAATGGGTAAGTGTAACAGCTACAGAGGAAGTGCAGTTTAGATAAACAACAAGGTGCAAGATCATTATGAGGTAGTCTGTGAGGTCTTTGTGAGATTGTATGGTTAAAATTCAAAATTGTGTATTGTCATTCTTCTGTACATGAGTGTCATGGAGAACCAAGTGATTGTTATTCCTGATCCAATATAGTATGAAAGCACAATAAGCAGAAAGAATCCAATGAAGATAAATATGAAAGCTCCTATAAAAAAACAATGTACAAGTAACTGCTATGTACAGCATCTATAAAAATATTCACCCCACCCCACCCCCAGAAGTCTTCCATGTTTTATTGTTTTATAACATTGAATCACAGTGGATTTAGTTTGGCTTTTTTGACACTGATCAAGAGAAAAACACACTTCCGTGCCAAAGTCAAAACTGATCACTACAAAGTGATCTAAGTAATTACAAATATGAAACACAAAATAATTGCATAAATATTCACCCCACCTCAAGTCTTTAGTAGATGTACCTTTGGTAGCAATTACAGCCTTGAATTTGTGTGGATAGGTCTCTATCAGCTTTGCACATCTGGACTGTGTAATTTTTCCCCATTCTTCTTTACAAAACTGCTCAAGTTCTGTTAGATTGCATGTGGTTCATGAGTAACAGCCCTTTCCAAGTCCAGCCACAAATCCTCAGTTGGATTGAGGTCTGGACTCTGACATGGTACTGCTGGGCAATAACTTCTATTGTCTTGCTGGAAAACAAATCTTTTCTCAAGTTGTAGTTCTCTGACTGCATCAGGTTTTCCTCCAGGATTTCCATGTATTTTGCTGCATTCATTTTATCCTCTATCTTCATCAGCCTTCCAGAGCATTTTAAGAAGTTTGAAGTTAATGAGTAAAATACTTCACTGTGGTGTAAATCCCATTCTAACTAGAAAATTGGTTTGGATATTGTTTTAAGGCCAAAGCAGGAACAGGATAAGTGGCGCAGGAACACCACAAGGCATACTGGTTCCTCATGGCTCCATAGACCCAGGTTCGGTCCTGACCTCGGGTGCCGGGTATGTGGAGTCTGAACGTCCTCCCTGTTTCTTCCGAGTGCTCTGATTTCCCTTTACTTGCCAAAGATCTGCTGGTTGGCTAATAGACTGGTATTGTTTTCCTTCTCCACGCCTTGTGGCACCTTGATGTTTCTTTAGCATTCGTCCATTTACGAGGTTGCATTGCTAGCTTGGTGCACGGCTCAGCACGGATGGAAAGCGTGCAAGGAGCCGGATGGATTTGAACCTGGGACCTGAAGTCAGGTGTGGATGCCACTGGCCAATAGACTGGTATGGGGTGGGGGCTGTTTATAATAACATAAGCACACAATTAGGCCATTCAGCCCATTGAGTTTTTTTATCCCTCTCAACCAGATTCTCCTGCCTTCTCCCTGTAACTTATGACACCCTTACTGATCAAGAACTCATCAACTTCTGGTATAAATATACCCAAAGACTTGGCCTCCACAGCTGTCTGTGGCAGCAAATTCCACAAATTCATCAGATAGGCATGTGAGCAGAGCAGGAAGTAAGGAATGGACAGGAAAATGGGACAGTTTGGATAGATACATGGACAGTAGGGGTATGGAGGGCTATGTTCCCAGTACAGGTCGATGGGAGTAGGTAGTTTAAATGGCTTTGCATAAACTAGGTGGATCAAAAGGCCTGTTTCACTGCTGTACTTCTCTATAACTGCTGAGATATGGCATAGATGTCAGGGGCTGAGTAGTTTCCATCTGGGTCATGAGAAAACGTGAGCACAGGACACAAGTGGGGAGGAGGAGCATGTGGCAAAGCTGAATCATTCTCTGTGAGTAGGGTGGTTGTAATCCGTCACCTTGTCTCTCTGTCATTTAATCCCACTCCGTTCTACTTTACCTTGGTGTTCCCTTATCTTCTCTGCTCCTTCTCCATATCATCAAACTTATCTGCAATGTTCTCCAGCTCTGATGGAAGGGCTCCAGACTGCATCATTTAGTCTATTTGCCTCTCCACTGTTGCTGCCTAGCCTGCTGAGTATTTCCTGTGTTTTCTGCATTACTTCCAGCCTTAAGTACTTGTAAAACCTAGTTGTCCTTCTCTCCTTTATTATACTTTGCAGATGTGTCCTGGTTCCTGGCATCTTTGCACCCTTTTCTTCTACTATTAGAAGGCACTGCAACGTTCAACATGTGTATCCTCCATTTTCCTGGCCTTTTGCATAAATAGCATTCCAGTGACACCTTAGGTTGTCATCTCTTTTGCTTTCTGAAATCTTATAACCCTCCTGAAAGATCTCAGGCTCTTCCTTCCTTTTTAAGAATATCTTGAAAACTTGGCCGTTTTAGCTCAGTTAGTTGCTTGTCTGAATATCTCCCCGTGGGTCTCAGCATTTGTTTGAGCTGGCTGAGCATGACTCTAGGCAGGTTAGTTGCCGTGGAGATCCATTGGTTTAGGCATCTTTATTTGCTCTATAGTGTAAATTCTCCCAGTGACTGGCTCTCAGTACAGATCATAATTTTCAAGCACAGAATGGAAATGTAATGGTTCAATTGCAATGCATAACAATGTCCGAACAGTTTCTGTTTTTTGTGAGGATGTGGTTCACGGCACCGAAGCCTCTTTCAACAAGGTAGGATGATGGAAATGCAATGAAGAGCAGTTTGGCTCTTCTCCAAAAACCAAAAATCTTTGTATGACAGTGTAGGTACATACAAAAACAGATATTTTTGAAAAGCACTTTTGCTTCTTCTTCATTCTGAATTTTGATCATTTCTTCTTGCAAGCTTCTTTCCTGTTCTTCCACCTTGCAAAGAAATGGGTTAATTATCCAGTCCAGAATTTCCAGATCATTCAAATCCTCAAATTGATTCTGAAAGTCCTTCATTGACTGCTGGTTTAAGCAGTACTGTTGAAAATCATCATTTATGAAAGAGAGTGCCATACTTTTCATGTAGGGGAAACTGTGAGAACTTTCTTCTCCCAATGTTTTGCTTATATATTTCCAATTTTCCAATAAAAGTGGATAATGCACTTTCTGCCTGTATTAAATTGGAATTCTCACCCTGCAGGTTCATATTTTGGATGTTTATTTTGTCATACAGATCAGCTAGGTATGCCACATCTCCACATAGAAGTTGAATCTTGCTTTCCAAGCTCTTGTCAAAACAATCAAAGAAATGTTTTAAGCAGCCACCTTTCAACTACCAACACACTTCAGTGTGAAGAAGCAAGCGTTCAAACTCTTCTTCATTATCTTGGCATAACTGATGAAATATTTAATGGATGAGCTTTAATTTTGTTGATATTATAAGAGTCATGCTGAAAAAAAGTCGCTGACTGAGGTTTTTGGCTGCGGGATGATGATGAACGACACAATGGATTTCAAACAAGCTTGGAATTTTTTTATGAATGCTACTAAACCGGCATACGACCTGTCGTATATGGTGCTTTATCTGTTGCACAAGAAATCACATTCCTAATCAGAATACTTCTATCCTCAATATACATTTTGAGCTCATCATAGATTGATTCTCTGTTGATACTTGTTTTTCCCTTTTTACAAAAGGGAATCTCTTCATAAACTTTTTCATTTTTGATAAACCATACATATGCCATTAGCAATGCTTCATTGTCTCGCACAGTTGATTCATCTAGTTGTATGTCAAATTGTTTTTCTGTAGCTCTGTGCATAGTTGATACTCAATGTCTTCGCTCATTTCATCAATACGATGAGCTACAGTTATTACTTGGAGGAATTGATTTTAAAATACTGGCATCCATTTTGAGAACAGTGGTGAGCACTTCCGATACAGCAGGCATTAATCTTTAACCAATTGTATGAGATTTTCCATACTTTGCTATCATTTTGGAAATGTTATAAGAAGCAATGAGATCACTATCAAGGTCATTTTTTTAGCTCTCTTGGCAAAAGACTCAAGTGTGCAACACTTTTCAAATGCTCCTTTCATCTTCTGGAACTGAATAATGCCATAAGTAGCATTTTCAGGGTGTCTTTTACAGCAATGTTCCTGCAATCTTGATAGTTTCATGGCTTCATTAGACAGTATAGTATTAAGGCTGATTTATACATGTGCGTTGCACTTGCGCTGTAGGTACCACATACCCTATGCCGTACCCACTCTGTAGGGTGACGCACATTTCCCCAAAAAAGTAACTCGCGTGTTGCAGCGATGCAGATGGCAACAACTGTGATTGTTCCGCTTGGTAGCATCTTACTTCCTCCTACACATTTCCGGTTGCCTATTCTCCGCCATGTCTGTGCACTGATGCGAAATAGATGAACCAAATCACCAAACCTACCTGCCGACATGTGAAAATGTTTGAAATGCATTTCCTCGTCCATGTCTCTCATGAAGAAACTCAATGCAGTGGCATAGAAACCCCACCGCCAACTAGTGTTTTGGCGCACACCGATGCATGCTCACTACGGCGTAGACGACAAGGTATGTTCAGATGCTCTTCTGCACACTGCTGTGTTAAGGCATGATTTCCAAGCTCTTGTCACCTTCCTGTCAGCTTGAACCAGTCTGACCATTCTCCTCTGACCTCTCATTAACAAAGCATTGTCGCCCACACAATTGCTGCTCAATGGATGTTATTTTTCTTTTCGCATCATTCTCTGTAAACTCTCGAGACTGCTGTGCATGAAAATCCCAGGAGATCAGCAATTTCTGAGATACTCAAACCACCCTAATTAGTCTATGGTCAAAGTCACTTGGATTGCATTTCTTCCACATTCTGACGTTTGGTCTGAACAATAGCTGAACCTCTTGACCACGTCAGCATGCATTTATGCATTGAGTTGCTGCCACATGATTGGCTGATTAGATATTTGCTTTAACAAGCTGGCATGCAGACGTACCTAATATAGTAGTTACTGAGTGTAGAATAAAACTCCCTCAATGTCCTTCCAGCAAGTGGCCCCAGGGTATTCAGATTGGATTGGATGTAGATTAAGTTTTGCTTTACACCATTCCATCAAATGCTCCTAATGTAGACCAGAGTCAATTGGGTACAGAATAAAGCTCCTCAACACAGTCACTTCAAACATTTCTGGCAATAATATTTTATTTATCTGCAAGGGCTTTAGGAACATGGGGAGGTCCTGCTGGCTGTCCTGCCATTTAATAGGATCATGGTTTGAGTCATTGGGTATATTTAAGGCAGAGGCTGATAGTTCTAGATTTGTCAGGGCATGAAGGGTTACAGGGAGAAGGCAGGAGATTGGGGCCGAGAGGGAAATGGATCAGCCTTGATGAAATAGCAGAGTAGCCTCGATGGGCTAAATGGCCTAATTCTGCTCCTATATCGTATGGCAGTGTCCCTGTTAGCAGGATTGACAAATCATGTAAGGTCTCATACTCCCTAAGGATGGTTCTTGACCGTGCATATACAGTTGCTTTGAGCACCTCGGGGAATCCTCGCGGTCAGTAGGTTCAGTGATTGGCTCTATTTCTCCATTTGGTTCCAGCCAGCGCTGTATTGTTGCGTGACCTGTTTTTCGTAGATCTGTAGGGAAGGATGAGAGGGTGTGCTTGACTTACCAGCTGTTAAATTGCATGAACTCATTCCATGTTGCAAGTCAAGGGGAACTGTTGAGCACCCAGGTTGCTAATTTATGCTTCCGCAATAAAGTCTGTTTGGTCGGTAAGGTCGAATGAGTTTGCCAAGTTTCAGGTGCTTTGTGACAGTGAGTACTCACCACCTGCAGACCTGTGGTTCATCCTGTTTTCCAGTGCCTGCTCTATTAATGGTCAGTCAGGTTTCGAGCAAGTTAGGTTCCGCTTACTGCTCCCCACAAGAACCTTGAACACCCCCAACGACTTCTATTTCCTGTTTCTCCTAATGCCCCTTTAGGACATGTAACCACCCCCGTGGAGGGGGGAGGTACTGCCCTGATTGGGAATCACTGCTCTACACTAGATCAGTTACATTGATACATGCTCAGTGGCCGCTTTATTAATGACAGTAGGTACCTGATAAAGTGGCCACTGAGTGTATGCTCATGGTCTTCTGCTGCTGTAATCCATCCATTTCAAGCTTCAATATGAGTGCAGAGATGCTCTTCTGCACACCACTGTTGTCATGAGGTTATCTGATGTACTGTTACCTTTCTGTCAACTTGAACCAATCTGGCCATTCTCTGACCTCTCTCATTACAAGGCATTTTCACCCAAAGAACTGTTGCTCACTGAGTGAAATTTTTGCTTCTGATTTTTCCATTTTTTGATGTTTGGCCTGAGCAACTGAACCTCTTGAACTTGTCTGCATGCTTTTATGCATTCTGTTGCAACGTGATTGGTTGATTGGATAGAAACATAGAAAATGGGTGCAGGAGTAGGCCATTTGGCTCTTCGAGCCTGCACCGCCATTCAGTATGATCATGGCTGATCATCCAACTCAGAACCCTGTACCTGCTTTCTCTCCATACCCCCGATCCCTTTAGCCACAAGGGCCATATCTAACTCCCTCTTAAATATAGCCAATGAACTGGCCTCAACTGTTTCCTGAGTAGAGAATGATACAGATTCACCACTCTCTGTGTGAAGAAGTTTTTACTCATCTCAGTCCTAAAAGGCTTCCCCTTTATCCTTAAACTGTGACCCCTCGTTCTGGATTACCCCAACATTGGAAACAATCTTCCTGCATCTAGCCTGTCCAATCCCTTTAGAATTTTATATATTTCAATAAGATCCCCCCCTCAATCTTCTAAATTCCAGTGAGTATAAGCCTAGTCGATCCAGTCTTTCTTCATATGAGAGTCCTGCCTTCCCAGGAATCAATCTGGTGAACCACCTTTCTTTCTTTTTCTTTCTAAATCTTTTTATTATTATTAGTAATATGGACAGAATACAAATGATATATTGATAAAGAAATTACCAACATATAAATTCCATTACATATGAAAAAAAACATACACAATAGTTACAATATAAATGAGATTACCAAGACATAAGCCATACAATATATGTATGAACATGGTAAGTCTAAATATTTCATAATATATGATATAAAGAAAACAGAAAAAAGAAAGAAAAAAAAAATATATATAGCAAAACTAGCTAATCTACTAATCTAATAACTAATAACTAATATAGAAGAAAAAAGAAGCAAGAAAAAAAGAGGGGCTGTTTATAATATCTCACAAGAATAAATATTCATCAATGCCGTCACTTCCAGTCCTCTCAACATACATAAGCTAAAAGCTGGGAAATCAAATGAACTTGGAACAGGGTCATATTACATCATATGAAAATGTTGAATAAATGGTCTCCATAACTTTTCAAATTTAATAGAAGTCTCAAAAGTACCACTTCTAATTTTTTCTAAATTTAAACATAACATAGTTTGAGAGAACCAACTAAATACAGTGGGAGGATTAATTTCCTTCCAATTCAACAATATAGATCTTCTAGCCATCAGAGTTAGAAATGCAATCATTCGATGGGCAGAAGAAGATAAATGCAGTGAGTCTAACATTGGTAAACCAAAAATTGTGGTAATAGGATGAGGTTGTAAATCAATATTCAAAACCACAGAAATAATATCAAAAATATCTTTCCAATATTTCTCCAAAAATGAACAAGACCAAAACATATTAGTTAAAGATGCAATTTCAGATTGACATCTATCACAAATAGGACTAATATGAGAGTAAAAATGAACTAATTTATCCTTGGACATTTGGGCCCTATGTACGACCTTAAATTGTATTAATGACTGTTTGGCACATATCGATGATGTATTAACTAATTGAAGAATTCTATCCCAATTCTCACTAGAAATAATAAGACTAAGCTTTCTTTCCCAATCCTTTTTGGTCTTATAAAGAGGCTCTGAACGTATCTTCATAATTATATTATAAAGTTTTGAAATAAGCCCTTTTTGAAAAGGGTCTAATTCAAATAAACTCTCCAAAATATCTGAAGGCACAAAATTTGGAAACGTAGGGAGTACAGAACTTAAAAAATGTCTAATCTGTAAATATCTAAAAAAATGAAATCTAGGCAAGTTATATTTGTTGGATAATTTCTCAAAAGACATGAAACAATTGTCCAAAAATAAATCAGAAAATCTTAGTAATCCCTTAGTTTTCCAAGCCGAATGAGCTTGATCTATAATGGAAGGGTGGAAAAAACAATTAGATACAATAGGACTATTTAAAACAAATTGAGTCAACCCAAAAAATCTCCGAAATTGAAACCATATACGTAAAGTATGTTTAACTATTGGGTTGTCAATTCGTTTTGGCAATTTAGAAAGAGCAAAAGGGAGAGAAGTCCCTAAAATAGAACCCAGAGCATAAGCTGATACAGATTTAATTTCTAAACTCACCCAACAAGGGCCGAAAGATCCACCCCCATCTTTCAACCAGCATAACAAATATCTAATATTAACTGCCCAATAATAAAATCTGAAATTAGGTAATGCTAACCCGCCTTCCTTTTTTGTCTTCTGTAAATATGTTTTACCTAACCTGGGATTTTTATTCTGCCATATATATGAAGAAATTTTTGAGTCAACATTAGTAAAAAAAAGATTTCGGGATAAAAATTGGTATCGCTTGAAAAATATATAAAAACTTAGGTAAAATAACCATCTTAATAGCATTAATCCTACCTATTAGGGATAAAGATAATGGTGACCACTTAGTAAACAAACCTTTAATCTGATCAATTAAGGGTAAAAAATTAAATTAGAAGCTGTATCTGTAAATCTCATAGAAAGTAATAATGGAGCATGATCAGAGATAGCTATAATATCATAGTTACAACCAATTACCAATGGAATAAAACAAGAGTCTACAAAAAAATAATCAATTCTCGAATAAGAGTGATAAACATGTGAGAAAAAAAGAAAACTCTTTGTCTTTAGGATGCCGAAACCTCCAAACATCAAAAACTCCATTGTCAGTCAAAAAAGAGTTAATACAAGTGGCCGACTTATAAGGTAAAGTCTGAATAGATAAAGATTTATCCATCAAAGGATTTAAACAGCAATTAAAGTCACCACCCATTATTAACTTATATTCATTTAGATTGGGTAAAGAGGTAAATAAGGACTTAAAAAAGTCAGGACAATCCACATTTGGAGCATAAACATTAACCAAAGCAACCTTTTTATTACTAAGTAAACACATAATTAAAAAAAATCTACCATTCGGATCCGAAAAAATATCATGTTGAACAAATGGAATAGAGGAGTCAATAAAAATTGAAACTCCTTTTACTTTAGCATTCGATACTGTTGACCCCGCCAAAATCTAAAAAAACGAAATTTGTCCTCCTTCCTCACATGAGTTTCTTGTACAAAAATGATATGAGCATTAAGTCTTTGGAATACTTTGAAAATCTTCTTTCGTTTAATTGGATGATTTAAACCATTAGTATTCCAAGACACAAAATTAATGGTCTGAGCCATAATTCTAAAATCAACCCTTTGGTATAGAAAGGGTTAACCAACTTATAAGCTCATGCACCCGGAAGAGGATCAAGAGTAATGAGAAGACCCGGAAGTGATGACAACACAGACATATTTGAAGTTCAAAAACAGCCCAAATAAAAAAACTAACACAAACTGATGCAAAAAAAAAATAGAATTAGAAAACAGACCATCCCCTCACCCCCCAAGAAAAAGAGAAAAAGCCAAAATATGACTTAAAAAAGGAAAAAGTAAGACTAATTCAAACCCCATGTCAGCTGAAGAACACTCCATATATAAAGGATATATATAAAAGAATCACCCCAACTTTAAAAATTAAAATCACTATAATAAAAACCATATTTCTAAGTATAGTTGGTTGTAAAAAAAAATAAGAATATAGTCACTAAAAAAAATTATAAATCGGGCTCTAGCCCAGACAAAACAAAAAATATTTAAGCTATGATAAGCGATGCATTGTAGGAAGAAGACGAAAGAAAGAAAAAAAATAATGTCATCTTAAGCAAAACCAAAAATCTTTTTCAAAAAACCACCATCTTAATCAAAGAAAAATTCACCTTCAAAGAATTAAAAATATACCTTCGAAGGAACAAAGTTAATGAACAAGAATGTAATATAATGGTTAAAGTGTACAAGGCAAAACAATTACTATGACGAAAACACGCTTTAACTTAAGTATGAAGTATAGGATGAACCTACACCAATAACCAGATGTTAATTCTGGTTTAAGAAATCGAGAACCATCTTACACGATCAGAATTGTTCATTTATTAGAGACCGGTGTCTGTAGCAGTAGGGAAGTTCTCCTCCAGATAATTTCTCGCTTCTGAAGCATTTGCCGGAGATATTCGAAGCTTCGCAGGGTATAGGAGCGCAGGTTTCAGATTTTTCTCATAACATTCAGCAATCAACGGTTTAAAAAGAAGCCTTTTTTTTTAAAAGGTCAGGGCTAAAGTCTTCAACCAGGCGGAAGCAGAATTCTTTGAATTTAACCATTCCTGCCCAACGAGCTGCACGTATAAGTTGTTCTTTGTCATGTACATAATGGAACCGGACAATTACAACTGAAGGTTTATCTGTAGCCCTCAGTGATCGACGCCGAATTCTATGTGCCCGATCCAATAAAGGAGGGTTATTCGGGAAAATCGTCGGAAACGCTTCTTTTAAAAGTTGAGCAAAATATTTCGAAGGGTCGTCTTTTTCTATGCTGTCTGGAAAACCAAGTATATGTAGGTTCTGTCTTCTGGACCGATTCTCAAAATCATCACTCTTGGCTTTAAGGGCTTCCATCAGCTTAATGGTCGAAATTAAATCCTGTTGCAGTTTTTCAATAGTCAAATCTCGCTTCCGAGCACCTTCTTGCAGAGACACGATAAGAGCTTGTTGCTGGTTAATTACTGAATCCGTCTTAACCATGTACTCTTGAAAAGCCTTTATATCTTCTTTAAAAAATTGTAGTTGATCAGATTTTTTATCCAGAACCTCCATAAACAATTCATAAGTTAATTGAGTTTGTTGTGGCGGAGCCTGCTTCTTTCCGTTACCGTTCGGATTGTGTCCGGGATCCCGTCCCTTAGACCTGAGAGACATTCCTGTTTGCATATCTTCAAAAGTTCATAACAAACTCTTGGCAGTAAGTTCAAAAAAAAAATTAACAAAGAAACTTTCGGTATAGGTAAAAAATAAGCTGAATAAGGGTGATCAAAGGTTAAAAAAAAAGTAAAGGTTATGGAGCGAATCCAAAACAGTACTCACTCCATGAGCGTCTCCCGCTGACTCCTGGTGAACCACCTTTGTACTCCCTCTATGGCAAGAATGTCTTTCCTCAGATTAGGGGATCAAAACTGCACACAATACTCCAGCTGTGTGTCTCACCTTGTACAACTGCAGTAGAACCTCACTGCTCCTGTACTCGAATCCTCTTGCTATGAATGCCAACATACCATTTGGCTTTTTCACTGCCTGCTGTACCTACATGCCCACTTTCAATGACTGATGTACAATGACACCCAGGTCTAGTTGCACCTCCCCTTTTCCTATTTGGCCACCATTCAGGTAATAATCTGTTTTCCTGTTCTTGCAGTCAAAGTGGATAACCTCACATTTATCCACATTAAATTGCATCTGCCATGAATTTGCCCATTCATCTAACCTATCCAAGTCACCCTGCATCCTCTTAGCATCCTCCTCACAGCTAACACTGCCACCCAGCTTCATGTCATCCGCAAACTTGGAGATGCTGCATTTAATTCCCTCGTCTAAATCATTAATATATATTGTAAATGTAACCTGACGAGCTGTGACCTCCGCCAGACCTGGCACGTGTCCAGAAAACACTTTAACTCTGTAGTTCTCAGCCGCTCCTGCAACGACCTCACTTCATATTCTCCCGAGGCAAATCCAAATACCAGGAGATCATCCACATACACCAAAACTCCAAACACCTCCACATCCCCCATGGTCTTCCACACGCCCCGCAGAAAAGTTGCAAGAGCATCTGTGGCATCTTTTTGGACCGGAAGACTCCTAGGGAACTTATAACAGCTGTCTTCTCCTTGTCGGCCTCACTCATCGGGATCTGGCAACATCCACTCCTCAGATCCAGCACCTTAAACCACATCGCACCACTCAGACAGGCCATCGCCTCTTCGGCCCTCAGGGCCATATTCTGGTTACTGACTGTGTGCCTCTTCGGCGCAAAATAATCCACACACACGCTGCCCATGTCTTCCACGGCTGTTGGGGCCAGTCGCCACAACCTCTCTCTCACCGAGGTGTCTTCAGCAGTCAACTCCCCTCCCTTGTGGTATTTTGCAGCATCCACGAAGAGGGTCTCACCCTCAGATGCTTCCCCCAGGCCGTACCACCACCGGCTCTTGTTTGAATTCAGTATCGGCCCAATACTGCTACACACGTCCGCACAAGCAGCTCGAAACTCTGGGTGCATCAACAATGCCTCCAAACAGCTCTCACCCGCTTCCTCCGGGCAGGCCCCCAAGCGCACCATCAGGATATTGGTTCTCTCTAGAACAGAAACGCTACCCATCTCAACAGTGTCCGGACACATCAGTATTAACGATTCACGAACTTCAGTCACCTCCATATTTGCCTCTAAGAACTCCATTTTCACTGACCAACAACCGTTGTCTGGATAATCGCCGGCACTGGTACCCCAAATCTCCAGTGCCCTCAATGTCGTCAAGGGTAAATGCTTCCAATAACGGTTATAAAACAAACTGTACAGCAACTTAACCGGCACCCCGGTGCAGAGGATGGCTTTAACTTGACTTCCATCCATCCGTAACAACACCTGTGCGCATGGCCCCTCTAAGCCTTCAGGAATAGGGTCTGTTCCTTTCGGGAATTCCTTGGTACATTGCTGGGAACATGCTCCCCCAGAGACCCCAAGCCGTTCCCCCACTGGGCCTCCTCTAAGTTTCCCGACAGCTCTCGAATCAACTGAACTACTGAGGGAGGAGCTGATCCCCTTGACAGCTCCCCCTGGCACTGCAAGCAATTTATCTGCCCCCCCCCCCCCAGCCAAAAGGGATACCCTAAAAACTTTCCCAGAACTGGCAGCTGTCACTTTGAGGTAATTGCACCCGCAAAGGCACACTAGCTCTTCGCCGCAGACATAATTTAAAGAGGGCTATCACACAGCTTCCACAGAGATTAATCCTGGACGAGCCCCCACAATGTAACCCCCTGGGTCGCCTCAGGCTCGCTCAGCTCGTTCTCGTCTAGGGGGAGCAGCCTTCGACCCCGCCAAACTGGGTAATCAGCTGGTGTGGATGCTGTGTGATGTCCCCACCTCGCCCAAAAACAGATAGGACACCATAAGCGATTAAATGAGTACAATTTATAAAGGTTGCTATAAATAAGTGATTAATAACGATACAGTATATATGAAGGAAAAAAAATAAAGAAAAGGTGCCAACTTATCAAAGTTCAAACCACTTCGTACACAACCGTTGGAGCTCAATCACTGAAGTCTTCTGGCCACCATTTGATCCCCTCCGAACTCCTCGACTTGCAGCTCAGGACCACCCGAAGTGGTCAACCAAGCACATCTATCGTCGTCTCCTCTCCTCAGGGTACCTCCTGACCTTGGACCCCTGCTTGGGGTCCGTTCCTCACCCAGTTTACAGCATTGCATCCTCTCTTTCTCACCCCCTCGCACCAATCTCCCCAAAAGCCCGTCAACAATAGCTTACAGACTCCGAAGAAAGAACAACATTAATCCCAATTGGTTTACAAAGGAATACAATTCTCGTTATCAGTAAACTTTAACCCAAACAAGCTTCCAGCACTCTCTTGCAACAAAGAAGCATTCCTACTTTTAACAAAACAAAGAAGCCATTTTGATTACATACACAGTAACAAAGAAAAAAGAAGAAACCCCCTTGATGCACCATCAATAACTCACACTGAGACGTAGGCGAGATATCGGCTTTTATTGACTGGAAGAAGGAACCAGGAGTGAGTGTCTATCATACAAGGTCCTGGAGACTGAGGCCGATCTTCAGGCCGCAGGTCTCCTTTATACAGGGGCCTGTGGGAGGAGCCACAGGAGCAGTCAGCAGGGGCGTGTCCCGACAGGCACATAGTTCACCACATTCACCCCCCCTTCGTTTGAAAAAGTCCTCATGTAGCGAAGGTTCTTACAAGTCAAGCCGATCAGGCGGTCGAATCTGTCGCTGCGATCTACGTAGCACCGGCTGTGACCGCATAGGTGCCGGCAACATTGGCGATTGCACAGGGGACGGGGGTTGCGCGTGTTCTTGCCCACTAGGCGCCGGTGATCCCTCATGCATGTGCGAGGCGCCTGGTATAAATGCGTACGAAACGCCCGGTATACAAGTGTCGTGAGGAGTCTGTGTAGGGCCTGGTGAGTACGGTGTCACCTCTGGTGCAGGGTTCACAGTTACCGGAGAGCCTTCAGGGTAGTGGTCTGCTGCACCTGCGGGTGCCAGGTCGCGGATGGAGACCGTGTCCTCCCGCCCATCAGGTAAGACCACGTAAGCATACTGGGGGTTCGCATGTAGAAGGTGAACCCTCTCCACCAGCGGGGAGTATTTATTGCTCCTCACATGTTTCCGGAGCAGCACTGGCCCCGGGGACGTCAGCCAAACTGGTAGGGTGGTCCCAGTGACAGACTTCCTGGGAAAAGAGAATAGGCGTTCGTGAGGGGTGGCATTGGTGGACGTACATAACAGAGAGCGGATAGAGTGCAGTGCCTCAGGGAGGACCTCCTGCCATCGAGAGACCGGCAACCCTTTGGACTTAAGGGCTAAAAGTGTGGCCTTCCACACTGTGGCATTCTCCCGCTCTACCTGGCCATTACCCCGGGGATTATAACTCGTGGTCCGACTGGTAGCAATGCCCCTAGCTAGCAAGTACTGGCGCAGCTCCTCACTCATAAAGGAGGACCCTCTATCACTGTGGATATAGCAGGGATACCCGAACAGAGTGAAGAGCTGGCGCAGGGCTTTTATGACGGACGTGGCAGTGGTGTCGGGGCAGGGGATGGCAAAGGGGAACCGTGAGAACTCGTCAATAACACTGAGAAAATAGACATTGCGGTCAGTGGAGGGAAGGGGGCCCTTGAAGTCAACAATCAGGCGTTCAAAAGGGCGGGTGGCCTTGACAAGTTGTGCCGTGTCAGGACAGTAGAAGTGCGGTTTGCACTCGGCACAAATTTGGCAGTCCCTGGTCATCGTCCTGATGTCCTCCAGGGAGTACGGCAGGTTCCGAGCTTTCACAAAATGGTAAAATCGGGTGACCCCCGGATGGCAAAGTTGTGCATGAAGGGCGTACAGCTGGTCGAGCTGTGTGCTAGCACATGTTCCCCGGGATAGGGCATCAGGGGGCTCATTGAGTCTGCCAGGCCGGTACAGGATATCATAGGTGTAGGTGGAGAGTTCTATCCTCCACCGCAAAATCTTATCATTTTTGATCTTGCCCCGCTGTTGGTTGCTGAACAGGAACGCAACCGAGCGCTGGTCGGTCAGCACAGTGAATCTTTTGCCAGCAAGATAGTGCCTCCAGTGCCTAACAGCCTCCACTATGGCCTGGGCTTCTTTCTCCACCGCGGAGTGCCGAATTTCAGAGCCTTGGAGGGTGCGAGAAAAGAATGCTACTGGTCTGCCTTCCTGATTAAGGGTAGCAGCCAGAGCAAAATCGGAGGCATCACACTCCACTTGGAAGGGAGCGGTCTCGTCCACTGCATGCATCGTAGCTTTGGCAATGTCCGCTTTAATGCAGTTGAAGGCCGCGCAGGCCTCAGCAGAGAGGGGAAACGAGGTAGACTTGACCAGGGGGCGAGCCTTGTCTGCGTAATGGGGGACCCATTGGGCGTAATAGGAAAAAACCCCAGGCACCGTCTGAGGGCCTTGAGAGTGGTGGGAAGAGGGAGCTCTAACAGGGGGCGCATACGTTCGGGATCAGGCCCAATAACCCCGTTTTCCACGACATACCCAAGTATAGCAAGGCGGGTGGTACCAAAAACACACTTGTCCCTGTTATAAGTAAGGTTCAGAGCTGCGGCCACTTGGAGAAACCGTTGGAGGTTGGCGTCGTGATCTGGCCTGTCATGACCACAGATGGTGATGTTATCCAGATAGGGAAATGTGGCCTGCAGTTGGTACTGGTCCACCATCCGGTCCATTTCCCTCTGGAAGACAGAGACACCATTCGTGACACCGAAAGGGACGCGCAGGAAGTGATAGAGCCGGCCGCCCGCCTCGAAGGCGGTGTAGGGGCGGTCCTCTGGGCAGATGGGGAGCTGGTGATAAGCGGATTTCAGATCTATTGTCGAGTACACCTTATACTGAGCAATCTGGTTGACCATATCCGCGATGCGGGGTAGGGGGTATGCGTCAAGCTGCGTAAACCTATTGATGGTTTGACTATAGTCCACCACCATCCTATTTTTCTGCCCAGTCCGAACAACAACCACCTGGGCCCTCCAAGGGCTTGTGCTCGGCTCAATGATCCCCTCCCTGAGCAGCCGCCGCACCTCCGACTGAATGAAGGCCCGGTCCCCCGCGCTGTACCTCCTGCTTTTGGTTGCCACAGGTTTACAGTCGGGGGTCAGGTTGGCGAACAGCGGTGGGGGAGGGATCTTGAGAGTGGAGAGGCTGCAAGTGTCGGTAGCGCAGCTGTTGGCTTGGTTCTGGATGGGATGTGTGTGTCCGTGTGTGTGTGTGGTCAGTAGCGGGGTATGTGAAGAAGTCCCACAAAACTGAGGATTCTTGACAGTGAGTGGTGGGAGGGGCCCGTCGTATACCATAGTCACACTTTCGAGATGGCTCTGGAAGTCCAGCCCCAATAGCACAGGTGCACACAGATTAGGCATGACCAGCAGTTCAAAGTCCCGATATACTGTGCCTTGCACCACCAAAGTCGCTACACAACCCGCCCGGATGTCTGCGGACTGCGACCCAGAGGCCAAATGGAACCTCCGACTGACCGGCCGCGTTGCAAGTCCGCAGCGTTGCACTGTGTCCGGGTGAATAAAACTCCCAGTGCTGCCCGTGTCAAACAGTCATCCAGTCCAATGCCCCTCCACCTGGATGTCCATCATGGATCTTGCAAGCTGGTGTGGGGCGCTTTGGTCGAGAGTCACAGTGGCCAGAGTTGGATCGCCGTCGGGGTACCCGGTCAGCATCGGAGGGTCGGGGGCGGGGCATGCTGACGCCGACAAAGATGGCCGCTCACATCCGGGGTACCCGGTCAGCATCCGAGGATCGGGGGCGGGGCGTGCTGACGTCGACAAAGATGGCCGCCCACATCCCGGCATGCAAGATGGCGGCCCCCACGTTTCACCCGCAGCGCTGCACTCCGCTCGAGGTTGAGACTTACAGACCTTGGCGAAGTGGCCCCGCTTTCCGCAGCTGGAGCAGGTCGCTTCTCGCGCTGGACAGCATTGTCGAGGATGTTTCTTTTGGCCACAGAAATAACAAAGCACGAGTTTCTTACGGGCCACAGCCGTGGTCTGGGTCGGGGAGCTCGTGGAATCGCGACTGGCGGCGGCGTTGGCGAATTCGCTCCCGGGACCCGGCGGTGGCGGGGTCTGAGGCGTCCACGAAACCGGCGGGGAATCGCGCGACTGGACAGCGTCGGCGTTATGCCGCGCAGCTTCTAGAGCGTTGGCCTTCTCTATCGCCGAGCTTAAGGTAAGATCCGAGTTCTCCAGCAGCCGCTGGCGCATGTACACTGACCTCAGTCCCGTCACAAAGGCGTCTCGCACCAGCAGCTCCGCATGCTGTTCTGCCGTGAGCGTCTTGCAGTCACAAGCTCGGACGAGTGTCTGTAGTGCTCGGAGAAACTCAGCGCACGATTCGCCAGGCCGCTGTTGCCGGGTAGCTAAGCGATGTCTTGCGTAGACGGTGTTCACCGGCCGCAGGTACTGTCGTTTGAGGGCGTCCAGTGCCCCTTCGTAGGTCGGCAGGTCCCGGATAAAGGAGTAAACTTTGGAGGAGACCCTCGAGAGTAGGATTCTGTGCATAACGGCGGGTTCAGTCGCACGAAGCTCCGCCAAGTACGATTGGAAGCATGCAAGCCAGTGTTCAAAAGCGAGAGCTGCGTCAGGGTCTTGAGGGTCCAAATCCAACCGGTCCGGACGCAAAACGGGTTCCATGTTTTAAAACTTCCAGTCAATAAAATTGATGCACCATCAATAACTCACACTGAGACGTAGGCGAGATATCGGCTTTTATTGACTGGAAGAAGGAACCAGGAGTGAGTGTCTATCATACAAGGTCCTGGAGACTGAGGCCGATCTTCAGGCCGCAGGTCTCCTTTATACAGGGGCCTGTGGGAGGAGCCACAGGAGCAGTCAGCAGGGGCGTGTCCTGACAGGCACATAGTTCACCACACCCCTTTACATAAACAACTGGGGTTCCAGCAGTGAACCTTGTGATACCCCACTAGTCACCGCCTGCCAATCTGTTCTATTCTATTCCCACTCTTTGCTTCCTGTCTGCCAACCAATTCTCTATCCACATCAATACCATACCCCCAATACCGTGTGCTTTAAGTTTGCACACTAATCTCCTGTGTGGAACCTTGTCAAAAGCCTTTTGAAAATCTAAATATACCACATCCACTGGCTCTCCCCTATCCACTCTACTAGTTACATCTTCAAAAAATTCTATAAGATTCGTCAGACATGATTTTCCTTTCACAAATCCATGCTGACTTTGTCTGATTATTTCATCTCTTTCCAAATGTGCTGTTACCTCATCTTTGATAACCGACTCTAGCATTTTCCCCACCACTCATGTCAGGCTAACCGGTCTATAATTCCCCGGTTTCTCTCTCCCTCCTTTTTTAAAAAGTGGGGTTACATTAGCCAACCTCCAATCCTCAGGAACAAATCAAGAATCTAAGGAGTTTTGAAAATTTATCACTAATGCATCCACTATTTCTTGGGCAACTTCCTTAAGCACTCTGTGATGCAGACCATCTGGCCCTGGGGATTTATCTGCCTTTAATCCCTTCAATTTACCTAACACCACTTCCCTACTAACATGTATTTCCCTCAGTTCCTCCATCTCACAAGACCCTCGGTCCCCTACTATTTCCGGAAGATTATTTATGTCCTCCTTAGTGAATACAGAACCAAAGTAGTTATTCAATTGGTTTGCCATGTCCTTGTTCCCCACGATCAATTCACCTGCTTCTGACTGTAAGGGACCTACATTTGTCTTAACCAATCTTTTTCTTTTCACATATCTTTTTCTTTTTACAGTCAGTTTTTATGTTCCCTGCCAGCTTTCTCTCATAATCTTTTTTTCCCTTTCCTAATTAAGCCCTTTGTCCTCCTCTGTTGGACTCTGAATTTCTCCCAGGCCTCAGGTGTCCTGCTTTTTCTGGCTAATTTGTATGTTTCTTCCTTGGAATTGATAGCTGCATTAATGAGCAGGTGTACCTAACAAAGTGGCCGCTGAGTGCATAAACAAGTTTAAAATATCCCACTGTCAGTAGCATTGCTCATTCAATTGAGAATTAATTATTTTGTGTCGTGTTGTTGATAACAAATTACGTCAAGTAATCTGATCCAGATCAAAGGCTGAAGAATGACGTTTACACATTATGGTTGACTGGGGGTTGTGATACTGATTTGCATTTGTGTCCATGTGTTTATTCACGCAGATTATTTTCTTTTGTTAAAAATTGTAAAGCTAAAATCCGGGGCAAGAGCTTTGGAGAGAATTCTCTTTTTGCTCTCTGGTTATCAGTATTGTGTTGCTGTGCATCGTAACTTCCTCTTTTAATAATGTGTCGATAATTGCGGTATAATTGCACCTACTTTCATTTTCAAATTAAGATGCACTCAGGGTGGAATCGAGTAGAAATCAGTTACTGCTCCTCCAGCTGATAAAATAGTAATTAGCATTTTTTGATTAAATTTGAAGTAATTTTTATCCATCAATTCCTGCTTTTAAACAATTAACTATAATGAATATTTATATAGCAGCTTGTGAAGGATTTTTCTCACGTAGGACTTTTCACTTGATATATCTTGGCTCCAGTTGCTTCCATTTAATAGCGTACCATTAAAGGTTTCCGGTAGAGTTGATGCTCTATTGTCACATTGCACATTTCCTTACCACACGCCGTTTCAGCCGTATCTGTCCATTTCCCCACTAGTCCCTAACATCCCCCAGTCCCCCTGAGATTTAGAGGACTGTTCGGCATGCAGATACTTAATGTTAGTGGGTTTTGGAAAGAGGTGTCAGCTAGCTATCTGTTGTTTATCTAAGAGAAACCCACTTGTGAGACTGGTCAGCCTCAGATGTCCAAATGCTGTTCGTTTGCTGGCCTGTACAGCTTTATATCGGTATTAATATTGTCTTATTATTGTTACTTATACCATAATACAGTGAAAAGCTTGAATTGCAGACTGTTGCATTGCAATTTTACACACTAGGGGTAACTTGCAAGGGCTAATTATCAACTGGCATATTTTTGAAATGCGGGAGGGTGCCTGCGCGTTCAGTGAAAATGCAGACAGTCAGAGAGAAAAGATGCAAGCACCACACAGATAACACCAGAGATTAAGATTGAAGCTGTGATGTAGCAAAAAAGCACCCAGCATTCTACAGAATTTGTATAAATGTTATTAGAGTCCAATGCAGGGTTAAGAACACCCAAATTACTGACACATATGAATGAGCTACCATAATATTGTTAATTCAGAAGTATGTACATATTCATTGTACATGTTCATTCCTACAATTTTAAAGCTAGTCACCCCCTCACCCGTCTCCCTCTCTCACTCTTCCCCCCCCCCTCTCCCTATCCACTTTTAGTAATTGTTCTTTCTTATCAGTCTTGTATGCTATTGATGCCATATGGTACAATAATGTGGAGATATGGTTACTGCAGCCAGTGATTTTTGTGCATTTTCCATTTTACAAACAAATTTGACATATGGACATCTGTAAGAATGGAACCTGTTTGTTAACCAGGGACAGCACCGCAAGAGGGAGCACCTCTGCTTCTGGAGAGGGAGGGGCTGGGTTGTGTGAGGAAGCCCCTCAGTTATTGCAGTGTTGTACCACCCAAAGGGGCAACACTTCTATCCATATTAAGGAATGTAACAGAGCAGTAACAAAAGTATTGTCTGTGAATTTAAGAATTGAAAAGGTGTTGCACAGTCTATTTTTGTACATTTTTATTATGACTAAAGTTTTATTCTGATATATAAAAATCTACAGGGAGATCTGTGATGGCCTGATAAAGGACAGAATTGACACATAGAGTAACTGTGGAGCTTGCTATTTTCTTTGTTTATTAATGATGATACTGATCCAACTGCTATAGTAGTAGGGAGGAATGGAGGGGAGGAACTTGTAGAGAGGGATGTTCCTGTACCAGAACAGAACATTCTGACTCGTGTATCTGAGATGAGTAGAGGGCAGACCTCTCTGCCGATCACTACATGGGAGCTTTATTTAGCCTAGCTGGCTCTGTAACATAGCAGGTAGTGCATTGCTTTAACCGGGGTTCAATATCCACCGCTGTCTGTAAAGAGTTTCTATGTTCTCCCCATAACCATCTGAGTTTCCTCCGGGTTCTCCAGTTTCTTGCTAAGTTCCAAGGATATACGAGTTTGTGTTAGTGAGTTGTGGGCATGCTGTTCTTCTTTTCTCCCATACTGATGAAAGGTCTCAGCCCAAAACAGCATCTCTTTACTCTTACAGATGCTGCCTGACTCCAGCATTTTGTGTGTGTGTGTGTGTGTGTGTGTGTGTGTGTGTGTGTGTGTGTGTGTTTTCCAGCACCTGCAGATGTTGTCTGCTACGTTGATGCTGGAAACGTGGTGACACTTGAGGGCTGTACCAGCTCAATCCTCGCAGATCTGATTTGACACATTTCACTGTACGTTTCGATGTACAGGTGACAAATAAAGCTCATCATTAAAAGATCTTTAATCCTTATCCTGAACACTTTTCTGCATGATTATTATTCTGTTCCTGATGTTTGTATTGTTCCTCGACACATTTCTCCATCCAATTCCTGTTCATTATTTAGCTATTTTCAATAAAATCCAATTAGATTTCCAGATCCTTACTGTCTTGCAATCTGCATGAACTGCTGGTTTGATGCCTTTATTGCTGCCATTATGCTTCTGTTCTGTAATGGTATTTCCTCCCTCCCCCACCCTTCCTTTCCCTTTTGCCTCCTAAATGTTTTGTATCATCTATTATTTCTTTGCTAATTGAATTCAATGGTTATAAGGCATCCCTTTAATGTTGAAATAGTTTAAAAGAGGCGGCATGGCAGTGTAGCAGTTAAGGCTGATTTATACTTGTGCATCGTGTCTACGCCGTAGGTGTCGTGTATCCTACGCCGTACCTACGCAGTAGGGTGACGTGCACCTCTCTAGAAAAGTTACTCGCGCGTCTTGGTGACGCAAACCGCAACAAATGTGATTGGTCCGCTTGGTAGCATCATATTTCCAACTACATATTTCCGGTTGCTTCTTCTCCGCCATGTTTGTAGGCTGTGTGTACATCGATACAAAATAAGTGAACCAAATCGTCAAATCTACCTGCCCACATGTGAAGATGTTTGAAATACATTTCCTCGTCCATGTCTCTCATGAAGAAACTCAACACAGTGGCATAGGAACCCCATCGCCAACTAGTGTTTTGGCGTACACTAACCCATGCTCGCTACGGCGTAGAGTGACGCAGAAGTGAAAATCAGGGTTGCGGCGTAGCCCGTATGCACAAGTATAAATCAGTCTTTAGTGTAACACCATTACAGCACCAGTGACCCAGGTTTGATATTCGCCGCTGTCTGTCAGGAATTTGGACATTTTCCCTGTGGCCATGTGTAAAGTGAATGCAAGCAGGCCTTTTTCCCTTGAGGTCGGGTGAAACGAGAACTAGAGGCATAGGTTTCGGGTGAAATATTTCAGAGGAATTGGAGGGAGAATTTTGTTGCTTAGAGGGTGGTGTAAGTGTGGAACAAGCTGCCAAGGGAAATGGTAGATGCAGTTTCAATTATAACATTTAAGAGAAGTTTGGATAGGTACCTGGATGAGAGGGGTATGGAGTGCTGTGGTCCGGTGTGGGTGGACCAGGCCAACATGGTCTGTGTGTGCCGCACGGCCAGTTTTTGTGCTGTATTGCTCAATGTGCCTATGACTATAAACTCATGCAGGTTAGTTGTTTAATTGGGTGGCACGAGCTCATTGGGCAAAAGGGCCTGTGAATGTGCTGTATTTCTAAATAAAAATAAAAACTGGTGCAGCTGATAGAGACACTGCCTCTGAACACCATAATTCCTGGGTCGGTCCTGGCCTTAGGTGCTGTCTGTGTGCAGTTTGTATGTTCTCCCTGTGAGCATGCAGGCTTCCTCTGGGTGCTCTGGTTTCCTCCAATATCCCAGTGATACGTAGGTTAACTGGTCACCATAAACTGTTCCTCATGTTAGGTTAGTGGTAGAGACTGGACTACTGATGAGAATGTGGGAGAACAAATAGATAAATGGGATTAGCGTAAATAGCTGGTTGATATTTGGCAAGGACTTGGTAGGCCCAAGAGTGTGTGCCTGTGCAGTATGGCTGTATGACAAATTACTTCATCCATTTTGACCCCCCCCCCCACTTCATCCTAACAATACACATGTGATGCACTGGAGATGCAAGGGAGAGGATGCTGGAAATATGGATCAATATAAACAAAAAGCTAGAGGAACTCAGTGTGACAGGCAGCATCTATGAAGGGAAATCACTTCATCCTAACAATACTCATATGATGCACTGGAGATGCAAGGATGCTGGAAATATGGATCAATATGAACAAAAAGCTAGAGGAACTCGGTGTGACAGGCAGCATCTATGAAGGGAAATGAACAGTCAACATCTCATAGAACAGTATATCACAATATAGGCCATTGACCCACAAATATTGTGCCAATATTTAAAACTTGCTCTAAGACCAATCTAACCCTTCCTTTCCCCACAGTCCTTCATTGTATTTTTGCCCATGTGCCTTTCTAAGAGACCTTTAAGAGTCTTTAATGAATCTGCTTCTGCCACCACCCCTGGCAACACGTTCCATACACCCACCACTTTCTCTGTAAAAAGCCTACGTCTGGTGTCCCCCTAACCTTGTCTACAATCACCTTAAAGTTATGCTCCTTCGTGTTAGTCAATTTCTCCCTGGGAAAAGGGCACTGCCTGATCATGAAGGGTCTCAGGCCATAGGGTAAATATTCGTTTACCCCCTTGGATGCTGCTGCCCTGCTGGGGTGCTCTTGCATTTTGAGTTTGTTGACGTGTTTAAAATGTTTTATTTTGTTACTCCCCTTTTTAGGAAAGGGGTAAACCTTTTGCAGGTTGTTTGTTAGTATTTGTGAATGGTCTTTCACTGATTCCATTGTATTTATTTGTTCTACTGTGAATGCCTGCAAGGAAAGGAATCTCAGGATTGTATATGGTGACATACATGTGCTGTAATAAGAAATTTACTTTGTACTTTGAAAGCTTTATAGCCAAGAAATTTACATAACCGAGAATGTCTCAGTCTATTCCTCATTCTCTTTCCTTGTTCCTTTAGATTTTTTTTTTGATAAATTAGTTTTTCTAATGTTACTGAATTACTGTGTTACTTAGAACTAACTCTACACGCTGCCCTATTCAGTGGTATGGTCCCTCTCTGCTTTGACACTGGCAAGTATGCCCCATAAAGCAGTATCCTCTTATTTTGAAAGCCACCCCTTCAGAGGAAACTTTCCTTCTCTACTTGGCCTCATGGCAACAAAGAAGTGTGGTTAATAATTTGAGATCATTATTTCTGAGTTTGTTGTGTATAGTGAGGGAGGACGAGGAAAACCTGAGGGATAGAGCAGTTGGTCTCACTTAATCGTAGGAAGATAATGTAATCTCTACAGAATATGTGACTGAAGGCCATGAAGATGCAGGAAGTGTAATGACTGAATAGGGAGCATGATTTCTATAACGCTATGTTAAGCCTAACTAATCCTAGGGAACTCATTGAAGTGGTAGCAGTCAACTATGACAGATCTGATACATTTGGATTTATCAAAGCCCTTGGATAAAATACTGTGTTGTAGGCTCGTCGTTATGGCTATGGTATGTGGAGTGGGGAAGTTTGATGAATGAAGAGTCACATTAGCTAAAGCTACAGGAAGTAGAGGAGAAAGAGAAAAATCAGAATTAGTAGCTGAAATATTATCTCTGACATGCTCCTCTTTTGGGGTGTGGGAAGGCAGGGAGACCTCCAGCATCACTGACTACTACACCTATAAGAAATGCCTCCAGTTTCCGGTAAGATGGTGTTGTGTTTTGACGCAGTGACCTTTCTGGGTCCAAACAAAAGTGCAGTTGTTCATTCCTTTATGTATTTTTTATGATTTCAAGTCTCTGCTGGACATCAAGAACATCAGATATGGCATGTGTATCCCACCAGTGAGTTGCTGGTTAAATTGGAGCTGGAGTTTTTGGCCACCATGTTGGAGACTGTTTCAGCCACCCAGGTGGACATGACCCAACAAACAGTCGAAATGTATGGGGTGGATGTTTCTCTTGTAATCACAAGACCCTTTTGGACACTGGTAATGTAAAATACTGTAAGTCTGAATGGGGAGGCTGATGGCGGGGGAGCTGCGTTGCCGCGGTTGTTGCACAGACGAGGACCCCATGCCTTGGGGTCGCCAACAAAGGATACACCAGAACTGGCTATGTGTTGCTGGATTCAGCACTGAGTTGAGACCTGGCTCTTCCCATCGATGCTGCTATCCAGTGTTCACTCCCAGGAAAACGAGCTGGATTGTGTTTGTCTATGGTTGCAGTTGCACATAATGAGAAACTGCTGTGCCTTGTTCTTGCAGAAACATGGCTCCAGGACAACATTCATACGTCATCATTCTAACCGGCTGTGACACTCAAGAACTTGGCTGTATTTTTATTATCATTTATATTATTATTGTTGTAACTATGTTTTCCTGCTGTCATAACTGTGTAATATGTGCTGTGTGTGACTGTAACTGTGTATTGCCCTTTTGGCTCAGAGAAATGCTGTTTCGTTTGGCTGTATTCCTGTGTATGGCTGAATGACAATTGATGGCTGCAGACTGTGTTAAGGAGTTGGAGCTGGAACTGGATGAACTCATGGTAGCATTCATGGCTTCATGGACGGTTCAGAAATCTGAAGGTATTGGGAAACAAAGTGTTCCTAAGACATTGAGTTTGTGTCTTCAGACTCCTAAACTTCCTGTCTGGATGGTAATAACAAGAAGAGAGCACTTCCCGGATGGTGGAGGTTCTTAATAGTGAGTGCAACCTCCTTGAGGCACCATCTCTTGACGATGTCCTCGATGATGGGGAGGGTTGTGCCCATGATGGAGCTGGCTGAGTCTAGAACCTTCTGCAGTCTCTATTGATCCTGTGCATTGGAGGTTCCATACCAGGATGTGATGCAACCTGTCAAAATGCTCTCCACTGCACATCAATAGAAATTTGTAGGAAGCTTTGATGTTGTACCAAATCTCCTCAATCTTGTAACAAAGTAGAGTTGTTGGTGTGACGACTTTTTGATTGCATCAATGTGTTGGGGTGTCTGAGATGTTGACAACCAGGAAATTGAATCTGCTCACCTTTTCCACCACTGACCTCTCAGATAATTATTCTGACTGGAGAAATAAATGGGAACAAAGTAGAAAGAAGGTGTTCCCCAGTCTACACTGGAATCATCTCATACATGATTTACATTGATGGTTTAGATAAGAGACACATAATAAACATTTATGTACTACTTATCTAAGCAATTAGAAAGGCTCCAGAGGAGGTTAATGAAAATTATCCCAGGAATGAACGGGTTAAAGCAGAGGTTAATGGGTTCTTGATTAGTAAGGGCATCAAAGGTTATGGGGAGAAGGCAGGAGAAGGGGGATGAGAGGGGAAATAAATCAGCTATGATTGAATAGCAGAGCAGACTGAATAGGCCAAATAACCTAATTCTCCTCCTCCTGTATGTCTGATGTTCTTATAATGCTGGTAGCATTTTGATAAAACTGCAGAGGTAATCGCTCCTGTGGGTTCTTGTCAACCACATCAGAGGTTAATAAAAGGAGAGGAGGTAGATCTATGGTAAGAGGCAAGAGGTTTAGAGGGGACGTGAGGGGGACTATTACTGCTCTGAGTACCTAAAATGCACTGCCAGAGAGAGTGGTGGAAACAGAGGCTGAGGGCATTTAATTGGTGTCTCAATAGACACAAGAATGAGCTATGGGCTACAGTTAACTGCTAGAAGATGGGATTAATATAATACCATAAAACATTGGAACAGCACCAGGCCATTCAGCCTATCAAATTTGCTTCATCATTCCATCACAACTGACTATTATCCCCTCTCAACCCTATTCTCCTGCCTTCCCAGTGCAACCTCATGCAGGCTCATAAACAGAAGAATATGCTTCATGCTGAGAAAGTGTGCAACAACACAAAGCAATGTTGGCAAACTTGGAGACTGAGCAATATCGCGATCAGTTGGACTTCATATAAGTAAATATGTTAGAAAATAAGAACGAGATTAAAGAGAAAAGGGATCTTGGGATGCAGGTAAATAAATCATTAAAATTAGCATAGATTTCTGTGCAGTCAACATGAACAATGAGACACGGCGCCTCTGGTGGAAACGCCCCACAGAGATTCTTAAAGAGACATTCAGAGAAAGATTGAATGGATTGGACCCATTTCCTTTAGAAATGCTTGGGGGGGGGGGTAGATTCCAAAGCAAGTGACCATTAATAAGTATTTTAGTTGGAGAGTAATTAGAATGTGCGGTGCTGTACCACAGGAAGTGGTTGAGGCAAATAGTGGAGGTACCTCCAGAAGAAGACTAGGCATGTACAGAGAGAGAGAGAAAATGATCCACTGAGATAAGATAGATAGACTAGGAGGAGACTAATATGGTCGATCAATAAAGGCATAATAATATGGGTTGAATAGACTAAATCTATGTTTGTTACATTTATTTCCAGATAAAAATTGGTTGATGAGGAGTATGCTGGGCTTTCACGGAGTAAAGATTAGCATTATTTGTTATGTGCATCAAAACATAGTGAAATGTGTCTGATTCATTTATTTATCACATACACATGAAAACATACAGAAAAGTGCATTAACAACCAACTCATCCTATGGATGTGTGGCGCTGTAAGTGTAACGCAGAACATAAAACACAAGCAGCAATACAACAGCAAATTAAGCCTCCGTTCCTCCCTTCCACGCACCCATACACACACGTGCACACATTTCTCAACCCCAGGAGAGTCCAGCACCTTGGGCCTCCAGCCAGCTCCAGAGGACTTGCAAATTCACAGACATTGTCTGACCCAACCCACCACTTTGATTTAATGAACTGAAATCTCACAGTGCTTTTCCTGCTCTGTCAATACACCAACACACCGTTGATTGTCATTCCTCCGCCAGGCGAAATGGTTTCACTCTACCCCTTTGGGCCTTTTTAACACCTGAAATGGACCACGAATGAGTACCCTGAAGTTGGAAGATGTGCATCATTATCTGTTGCTTGCCATGGGTCTGTGGAGCTGTGTAATGCTGGAGAAGATGTAACTGGCTGAGCATTGAATGAAGCAGCAAGTTATTTGTCTGTTTGACATTCTAATTGTCTTAGCAAACTTTTCATTAAATTTGATGTATTTTGATCTCTTTGCAGAAATTGAACAATTCCAGGATAGCGACACAAAGAAGGAAGAAGAGAAGCAATACCTTGATATTATCAGCAACAAAAACATTAAACTTGCTGAGCGAGTGCTGATCCCAGTAAAACAATATCCAAAGGTACGAACAGCATAATCAGTCTCTTCCTATGGCATATACTTGCCTCCGCACTGAACCAATAATAACTGCTTGATGTGTTTGTTTTCTATATGCTGTAAGTTATATGAAATTTATGGCATTGCAGTGACCCATTTTTGGGCCTAAACTTCGAGATTATGGCTCATATATGCTATCCTTTGACTTTCTCTCAACAAACGTCAATTACAGGATCCACTTTTCCTCCCTGTTACATGGAGTGGCTACAGAAAAGGCACATGTGTGAGTAGGATGAGCACATCAGGTAGAAAAGAGGAAAGATCAGATGAAGGAGAATGGGGTGAGGATAGGAAGGATGTTATTAACATGGAACGAATGCAGAAAAGATGCATAGGGTTGTTACTGGGTCTGTACTCACTGAAGTTTAGAAAAATGAGGGGAGATCTCATTGAAACCCATCAAATACTAAACTGCTGAGATTGAGTGGATGTGGTGAGGATGTTTCCAATAGTGGAAGAGTCTAGGACCAGAGGGCACAGCCCCAGAATTACTTCTGAACAGTGATGAGAAGGAATTTCTTTAGCCAGAGAGTGGTGAATCTGTGGAATTCATTGCCCAGACAGTTGTGGAGGCCAGGTGAGTGGGTATATTTAAAGCAGAGGTTGAATGGTTCTTGATTAATCAGGACATCAAAGGTTAACAGAAGGAGGCAAGAGAATGGGGTTGGAAGGGATAATAAATCAGCCATGATGGAATGGTGGAGCAGTCTTGATAGGGCAAATGGCCTAATTCTCTTCCTGTCTTTCTTGGTTTTATGGCTGGGACTTTTTCCCCAGGTGTGTAGAATTCTGAGGGTGACCATGAAGGGCACAGTCAACAAAATCTGCAGATGCTGGAAATCCAAGCAACATGCACAAAATGCTGGGGAACCTCTTCAGACCTAAGGAGAAGAGTAAACAGTCGATGTTTCAAGCCAAGACCCTTCATCAAGACTGGGGAAAAAAATGAGGTTAGAGCAAGAAGGTGGGGGGAAGGGAGGAAGATGTACAAGGTGGTGTGTGATAGGTAAAACCAGGAGGGGAGGGGTAATTCCCCCTCCCCCTCACTTCACCATTCCTATTTCCCTCTCTCTCGTCCTTATCTACCCATCACCTCCCTATGGTGCTCTTCTCCCTTCCATTTCTTCCCTGGTCTTCTAGGCTCTCCTATCAGATTCCTCCTTCTCCAGTCCTTTATCTCTTTCACCTATCAGCTTCCCAGATCTTTACTTACCATTCCTTCCCCTCCCCCCAAGTTTCACCTGTCATTTACCACCATGTTCTTCTTCCTCCCCTCCCCCCCACCTTCTTGCTCTAACTTCTCATCTTTTTTTTCAGTCCTGTTGAAGGGTCTTGGCCCGAAACGCTGGCTGTTTACTCCTTCCCATAGGTGCTGTCTGGCCTGCTGGTTCCTCCAGCATTCAGTGTGAATGGTCACAATGTTCTTTCCCAAGATAGGAGAGTCTAAACTATAGGACATAGAATTAAAGTGAGAGAGGACAGATTTAAAGGAAATCTGAAGGGCTGATTTTTTTTTTCTGCACAGAGGGTGGTGGGGAAATGGATTGAGTTTCCAGAGGAGGTGGTAGAGGTGGCTGCACTTAAGACAATTGGACAGCTACATGAACAGGAAAGTTTTAGAGGGATACGAGAAAGGCAGGTAGATCTGACTAACTCAGATAGGCAACTTAGCATAGATTAGATAGGCCAAAGGGCACGTTTCTGTGCTGTCTGACTCTGAGAAGCAATGTTTGTAATTCAGCAGAATTGCCTGATACTCTCCTGTAACTACCTGGTACTTGTTTGCAATACTGTATTTTTCCAACGTCTCTGTAATGTTCACCTCAATTACTTCCTGTGGCACTCATTTCTAGCCACTCCTTGTATTCCTCCAGTCTGCTGTATCACATTTATTACGAACAAGCATATAGTAAGGCCTCTAGTTTTGTTCTCTTCCACAAACAGAAAAATCTGTCAAAGAATTCACCCCATTGTCAATAGCACTGAAGGCACTGTGTAGTCACCACATTGCTGGCAACTTCTTATGATATAGGAAGAGACTATTTGGCCGACCAAGACTATGGCAGCTCATTGAAAGGTGAAGCTTTCCATTGCCAGGTGCTGTTACCTATGCTCGCTTGAAATGCATCGCTGGGATGTTTCTGGGATACATCTATATAAACAAAAGGTGAATGAAACGTGTAGTGGAATATTAAAGGAGTAGGCAATAGCCTGGAAAATCTGCTGGTCTGGCGCTACCTCTGTCCGGAGCGTGCTGCATTAATGGGGTTTCTGTATAGCTGCAAGATTGGAAGTTATATGATGTACAGTACATAGTATTTCAGCGAGTAGAAGTGAACGCTGTCCATTTCACTCTTAAGGGCACCTGAGTCAATCTGCTCAGCCACCTTTCCACCTTCTCACCCTCTCTAGGTGAAGCAGCTTCTCAGTCATTTAATACAGGTAAAAATACAGCCAGACCATTTCAGAACTTTGTCCTAGGAAGGAATTGCTGCTTCTCTCTCCACTCATAACACGCTTCACTGGCTTACTGTTTCAGCTCCCACCGTAACTCACTTCATTGTCATGAGTTGCCTATGCTCCTGTTGACTTGTGCTCTCTACGATTTGTCACTGTTTCAACCATCCTTCACTTTAACTTCTTTCTAGCTATTGATTTTTTTTAAAGAATCCATTACTTTCCGTGGCTGGTGTAGCTGGCCACCTGTTGTGATCAGTCAACCTTTTCCACACCTTCTCTGAATGTTCTCCTTTGAATTTGTTCCAGCCTATTTATCAACAGTTCACCCTTCACCCCTGTGCAAAATATCTGATGTGGGTTTGATATTAAAATTCCCAGTCTTCTGCATATCTCTGTGTCCTTTCCTCTCCATATTCCTTCCACAGTCTCACCACCCTTCAAAAAGACCTCAGTGCCACATTCCCAGTGTCTCAAGTGTTCTCATGCTGACTTCAACTGCTGAGCCCCTCACATTTGGAATTTGTTCCCTCTTCACTTCCTCATCAGGGATCCCCACCACCCAGGTCATGCTCTTTTCTCGCTGCTGGCATCAGGTAGAAGGTACAAGAGCCTCAGGATTTGCACCATCAAGCTCAAGAGCAGGTACTCACCCACACCATCAGGCTCTTGAATAAAAGGGGATAACTACACTCACTTGCCCATCCATTGAGATGTTCCCACAACCAGTGATCTCACTTCAAGGACCTTTTAACTTGTTATCTCATGTTCTCGTTATTTATTGATATTTATTTATTATTTATTTACATTTACATTTGCATTCGCACAGTCGGTTGTCTTCTGCACTGGTTGATCTTTCATTGATCTTGTTTTAGTTACTATTCTATAGATTTGTATGCCCGCAGGAAAATGAATCTCAGGGTTGTATGTGGTGACACATTTGTACTTTGATGACAAAATTTACTTAAAAATTCACTTTAAAATGTTACTGCAAAGCTGGAACATCAGGGATTTGTTTTTGTTGCTTGCCCTAATATTTCCCATTTCATTAGTATTTTGTGAGAAACACTAAGACAAATTCCAATGCAATGAAATACATAAATATAAATGCTAATCAAGAAGACTGTGGATGCTGAAAATCTAAAACAAAAACAGAAAATTTTGGAGATACTCTGCAAGTCATGACGGCTGCATCCATGGGAAGAGAAAATGAGTTAGTGTCAGAGATTCTTCATTAGAACTGGGAAGGAGACAGAACAATCCTGTTAATTTGGCATGGAGAATGCATGGGATTGTTAGTCCATGTGAGTCTGGAATTCAAAGCTTGAAGTTCAAAGTCCTGTGATCGGTGAGTCCAAGGGTTGATACTGAAGGTTAAATCCCAAAGGTCAAAGACCGATGTTGGTGAGTTTAGAAGCTAAAGTCCGATGGTCAAGCCTCATGGATCGGGGGCTCTGAAAGTCAAAGATCCGATGTTTGTGAGTCTGGGCCAGGGATTGGAGGTTGGAAGTCCAGAGAAGGCCTATCCCAAAGTTTAGGCTTGTCTGTGTGTGGGAGAAAGAAAAGGGATTCTCTTGTGTTATACTGCTGAACATTGTAGGCATGCTATGTGGCACCGGAATGTATAGCAACACTTGTAAATTCTTAGGTTATATTCATTGCTAATGCAAACGACACACACACAATTCACTATATTTTTGATGTACCATTCAAGTGATAAGTAAATGAAATGGATTCTGATTAGAGGAGGGGGAAACTTCTGATTAGGTAATATCAGGGTTGATACCGGATAAGCTGTATGTAATCAAGGTAATCATGTTAATGGGTGAACGAGAAGTCAGTGGGAGAGAAGGAGAAAGAAGAACTGCTGGATGTGGAGGTGATGAAATTCAAAGCAGGAAGACATAACTGGCAGTTCAGACTGGGCACACACTCCACTTCCAGAGAAAAAGGCAAATAAATAAAAAAGGGAAAAAAGAAAATAAACTGAGCCCAATAGGTGACTGATACTTGAAATCATAGAATTCAATATTAAGTCTAAGAGGCTACAGCATTCCCAGATGGGAGGTCACTGTTGTTCCTCAAGCTTGCTTTGGGTCTTGTTGCATTACAGCAGAGAGGTCAGAGTGGAATGGGATGCTGAGTTAAAGTGACAGACAATGGGAAGCTCAGGGCTGTCCCTGTGGGCTGAATACAGGTCTTCACAAATAAAATAACCCAGCAAATGTTTGGTCTCCCTAGGTGAAGAAGAGACCAGACTGTGAACACCAAATGCAGTGCACTATACATACAGTACAGTATGCAGTAACCACTTTATTAAGTACACTTGTACACCTGCTCCTTAATGAAAATAGCTAATCACCAAATCATGTGGCAGCAACTCAGTGCATGAAAGCATGCAGATATAGTCAAGAGGTTCAGTTGCCGTTCAGACCAAATATCAAAATGGGGAAGAAATGTGATCTAAGTGACACTTCAATGATTGTTGGTGCCAGATGGGGTGGTCTGAGTATCTCAGAGGCTGCTGATCTCCTGGGATTTTCACACACAACAGACTTGAGTTTACAGAGAATGGTGTGAAAAACAAACATCCAGTGAGCGGCAGTTCTGGGGGCGAAAATGCCTTGTTAATGAGAGAGGTCAGAGGAGACTGGCCAGACTGGTTCAAGCTGACAGGAAGGTGACAGTAACTCCAAATAACCATGTGTTACAACAGTGGTGTGCAGAAGAGCATCTCTGAACACACAGCATGTCAAACTTTGAAGTGGATGGGCTCCAGCAGCAGAAGACCACAAGCATACACACAGTGGTCACTTTATTAGGCACAGAAAGTACATAATAAAGTGGCTATTGAATGTAAATGCTAATTGTGTGTGTATAGTCTTAGATTACAAGAGACTGCACTGTACAAGATTCAGTTAAACAGCTGGAGAAAATTGAGTCAAGATTGCTTTGCAATTTGGCTGTGATTCAAATCAAGCCTGAAAGTATACATCCTGTAAATGAATGTTCCATCACCATTATATTACTTTCAATCATAAGTCCCAAGAGAGTTTATGCTGAACTCTTGTCATTTCAATGAAACTGGTTTGAGCGTCTGGATATTAATGCTGGATTCTGATCAGAGAATGGCACTACTGATCCTTCTGCACAATCACCAAGCACTCAGAACCTGGCTCAACTGGCACAGTATAAATTAGATTACAGGCAATTGTGTGACTAAATGAGATTCCTGAGAAAACCATTTGACCAGTTCCTCATGGCCAACACAAGTCGTGATCACTCCAATCCTGTTCAAATCCAGAACGAGCTGCAGCTCCAGCCAGTGTTTTCTGAGGTCAGTTTAAGATTAGCTTTATTTTTCTCTTGAACACCGAGACATACAATGAAGTGCATTGTTTGCATCAATGGCTGGTGCGCTATGAGGATTGTGCTGGGGGCAGCCTGCCAGTGTTTCCATACTTCCACCGCCAGCATAGTATGCCCACAGTTTACTAACCCTCCTTGTAATGTGTGTGGAGACCAGTGCACCTGGAGAAAATCCACAGGGTCATGGGGAGAATGTACAAACTCCTTACAAACCGCAGAGGAAATTGAACCCCAATTGTGATCCTGGGACTGTAAAACAATGTTACACTACCATGCCACCCATTTATACCGATGCCAGTCTGTTCCTGGTCATTTCAGGGCCACATTGTTAACCACAGTGCAGCTCCAGGTTCTGAATCATTCCCTTTGTCCTGGCCCTTCAAGTTAGTTCTTCTAAGGAGACTGATCTCCTTTTCAGACAATTTCCTATGACCTAAATCTTCAGTGCAGTAAAGAAGCTCTTTGTGATTGATGGACTGATAAAACATTAATATTTTAGTCTTTTAATATTTAAAATGGCCATTAAAAGGGCTGCAGTTTGAAGTAAAGATTCTTAATATTCTAATATTTTAATTGCAATTTCTGAAAATGTCAAAGTCCTACAAGAATATTTCTGGCTTGATAAGTATCAGCTCTCAGTTCGCGGGATGGCCAGTTTGTGACTGTAGATTTGCACTCTGTAAACCTGACCAGGGCAGACAGCAGAGAATAGCTCCCAGGTCAAAATGAAAAGGAACAGAAATATTCCAATTTTCGTTAAGCAGAGTTTGTCTCTGATTGGAGACAAAAGAGATAAGGCACGTCTTGATCACGAGATATGACTGCACAGATCTTGCAACAGTTGTATCCTGCTGGCTGGTTGAGAAATTACACGTTACTTTTCTCAAAAGAATGTCTTTAATCCAAAGTTCTGCAATTAGATTCTCAAAGGATGATGCCGGGCTGGTTGTACAAATTAACCCAAACATTGATTCAAGATTTTAACATTGGCATTCAATTCATTTTATCCCTCTGTGCATGAATAAGCTTGCTTCATCTTGTTGGAAAAATGTCTCATTTTTGTGATTTGATTTTCAGGATTAGGGGACTGCTATCCAGACCAGCTTTTATTACCCATCCCTAATGGCCCCAATTAAAGTGGCATACTAGGTTATTTAAGTATTAACTACCATGGGTCTGGAGTCACACATCGGTTAGCCCAGGTTGGTAGCTTCCATTTCACAAGTGGTCATAAGTGAAGATGATCAGATTTTAACAACAATTTGGTAATACCACAGTTGGTGTTGAAAGTTCCATAGGATATATGGAATTCTATATTCCACAGAAAACAGTGGTGGCACTTAGAGTCAAGGGGCTATAGAGCAAAGAAACAGACCTATTGGCCCAACTTGTCCGTGCCAAGCAAAGGTGTCATTTGCTTGAAAGAGGATCTCTGGTCTGTTAGACAGAATTCAACTTCACTAACCAAGCAACTTAACTAATGTGCCACCATCAGCGTCTCCACCAATGGACATCTCCTGAGGCAGAGGACAAGTTCTCAGGTGCTACTCACATGAATAGATGGCTGCTTTCACTACCAAAGTGAAAAAGCTGAAAGTGAAGGAAAAGTACAAGATAGAACTAGCTAGAAATACAAAAGCCCTTATAGTATAACTCCAGTAACCTAGCACCCTCAGGTCTTTGCTGGTGCTGGACTAGCAACTTTTTTGGACTATTAATTTTCACTCCTTTTAATACCTAACAATCATTCTTGTTTCATATTTATATTGATATCTTACCTACAGATTTTGAACCTGAGTTACAGATAAAAGTTGAGTAGGTTAGGCCTTTATTCTCTGGGAGAGCAGGGGATTGAGATATAAAACATAATGATGGGTATAGAAAGGGTGAATGCATGAAGGATTTCTCCTCTCAGGTTGGCTGGGACTAGAACTTAGAGGTTTAGGGTGCCAGGTGAAATATCTAAGGCGAACTTGAAGGAGAACTACTTCACTCAGGGAAATGCAATTGGGAAATGAGTTGCTAGCAGAAGTGATAGATGTGGGTTTAGTTGTTACATTTAAGAGAAGTTTGGATATGTACATGGATGGGAAGAGTTTGGAGGGATATGGTCTATGTGCATGTAGATGGGACTAGGCAGAAGACTGGGTCAGCATGGATTAGATGGACCAAAGGCCTGTTTATATGCTGTAAAATGGTATGACTGGTATGCTGCATGACAGTGTAATAATATTTCCAGTGACTCTGGCGGGTTGGAAGGGTGTGGACTCCAGCCTCTGATTTATCCATGTTTATGGCCCCAGCTCTTACCAGCCACCCCAGCTGAGGCTGCAAGCACTTTGGACTCTGGCTCTTCCCACACATTTAACTCGCAGTTAAAACAGAGCAGAGTTAGCCAAGTGTGCACTGGTCCTACAGAAGGTGAGTCCAGGCAAGCTATTGATGGTAAAGGAGACAACTGATAAATTAGTGATGTCTTGCACTGGTCTTCACTAGAGATAATACAAGTAACAACCCTGAACCAGTTGTAAATCAGTAGTGGGGTGGGTTTGGAGAGAAGGAGGAATTCAGCAAAGTTGTAGTCCTGAAAGACATGGTATCAAGCAA
The DNA here is from genome assembly GCF_030144855.1 of Hypanus sabinus. Taxonomy (NCBI): domain Eukaryota; kingdom Metazoa; phylum Chordata; class Chondrichthyes; order Myliobatiformes; family Dasyatidae; genus Hypanus; species Hypanus sabinus. The sequence goes on along the minus strand of NC_082715.1, from coordinate 83,511,181 downwards.
GCTGTGGACTGTCAAATCTCTTGGTCCTAATGGATTTTCTCCTAGAGTTTTAACAGAAGTGGCTAGTGAGATCATTTCTATGGAAAGGAATAAACACAGGAGATTCTGCAGATGCTGGAGATCTAGAATGGCACACACAAAATGCTGGAGGAACTCAGCAGGTTAGGCAACATAAACGGAGAGGAATAAAGAGCCGACATTTTGGGGCATTTCAGGTTTATTCCTCTCCATAAATGCTGCCTGACCTGCTGAGTTCCTCCAGCATTTTCGTTTGTGTTGCTCTGGATATCCAGCATCTGCAGAATCTCTTGCATTTATAGTGAGATAGTTAATGCACTGGTTTTAACTTTCCAAAGTTCCCTAGATCTGGAAAGGGTCAACTAGATTGGAAAATAGCAAGGTGGCTCCCTTGTTTGAAAGTAGAAGTCTTCAGGCCAGTTAGCTGAACCCATCATGGGGAAAATGTTAGTAGCAATTGTTATTGAGATATTACAGTAGGTCATTTTTTAAACGATGAAGATAATGGAAAAAGTCAATGTGAGGGTGGCACAGTAGTGCAACATTTTACAGCACCAGCGTCACAAGTTCAATTCCCGCCACTGTCAATAGGAGTTTGTACATTATAGGTGAGCATGTGTGTTTCCTCCCACATTTCAGAGATGTATGGATAGTAAGTTGTGGGCATTCTATTTTGGCACCAGGCATTTGGCGATACTTGGAGGTGCCCCTAGCACATCCTCAGACTATGTTAGTTGTTGATGCAAGTACGTATTTCACTGCATGTTTTGATGTACATGTGACAACTAAAGCTAACCTTTAATGAGAGAGAAATGACATCTGACTAAGTATATGTAGAGCTTTTAGGAAGTTACTTGTGCTTCACGGACACGTGGATAAAGGGAACTGGTGGATATTGTACAGTTAGATTCTTCAAAGGGATATAACAGTGTGCTGGATCAAAGGAGATGGCAGGAAATAAAAACATTGTGTAGGACTTAATGTCGAGGTGTGGATATGTTGGCTGGCTATTCTGAGGCTGTGCCCTCTGGTCCTAAACTCCCACACTTCAAAATATCCTCTCCATGTCCGCTCTATCTAGGCCTTCCAATTATCAGTAGGCTTCAGTGAGATTCTGCCCCCCGCCCCTTCATTCTTCTGAACTCCATCAAGTATAGGCCCAGAACAGTAAAACATTTCTCATACACTAACCTTTTCATTTCAGGGATCGTTCTTCTGGACTCTGTCCAATGCCAGTATACCCCTTGGTAGGTATGGATCCCAAAACTGCTCACAATACTCAAATGTGGTCTGATCAACACCTTATAAAGCCTTGGCTTTATACTCTTGTTTTTATTTTGCATGTTCTCTCCATTAACTCCATGGGTTTCCCTGGTTGGGCGGTTTCCTCCCTCCCACATCCCAAAGAGTGAAGTTTGGTGACTTCATTGTTGCCCTTGGTGAGTAACCCTTGGGAGAAGTCAGGAGGGACTTGATGAGTCATGTCAGAGAAAATAAATTATAGGGAGTAAGTGGACAATGGAGTCTGAATACACTCCTTTTTAGGCCATGAGGGAAATATGTTTATTATATTTAAAGATACAGCACATTAACACCCTGTTCTGGTCCAACGAGCTCGTGTCACCCAATGACACCCATGTTAACCTAACAGCCCGAGCAGCTTTGGAATGACCCACGTGGTCGTGGGGAGAACGTACAAACTCCGTACGGACAGCATCAAGAATTGAACCCTGGTCGCTGGCACTCTAATAGCGTTAGGATAACCGGTACGCTACTGCACCACCCAAGGAGGAAGAGCGAACGTGGGCACTGATCACTAACTCTCACGCTAATCATTTGAACTGATCCCCAGCACCAAATGTGAAGTAAGCAAAGACAAATCTGAAGCTTCTCACTTTACTGAATGGTGAGATGTAGGTTTTGTCAAGGTTCTGTTAAGATTTGAAGTCCTTGGAAATTAATTGCCTTTTCTTAAATACTATCACACAGGCAAATGAACTGCCTTGAACCACTGCAGACACTGTTTTGAGGGTGCTCCCACTGCTGATGGATCAAGAGTTCAAAGACTTTAGCCTAGGGATGTTAAAGGACTTGCAACTGGGATGCTGCTGATTGTTTCCAAAAGACTGTCCTGTTCTACTGGGAACAGACATTGTAGTCATGATATTTAAGTGGTGACTTGCTAGTACTGTGGCATGGTAGCACAACGCATTACAGTGCTGGTATCTGGATTCTGGATGCTCTGAATGCAGTCAGTGGCCAATTTATTAGGTACAGCTATACACCTGCCAATTGTGGCAGAAACTCAGAAGGCATAGGAGCGGAATTAGGACATTTGGCCCATTAAGTCTGTTCTGTCATTCAGTCACAGCTGATTTTTTTTTCTCACCCTCCTCAGCCTTCTCCCCATAACCTTTGACACCATGGCCAATCAAGAACCTATCAGTCTCCACCTTAAATACACCCAACGACTTGGCCTCCATAGCTACCTGTGGTAACAAATTCCACAAATTCACCATATTGTGGCTAAAGAAATTTCTCCGCATCTCATTTTTAAATGTACACCCCTCTATCTTGAGTCTGTGCCCTCTGACAAGCAGAAACACCCTTTCTACATCTACTCTGTCTAGGCCTTTTAACATTCGAAAGGTTTCAATAACATGCCCCCCCCCCATCCTTCTAAACTCCAGCAAGTACAGACCCAGAGTCATCAAATGCTCCTCATATAACCCTTTAATTCCCAGAGTCATCCTTGTGAACCTCCTCTGAACCCACCATAATGCCAGAACGGTTTTTATTAGATGAGGAGCCCAAAACTGTTTACACTACTCAAGGTGAGGCCTCACCAGTGTATTAAAGCCTCAGCATCACAACCCTGCTGTTGTATTCTAGAATAGACCTCTTGAAATGAATGCTAGCACGGCATTTGCCTTCCTCACCACCAGTTAACCCACAAATTAATGTTAAGGGTGTTCTGCACAAGCTCTCCCAAGCCCCTTTGCATTTCAGATTTTTGGATTTTCTCCCTGTTTAGAAAATAGTCTGTATATTTCTTTCTTCTACTGAACTGCATGACCATGCATTTTCCAACATTGTATTTAATTTGCACTTTCTTGTCCATTCTCTGAATCTGTATAGGTCCTTCCCCAGCCTTCCTGTTTCCTCAACACTATCTGCCCCTCCACCATTCTTTGTATCATCTGCAAACTTGGCAATAAACCATCTCTTCCATCATCTAACACGAGGAAATCTGCAGACGCTGGAAATTCAAGCAACACACACAAAATGCTGGTGAAACACCGCAGGCCAGGCAGCATCTATAGGAAGAAGTACAGTCGATGTTTTGGGCCAAGACCATTCGTCAAGACTAACTGAAAGAAAAGATAGTAAGAGATTTGAAAGGGGGAGGGGGTCTCCAAAATGATAGGAGAAGACAGGAGGGGGAGGGATGAAGCTAAAAGCTGGAAAGTTGATTGGCAAAAGTGATATAGACTGGAGAAGGGAGAGGATCATGGGACGGGAGGCCGAGGGGAAAAAAGGGGGGGAGGGGAGCACCAAAGGGAGATGGAGAGCAGGCAAAGAGTTATTGTGAGAGGGACAAAGAGGGGAAAAAAGGGGAAATAAATAAGGGATGGGGTAAGAAGGGGAGGGGGGCATTAACGGAAGTTAGAGAAATCAATGTTCATGCCATCAGGCTGGAAGCTACCTAGATGGAATATAAGGTGAATATAAAGACAGAATATATACTTTACCTGTGAGTTGGCTGGAGTGATATATTGCATCCAGTGCTCCCGATGAGGCCTTCTATATATTGGTGGGGACCCGATGCAGACTGGGAGATCATTTCACTGAACACCTACGCTGTGTCTGCCAGAGAAAGCAGGATCTCCCAATGACCACACATTTTAAATCCCCGTCCTATTCCCATTCTGACATGTCTATCCATGGCCTCCTCTACTGTCAAGATGAAGCCACACTCGGGTTGGAGGAACAACACCTTATATTCCGTCTGGGTAGCCTCCAACCTGATGGCATGAACATTGATTTCTCTAACTTTCGTTAATGCCCCTCCCCCCCTTCTTTACCCCATCCCTTTATTTATTTATTTCCTTCCCTCCTTCCCCTTTTTTCTCTTTTCTCTCTCTGTCCCTCTCACAATCACTCCTTGCCTGTTCTCCATTTTCCTCTGGTGCTCCCTTAACCCCTTTCTTTTTCCCTAGGCCTCCCATCCCATGATCCTCTCCCTCTCCAGCTGTGCATCCCTTTTGCCAATCAACTTTCCAGCTCTTGGTTTCATCCCTCCCCCTCTTGTCTTCTCCTATCATTTTGGATCTCCCCCTCCCCCTCCCACTTTCAAATCTCTTATTATTTCTTCTTTCAGTTAGTCTTGATGAAGGGTCTTGGCCCAAAACATTGACTGTACTTCTTATAGATGCTGCTTGGCCTGCTGTATTCCATCATCTAAATCATCGATATATGGTATAAAAAGAAGCAGTCACAACAGCAACCCCTGCAGAACACCATTAGTCACTGGCAACCGACTGGAAAAGGATCCTTTTATTCCCACACGCTGCCTCCAACCAATCAGCCAAATCTTTAACCACATTAGTAACTTTCCTGTAATACCATGGGCTCTTAACTTGGTTAGCAGCCTCACGTGTAGCACCTTGTCAAAGGTCTTCTGAAAGCCCAAATGTACAACATCCACTGCATCCCCTTTATCTATCCTACTTGTAATCTCCTCAAAGAATTCTAACAGGTTCATCAGGTTAGATTTTCCCCAAAGGAAACCATGCTGACTGTGTCCCATCTTGTCCTGTATCACCAAGTACTCCCATCACCTCATCCTTAACAATTGACTCCAACATCTTCCCAACCTCTGAGGCCAGGCTAACTCAATGAATCCAGAATCCGTAAGCTGTATATTTCTCATCCAGTACTGCGCCAAGGCACCCCAGTGGTGCTCACTCTTCTTCTCCATTCCCTACAATCAATGGGCTGCTAAAAGCACACAGACATGGTCAAGAGGTTTATTTGTTGCCCAGACCAAAGATAAGAATGCGGAAGAAATGTGATCTAAGTTATTTTGCCCGTGGACTAATTGTTGGTGCCAGATGGGGTGGTTTGTATATCTTAGAAACTACTGTTCTGGGATTTTCAAACACAGCAGTCTCTAGAGTTTACAGAGAATGGTGTAAAAACATTTTTTTTAAAAGTCCAGTGAACGCAAGTAATGTGGGTGAAAATGCCTTGTTAATGAGAGAGGTCAGAGGAGAGAATGTCCTGACTGGTTCAAGCTAAGGATGGCAACAATAACTCGGATAACTGGGTGTTAAAACAGTGGTATGCAGAAGAGCATCACGGAACACACAGCACATTGAACCTTGAAGCGGATGGGCTACAGCAACAAACACTATTAACATTCATTCAGTGGCCACATAGCAGAAGAACCTAGAAGAGTGGCCACTGAGTGCTTTGTAGGGAATGAGGAAAAGAAAGCTGATTCGGTAGGTGAGTCTTGGTGCAGCTTTGGATGGGAAATACACAGCTTGTGAGTTCTGAGCAGGACCCCTTATTGAGGGATTCCCAGATCTGTGTGAAATCTCCCAGAGCAGTGTGGCTTCTGAGAATAGGATGAGTTCGAGCAGAAGGTGATGCATTAGCCTCAAAATATTAAGAAGATATTATTATGTCTGCCCAGTGAAAAGACAGGCTGAAGTCTTGTTCCAGATGATCGCTCTTGTATTTAGGTTTTGTACTTACTTTTGGGTGATGTTAAAATCCTTCGTACAGTGAGCTGTCTCCATCTGCGGTTTCTATTTTATTCAATGTCAAAGGGTCTGCTGATCCCTAAAATTGGGGTCAATAGACCCAATGTTACGTATTTGTTAACAATTCTCTGGTTCAGTGGAACTGCCGGTGAGGCCATTAATCCCATACATCCCTATACTTGAGCAGTGTCTACATTTCAGAGATTGCAGTGAAGCACTGAGGGCCTCCCTAAGATCAAAGGAGGCTTTATAATGATGCAAGTTTGTTTGTTCTTAACATTCAACCGTGAATGTTATTTATTCCAAAAGCCTTGCCCCAGAGGAACTATTTGGGGAGAAAACTTAAGCAATGCAGTAAGTCATTTAAATTATTGATGTCAATTCTTGGAATTTAGTATAAAGTTCAATATAAATTTATTATTAAAGTAGATGTACAATCTTTGAGATTCACTTTCTTGCTGGTATACTCAGTAAATTCATAATAGAATAATAACCATAATAGAGTTAATGAAAGACCACACCAAGTGGGCATTCAAACAGCATGCAAAAGACAGCAAACTGTGTAAATACAAAAAGAAAGAAATACTAATGATAAATAAATAAGCAATAAATATTGAGAAGATGAGATGCGTCCTTGTAAGTGAGTCCATAAGTTGTGGAATGTTTCAGTGATGGGACAAGTAAATTTGAGTGAAGTTATTTTGTTTGCCCACAAATAATAGCTTGAGTGAAGTTATCCCCTTTGGTTCAAGAGCTTGACTGGTAATTGTTCCTAAACCTGGTACCAAAATACAGATTAAATATACTGCAGATACCAAAATATAGATTTTATTGGTAGTAATTACTAAAAGAGCATGCCTTTTTAAATGTTTATATATCATACTATATAGTCAGTGGACACTTCATTAGCTATCTCCTGTACTGTAAAGTGGTCACTGAGTGTATGTTCATGGTCTTTGCTGCTGAAGCCTATCCAGTTTAAGTTCTGCGTGTTGTGCCTTCAGAAATCCTCTTCCATACACCATTGTGTGGTTATTTGAGTTACTGTTGCCTTCCAGTCAGTTTGAACCAATCTGGCTAATTTCCTCTGATCTTTCTCATTAACAAGGTGGCTTTGCCCATTGAGCTCCTGCTCAATGGATGTTTTTGTTTTTCACACCATTCTCTAAACCCTAGAGACTGTTGTGTGGGAAATCCCAGAAGATCAGCAGTTTCTGAAATACTCAAACCACCCAGGGTGGCACCTGCAATCTTTCCACGGTCAAAGTCACCTAGGTTATTGATGCACCATCAATAACTCACACTGAGACGTAAGGCGAGATATCGGCTTTTATTGACTGGAAGAAGGAACCAGGAGTGAGTGTCTATCATACAATGTCCTGGAGACTGAGGCCGAGCGTCAGGCCTCAGACCTCCTTTATACAGGGCCTGTGGGAGGAGCCACAGGAGCATTCAGCAGGGGCGTGTCCCGACAGACACATAATTCACCACATTCACCCCCCCCCCCCTTCGTTTGAAAGAGTCCTCATGTGGCGAAGTTCTTACAAGTCAAGTCTATCAGGTGGTCGAATCTGTCGCTGCGATCTACGTAGCACCAGCTGTGACCGCATAGATGCCGGCAACATTGGTGATTGCACAGGGGACGGAGGTTGCGCTTGTTCTTGCCCACTAGGCGCCGGTGATCCCTCATGCATGTGCGAGGCGCCTGGTATAAATGCGTACGAAACGCCCGGTATACAAGTGTCGTGAGGAGTCTGTGTAGGGCCTGGTGAGCACGGTGTCACCTCTGGTGCAGGGTTCATAGTTACCGGAGAGCCTTCAGGGTAGTGGTCTGCTGCACCTGCGGGTGCCAGGTCGCGGATGGAGACCGTGTCCTCCCGCCCATCAGGTAAGACCACGTAAGCATACTGGGGGTTCGCATGTAGAAGGTGAACCCTCTCTACCAGCGGGGAGTATTTATTGCTCCTCACATGTTTCCGGAGCAGCACTGGCCCCGGGGACGTCAGCCAAACTGGTAGGGTGGTCCCAGTGACAGACTTCCTGGGAAAAGAGAATAGGCGTTCGTGAGGGGTGGCATTGGTGGACGTACATAACAGGGAGCGGATAGAGTGCAGTGCCTCAGGGAGGACCTCCTGCCATCGAGAGACCGGCAACCCTTTTGACTTAAGGGCTAAAAGTGTGGCCTTCCACACTGTGGCATTCTCCCGCTCCACCTGGCCATTACCCCGGGGATTATAACTCGTGGTCCGACTAGTAGCAATGCCCCTAGCTAGCAAGTACTGGCGCAGCTCCTCACTCATAAAGGAGGACCCTCTATCACTGTGGATATAGCAGGGATACCCGAACAGAGTGAAGAGCTGGCGCAGGGCGTTTATGACGGACGTGGCAGTGGTGTCGGGGCAGGGGATGGCAAAGGGGAACCGTGAGTACTCGTCGATAACACTGAGAAAATAGACATTGTGGTCAGTGGAGGGAAGGGGGCCCTTAAAGTCAACACTCAGTCGTTCAAAAGGGCGGGTGGCCTTGACAAGTTGTGCCGTGTCAGGACGGTAGAAGTGCGGTTTGCACTCAGCGCAAATTTGGCAGTCCCTGGTCATCGTCCTGATGTCCTCCAGGGAGTATGGCAGGTTCCGAGCTTTCACAAAATGGTAAAATCGGGTGACCCCCGGATGGCAAAGTTGTGCATGAAGGGTGTACAGCTGGTCGAGCTGTGTGCTAGCACATGTTCCCCGGGATAGGGCATCAGGGGGCTCATGGAGTCTGCCAGGCCGGTACAGGATATCATAGGTGTAGGTGGAGAGTTCTATCCTCCACTGCAGAATCTTATCATTTTTGATTTTGCCCCGCTGTTGGTTGCTGAACAGGAACGCAACCGAGCGCTGGTCGGTCAGCACGGTGAACCTTTTGCCAGCAAGATAGTGCCTCCAGTGCCTAACAGCCTCCACTATGGCCTGGGCTTCTTTCTCCACCGCGGAGTGCCGAATTTCGGAGCCTTGGAGGGTGCGAGAAAAGAATGCTACTGGTCTGCCTTCCTGATTGAGGGTAGCAGCCAGAGCAAAATCGGAGGCATCACACTCCACTTGGAAGGGAGCGGTCTCGTCCACTGCATGCATCGTAGCTTTGGCAATGTCCGCTTTAATGCAGTCGAAGACCGCGCAGGCCTCAGCAGAGAGGGGAAACGAGGTAGACTTGACCAGGGGGCGAGCCTTGTCTGCGTAATGGGGGACCCATTGGGCGTAATAGGAAAAAAAACCCAGGCACCGTCTGAGGGCCTTGAGAGTGGTGAGAAGAGGGAGTTCTAACAGGGGGCGCATACGTTCGGGATCAGGGCCAATAACCCCGTTTTCCACGACATACCCAAGTATAGCTAGGCAGGTGGTTCCAAACACACACTTGTCCCTGTTATAAGTAAGGTTCAGAGCTGCGGCCACTTGGAGAAATCGTTGGAGGTTGGCGTCGTGATCTGGCCTGTCGTGACCACAGATGGTGATGGTATCCAGATAGGGAAATGTGGCCTGCAGTTGGTACTGGTCCACCATCCGGTCCATTTCCCTCTGGAAGACAGAGACACCATTCGTGACACCGAAAGGGACGCGCAGGAAGTGATAGAGCCTGCCGCCCGCCTCGAAGGCGGTGTAGGGGCGGGGCGTGCTGACGTCGACAAAGATGGCCACAGAAATAACAAAGCACGAGTTTCTGACGGGCCACAGCCGTGGTCTGGGTCGGGGAGCTCGTGGAATCGCGACTGGCGGCGGCGTTGGCGAACTCGCTCCGGGAGCCGGCAGTGGCAGGGTCTGAGGAGTCCACGGAACTGGCGGGGAATCGTGCGACTGGACAGCGTCAGCGTTATGCAGCGCAGCTTCCAGAGCATTGGCCGTCTCGATCACCGAGCTTAAGGTAAGATCCGAGTTCTCCAGCAGCCGCTGGCGCATGTACACTGACCTCAGTCCCGTTTCAAAGGCGTCTCGCACCAGCAGCTCCGCATGTTGTTCTGCCGTGAGCGTCTTGCAGTCACAAGCTCGGACGAGTGTCTGTAGTGCTCGGAGAAACTCAGCGCACGATTCGCCAGGCCGCTGTTGCCGGGTAGCTAAACGATGTCTTGCGTAGACGGTGTTCACCGGCTGCAGGTACTGTCTTTTGAGGGCGTCCAGTGCCCCATCGTAGGTCGGCAGGTCCCGGAAAATGGAGTACACTTTGGGGGTGACCCTCGAGAGTAGAATTCTGTGCATAACGGTGGGTTCAGTCGCACGAAGCTCCGCCAAGTACGATTGGAAGCATGCAAGCCAGAGTTCAAAAGCGAGAGCTGCGTCAGGGTCCTGAGGGTCCAAATCCAACCGGTCCGGACGCAAAACGGGTTCCATGTTGTAAAACTTCCAGTCAATAAAATTGATGCACCATCAATAACTCACACTGAGATGTAAGGCGAGATATCGGCTTTTATTGACTGGAAGAAGGAACCAGGAGTGAGTGTCTATCATACAATGTCCTGCAGACTGAGGCCGAGCGTCAGGCCTCAGACCTCCTTTATACAGGGGCCTGTGAGAGGAGCCACAGGAGCAGTCAGCAGGGGCTTGTCCTGACAGGCACATAGTTCACTACAGTTACATTTCTTCCCCATTCTGATATTTGGTCTGAACAACTGAACGTCTTGACCATGAGTGCATGCTTTTATGTATTGAGTTGCTGTTACGATGTTCGTATATCTGCATTTACAAGCGGATGTAAAGGTGTACAGTACCAATAAAGTGGCCAGTGAGTATTTGAAGAAGGAGAAATAGAGAAAAATAATTTTGCAGTAGCGTAGTGCTTTACAGCACCAGCTGTAAGATATGGGTTTGATTTCTGCTGCTGTCTTTAAGGAGTTATATGTTCTCCCTGTTCTCCTTGGTTTTCCTCCAAGTGCTCCCGTTTCCAGCCACATTCCAAAGGCAGGTGGTTAGCACTGGAACCATGGTGACACTTGTGGACTACCCAACATAATCCTTGTGAATCCAAGCAACACTTTTCACTGTATGTTTTGATGTATGTACGATAAATACAGTTAATACTCCTCTTCAGGAGATAATGGGACAAGTTGGTGTTAGGGAGTACCATTTCTTTAGGTGTTACATTATCTCCCTACTCTGAATATTGTACTACAGGATTAACTCCCATCCAGCATAGTGAAGGTAATTGGGCTTGCAAGTTATAGGGGGCCGTTTATTAGAACACAATGCTCATCTGATTCCTGCCCTACCATTTTCAACCATCACCTGCCATACACAAACAACAGACATTAAGAATGTTTTAAATGGAAAGATTTTTTCCACCCAATTTCCCAATTCATCTCCCTGCCCCCACCACTCCATTCCTACCAATCCTGTTAAAAGTGACCATGGACAATTTCAGATAATTGATGAAAAATAGAACCATGCAGACACAGGTTCTCAGAAATAAAATCAGGAAATGCTATGGATATACAAAAGGTTAGGCAGTATCTGTAGAGGGAGGAACAGAGACTGGTGTTCAACCTGAAATATTCAATCTCTGTCTCTCTCTCTCTCTCTCTCTCTCTCTCTCTCTCTCTCTCTCTCTCTCTCTCCCCCCTCTCCCCCCCTCTCCCCCCTCTCCCCCCTCTCCCCCCTCTCCCCCCTCTCCCCCCTCTCCCCCCCTCTCCCCCCCTCTCCCCCCCTCTCCCCCCCTCTCCCCCCCTCTCCCCCCCTCTCCCCCCCTCTCCCCCCCTCTCCCCCCTCTCCCCCCTCTCCCCCCCCTCTCCCCCCTCTCCCCCCCCTCTCCCCCCTCTCCCCCCTCTCCCCCCTCTCCCCCCTCTCCCCCCCTCTCCCCCCCTCTCCCCCTCCCCCCCCCTCCCCCCTCCCCCCTCCCCCCTCTCCCCCCCCTCTCCCCCCCTCTCCCCCCCTCTCCCCCCTCTCCCCCCCTCTCCCCCCCTCTCCCCCCCTCTCCCCCCCCTCCCCCCCTCTCCCCCCCCTCTCCCCACTCCCCACTCCCCCCCTCCCCCCCTCCCCCCTCCCCCCCTCCCCCACTCCCCACTCCCCACTCCCCACTCCCCACTCCCCACTCCCCACTCCCCACTCCCCACTCCCCACTCCCCCCTCCCCACTCCCCCCTCCCCACTCCCCCTCCCCACTCCCTCCCCCCTCCCGTTCCCTCTCTCCCCTTCCCTCTCCCTCGATGCTGCCGAACCTGTAAAATATCCTTGGCATTTTCTGTAGTTAGTTGCAGTGTTATTTCTCGGGCTAGGTTGAATTTGTATCTACTAATAGAATTTTTCTGTTTTTACCCCAAAGATTGAATAATGTGGTTTCCCAGTGATTTTTTTTTTCAAAAGCTGTGCCATCAGTTTGTTTCAGTTGTGGATTAATTGACTAGAAGTGCTGGAGTTCAGTCTTATGTAGAGATTGCACTTTCTCCCTTTGACCCTGGGCTCTGTGATTTCCCCTCAGATTTCAAAAATAATCAGGTTAGTAGGTTAATTGGCCACTAAATCTCCCCAAGTATGTAGGTGGGTGGTAGAATCTGGGGGAAGAAATACAATAGAATCAATGAAAAAACTACATACAAAGACTGATAATCAGTTACAAAAGGTAACAAACTGCAAATACAAATAAAAACAAGTAAGTAAATAAGCAAATAAATAAATAATGCTAAGAATGTGAGTTGTAGAGTCCTTAATAATGAGTTTGTGGAATCAGTTCAGTGTTGAGGTGAGTGGCGTTATCCATTTGTTAGTGGATAACGCCATGGAGTTTTGGATAGACCGTGGGTCGAAGGACCTAATTTCGTTTTTTGGGCCTTTGATTGTGAGAAAGCTCTGAAAGTACTCAGCAGCTCTGGAGAGTAAATAGGCTAAAGATCCTTCACCAGTACAGGGAAAGAGAAAATGTGCTCAGTGGGGTAGGAGTGAGGAGAACAAAGGGAATGTCTATGATAGGTGAGACCAGGCCAAATAGATTAAAGGGAACAATTAGAGGATGATTACTCGGTGTTACGTGCTCGTTTTAGCAGGGTTGCAGGACATGCTCAACATGCTCCCATTCTTCTTTTGATCTGACCTCATCCTATCATTGATATTCTTTGTGTATCCACACCCACTCAGCTTCTTTGTAGCTTAGACCCACCATTTTTGAGCCTTTTTCCCAATTCTGATGAAGGATCTGACGATAACAATATAATAATCAAGATGTAATAATGACTGTCAACAACCATAGATGATGTGGCCATATAACAGGTGCACCAAGATCTACTACAATACAAATACAGAATTACACAAAATGGAAGCTGTTTTAACTGGACCAGATGAAGAGAAGTCGTGGACATGGTCCTAAACTGCCTTTATCTTAAGTAAAAATAGAAAATGTTGGAAACATTTGGCAGGTCAGGCAGCATCTGTGGAGAGAGGAACAGAATTAGTGTCTCTGATGAAAATGCTGCTCAGTTTGATCTGGAATATTAACTCTGAAGATGCTTCCTGACACACTGAGTGTTTGGAACATTTTATGTTTTATTTTACAATTCAGGCTCCTGCAATTTTTTTTGTAATTTTCATTTGCATTTATGTCTGGAGGATGGCAATCCAAATTGGTGCAAATAGTATTATGATATTTAAGGCTCTGGGATGAACCATTGTATTCAAATCCAAGCCTCAGATCTCAGGAAGGATATATCACACTTGGAGAGGTAGGTCACAAATTCAGCAAAATAACACAGGAGAGGTGGTAGAGACTACGCTTTTGATTCATTGAGTATCAAAGGTCAAGGATTGATTGCTTTGGTAGATTGATTGATTGTTTTTAAGGTGTTAAAGGAAACAGTATAGGTCAGGAGTTACTAACATGGGGACCATGGAAAACAATTTTCTCTGGTGAATCCAGGACAAGGTGGCCAAGCAAATTCAAAGCAGGCCATGAACGGGAACTTCTTCACCCGACAGCTTGTAGAGATCTAGAAACATCTTCCCTTGAATTCAAACTACTGAGGAAGCCAAGAGTCTGCAGAAGGACTTAGATTGGGAGAATAGGCAAAGAAGTGTCAGATACAATGTAGTGTAGGAAAGTGTGTGGTCATACACTTTCATCAAATGAATAAAGGTGTAGACTATTTTCTAAACAGGAGTAAAATTTTAAAATCGGAGGTGCAAAGGGACTTGGGAGTCCTCGTACAGGATTCTCTTACAGATTGAGTCAGTGGTAAGGAAACCAAATGCAGTGTGAGCATTCATTTCGAGAGGGTTACAAAATAAAAGCATGAATGTAGTGCTGAGACTTTATAAGGCTTTGGTCAGACCTCATGTGGAGTACTGTGAGCAGCTTTAGGCCCTTTATCTGAGAAAAGACATGCTGTCATTGGAGAGGGTCCAGAGCGAATTCATGAGAATGATTCTTGGAATGAAAGGGTTAACTTCTGAGCAGTGTTTAATAGAGAGGAATTTCTTCAGTCAAAGCTTGTTAAGTCTGTAGAATTCATTGCCACAGATGGTTATGAAGGCCAATTCCTTGGGTATATTTACAGTGGAGTTTGATAGATTCTTGATTAGTTAGGGAGTTGAAGGCTTTGGGATGAAGACAGCAGAATGGGGTTGAAAGGGATAATACATCAGCCATGATGGATTGACAGAGCAGACCCAATGGGTCCACTGATCTAACTTTGCTCCTCTATCTTAGGGTCTGAAAGCAGCAAACTTGATATTGGCTGGTAAGTAAGGGCTCCACAGTTGATAAAGTTAACATGATGTTTAGAATGGCAGACTAGGCTAGAGGGGCAGAATGGCCTATTTCTGGCTGCTGTAGAATAGAGGTGCACCCTAATGTGCCTATCCTGCCTTTGAATTTCATCAAACAGAACCAAGCAGGTAGAACTTGGATCAACCATCTATTTTATTTTATTTGCAAAAATATTAACAGTATATGCATTGGTCTGGTTTTTATGCTGTCACTCCCTCAGAGTTTATATTGGGAGATGATTGGTCTATTAAATCCATTCTTTACAGTGAGTTTTAGATTTGATGCTACTCATTTCATGTGAAATCTGTTTTTAAAATGTAACCTGACATTTGATTTTAATCGTAAAAGATAGCACCACCATCTCAAATGCATCAGACAGACAACTTCAGTGAACTTCATTCTCCAGTCGATTGCATGCCTCTCATTTCTTCTTTAAGGGGTTTTCAGATGAAGTTTCTTTTTTATGGCTTTCATCCAAAGTTGTGCTGTTCTGGGAGCCTACACTTATCTGTTTAATGCATCTAAACTATAGGACTGTAGTGGGAAGGAGACTGGAGCTCACCTCTTTGCGAAGAGGGTGTGGAGAAAGATGTTCAGCGCTCGCATGCACGCACACGCACACACACACACCCACCCCCCCCCCCCAATGGACGATCATCAACTTAAAGATGCCGTTTGGTCTGCCTGAGAGTTGTTGGTGTGGCAGCACATGGAGATGTCCATCTAAGATGCGGGGCACACTGAAGCTTGGTACAACCACCACAAGAGCTCACTGGGGAAGGACCACAGTGTAGAGTTCATTGCCTACCAGGGAGGGAGGATCTGGAGTGGTGAGGAAGCCCCTCAATTATTGTGGAGGTGTATCATCCCAGAGTGCCAGATGAGAGGCAGCAGTGCTCTCCTATTAGGAATATAACAGAAAAGTACGGAAAGCATTGACTATGAATGTAAATAATGAAAGACAGGATCATCGGGCTCTCTCTTCCATCAGAGATATTTATCATGATCACTGCGTACGCAGGGCCCTCAACATCGTCAGTGATATCTCCTATCATTCCAGCAACCTCTTTGACCCTCTACCATCAGGCAGGAGATACGGTAGCATTAAATACAGGACTGTTAGGATGGGAAATAGCTCCTTCCCCCAGGACGTGTCTACCGAATTCTCTGCCAGCAACCAGGTCTCATAACACGTGCGGTGCTAGTAGTGTTGCACTGTTTACTTTTTAAATTGTGTAAGGGGGTTTCTTCTATGTTACTGCGTGTGTTAATCAAAATGGCTCTTTGTTAAAAGTAAAAATGCTAACTGGTGAGAGTGTTTTCTCTTGAAGCTTGTTTGGGTTATAGTTACTGATAACGAGAATTGGATTCGTTTGTTAACCAATTGGGATAGAGGTTATTCTTTCTTGTGGGTTTATAAACTAGTGTTGGGCGGGAGAATGGACCCCGAGCAGGGGTCCCAGGCCCAGGGTTTACCATGAGGAGAGACGAAGACAGATTTGTGTGGAGCGTCTGATTGGCCACCGTTGTTGGTCCCAGGCGGCGGGTCAAGGAGGTCGGAGGGGATCAAATGGTGGCCAGAAGACTTCATTAACTGAGCTCCAACGGGTTGTGCATGAAGTGGTTGGACTTTGATAAGTTTGGCACCTTTTATTTTTCCTTTTTATATTGTATCTCTATTAAGTACATAGCTCCAGTAAGATCTATAAAGTGTAATCATTTAATCGCATATGGTGTACTGTCTGCTTTTGGGGCGAGGCGGGGACATCACACAGCATCCACAGCAGCTGATTACCCAGTTTGGCGAGGCCAAAGGCTGCTCCCCCTAGACGAGAATGAGCTGAGTGAGCCTGAGGCGACCCAGAGGCTACACTTGTGTTGTAAATGCACTTTATAATATTACTATATGTGTAAGTTAAAAA
The DNA here is from genome assembly GCF_030144855.1 of Hypanus sabinus. Taxonomy (NCBI): domain Eukaryota; kingdom Metazoa; phylum Chordata; class Chondrichthyes; order Myliobatiformes; family Dasyatidae; genus Hypanus; species Hypanus sabinus. The sequence continues at coordinate 83,494,753 of NC_082715.1, read as the reverse complement.
TCCACTTTGTTGTGCACCTTGATCCGGAAGAACGTTGTTTCAATCATGTGCACATGACAGTTTATTCTTGTTATTTCTTTTGTAAAGTTTATTTTGATAATTTAAAAAAAAATCTGATCTGTAGAGAATTGACAAAGTTTGTTTATTGCAGGTAACTGTGACCCATTCAGATTCAGATCTAGGTATCACAAGTACTTTGAAACATACAGTAAAATGTGTCATTTTTACTAACAGCCAACACGGTCAAGGATGTGCTGGGGGCAGCCTGCTAGAGTTGACAGACATTCTGGAGCCAACACTTTGTGCGCACAATGTTCAGCAGAACAACACAAGCAACAAAAACGTGAGGCAGCACAGTGGTGTAGTGGTTGGTGCTGAAAGCTTGGCAACATGCTTGCAGACTGACCCCAGCACGATCCTCACTGATTTGATTCAAAGCAAACGATGTATTTCACTGTGTTTCAATGTACACTTGACAAATAAAGCTAACCTTTATCTTTAAACAACAGCAGACAAAAACAAGACATTGATTAAAAATAAACAAGCTCCATTCCTCCCTCAGACACTCCACCTATGCACGTAGATAGGCACTTTGACCCCAGGACAGACCGCAGTCATTCCTATAGGTTTCTGATATTGGGGGAGTCTAGCAGCAGAGGGCATGGCCTCAGAATACGAGGATGTCCCTTTGGAGCAGAGATGAGGTGGAAGAGGGTGGAGAATCTGTGGGATTCACTGCCACAGACTGCCCTGGAGACCAGGTCATTTGGTATATTAAAAGTGAAGGTTGATGAGGTTCTTAATTGGTTGGGGCATCAAAGGTTATGGGTAGAAGGCAAAAGAGTAGTGTTGAGGGGGAAAGTAAGTTTTCGAATCACAGAGCAGATTCAATGGGCAGAAAGGCTCAATTCTGCTCCAATATCTTATCGTCTAAGAGCTTTTTCCATGATTATACACGCCCTCCCAGCATGTAGCTCCGATAATAACAACAAAATGAAATTAGGGAATGAAAAAAAAGCCAAAAAAAAATACTGCAGATGCTGGAAATCTGAAATAAAAGCAGAAGCCAGAAGCACTCAGTGGCAAATCAGACAGCCTTTGTAGAACGAGAAACAGAGTTAATGTTTCATTTCAAACACCTTTTGACAGAACGAAGGGAAGACTGTGGACTTGATGCATTACCGTTGCTTCTTTCCATATAGATGTTGCCTGACCTGCTGAGTGATTTCTGTTTTTCTTTAGAATAATGTTGCTGACAGAGCCAGGCACTTGGCTGGCAAAACTGAAAGTCGACATTGCCTTGAGGTTGGTTGTGAGAACTGTAGTGCAAGCATGCACGGGAGTCTGTTCTAGTTGGAAGTGGCATCACAACCTGGTTTCCTGGTCTCACGATATCTGCTGCAGAGCAGGAAACCAGCACTGCTTTGCACTGCAGAGGAAAGGATGCATCCTTGCCACCGAAAAACATGTTAACAAAGCTGTGTTAATCGAAAAGAAATAGATTAGATAGAGAGAATTGTTAAAGCTCCCTTTGTATTGTCCTATTACACATTCCCAGAACAGGTATGTTACAGCTGAGACACAGAATAAGTGTCCCTCTAAACTCTCTTATCACACACTCCCAGACAGGTATATTACAGGTGAGACACAGAAAAGGCATCCCTCTACACTTTTTTTTAAAGTATATAGGGGTTAAAAGAATTGAGAGTAGATATAGGAACAATAGAAAACTATGCTGGAGATATTGTAATGAGAGATGCAGAGATGGCAGAGGAACTGAATGCATATTTTGCATCAGTCTTCATGGAGGAAGATGTCTGCAGTATACCAGACATTCAAGATTGTCAGGGAAGTGAGGTTTGTGCAGTGAAAATTATGACTGAGAAGGTGCTCAGGAAGCTTAATGGTCTGAGGGTGGATAAATCTCCTAGATCTGATGGAATGCACCCTCGGGTTCTGAAGGAAGTAGCTGAAAAAATGGAGGCATTAACAATGATCTTTCAAGAATCGATAGATTCTGGCATTGTACTGGATGATTGGAAAATTGCAAATGTTACTCCACTATTTAAGAAGGGTGGGAGGCAACAGAAAGGAAACTATTGACCGATTAGCCTGACATCAGTGGTTGGGAAGTTGTTGGAATCGATTGTTAGGGATGAGATTACGGCGTACCTGGAGGCAAATGACAAGATAGGCCAAAGCCAGCTTGGTTTCCTGAAAGGAAAATCCTGCCTGACTAACCTACTGCAATTTTTTGAGGAAATTACAGGCAGGGTAGACAAAGGAGATGCAGTAGGTATGGTGCACTTGGATTTTCAGAGGCCTTTGACAAGGTGCCGCACATGAGGCTGCATTACAAGATAAGAGCCCATGGAATTACAGGGGAGTTACTAGCATGGGTGGAGCATTGGCTGATTGGTAGAAAACAGAGAGTAGGAATAAAGGGATCCTATTCTGACTGACTGCTAGTCACCAGTAGAGTTCCACAGGAGTTGATGTCGGGACTGCTGCTTTTTACAATGTATGTCTGATGATACAAAGATAGGTGGAGGAGTGGGTAGTGTTGAGAAAACAGAGAACCTGTAGAGTGACTTAGATAGTTTGGGGGAATGGGCAAAATAATGGCAAATGAAATGCAATGTTGGTAAGTGTATGGTCATGCACTTTGGTGGAAGAAATAAACAAGCAGACTATTATTTAGATGGGGAGAGAATTCAAAATGCAGAGGTGCAAAGGGACTTGGGAGTCCTTGTGCAAGATACCCTACAGGCTAACCTCCAGGTTGAGTCGGTGGTGAATAAGGCAAATGCAATGTTGGCATTCATTTCTAGAGGTATAGAATATAAGAGCCGGGATGTGATGTTGAGGCTCTATAAGGCACTCGTGAGACCACACTTGGAGTATTGTGCGCAGTTTTGGGCTCCTTATTTTAAAAAGGATATACTGACTTTGGAGAGGGTTCAGGGAAGATTCATGTGAATGATTCCAGGAATGAAAGGGTTACTGTAGGAGGAATATCTGGCAGCTTTTGGGCTGTATTCCCTGGAGTTCAGGAGAATGAGAAGGGAGTTCATAGAAACATTCTGAATGTTAACAGGCCTGAACAGATTAGATACGGCAAAGTTATTTCCCATGGTAGGGGAGTCTAGGACAAGAGGGCACGACTTCAGGATTGAAGGACGTCCATTTAAAACAGAGATGTGGAGAAATTACTTTAGTCAGAGGGTGGTAAATCTGTGGAATTTGTGCCACAAGTGGCAGTGGAGGCCAAGTCACTGAGTGCATTTAAGGCAGAGATAGATAGGTTCTTGATTACTCAGGGCATTAAAAAGTTATAGGGAGAAGAAAGGGGAGTGGGGATGTCTAGAAGATTTGGTCATCCCATGACTGAATGGCAAAGCAGACCTGATGGGCTGACTAGCCTACATCTGCTTTTATGTCTTATGGTCATAGATTTACAATACAGATTTATCACAGAGAAAGTCTCCCGCAACACTATCTTATCACACACTCCCAGGACAGGTACATTACAGGTTACATACAGAATAAATCTCACTGAACACTGTCCTATCACACACTCCCAGGACAGTGAAAGCATGGGTTAGAAACAGAGAAAAGGTCCCTCCACTCTCCCTGTCTAATACTCCCAGGACAGGGAAGGCATGGTTTAAAAGACATGGTGGAAAAGTGGTCCTCACCAGTCATGTTTATTCACGCCTCTGTAGTAATAGACACTCTCTGTAAGATGCTGCTTCTCTTGACTCTCTCACCTATTTTCTCCTACAAGCCATTGCACTGACTTCCACTGTGGTCCTGGTTCAGCCTTATTTCTGAATGATGGAAGATGATGTGTTATAAGCACACACAGTAGATGATAATTGATATTACTTTTGATATGTTGGCACACAATGTCAACCAGATAGTGAGTGACTCTGGAGTAATATTGGGAAACTAACACAATAAGCTCATCACAAAATGGTGACTTGAATAGGTGTCGGCACCTTATGTGATTATTGAAAGGAGTAGATCCAAAAAATAACTTTAATTGCAGACAGAGAAATAGAAACAAAAACAAATTGTAGCTGCTGAAAACCTGAGATAGAAACAGAAAATAGTAGAAGCACTCAACAGGTCAGACAACATGTGTGGAAAAAGGACCAGAACTAACAAAGACTCTTCCTCACTTAACACTTCAGATTGAAGACCTTCAGTCCTAATGAAGATCCTTTGACCTAAAATATTGGCTGTATTTCTCCCTCCATATACACTGCCTGACCTTAAATGACTTTAATAGCCTTCTCCATCACTGATGTTCTGTGACTGTTGTTTGAATCTGTTGGGGTAGAAATGCCACCCTTGTAAAATTGGACAGAGAGGACCCATTTCTTTTTATAGAGATTTATCACTTTGACGAAACCCTCCTGGTCATTGTGAAAATGCATAAACACTTCACAGACAACGGCAGATTTGAACCTGGGTCGCTGGCGCTGTCATAGTGTACGGTAACTGCTACACAACCCCACTGGATGTTAGTATTCTGCACCTTAAGCAGCTGAGAAGACAACATGAGTCAGTAGTGGACTAGATTGTTTTCAGAATCAGTTAGGTGAGGTGAAGTCGTGTACATGTTCACCAGGCATTCTGTTGTAGGACCTGTCTGAAAAATGCTCAAAACTTGCACTGGAAGGCTTTGAATGTCTGTCCTTTCTGGTTATTTCAATATCTGTTTTAGGTTTGGAAAATATTTTAAAGGGCCATTTTTGGCATCATGTTTAAATACTTAGTTTGATTTCAAAGGCTTTCATATTATCAAATACAACATCAAATGTCCAGATCCCTGTAATTTGGTGTAATTTAAATGTGAGGAGAAATTTGCAAAAAGGCATCAAATACAAATCCTGAAAATGTCATATAACTCTTGACAAGAAAACCTTCATTCGTCAATAACACATGAATTTCATCCAGACACTCAAAAAGTAATTTCAGAACAGAACCTTGACTAAGGCAACAAACAATATTGTACATAGCAATACAGACAAAATATTAGTGGAACTCAGCAGGCCAGGCAGCATCTATGGCGCACACACAATGCTGGAAGAATGCTGAGCTCCCCCTGCATTGTGTGTGTGTTGCTTTGGATTTCCAGCATCTACAGACTTTCTCCTGTTTAAGGTTGTACATGCACTCAGTGGCTATTTTCTTGGGTACAGGAGGTACCTAATAAAATGGCCACTCAGTATATTTTTATATGTTCATAGTCTTCTGCTGTTGCAGCTCTTCCACTTCAAGTATCATTATATTGTGTATTCAGAGATATTGTTCTGCATATCACTGTTGCAGTGCATAGTTAATTGAGTTACCATTATCTTCCTGTCAGTTTGAACCAGTCTGGCCATTCTCCTCTGACTTCTCTCATTAACAAGGTATTTTCACCCACAGGCCTGCCGCTCACTTGATTTTTTTTTTGTCCTTTGCACCATTTTGTTCTTTTGTTCTTAAACTCTAGTGACCATTGTGTGTGGAAAATCCCAGGAGATTGCTAGTTTCTGAGATACTCAAACCACCCCATCTGGCAGCAATAATCATTCCATGGTCAAAGTCACTTAGATCATATTTCTTCCCTATTCTGATGTTTGGTTTCAACAACAACTGAACCTCTTGACCATGTCTGCATGCTTTTATGCATTGAATTGCTGCCATGTTATTGACTGATATTTGCATTAATAAGCAGATGTACAGGTGTGTCTAATAAAACGTATGTAGTCCCGTGTACAGCGAATACATCTCACTAAATTCTGAAAATGTCTTTTTTCCAAGGTATGTCCAGAAATAAAATGAATTACATTAGATAAAATATTCTTCAGTTTTTCAAGTTCCTTAAGGGTTGCTTTTACACGCAAAGCCTCCTCGCGTACTAGACACGCAAAGCCCCCTCGCGTACTAGACACCGCAAAGCCCCCTCGCGTACTAGACGCGCAAAGCCCCCTCGAGTACTAGACGCGCAAAGCCCCCTCGAGTACTAGACACGCAAAGCCCCCTCGCATACTAGACGCGCAAAGCCCCCCTCGTGTACTAGGACGCAAAGTCCCCTTGTATAATATACAGTGAAGCCTGTCAGTGGGTGTCCAACATATTTTGCAAACAGGTTGAGCATCAGTTCAATTTTATCCCACCAAGGAACCACAATTGCATCTCTGGAGTGGAAAAATAGAAACACTTCTATCGCTTATCTTAAACTGTGGCTTTGATTTCAGGCCCCTACTACTCTCTGTGTAAAGATATCTTGTCTCATAGATCTCATTTAAACTTGCCCTCTCTCACCTTTAAGCTATATATAATATTTGACATTTCCACCCCAAGAAAAGGACTGTCTGTCTCCTCTCTCTGTGCCTCTCATAATTTTAGACAGTTTGATCAAGTCACTCCTCAACTTCCAGAGCTCCAGACGAAACGATCCATGTTAAGACGTAAGACCATAAGAGATAGAAACAAAATTAGGCCTTTGGCCCATCAAGTCTGCTCTGCCATTCAATCATAGCTGATTATATTATCTCTCTCAACCCAATAACTTTTGATGCCTTTACTAATTAAGAACCTTTCAAGCACCACTTTAAATATACTCAATGATTTGGCCTCCACTGCTACCTATGACAATGAATTCCACAGGTTTACCACCCTCTGAATACAGAAATCCCCCCTATCCTTATTCAGAAGGAACATTCTTCTATTTTGAGGGTGTGCTTTCTGCTCTCATCCTCTCGCACTCTTTACCACCGAAGTTTGAGCTTCCTCTCCCCATGGCTAATACTCTCTAATCCTGGTGACATTCTTAAGAAAGTAGAATGTAAGACACAAGCTTGAATTAGCACCCAGTTATGAAGTGTTTGACCAGTATATTAAGACATCTCTTGCTGAGGCAAGCATGCTAGCACTGTGAGAAGTGGCATCTCCCTTTAAGATTCTATGACATAATCTTGAGTGAGTGGCTTGCCACAGATATCAGTTCCAGCACTAGACCAGCTAGACAAATACTGTGGCTAGGAGATCAAATCTAATATTGGAAACAAAGAAACATAGAAAACCTGCAGCACATTACAGACCCTTAGACCCACAAAGTTGTGCCGAACACATCCCTACCTTAGAAATTACTAGGTTTACATATAGCAATCTATTTTTCAAAGCTCCATGGACCTATCTAAAAGCCTCTGAAAAGACCCTATCATATCCTCATCCACCACCGTTGCCGGCAGCCCATTCCATGCACTCACCACTCTCTGAGTAAAAAAAACACTTGCCCCTGACATCTCCTCTGTACCTACTCCCCAGCACCTTAAACCTGTGTCCTCTTGTGGCAACCATTTCAGCCCTGGGAAAAAGCCTCTGACTATCCACATGATCAATGCCTCTCATCATCTTATACACCTCAATCAGGTCACCTCTCATCCTCCTTCGCTCCAAGGAGAAAAGGCCAAGTTTACTCAACCTATTCTCATAAGGCATGCTCCCCAATCGAGGCAACATCCTTGTAAATCTCCTCTGCACCCTTTCTATGGCTTCAACATCCTTCCTGTCGTGAGTCAACCAGAACTGAGCACAGTACTCCAAGTGGGGTCTGACCAGGGTCCTATATAGCTGCAACATTACCTCTCAGCTCCTAAATTCAATTCCCCGATTGATGAAGGCCAATACACCATACGCCTTCTTAACCACAGAGTCAACCTGCATAGCTGCTTTGTGTGTCCTATGGACTCAGACCCCAAGATCCCTCTGATTCGCTGAGAGACCTGACACCAAACCAGGTTCATTTCCCAATACCAGATCAAGTACAGACTCTTCTCTTATAGGCTTATCTACATATTGGGTCAAGAAACTTTCCTGAACACACCTAACAAACTCCACTCCATATAAACCCCTTGCTCTAAGGAGATGCCAATTGATATTTGGAAAATTAAAATCTCTCATCACGACAACTCTGTTATTATTACACCTTTCCAGGATCTGTTTCCCTATCTGCTCCTCGATATCCCTGTTACTACTCCCTTTCTTGAATAAAGGAACAACATCCACAACCCTCAAATCCTCAGGAACCTCTCCCGTCCCCATTGATGATGCAAAGATCATCGCCAGACTCAGCAATTTTTTTCCTCACCTCCCACAGTAGCCTGGGGTACATCTCATCTGGTCCCGGCAACTTACCCAACTTGAAGCTTTCCAAAAGCTCCAGCAGATCCTCTTTCTTAATATCTACATGCTTAAACTTTTCAGTCTGCTGCAAGCCAACAGTACAATCACCAAGATCCTTTTCCGTAGCGAATACTGAAGTAAAGTATTCCTTAAGTACCTCTGCTATTTCCTCCAATTCCACACACACTTTCCCACTGTCACACTTGATTGGTTCTATTCTTTCACAACTTCTCATCATGCTCTTCACATTCTTCTAGAATGCCTTGGGGTTTTTCTTAATCCTGCCTACAAAGGCCTTCTCATGTCCCCTCCTGGCTCTCCTAATTTCCTTCTTAAGCTCCTTCCTATTAGTTTTATAATCTTCTAGATCGCTAACATTACCTAGCTCTCTGAAGCTTTTGTAAGCTTTTCTTCTTGACTACATAGATTTATTACAGCCTTTGTACACAACAGTTCCTGTACCCTACCATAAGTTCCCTGTCTCATTGGAATGTACGTATGCAGAACTCCACACAAATATCCTCTGAACATTTGCCACATTTGTTCCCTACTTTTCCCTGAGAACATCTGTTTCCAATTTAAGCTGCCAATTTCCTGCCTGATAGCCTCATGATTCCCTTTACTCCAATTAAACGCTTTTCTAACTTATCTGTTCCTATCTCTCTCCAATGCTATTGTAAAGTAGATAGAATTATGATCACTATGTCCAAACTGCTCTCCCACTGAGAGATCTGACTCCTGACCAGGTTCATTTCCCAATACCAAATTAAGTACAGTCTCTCCTCTTGTAGGCTTATCTACATATTGTGTCAAGAAACCTTCCTGAACACACCTAACAAACTCTACCCCATCTAAACACCTTGCTCTAGGGCAGGGGTCAGCAACCTTTACCACTGAAAGAGCCACTTGGACCCGTTTCCCACAGAAAAGAAAACACTGGGAGCCGCAAAACCCGTTTGACATTTAAAATGAAATAACACTGCATACAACGTTTTCTTTTGCCTTTATGCTATGTATAAACAAACTATAATGTGTTGCATTTATGAAATTGATGAACTCCTGCAGAGAAAATGAAATTACATTTCTGCATGCAACAAAAACATTTTGAACTCCGAAAAAAAGACGTTGGGTTGAAGGTTACTTTTAAGTAAAATACTTAACGTCTATTTGAGTCCTTCTTGTATTTATGAAAAACGCCAAACTTAAATTTGCCGCCAGCAGCAAACCAAAAATAACGTCAGCCAGCTGTCAACCTGAAAAATAAAAGGACTATTTCACTGAACAATGAAAACATATGAATATACGTAAAATAATAGGCAATTAAAATATTTATCATACTTGTTCAGGTTGACTCACACCTGACAATGCAGTCGTATTCAGTAGGGATGGATCGATGCTTAGGGGAGTGACCGGGAAGGATAATGTGTTTTTTTTTCCTCTCTGAACTCACAGAAGAGTTTCCCAAACGATGTTTGCATTGCGATGATTGCAGAATGTAAATACTCCGAATTTATCATGTCGTGACATTGTTTGAACTCTCTCAAATTGGGGAAGTGAGACAATGTGCCTTTCTGTAAATCTCTGGCAAGCAACGTCAACTTGCGCTCGAATGCCAAAACATCCTCCAACATGTGCAGGGCTGTACGTCCTTACCCCATTGAAGAGCTGTGTTCAGCGTGTTCAGGTGCGCTGTCATGTCTACCATGAAGTGTAGCTTTTCCAGCCACTCTGGCTGTTCCAGCTCAGGAAAGCTGAGCCCTTTGCTGCCCAGGAAAGTTTTCACTTCTTCCAGACACGCGACAAAGCGTTTCAGCACCTTCCCTCTGGACAGCCAGCGATAAAAACACGTTGTAGCGGTGTGCTACACGCAGTCAGTAAACTGCAGTCAAAGATAGCTTTATTCGAACGAAACAGCCTTGCTTTTAAGCCTCCCTCAACCCGCCCCCCATGGGCGCGGATGCTGCAAAAGACACGTACTCACAAACCCCCGTAGGCTATCTCCCTTAGCCTGAACGCTGGCTAATTGTGAGCCGGTTCGGATGTGTCAGGAAATGGGTCGCCACAACGTCTTATTTAGATTGTCCAAGATCACCATAATCTTCAAATTTAGATTTACATTTCAAAAACTAACAAACTAACATAAAATACATTTTAATTAAATACTGACCATGTAGCGGTGTGCTACACGCAGCGCTAAAATTACGACACGGAGTCGGTAACTGCAGTCGAAGGAAAAAACTTTATTCGAAATCTTCAGCCTCACTTTTAAGCCTCCCTCAACCTGCCCCCCATGGCGCAGAGGCTCCAAAGCTCTGTGCTCGCAAACCCCCGTAGGCTATCTAATTGTGAGTCGGTTCGGATGTGCCAGGAAAAGGGTCGCCACAACCAATTATTTCCCAAAGCAACAGGGAGCCGCAGCACAGACGTAAGAGAGCCACATGTGGCTCCGGAGCCGCGGGTTGCCGACCCGCGCTCTAGGGAGATGCCAATCGATATTTGGAAAATTAAAATCTCCCATCACGACAACTCTTATTATTACACCGTTCCAGGATGTGTTTCCCTGTCTGCTCCTTAATATCCCTGTTACTATTAGGTGGCCTGTAAAAATCACCCAGTAAAGTTATTGACCCTTTCCTGTTCCTAACCTCCACCCACAGAGACTCCGTAGACAATCCATCCATAACATCCACCTTTTCTGCAGCTGTGACACTATCTCTGATCAACAGGGCCACGCCCCCACCTCCTTTGCCTCCCTCCCTGTCCTTTCTGAAACATCGAAAACCAGCTGTTGCAGTAACCATTCCTGTCCCTGAGCCATCCCTGTAATGGCCACCACATGATATCTCCAAGTACTGATCCACGCTCTAAGCTCATCAGCTTTGTTCGCAACACACCTTGCATTAAAATAGTCACACCTCAAACCTTCAGTCCGAGCGTGTCACTTCTCTATCACCTGCCTATCTTCCCTCTCACACCATCTACAAGCTTTCTCCATTTGTGAGCCAACCTCCTCTTCCCCAGTCTCTTCAGTTCAGTTTCCACCCCCAACAATTCTAGTTTAAACACTCCCCAGTAGCCTTAGCAAACCTCCCTGCCAGGATATTGGTCCCACTGGGATTTAAGTGCAACCCATCCTTTTTGTACAGGTCACACCTGCCCCAAAAGAGGTCCCAATGATCCAGAAATCTGAATCTCTGCCCCCTGCTCCAATGCCACAGCCACGCATTTATCCTCCACCTCATTCTATCCCTATTCAGTTACGTGGCACAGGCAGTAATCCCGAGATTACTACCTTTGCGGTCCTGCTTCTCAACTTAATTCTTAACTCCCTGTAGTCTGCTTTCAGGACTTTCTCTCTTTTCCTTCCTATGTTGTTGGTACCAATATGTAGGATATCTTGGACACAATCTGAAGTATCCTGGCACCTGGGAGGCAAACTGCCATCCGAGTTTCTTTTCTGTGTTCACAGAATTGCCTGCCTGACCCCCTGACTATAGAGTCCCCTATCACTACTGCCTTCCTCTTCCTTTCCCTACCCTTCTGAGCCACAGAGCCAGACTCTGCCAGAGGCACGGCCACTGTTGCTTCCCCCAGGTAGGCCATTCCCCCCCCTCCCCAAAACTGTACTCAAGCAGGAGTAATTATTGTCAAGGGGGACAGCCACAGGGGTGCTCTCTGGTACCTGACTCTTCCCCTTGCCCCTCCTGACTATCACCCACTTGTCTGTCTCCTGTGGCCCCGGTGTGACCACCTGCCTATTACTCCTCTCTATCACCTCCTCGCTCTCCCTGACTAGGCAAAGATCATTGAGCTGCATCTCCAGTTCGCTAACTCGGTCCATTAGGAGCTGCAGCTTGATACAACTAGTGCTGATGTGGCCGTCTGGGAGGCTTGGTGACTCAAAGACCTCCCACATCTGATACTGAGCACAGAACACCGGCCTCACACACACATTACTTCCTTTCCACAAATAACACAGATATACCTACCTTGCCTTGTCATATTACCCTATGCTGCCTCACACTCTGCTGCCCGCTGGCTATGGCGGTCTTCTTTTTAAACCTTCCGCGCTCTACTAGCTGACGTCACACGCTTGCGCAGTCTTGCCTCTCTTTTACCCCGAGTAGTAAAACTGCCTTCGCTCCTGAAATCAGCCATTCACTCACAGCCTTCTTGCAAAGAACCGTAGTCAGCGTGTAACTCCAGATCATGGTCTTTAAAAGAACCCTGAAAGGGAAAAATAGGGATATTAAAGAGAAATAGGGCTCAATTCTGACCTGGGGTGCTGCATGTGTGGAGTTTGCACGTTCTCCATGTGGCAGTATGGGCTTCCCTTGGGTGCTCCCAGATCCCAAAGACGTGCTTGCGGGTTGATTGTCCGTTCTGCATTTTTCTGTGTTGTTGGTTGAAGGAAAGTAGATGAGCATGAGAGAGAGAGAGAGATGAAGGAGAATCAGTAGGCAAGTCAACAATGTAACCTGATTGGCAAATGATCTAAAGGGCAGATGAGAATTTATTTTATGGTGAAAACAGATTCAATGTAAACTTTTATTAGGAGAGTTAGATATATTTTTCATGGTCAAACATTTGTGAGCTGTAAGATTAGTTGGAGAATTCTTCAAAAGACCAAATGACCTAGAGCTGTGTTTTGTGTTTTGGCATGTCTCATGAATTTACTGTCAATGTACACACAAATATGAAGTTTCTTAGAGTATTGAATATCATTGCAATGCGTTATGTGCTCATTCAGCTTTGAACAAGTATTAGTTTGATCATTGAATGAAATTCTGCATCACACTATCTGATGCTGCTGTCAACCCAGAGAATCTTTACAGAGTTCTTAGTGTGCAAAAAGCCATTTGCCAAAAGGTTGTTTATGTAAGATAAGAGTCCAGGACCTCTTAAAAAAAAAAAAATAGGCTAGCAGATTTAAATTTCATATAAATGAGAATGTTCAATGAATTGAAATCATACTTTTCAATATCGAAGTACAATTCTTAGTAGAGTGGTGTGTTATTGGATAGTGGTAATAGCTATAAAGAAAGCTTACAGCACATTGGACTTCATAAGTCAAAGTATTTAATACAGGAGATTGTCTGTTATATTGATGCTGTATAAGGTATTGGTGAGGCTTAATTTGGAGTATTGGTCACCTACCTACAGGAAAGATAAAATAAGTTTGAACGATTACAGAAAAATTGATGTTGCCAGGACTGGAGGACCTGAGTTATAAGAAAAGACTGAATAGGTTCGGACTTTATTGCTTGGAACGTAAAAGATTGAGGGGAGATTTGATAGAGGTATACAAAATTATAAGGGGTAAATCCAAGCTGAGTTTTTTCACTGAGGTTGGGTGGGGCAGCAACAGAGGTCATGGGTTAAGGCTGAAAGGTGAGAAGTTTAAGGGGAACATGAGAGGTTAACTTCTTTACTCAGAGGGTCATGAGAGTGTGGAATGAGCTGCCAGCACAAGTGGAGCATGCGAGCTTGATTTCAACTTTTAAGAAAAGTTTAGATAGCTACTTGGATGGTAGGGGTATCACTGTAGCGTGATGAGAGTAGGTTGTTTAAATGATTCAGTACAGTCTAGATTGGCCAAAGGGCCTGTTTCTGTGCTGTACCTTTCAGTGACCCTAGTAGTGAAATCACTTGTGATTTTCATTATGATGTTCTCCAAAGGGATTGTCTCCTTTAATGGAGAATAGCGGTGGGGATGCTGATACGTGCTCATCCACCACCCAGTTCTTGGCAGGTTGGAGTCAGGGTCCAGTGACCCAGAGTGCAAAATGACTGGGCTCCCTTCATTGACTCAGCCTTCCTTGGCCTTCCATTGATGTGTCATCAGATTCCACCTGCTCCTCTGTTGAGGACTTGTTTGGTTTCCTCATTCCTGATGAAGGGTCTCGGCCCGAAACGTTGGCTACTCTTTTCTCATAGATGCTGCCTGGCCTGCTGAGTTCTTCCAGCGTTGTGTATGTATTCTTTGATCCACAGCATCTGCAGTTGTATTTTTGTGTTTTGATTCATCGCTCTGCTGCAAAATCTCTTCAAGGTATGCCTACCCTGAAGAAGTTCAAATCTTCTCTTCGACGGGAGTTCAGTGAGACCCTCGCTCACTGCCCAGCCTCCGTTATCTCTGCCTTTCTCCATCTCTTTGACCACATCCTGACCCAGACAGGTACCATAGCCATGCTTTGTTTTTGGGAATGTGTCTCCACCGCCATCTCATACCGAAGGGATTTCAGCTTCGGTTCCAGGCTTCCTAGTTCAGGCCCAACGAAGATCCCAGGAACTGCCATTTTGTTAACCGAAGCTCCCTTCGCTTCTCCCGTCGGATTCTCTGAGCTACGCTTACCGCCATGTGGAGATACCTGCAGTTGCTGTCACTGTCTCTGCCACCACTCCGAGCCACGCTTTCCACCGACTGCCGTGGTCCACTACTCCACTTCATTCTCCGTCAGATTCATGCCTCCAGCCGCCATTTCCTCTCCTTCCTCATGTCCAAGAAGGATTACAAGCTTGCTTGCTTGCATCCCACGAGGACGACTGCCTCCAGCCCGGACTTCTTCTCAGACCTTCAGCACGTCGAAGAATCATCCACCTCGGACTCCGACCCCAACCAGCACCACGGCCCTCTGGACATGGACTCCAGCCCCTAGCGGACCATGAACTCTCTCTCCGGACTCGGACCACAGATATGGGCTCCAGCCCCCGGCGGACCATGAACTCTCTCTCTCTCCCGACTCGGACCACAGATATGGGCTCCAGCCCCCGGCGGACCATGAACTCTCTCTCTCTCCCGACTCGGACCACAGATATGGGCTCCAGCCCCCGGCGGACCATGAACTCTCTCTCTCTCCCGACTCGGACCACAGATATGGGCTCCAGCCCCCGGCGGACCATGAACTCTCCTGCTCCGGACTTGGACCACATATCTGGCACTACAGATATGGGCTCCAGCCGCCAGCAGACCATGAACTCTCTCTCTCTGGACTCTGACCACAGATTTGACGCCCTGTGGGCTATAAGCTCCGGAGGCCCCAGCTCCGGGTCCGGCTCAGACCGGGATCCTATGGCCAGGACCGTCGGTGCTGCCGTGAGGTCATGCCGCCCGTCCTATTCCCCTGCTACCTCCTATTCTTGTTTTGGCTCCCAGCCTTCCCTTTATCCCTTATCCCCTCTCCATCCCTCCGATCGCTCATCCTCCTCTGCCTGCTCTCCCTGAACATCCCAACATGCCTCCTCCTCCTGAGACTTCCCACTTCTTACCCTCCCTTAACCCCAGTCCCAACCCTTGCCGTGTCTTCACTATTCCCCCCCCCCCCCCCCCCGGCCTTCCCCTATCTGAGGCAGAACGCTCTGTCCTCAGTAAGGGCCTCACTTTTGTCCCCCTCCGCCCCCACCTCAGCGAGTTCCGTGCCCGCCACGATGCTGAACTCTTCTTCTGCCGCCTACGTCTCCGAGCCTTCTACTTCAACAAGGATTCCCGTCCCCCCAGTGATGATCCATTCTCCCGTCTTCTATGCTCCTCCTCCTCCTGGACACCCCCATTGGGCCTTCTACCTGCTCTCGACCTTTTCATCTGTAAATGTCGCCGAGACATCAACCGTCTCAACTTCACCACCCCTCTCTCCTATTCTAACCTCACTCCCTCTGAACGCACTGCCCTCCACTCTCTCAGCACTAACCCCAAACTCACCATCAAACCTGCAGACAAAGGTGGCGGACAGACCTCTACCTCACTGAGGCCAAACGGCAGCTCTCTGACACCTCCTCATACTTACCCCTGCCACAGGACCCCACCAAAAAACATCAATCCACTGTGTCCCGCACCATCTCCACCCTCATCAACTCCGGACACCTTCCTCTCTCAGCCAAAAAACTCGTCATTCCCACACCCCACACAGCTTGGTTTTACCTCTCCCCCCCCATTCCTGATGAAGTGTCTCGGCCCGGAACATTAGCTACTCTTTTCTCATAGATGCTGCCTGGCCTGCTGAGCTCTTCCAGCGTTGTGTATGTGTTCTTGGTTCCCTCTTTGTCTGGAGCCTCCCCATTGACCTCACCACTGTGGCTGACTCTCCGAGGAGCTAAGCTACAGATGGCATTGCTCCTGAAATCTCAGGAACTCACAAGCCTCTCCACCATGACAAGGTGGCAATCCTAGGAGAGGTGGAGCCATTAGGGTAGGAGTGAACAACAGTTGGAACCCGATCGTGGGGGAGGAGAAACACAGCCTTTATGTGAAGTGGGTGGATGGAACCAGAAGGTTGAAAGGGGTGAAAACAGGTGAAGGGAAGAGTGCTAGTTCCTACTTAATTATGTGCTACAGAAGCCCAAACTATTGAGCAACACACTCAAAATACATAATGCAGGACATCATCCCTCCCTTGCTCTACCTATCTTGTTTGTACTAACATGTACAATTATGACTGTTCACTCTCCCCCTCAGGAATTTTCTACAGTTACTCTGAAACCTGAATGATCCTCCCAGGAGCTAAACTCCGGGCAGCATCCTCTCAGAACTTCAGCAACTCACAATCCTCTCCACCATGACATGGTGACGATCCTCTAAGAAGAACATTGGATAATGCTTACACACACACATACAGAATTTAGTTCCTTTTATTTCATTACTCTGTAAGATTTCAATTAGTATTCTCATCTTCACAGCAGGTCTAATTAAAAGATATCCACCCCACGTTAGTTCTGGATGTAACACTTGCTAAAGTTCTATTTGAAATAAACTACAGCTTAGCAGTTTTGCAATCTCTAATTTAGTGGAACAAACCACAAAGGAAAACCTTAGAGTCTCCATTAATAATTGCAGCTCGTAAGTGTTATAAATATCAGATGGTTAGAAAAAAAATCTATGGAAGATCTCAGGAATAATTGCAGTTGGACTATTCTTCTGAATGTAGGCAGAGTAATTTGGGAAAGGGGTTTGGGAAATTAGATTGGCAGAGCTGTGGAAATTGTTTGTCCTATACTGCTGGGTGATTTCTGCACCCCTAATCTGTGTTTATTTTATTTATTTCAAGATACAGTGCAAAACAGGCCTTTACTGCCCAATGAGCTGTACCACCCAGCAACCCACTTATTTAACCCTAGCCTAAGCACAGGAGAATTTATGATGACCAACTAACTGGTAAGTCTTCAAACTGTGAGAGGAAACTGGAGCACCCGGTGGAAATCCATGTGGTCACAGGGAGAAAGTACAAACGCCTTAAAAACAGATTCGGAATTGAACTCCGAACTCTGACACTGTGCTGTCATAACCATTACACTACCGTGGCTCCCCAGAACTAACACATCTGTAGTATGGGTTTCAGCATTGGCTATTTCAATTATTCAGCTTGTCTTCCAAGCTAGCTTAACTCTTGGTCCTTGATTAATGGAAATATGTTTCATCTTCAGAACCGTGCTTTGTCCAGTGCCCTTTTCTCTTTGTTATGGGACCACAGGTCACTGAAAGAGCTAATAGGTTTTAGAAAAGTTATATGTGTTGGGCAACGATAGTGTCATCTTTCACAGATTGACAGAGCAGAAATACTGGGGTTCAAATTACCATTCACAGGTAGTATGGAACTGTAGATGGCATAGCAGCCAAGCACTTCGCACAGCCTTTGCAGTGCTGGCGATCAGGGTTCAATTCCCACTGTTGTCTGAAAGGACTTTGTTCCTTCTCCCTGTGACTGAGTTTCCTCCAGATGCTTTGGTTTCCTCCCACATTCCAAGAAGTCATACAGGTTAGGGTTAGTACTGTAAGCTGTGGCCATGCAACGTGGCAACGTTTGTCAGCTGCCCCAAGCTGTTCCTCAGATTGCTGTTCATTGATGCAAAGGTTGCATTTCACTGTATGTTTTGATGTGTATGTGACAGATAAAGCTAATCTCTATATCCATTATTTCACAAATTTATCTCCCTTTGTTCTGTAGGATCATTTAGCATAGAAGAGGCCTATTTCCTAGTTCAGTAAGTAACATGTAAACCTCACAGTCTACCTTGTTATGAGTTTGCACCTGTCTACCTACACTGAATTTTCTCTTTAGCTGGTGCACATTATTCTGCATGCTGTTAATGTTTTACTTTGATCAATGCACTGAGTAATGAATGATTCAAGATTCAACATTCAAATTTATTTATCACATGTATATTGAAACACACAGTGAAATGTGTTGTTTGGTTTAACCATCAACATACTCAAGTGTGCACTGGGGTATGCAAGTGTTACCGTGCATTCTGGCACCAACATATCATACCCTCAGTGCTCAGCAGAACAACACAGAACACAACTAAACAGAGCATAACAAGCAACAAAGCAAATGATTGAATTTATATGAAGACGAGCTTTTCACTCTACCTTTGTACATGTGACAAACCCATAAGCCAATTCTATTTCCATTTGTCCATTGTATGCAGTGCTGGGTCTTTGAACAAAATATGCAGTACACTTCTTAACCATAATACAAAAGGCCAGTGTACTTGGAGAATCTGCAGGAGTACTTGAGATAAGGCAGAAATAGAAATCCCAACAGGAGGATTTTGCTTTATTCATTGGCCTGTTAAAGGGAGACAAGCGTTTGTATTTCACAAGCATTCTTTTATGACTGAATGACACTCCAAAATGTTTGCAACCAATCAGCTTCTTTTGGAGTCGTGTCACTTTTGTAATGCAAGAAAGGCCACTGTCAGACTGCATTGAGCAAGATTGTACAAGGTTGTTTATCATTGGCCAAAGAATTTGCTGGTCATAGAGCATTATAGCACAGAAACAGGCTCTTCAGGCCATCTAGTCCATGCCAACCAAGTCTTCTGCCTTGCTGCATTTTCCTACATCTGGACGGTAGTGTTCCATACCCATCTTCTCTGTGTACCTATCCAAAATTCCCTTAAGTGTTGCAACTGAACCCACATCTACCACTTCCTCTGACTGCTCATTCCACACTCGCACCACTCTCTGAGTGAAGTAGATATCCCTTATTCTCCCTTAAATATTTCACCTTTTGCTCTAAACCATGGGTTCCCAACCTAGGGTCCATGGACCCTTGCTTAATGACATTAAGCCTCTATAACATCTACCTCTATACCTCTATAACATCTCCCCTCATTCTCCTAGGCTCCAAGGAATGAAGTCCAGATCTATTCATCTTTCTCTTTAACCCAGGTCAAGTCCTAGCAACATCCTTGCAAAATTTCCTTGCACTCTTTCAAGCTATTGATACCTTTCCTCTTGATTGGTGAGCTGAAATGTACAGAATACTCTAAATTCAGTCTCACCAACATCTATCCAACTTCACCATAGCATTCCAACTCCTGTACTCAGTGAACCAATTTGTCAAGCACTCTCTTTATGGGCCTCTTATAATGCCACTTTCAAGGAATCCTGGATCTGTGTTCTCGGGACCCTTTGCTCGAACGCACGTTTCAGAGCCTCACCATCAGTGGAAAAGCACTGGCATATGTAAGGGATAACACTCAGGCACTCCTTTGGAACCGTGCTCAGATCTGTTAATTCAGAGGATACATGAGATTTGGGTTTGACTTTATAGCCAAGCAATACCACCTCCGGTTATACAGTGGCTATATTTTATGAGGAGTTTGAGGGGATTTCATATGTCACTGAAGTCTCTAGCAAAATTATACAGATGTACCATGGAGAGCTTGTTTGCTTCGCCATCAGTTTGGAGGTGCCAGTGCATCAGATTTCTGAATGGTGTTTTCACCCATAGACAGATAAATCCCTTATTGATCCCAAAGGAAATTACATGAATGCTACTTCACTATTTTGCTCTCCTTTTGCGTAGCATACTTATTTATTTGGTTTTATATTTTTTATTGATTTGCATAGTAATTTATTTTATTTTATTGCATTGTACTGCTGAGCAAAACACCACACAGAATGTGTCAGTGATAATAAACCTGATTCCGATTCTGAGCATGAGTCCTCAGGAGTGCGATTTGTCTCCCTGAAGTACTGAGATGGCAACCCTGGACTGGGTGCAGAGGAGTTTGTGACGGGCACGCGGATTGTGATCAGCCGTTGTTTCTGCTTCACCATTAAATTGAGCAGCCTTCACTTCCTATCAGCTCTTTCTACTCTGAGTACAATGCTACTGCTCACAGACACCAGTCACAATTAAAATTCCCCTCAATCAGCAAACCTTCCAGCCATTTTCTGATCCTTGCACCAACATTAATTAAATTCCTGGCAAGCTGAGCTGTGAACTACGAGAGACACTGAAGCAGGAGAAGGCATTCGGGCCCTGTATCTGCCCTACCAATCAGTAAGATCGAGGCTGAGCTTTCGGCACAGCACCACTTCCCCATGCTTCCCTCATGTCCTTTGACTCTGTAATATCTGAAAATGCATCATCCTGTCTTAGATATACTCCATCCCTGAGCATGGAGCATTGTAAAAAAATCACTGCCCTTTTTGTGAAGAAATTTTTCCTCATCTCATTCCTGAATGGCTGTCCTTCAAGTTTGAGACTATGAGTGCCAATATATTCCACCCCCCCCCCAATTTCTAGACACCCCAGCCAAGAGGAAACACTACCCTGCATCTCCACTGTTTGTCTCTGTAAGGATTTGTGTTTCTGTGAGACCACTTTCTGTCCTTCTAAACTTCAGAGAGTATAGATACTATCTGCTCATCTGTCTCCACTGAATTATCATTATGCGCTGTGTCATGTGACATGGCCGATCATGGTCTTTTGACCATTGTTGGTTTTGGCAAATTTTTCAACAGAAGTGGTTTGCTTTCTTCGCTTCACTGGATGTCCCCCCCAAATTCCAGGAACCAATCAGGTCGACCTCTATTAGCCTCATTCTATCATATGTTTTTGTGGAGATAGATAAAGGTTAATTTTACTTGTGATGTGCATCAAAACATACAGTGCAAATGTTTGACTAACACAGTCCAAGGAGGTACTGGAGGCAGCCCACAATTGTTGTCATGCCATGCTTCTGTTGACAACATATCATGCACACAACTTGCTAACCATAACCTGTATGTCGTTGGAATGTGGGAGAAACCTGGGGAGAACGCATAAGCTCCTTATAGACAGTGGGCAGCAACTGAACATAGTTCTTCCTGTCACTGCCACTGGAAAGTATTATGGTAACCACTACACTCCTGTACCATACAGATTTTATACCTGATGCTGTTGGGATCTTTGGGAACAGAGCTCAGAAAAAGCGACGTAACCGACTTTTAACATCATAAGCCAGTGAGTTGTTTGCTATGTTTTCCTGCTCGCTGGGGAAAAACGGAGACACCTCCTTCTCCCTTATTAGGGAGAGAGGGAGCCTATGGTACGTCGAATGTGGGGTGAAATGCGAAGTCTTTGGAGTAACTGCAAGTCTGTGTCTTTGCTGTTGCTTTGCTCATGCTTGAGTGCCTGGTGGTGGGTGCTGATGCTTTTTTTTGCTGGTGGAGGGTGGGGAAATCATTGCTTGCTGCCACTTATGTGAGGGAGGGGAGCTGGGGGGACTTTGGGGTTATGTTTTTTTATAAATTTTTTTATTGAATTTACAAATGGTCACAGAAGCAAAAAAAATTATCAACCCTTCCCCACTCCCCTTAACCCCTCCCCCTAACATATCCCTGTAGAAAGGGGAAAAAAAAGGGAAAAAAAAGAAAGAAAGAATGCCTGGATATCGGAAGATCCCCACATGCTCCATGGAGTTCATAATAGCTTTAGTATATATGTTTATTTCTTTCCCCAAATAACCAATAATTTTATCTTCGGAGCACCTATATATTTAATCCTATCTTTTGTAAATAAGGGCGCCAAATTTTCAGAAATATTTCATATTTATCTCTTAAATTGTAAGTAATTTTTTCAAGTGGAATGCAGCTGAAAATTTCAATCTTCCAACGATCTATAATGAAGTATGAATCTGATTTCCAAGTAACTGCAATAGCCTTTTGGCTTATTGCCAATACAATTTTTATGAATTCTTTCTGATATTTATTCAGTTTGGATTTCGGTTTTATCCCTTCAATATCGCCTAGTAAAAATAATGTTGGATTATGTGGAAGTTGTGTTCCAATAAAACTCTTAAATTTGTCCAAAAAGGTTGAATTTTAAAACAAGACCAAGTAGAGTGTAATCAATTAATACATTTTGTATTTTAATTGGTAAAGTCTTGTTAACCAAAGTTGCAACTCCCCTCGCCTTTGAATTACATGAAGCTACAATAACATTTCTGACCCAATCTCTCTTTAATTTCTGATGTTCTATCTCTGTTAAGTGTGTTTCTTGTAAAAAAAAAAGCTATATCTATTTTCTTTTTCTTAATGTATGTTAAAATTCTTTTTCTTTTCACTGGTCCATTAAGCCCATTAACATTAAAACTTTAAAAATTCAGTAAATTAGTCATTATTTGTAACAGGGTTACTCCAGTCTATAGTAATACCTAACTTTTCAACTTTTGTAGTACCTTGGGGAATCTTGTTAAAATTCTCCATGTTGTTATGTGTCTCTCTCTTCCCCCACCCCAGATTGCCCAGGCAAAGAAAGAAAGATTAAAGAAAAATAGATTATAAAGAAAAAAATAACAAAATACTCTCCTACTAATGTTGTGAATAAAAAAAACACAACATTACCTCCCTCCATTGTACGGTCATGGCAATCGCCATGATTACACACGTGAATCCCGTAGCAATCAATCCAAAGTTCCCCCAGTTCCCCCGTAACATAAAAAAGTATATATAAGAGAAGAAAAAATAATATCACTACTCTCGATTAATATTTCTCAAATTTTTACCTTTCTCCCCCTGTATCATATAATTAAGAATATATTTAAATATTCTTCTGTCCTTAAGCATCCATCAACTCCATTCACTGTCCGTATCTTCATCTTTAATCTGTTTCACTTTTAAATCTTTGGCTGTGGTTAGCGAATATTTGGGAGTTCTTGTGCAAATTCTTCCGCATCCCGATAATCAGTAAAAAAAAAACTTCTTTTTCCGTCATCCAAAAAAATTATCAGGGTTATTGGGTGGTGCTATATAAAATTATAACCCTTTTCCCATAAAACTTTTTCACTGGGTTAAGTTCCTTCTTTCTCTTCAAAAGGTCATAACTTATATCAGGATAGAAAAGAACTGTTTTCCCTTCTATCATCAATGGCCCGTTTCTCTTTCTGGCACGGTATGCGGATCTTTTCAGATCTTCAGGATCTTTTCTTTATCTTAATATCTTAAGCATTTTATCAAGATTGACCGTGGGTTGTGATCAACTCGAGGTCTTGATCTTAAGGCTCCGTGAGCCCTTTCAATTTCAATTAACTGGGTTCCTTCTTCCATTTCCAAAATTTCCAGAATCTATTTTTGAAAAAAAAATTATTGGATCCTCTCCCTCTATACCTTCTTGAAGTCCAACAATCTTAATATTATTTCATCTGCTAAAATTTTCAAGTACATCCACTTTTTCCAACAACGGTTTTATTTCTGTTGTCCAGGCAGAAATATTATCCTCCATTTTATTCACTGTATCAATGGTGTCTCCGGTTGTTTCTTCCAAGTTTTTAATTTTCTTGTCCATTTTGTCCTGTCTTTTCATCATTTTATCAAACATAATCTTCATATTTTTATTATTTTTATTACTTTTAATGCTTTTAATTCATGCATTATTTGTACCAAAGATTTCTTAATGTCTCCAATATCACCTCCAACCTCTTCCTGTTGCTGTTCTTTGTCTCTTCATCTTCGTCTGATTTATCCAGAGAATCTGATTCCACCTCATATTCACTTTCACTTTCAGTTCTGATCATAGCTGGGATTTATAGTTCGGGTTGCTTGTGTTTGCACATGCCCCTTCCTTCACGCATGCACAATTCCTGTTGCTCTTTTTTTTTGGAAACGGTTGATATTGCCGCAGTTTCCTGATCTGTATCACCGGAGGTAAAATGCACTTGAGCCCGAGGGTCTTTCATGGCGGCCGGCCTTGATTCTTTTCCAACTTGTGTTGTCTTCAAAGTAGTAGTTTTCTTCTGCTTCTGTTTAGGAGACATATCTTAAGACAATCCTGAGTAGTTTATAAGTAATTTTTTAAAAGTATTTACTAACTTTTCTTCACTTAAACATTATTTTACTGTTTTTTTACGGGAGAGCTGGATTTCCACATCTCAATCCTACGTCATCATGTGACGTCCCCCCCCCCCCACCCCCAGGTTCTTATGTTTAACTCTCGTTCATTATTTGGGGCACTCCTCTGTTTTTGTGGATGTTTGCAAAGAAAAAGCATTTCAGGATGTAAATTGTATACATTTCTCTGACATTAAATTGGACCTTTGAACCTTTGTTGGTCTCTGAGCAACTTTTATTCTCGGTGGCTGCCTTGACAAAAATGTATATGACTATTGGTTTATTAGTGTTGACTTATTATTGCCACATGCACCAAGTTACAGTAAAAAGATTGTCTTGCTTTTTATACAAATCAAGTCATTATACAGTACACTGAGGTAGAATAAGGTAAAACAATAACAATGCAGATTAGGAGTGTAAAAGCCACCAAAAAAGTGCAGTGCAGGAGAATAGCAAAGTGCATGATCACAATGAGTCGATTGTGAAGCCAAGAGTCCATCCTGCTGTACAAGAGGTGCATTCAATAGTCTGAGAATAGTGGGATAGAAACAAAAGGCTAGTGTTCTTGGAGAATCTGGTACGTGCTTTCAGCCATTTGTATCTTCAGCCCAATGGGAGAGAGGAGAAGGTAGAATGGACGGAATGAGTGGGGGTCTTTGATTGCACTGGCTGCTTTACTGCAGCAGTGAGATGTACAGACACAGTCCATAGAGGGGAGGCTCGTTCCTGTGATGTGTTGAGCTGTGTTCACAGCTCTCTGCAGTTTTATGCAGTCACGTGCAGAGCAGTGGTCGTACCAAGCTGTTATGTATCAGGAATCATCCAGTTAGAAAGTTTCAATGATATCTGTAGAAAGGCATTCTCCCCCTTGACTCTCTCTATTTACCTGCCTTTGCCCCATAACAAAGTCAAAGTTGAATTTATTAACATACCACAATTACATAGGTGCAGTGATAAACCTACATTCAACAGCATCAAAGGCATATGGTATCAGCTATGTAACATTCACAAGAAAAACATCAATTATACACAGTTTTTACAAGAATGAATACAATGAGAGTAAAACAAAATGCAGTGAAGTGCAAAGTGGTCCTACTGTTGCTTTACTGGTGGGACAGGTTGATTCAAGAGCTAAATGATTGAAGGGAGGTAGCTGTTCTCGAAGCTGGTGGTGTGGGACAAGGCTTCTGAGCCTCAGAATCAGATTTAATATCGTGAAATTTGTTGCTTTGAAAAATCAGTACATTGCAATAGATACTAAAAAAGAGCTGTAAATTACAGTAAGTATATAAATAAAACAATGAATTAAATAAGTTGTGCAAAAAAAGAGGAAAAATGGTGAGGCAGTGTTCACTGTTCATTCAGAAATCTGATGGGGGAGGGGAAAGAAATTGTTCTTGAAATGTTGAGTGTGTGTCTTCAGGCTCCTGTACCCGCTTCCTGACGAGAAGAGGGATGATGGGGATCCTTAATGATAGATACAGGAGCAGACTTAGACCATTTGGCCCATTGAGCCTGCTCCACCATTTCATCGTGATTGATCCATTTTTTCATTCAGCCCCAATTTCAAAGATTCAAAGGTTCATTTATTTTCAAACTGTACAACCTGAAGTTCTTCTTCTCTGGGTAGTCATGAAACTAAGAAAGAAAAGAAAGGCAGCACAGTCATCAACCCCCCAAATCCCTCTCCGTGCGCAAAATACAAACAACAATGGAACAGACACATCAACCCCCAAATCCCTCTCCGTGCACAAAATACAAGCAACAATGGAACAGACACATCAACCCCCAAATCCCTCTCCGTGCACAAAATACAAGCAACAATGGAACAGACACATCAACCCCCAAATCCCTCTCTGTGCACAAAATACAAGCAACAATGGAACAGACACATCAACCCCCCAAATCCCTCTCCGTGCACAAAATACAAACAACAATGGAACAGACACATCAACCCCCAAATCCCTCTCCGTGCACAAAATACAAACAACAATGGAACAGACACATCAACCCCCCAAATCCCTCTCCATGCACAAAATACAAACAACAATGGAACAGTCATCAACCCCCCAAATCCCTCTCCATGCACAAAATACAAACAACAATGGAACAGTCATCAACCCCCCAAATCCCTCTCCGTGCACAAAATACAAACAACAATGGAACAGTCATCAACCCCCCAAATCCCTCTCCATGCACAAAATACAAACAACAATGGAACAGACACATCAACCCCCCAAATCCCTCTCCATGCACAAAATACAAACAACAATGGAACAGACAAATCAACCCCCCAAATCCCTCTCCATGCACAAAATACAAGCAACAATGGAACAGACACATCAACCCCCCCAAATCCCTCTCCGTGCACAAAATACAAACAACAATGGAACAGACACATCAATCCCCCAAATCCCTCTCCGTGCACAAAATACAAACAACAATGGCACAGTCATCAACCCCCCCAAATCCCTCTCCATGCGCAAAATACAAACAATGGAACAGTCATCAACCCCCCCCCAAATCCCTCTCCGTGCACAAAATACAAACAACAATGGAACAGACACATCAACCCCCCAAATCCCTCTCCGTGCACAAAATACAAGCAACAATGGAACAGTCATCAACCCCCCAAATCCCTCTCCATGCACAAAATACAAACAACAATGGAACAGACACATCAACCACCAAATCCCTCCTCCTGCACAAATAAATGAACAGAACAGGCACATTGACCCCCAAATCCCCATATCCATACAAAAGAAAACCGAGATAGAGCCTATGAAAAACACTGGTTATAAAAAAAAATGTAAGACTGAAAAAAATTCTGTAGCCCAAGTCCGTATCCAAAACGCAGAAAACCTGGGCAAAACTGTGCGGGCCCAAAGGTGGATCTTTCCCTCTCCATAGCAGAGCCACCAAAAGGCAGGCAGCCGGCACTCACCCACCACACTCGCCTCGATGCTTCTGTCTCCCTTGTCAATTCAAGCAGCAAGCAAT
This sequence comes from Hypanus sabinus, assembly GCF_030144855.1. Classification (NCBI taxonomy): domain Eukaryota; kingdom Metazoa; phylum Chordata; class Chondrichthyes; order Myliobatiformes; family Dasyatidae; genus Hypanus; species Hypanus sabinus. The sequence goes on along the minus strand of NC_082715.1, from coordinate 83,467,473 downwards.
GGAATCTTTCATCAGTGAAATGGAGTCAAGCAACGGCTTAAGCCTCATCCCGCAGGCTTCTCACCACGAAATTCGTTGTCTCTGTCTCCCGAATTCCTCTCGGACACTGCAGAGCACTGAAGCACCCAAACACCTCAATGTTGTAATCTCCCTTGTTGCTTCAGTCAGTGAATAATGGAAGCTTTAACTGGCGAAATGGTGTCGAACATTGGCTCACATTCTCCTGTGATTTTGAGCCATCGCCTTTTGAAGATGTTCTTGATGCTCTAGTGCCCAAGACAGAGCTGGCTGAGTTTACAATTTTCTGCAGCTTTTTCCAGTCCTGTGCAGTGTCCCCTCCATACCAGGTGGTGAAACCACCAGTTAGAATGCGCTCCACTGTACATTTGTAGAAACTTGCCAGCGCCATTGGTGACATACCAAGTCTCCTCAAAATCCTCATGAAATATAGCCACTGTTGTGCCTTCTTTGAAATTGCATCAATATGTTGGGCCCAGCATAGATCTTCAGAGATGTTAACACCCAGAAATTTGAAACTGCTCACACTTACCACTGGTGATCTCTTGATAGGACTGGTGTGTGTTCCCTTGACTTTCCCTTCCTGAAGTTCTTGGTCTTACTGATGTTGAGTGCAAGTTTATTGTTGCAACACCACTTAACCAGCTGATCTATCATGTTCCTGTATGCCTCCTCGTCACCATCTGAAACTCTGCCAACAATAATTGTGGCATCAGCAAATTGATAGAGTGCCGTTTGAGTTGTGCCTAACCACACAAACGTAGATGTAGAGAGAGTAGAGCAGAATGCTAAGCATACATCCTTGAGGTGCCAGTGTTGATTGTCAACAAGGAGGAGATATTATTTCTAATCCACTCAGACTGTGGTCTCCTGGTTAGTGAGTCAAAGGTGCAGTTTCAGATGGAGGAACAGAGCCCCATGTTTTGGAGTTTATTGATTTGGTCTGAGGACATGATTGTGTTGAATGCTGCACTGTAATCAATAAGCAGCAGACTGACGTAGGAATTACTGTTGTCCAAGTGGGCCAAGATTGAGTGGAGAGCCAGAGAGATGGCATCTGCTGTAGATGTATTGTGGCGATAGGCAAATTGCAGCTAGTTCAGGCCCCTGCTTAGGCAGAAGTTTATTCTGGCCCTGACCATCCCCAAAGGGCTTCATCACAGTAGGTGAGAGTGGCACTGGGCAGTTGAGGCAGCTCTTCTTAGGCACTGATATGGTTGTTGTCTTGTTGACGCAGGTGTGCCCTGCCAACTACCTCAGGGAGAGATTGAAGATGTTCTTACTCAGGCCTGTCAGTTGGTTGGCATAGGTTTTCAGAGACCAATCAGGGCCTGACGCCTCATCAGATGCAGCAGGGATTTGTACAGGTGTAGTTTCATTCTCCCTTTCAAACCTCCTGCCTGCTGGTCACTACAAAAAGATCACTTAGCAAAAAATAGTAGGGATCTTTGATCACGGACGTTTCCTTCTTGAGGCAGTATCTTGTATATATGGCAGATGGCGGGAAAGAGTGCCTGTGAAGTATTGGGCTGATTTAAATACTGACCGTAGTTTCTTTGGTTCCTGTGCATTCAGATAGATGAACCAGACCATGATGTAACCAGTCAGGATACTTTGAACAGCAGATCTGTAGATCTTTGGTGGTGTGTTTGTTATAAGCCAAACCTCCTTAACCTAAGAACCATATTCCCATTCCCTTACACTGAGCCCCACACTGACTACTAAGGAGATAGAGCATTCCATTGGACTTAACACAGACAATGGTCCCTGCCTGAACTGTGACTAACCCTCTCCCAGCCCTGAACTGCCAATCCACGGAGTCAGGAGCCTAAGGTCAGATGTCTGGGCCATGCCGTGATAGTGTCGTGTGGCAGGTGGAGCAGATCAATTGGCACAAATTTGATGAGTGTAGGATTTATCCCTAAGTCGGTGCCAGGACTTAGCCTTTGGTTGGTGTCATGAGTAAGCAATCCCTTGGTTTCTCGTACTGCTACTGTTGGATCTTGCTGTGCATACTGTGACTGACCTCTACCCCCGTTCCCTATTGTACCACAGTTGACTGTCCCTCAGGTGCATTCCATTGGCTGTGACATCTACTGGTATGAGGCCAAACTGTGGTTGGGGGAGCAACACTTCATAATCCAGCTTAATAGCCTCCAACTTGATGGCATGAACATCGATTTCTTTAACTTTCAGTAATATCTCTGCCCTCCCTCCTCCTCTCTTTTTCTATTTCCACTTCTAGTTCATCTCCTGTCAGATTCCTGCTTCTTCTTCAGTCATTTACTTCTTCTACCCATTACCTTCCAGCTTCTTACTTCACTCCCCCTCTCCTACCCACCCACCCCACCTGATCTTACCTCTGGCCATCTTGTACTCCATCACCTCACCCCATCTTCTTATTGTCTTCTGCCCCCCTGATGAAAGATCTCGAACTGAACCATCAACTGTTTATTCCTCTCCATAGATGCTGCCTGACCTGCTGAGATCCTCCAGCATTTTGTGTTTTGCTCCAAGCAGAACTGCTGGCTTCTCATTGGAAGATCTGGATTGTTACACCCTTTAAATTGCAAGGTTAAAAAATAGCCAATCTGCTTCTCTGTTTGATAAGCCAGTATTTTTTTCGCTCTAAAGCAGCATAGTGAGTGTGCAAAATTGATTTAGTTGAGTTCATTGTTGCTATCTTGCGATATGCGAGCTGGGCTATTTTAAAAGTTGGAACAGTTTGTTTTTTGCCTCAAGCTTTGTTAGGATTATTCCAGATCCATCAATCATACCCTTAACTTACTATGTCTGTGTTTTATCGCTGGCAGCAGATGAACTTAGAGACAGAATGAGTCGTATAATAATGGTGTGGTTTGTATGAAACATTGATCTGCTTCTCATAGATACAAGTCAACCTTGCCCTTGCGGCAAATGCCAGCATTTAAGCATTATGGGTTACAGCTTTCCATGCACTAAAAGGACCCTGGTTCCATGACTGGAACTGTCCGGTCCTCTTACCCTCCAATAGTGTAACAGTATTAACATTGCTGTTTGAACAGTTGTCTAATTCTCTTTCAAAAGATACACACACTCACTCACTCACTCCAAATTCCAAAAGCCTCAAAATAGCCCAAGTTTCTACAAACAGCTTCTGAACGTGGTGGTGTAAGTCTTGAGGCTCCTGGACCTTCATAATGGCAGCAGCGAGAAGGGAGCATGACCTGGGTGGTGGTATTCCTTGATGATGGATGCTACTTCCCTGTGACAAAGCTCTGTGTAGATGTGCTCAATGGAGGGCTTTACCCATGATGGGCAGGGCTGTACCCACTACTTTGTGAAGGATTTTCCATTCAAGGGCATTAGATCTTCCATACCAGGCTGTGATGCAATCGCTACACATCTACAGAAGTTTGTAAAAGTTTTAGATATCATGCTGAATCTTCATAAACTCCTAAGGAAGTAGAGGTGCTGCTGTGCTTTCTTCATAATTACACTTACATGCTGGGCCCCTGTCAGGTCCTTCAAAATGTTAACACTGAGGAATTTAAAGTTGCTGACCCTTTCCACCTCTGATCTCCAATGAGGACTGGCTCACGGACCTCTGGTTTCCTCCTCCTGAAGTCAATAATCATCTCCTTGGTCTTGCTGACTTTGAGTGAGAGGTTGTTGTTGTGGGATCACTCAGACAGATTTTAAATCTCCCTCCTAAATACTGATTTGTCATCACTTTTGATATGGCCAACAACAGTGTTGTTGTCAGCAAACTTGAAAATGGCATTGGAGTTGAGTGTGGCCACACAGTCATAAGTGTAAGTGTTAATATATCCATTAACCTACCAACACACACTCCTTTGGGATAATGGAGCATCTGGAAGTAACCCATGCTGTCAATGGAGGAGTCATAGAGTACTATAGCAGAGAAACAGACCCCTTGGCTCACTTAATCCATGTTGACCTAATCTTCTATTTAATCCCATCTACCTGCACCAAGTCCTTTCACCTTAACCTCTAGTTCTAGGCTCATCCTACCTGAAGGGGGAAAGCCTGCATGTATTCACCCTATCTTTATCTCTCATAATTCTGAACACTTTGGTAAAGTCTCCCCTTATTCCCCTGCATTTCAGGGAATAAAGTCATAACCTACTGTATTCAGCCTTCCTCTATAACTCAGGTCCTAAAGTCCCAGAAAAATCCTTGTACTGTAAATTTTCTCTGCACACTTTCAAGCTTAGGTAGGTAAAAACCATAAACATGAGATAACCTAAAATAAAAATGTTTGTTGGGTATTAACAGGAATAAAATCTAATGGCCCAGAAGTATTGCTAGGCAAGCACCAGCAAAGTCCCATGGGTGCTGGATTACTGGAGTTATTATTATTTCTGTCTAGTTTAATCTCATACCATGACATTTTCTTAATAAGTTTTATTTTTCACTTTGGTAGTGAAAGCAGCAATCAGTGATATATATAGCACCTGAGGCCTCTCCTCTGCCTCAGGAGATGACTCTGGCTGAGGACGCTGGTGTGAGGTCAGGTTATTGGGCCCATGGTGCACAGGCTGTACTCTCTGTGCTGATCGGTCAGATCAGGGAAGGTGCCAACCTCAATCAATTAGGAGTGGGCGAGTAGACCAGAGGAAGAGTGCAAGATCTGGTGGTGTGATGTATTGGGAAGGGAATGGGTTACATGGATTGTATGGAAGAATGTTGGGTGACTCTGGTAGTCTCTAATATTTTTAATATTTGCATGGTTTGTCCTCTTTTGCACAACAATTGTCATTTTTTGTTGTTCATAGTTTTTCCACAAATTCTATTGCATTTTCCTGTAACACCTGCAAGAAATGAATCTGAAGGTACTTTGATAATAAGTTTACTTTGAATGTTTGAACTTTGAAAGTACCTTGTGAATACCTAGACATTGTCTACAATGTTGACTGCTGGCCAGTCCATTTTCAGGAGTTATCAGAAGTGATTTTGAAGTGACGGTCTTTGCGTTTTTTTCTGTGGGAGACTAGTTTCATATAATCAAGGTTGTACTTCGTCATCCATGGGCCAATTTGAGCGCTAGCTTAAATCCCAGAATCTTTCAGCTGAGATCTTCCAATGTGTGAAAAACGATTTTTCTCTTTTTTGCAGTTCAATTTTGTGGGGAAGTTGCTGGGACCTCGAGGCAATTCACTGAAGAGGCTACAGGAAGAAACAGGAGCAAAAATGTCCATCCTGGGCAAAGGATCAATGAGGGATAAAGCCAAGGTGAGGCCATGTCTGACGGCAAATTAGTGCAATGGTTCTTTTCTGTGAATGTGACCTTCCCTTTCCAAACCAGACCAATTTTCAAACCTGATAAATGGTCTCAGCCCGAAACATCGACAATTTATTCCCCATCCATAGACATTGCTGATGTACTGTTCTTCCAGCATTTTAGGCCATAAAATATAGAGCAGAATTTGGCCATTTGGCCATTCCATCATGGGGTTCCTCTCAACCCCACTGTCCTACCTTCTCTGCGTAACCTTGAACATGCTTACAAATGAAGGACCAATCACTCCCAGCGTGTTAATCACTGTGCGTGTTAATCAAAATTTACAGAATCTCTTGTGTTTACAGTTTTCTGGTATGCCCAGATTTTCAGTGGGAACCATAGATTGCAGATGCTGGAATCTGAAGTAAGAAATGTGGAACTCAGCAGGACTGTCAGCACTTATGGATGGACATGGACAGTTGAAGTTGCAGGTTGAGACCCTTCACCTGGACAGAAAGGGTAGACAAAGGATAGCCAGTCGAAACAGGAGAGGAGGATTGTGAGGAGCAAGAACAAGCAATAGGTGGTTCCAAATGAGTGAATTTTTTTTTTAAACATGAGATTCTGCTGACAGTGGAAATCGAGAGTTGCACACACACAATACTGCACATCAGACAGCAGCTAGAGACAGAGTCAATGTTTTGCGATGAGACCTTTCATCAGGACTGGAAAGGAAGCAGAAATAGAACATGGGGGTAGGGAAAGAATCCAATCTGGAAGGTGATAGATGAACTGAACTGGGTGGGGTAAGAGGGGATGAAGGGAGAAGGTGAGAGACGATTAGGTGGAAAAGCTTAAAAGAAGAATGAATCTGATAGGAGAGGGGAGAGTGAGGGAGAAATGTTGAATGGTTTGCAAACATAAGAGAAATGTTTGTATGAGATAAGGTGGAACTATTCCACAAATGAATAAATATTTCGATGTTAAAATTACCTTTCTAAACGTGCCATTAAGTTGTCAAAAATAATTCAGCTACAAGAGCTGTTTGGAAACATTCTCTGAACAGCAAATATTTAAGCTAACATCATCAGTCTTTGGTTCTGTTTACCTAGTAAAACTCGACAGTGTATTTCATGGAGATCATAGCATTGTTTTGTTTATGTGGCTAACAGGACTCAAGTTAAATCTGAGAGTCTGGCCTACTGCTCTGCCTTACCGCTGTCCTCTGCTGGGTCCCCTCCATCTGGTGTTGATGTGGGAGAGATAGACTATAACCTGTGGTCCTCATTTCTCAGTAAGTGAGCATCACTGACAAGGCCAGTGTGTATTGCTCATCGGTATTGCTCTTGCCCAAGGGCGATCCTGAGCTTCCAGTTGCCTGTCACTTTAACTTACAAATATTGCTCTATCCTATGTCTCCGTGACCTTCTGCGTGGTTTTAGTGAAATATAACGTAAGCTTGAAGAACAACTTACACAAGGCAGTCTTCCCGAACTCATGTGGAATTCAACAATTTCACGTAACTGATGCTTCCGACTGATCAGAATTGGAAAGGTTGAGCAGTTCAGAAGCTTGGCACTGAAGTGCAACCATTCATTGCAGGAGAGCCCTTTGCAAACAGATGTCTAAAGCCTCTTCATTTCTCAATGAACTCTTTGCAGTGATGGTAAACAGTTTAATAGTTCTCAGTTAAATGGCAGCTTTCAGATAATGGCCCAGAAGAAATGTAAGCATCTGACCTTTGGAATTATGGGTTTAATCATCTTTATACCCCTTGTAAGAGTCTTCATATAATTCTCATTAAGGAGATTTTCCAGACAGAGTTAACGATCAGGCGAAGCATGCCATGAATCTAGTAGTCAGACAGTCGGATTTGACAACACCAGGTTCCAGTCTATTATTGTTTGCAATGATATGCCAAAGTGGGTAATGGCACCAGACCAAGGTCCTGAAACTCAGGAATGTGTCTATATTCTCAGCCAGGCTGGGGGAATAGTTGATAGCAGAGAGAAGTGGGAGGATGTGCGTGGGTTATCGGGATCGAAAAAAATCTGAAGTTCTCTTACTAAGTAAGTCGGAACGGGTACATCCGGTATTATTTAGCATCAGTTAGTCAAATGTTTGTCTTAGTATATAGTATATATTTTACCTTTCTATGCATATAAAACACTTAAAAACGTCTGTTTCAGCACCGGGCTCGGGAACGGAAGTTCTCTGGACTCGGGACAGATTGCTCCTTAGTGCGCTCTCCACCATGCCGGGTTGATGTGGAGGATCAAAAACTCAAAACCCAATAATTAAACCATTGCGTTGCTTAGTAATAATTGTAGCTTTCATCGGGTCAGAGCCTTTCTCACTTTATCCTTTAAAATTGTTCTGATCATTGACCGACGTAGCCTAACGCTTTTCCAATGACCGATGGTGTTTCACCTCTTTCCGATCACTTTATTATTTCCACTTTATTTTCAATCGTGATCGTGATTATTTTCATGAACAGAAACACTGTGCATTCAGAGCTCTGGCGCCGGGTCCTAATGTCCACCACACTGAGACAGGTTAAATAAGGTCTGGGGTTCCGCTGGGTCCTAAGGACCACCAGACTGAGGTTGAAAAAGGGACTTGAGCATCCAGGAATTTTGGTATCCGCGAGGGGTCCTGGAACCAATCCCCCGCGGATAAGGAGGGTTGACTGTATTTGTTTCGTGGAGAGACTTAGCATGTCAGGCAACATCTATGGAAAGGAATAAAGAGTCAACTATGGCGAAAAATAAGGAGTTGACATTCAGGTTGAGACCCTTGATCAGGACTCCCTCGAAGGGCATGTGGCTGTGGTCCTGATGGAGGGCTCAACCCAAAATGTTGACTCTTTTTACCCCTCCATAGATGTTCGCTGACCTGCTGCGTTCCTCCAGCATTTTGTGTGTGTTACTCTAGATTTCCAGCATTTGCAGAATCTCTTATTTTTAATATTTGTTTTCTCTCAATTTGTGTTTATTTAGTTAGCTTTTGCCTCACATAAATTCTGTAAGAGTGAATCTTTATTCTGTATCTCATTTTTGTTGGCAGTGATTTGTGAACTTCGTAAGAATTAATTTCTGTGGGGGTATGCTGTTTTCAAAATGTCTTCTGTGGACCTGACTCTAGAGACTAACCTAGGCAAGGAGAGAGACTCTCTTTCTCACAAGCTGTACCAGCCATTGCTCCAGGGGTGGAACATTTATAAAGAAAAAATTTAACTTTGTTTGTTACATGTATATTGAAACATCAAAACTGGCAGTGAAATATGATGCTTGCGTCAGTGACCAACCCAGCCTTCAAGTGTTGCCATGCTTCTGGCCCCAACATAGCATGACTACAACTCACTCACCTGTATGTCATAGTCAAAGAGCACCACAGAACAGAAATGTCTTTGGAACGTGGGAGGAAACTAGAGCACCCAGAGGAAACCTACGAAATGATGGAAAGAATGTGCAAACTTCTGCAGACACTGGTGGGAATTAAACCCCGAATGCTGGTGCTGTAAAGCATTATGTTAACCACTACATTAACGTGCCGCTCTTGTTTCTCAGTTTAAAGTAGAGTTTCTGCCTCATAGCTCCAGCAACTGAGGTTCAATCCTGACCTCTGGCACTGTCTGTGTAGCGTTTGTGTGTTCTGACTCCTAAAGATGAGGTGGATAGTTAGACCCCGTGTAACAGAAGAGACACATAAGGGAGGGTGCGGAAGGAAGTGAGGAATAGGAATAATGGTACAGGCAGTCCCTGGGTTATGACCAGGGTTCCATTTCTGAGAATTGGAACTGACTGGGAGTTGAAAGTGAACAAGAGCAGTGTGTGGGAAAAGATCACAGAAAGAGCACGTGATGGGACAGCAGGCAGGCAAGGGCAGAGCGGCCTTCAGCCCTTCTCACTGACTCAGTGAGTGAATCTGCTCAGTGCCTCCAGTTCTGCTTGGCTTCACCCAGCCCAAGACTGTGGCAGGGTGGTTGGTAGGGATGTTGGTGGGCAGGAAAGCACACAGAAATGCCCCATTCTTGCCCAATAGGAAATGCCATTACCCAGGAATTCCATCTGTATCCATCCAACCGGTCCACCATTCAGATACGTATGGTGTCTGTTAGTTGGGTGATTGTAACCCCGGGAGGACGTGCATTGCACTGTGTGCAGTTCCAGTCACCTACCTACTGGAAAGATATCAGTAAACTTGAAAGAGTGTGGAGAAATTTTACAAGGATGTTGATGGGACTTGAAGACCTGAGTTATAGGGAATGGTTGAATTGGTTTGGACTTTATTCCCTGGAGTTTAGAAGAATGAGGGGAGATCTCATAGAGGTATTCAAAATTATGAGAGGTATAGATCGGGTAAATGCTCAGTTTTTCTCCTCAGTTTGGGGAAGACTAGAACTAGAAGTAGGTTTAGGGTGAAAGGTGAAATATTTTAGGGGAATCTGAGAGGGATCTTCACCACTCAGAGGGTGGTATGAGTGTGGGATGAGCTGCTGGAGTGTACAAGTGTTCAATATATTTCAAATCAATCTTTCTCTTTCTTTGAATTCCTAATTTGTTTTCCCTAATCGTTTATTTACTTTCAGAAATGGAAGTGTAGGTGTGAAGACACTCAACAAGTAATCCGGAGAATTAAACGAAAGATTAGAGGAATTGAATTCAGTTAATTAAATTATCAGCAATTATAAGATCATGACAGCATGAAACTCCTCAGTTTTGCTTTAGATAAACATTCATTTAGATAAACCTGACGTACTGCATCATTCCAGCATTTCCTGGTTTGTGATTCTTCTGCTTAGAATTGTGAACGAGTCTTGTAGATTGAGAAAGAAGTGGGAATCTTGGTGATATTAGTAGGCTACCCCAGTGCATATTCGAACTGTGTTGGTCGTTGATGCAAATGATCCATTTCCCTCTATGTTTCAATGTATATGTGAAAAATAAAGTTAATCTCAGATTAATCTTATACAGTTGGATAAAGATCCATGTGTTCATTCCAATGCAGTAGTGAGGGGATTCTGTCAATCAAATGTGCCTTCTTTCTGACATTATATCAAGACTGTTGGTAACAACAGAGAGAAGTAAAAATGTAACAACCATGATTGCTATGGAGGGGTGTAATCAACAGTGGCCTTCTCAACCTAGTTGTTCTAGGACAAAGACCAAATGCTGGAGAAACTCAGCAGGTCAGGCATCATCTGTTGAGAGGAGTAAACAGTCAACATTTGGAGCCTAAAACATCGACTGTCTATTCCTGTCCATAGGTGCTGCTTCGTCTGCTGAGTTCCTCCAGTATTTTGTATGTGTTAGTCTGGATTTCCAGCATGTGTAGAGTCTCATGTTTATGTTCTAGGACAAAGATGGTCAACCAAGCAACAAACTTGGTAAATTTCATTTGGCCCTTTAAAACCCACTTACTGCAGTTACTCAGGAAAATAGGAGAAGTCCACCTAGTTCCTCAATGGCTGCCTACCATTCAATGTTTGATCTACCCAAGGCCTCAGCTCCTCTTCCTGTGCCAGATCCTCTTAGTCCTCAGTTCCCAGATCTTCCAAAAATTCATCTACCTTCACTTTAAGTACTTCTAGTGCACTAGCCACAATTCTGAGGTAGAGAATGCCAGATATTAGAACATGGAAATTTAGCACAGTACAGGGCCTCAGATGTTGTGCCAACATTGATGAAGGGTCTCGGCCTGAGACGTTGACTATTTACTCTTTTCCATAGTTGCTTTCTGGCCTGCTGAGTTCCTCCAGCATTTTGTGTACGTTGTCAAGATCAATCTAACTCTTTCCTCCTACATAACCTTCCATTTTTCTGTTACTCGTGTCTGTGTAAGATTGGCTTAAATCTCCTTTTCATCACCCTTTAAGCTAAAATATTGATGTTTAAGTAAGAAGTTTGAAATTAGAGTAGTATTTTTCTTTCCACACATACAACTGGAATTTCTCCGGCATCCTCCTGATCTACTGCCATGACCTTGAAGAAGATTAGAAAAAGCCCATTCTTCCCCACAAAGGAAATGGCAATTGGTTCAGTTCCCATTTTAAATAGGTGGCATAGTAGCATAGAGTATAGCGTAACGCCTTATAGCACGGGCAATCGGTTCAATTTGCATCGTCGACTTTAAGGAGAATGTACGTTCTCCTCATGACCCATTGAATTCCCTCCATGTGCCCTGTATCCTCCCATATCCCAAAGGCTTATATGGGTTAGAATTAAGTAAGTTGTGAGCGTGCTTATGCCCAATCCTTTCCGATACAATCAAATTCGCCTTTTTCCCATTTTGAATCTCAACCTGGTGACCAGGCCTATCCCTTTCCATAATTAGCTTGAAACTTAATGGTATTATGATCCCTAGGTGCAAAGTAGTCCCCTACACCAACGTCTGTAACCTGCCTTGTTTCATTCCCTATTAGGAGCAACGTAGTCCCCTACACCAACATCTGTAACCTGCCTTGTTTCATTCCCTATTAGGAGCAACGTAGTCCCCTACACCAACGTCTGTAACCTGCCTTGTTTCATTCCCTATTAGGAGCAACGTAGTCCCCTACACCAACGTCTGTAACCTGCCTTGTTTCATTCCCTATTAGGAGCAACGTAGTCCCCTACACCAACGTCTGTAACCTGCCTTGTTTCATTCCCTATTAGGACATCTAGTATCTTGCACTTGCTCTCATTGAGACTTCATGTACTGATTAAGGAAACTTTCCTGAATTCATTTGACAAACTCTTTCCCATCCAGCCCATTTGATATTTGGAAAGTTCAAATCACCCACTATCACAACCTTATGTTTCTTGCAACAGTTTGCAATCTCTCTACAAATTTGCTTCTCTAAATCCTGCTGACTATTGGGTGGTGTATAATATAATCCCCTTAACGTGGTTATCTGTTTCGTATTCCTCAGTTCCACCCATATAGCCTCAAGAAACACATTCTTCAGTCTGTTCTGATTGAGCACTGCCATGATATTTTCCCTGACTATTAATGCCATCCCTCCCCGCTTTAATCCCTCCCATTCTTTCACGTTTAAAACAACAGAACCTGGAATATTGAGCTGCCGGTACTGCCCATACTGCAACCGTCTCACTAATAGCTACAATATCATAATTTCACTTGTTGATTCATGCCTTAAGCTCATTTGCCTTTCCTATAATGCTCCTTGCATTAAAATCAGAATCGGGTTTATTATCACCGGCATGTGACGTGAAATTTGTTAACTTAGCAGCAGCAGTTCAATGCAGTACATAATATGGAAGAAGGAAAAAAATAAATAAATAAAAATAGTGATAAATAAGTAAATCATTTACAGTATACATATATTGAATAGATTTTTAAGACATTCATAAAACAGAAATATGTTTCCAAAAGTGAGCTATTTCCAAGAGTTCAATGTCCATTTAGGAATCAGATGGCAGACAGGAAGAAGCTGTTCCTGAATCACTGAGTGTGTGCCTTCAGGCTTCTGTACCTCCTCCCTGATGGTAACAGTGAGAAATGGACATGCCTTGGGTGCTGGAGGTCCTTAATAATGGACTCTGCTTTTCTGAGACACAGCTCCCTGAAGATGTCCTGGGTACTTTGTAGGCTGGTACCCAAGATTGAACTGACAAGATTTACAAATCTCTGCAACTTCTTTTGGTCCTGTGCAGTAGCTACCCTTCCCCCATACCAGACAGTGATGCAGCGTCTCAGAATGCTCTCCACAGTACATCTATAGAAGTTTTTGAGTGTATTTGTTGACATACCAAATCTCTTCAAACCCCTAAGTATAGCTGCTGTCTTGCCTTCTTTAAAACTACATGGATATGTTGGGACCAGACTAGATCCTCAGAGATCTTAACACCCAGGAACTTGAAACTGCTCACTCTCCCCACTTCAGATCCCTCTATGAGGATTGGTATGTGTTCCTTCATCTTACCCTTCCTGAAGCCCACAATCAGCTTTTTTGTCTTACTGATCTTGAGTGCCAGGTTGTTACTGTGGCACCACCCCACCAGTTGGCATATCTCACTCCTGTACACCCTCTCGTCACCACCTGAGATCCTACCAAAAAATGGTTGTATCATCAGCAAGTTTATAGATGGTATTTGAGCTATGCCTGGTCACATAGTCATGGGTTTAGAGAGAGTAGAGCAGTGGGCTAAGCACACACCCCTGAGGTGCACCAGTGTTGATTGTCAGCGAGGAGGAGATGTTATCACCAATCCCCACAGATTGTGGTCTTCCGGTTAGGAAGCTGAGGATCCAATTGCAGAGTGAAGTACAGAGGCCCAGGTTTTGCAACTTCTCAATCAGGATTGTGAGAATGATGATATTAAATGCTGAGCTATAGTCGATGAACAGCATCCTGACATAGAAGTTTGAGTTGTCCAGGTGGTCTAAAGTCGTGTGAAGAGCCATTGAGATTGCATCTGCTGTTGACATATTGTGGCGATAGGCAAACTGCAATGGGTCCAGGTCCTTGCTGAGACAAGAGTTCAGTCTAGTCATGAGCAAACTCTCAAAGCATTTCATCACTGTTGATGTGAGTGCTACCAGGTGATAGTCGTTAAGGCAGCTCACATTATTATTCTTAGGCACTGGTATAATTGTTGTCTTTTTGAAGCAAGTGGGAACTTCTGCCTGTGGCAGTGAGAGGTTGAAAATGTCCTTGAATACTCCCGCCAGTTTGTTGGCACAGGTTTTCAGAGCCTTACCAGGTACTCCATCAGGACCTCCCGCCTTGTGGGGGGGGGTCACTGTCTTTAAAGACAGCCTAACGTTGGCCTCTGAGACAGAGACCACAGGGTCATCAGGTGAGCAGGGATCTTCACATCTGCAGTTGTGTTCTCCCTTTCAAAGCGTGCATAGAAGGTGTGTTCATCTGGTAGTGAAGCATACTATTGGGTTTCGCTTTGCAGGAAGTAATGTCCTGCAGTTCCTGCCAGAGTTGCCGTGCATCCAATGTCGCCGCCAACCTCATTCGAAATTGTCCCTTCACCCTTGAACAAGCCCTCCGCAAATCATACTTGCTTTTCTGGTACAGACCTGGGTCGCCAGACTTGAATGCCACAGATCTAGCCTTCAGTGGACGATGTACCTCCTGGTTCATCCACGGCTTTTGGTTTGGGAATGTACAGTAAGTCTTTGTAGGCACACACTCATCCACACAGGTTTTAATGAAGTAGGTAACAACTGCAGCATACTCATCCAGATTCGAAGATGAATCCCTGAATACAGTCCAGTCCACCGATTCAAAGCAGTCCAGTAGGCACTCCTGTGCTTCCCTTGTCCAAACCTTCTTGACCCTCACTGTTGGTGCCGCAGTCTTCAGTCTCTGCCTATACTCAGGGAGTAGAAGTACAGCCAGGTGATCAGACTTCCCGAAGTGAGGGTGTGGAATAGCACTGTAGGCATTCTTGATGGTGGTGTAGCACTGGTCCAATGTGTTGTTTCCTTTGGTATTGTAAGTGATCTGTTGATGGTAATTGATTAGTGATATTTTTCAGACTGGCCTGGTTAAAATCTCCCAAGATGATGGTAAACACGTTAGGGAACGCTGTTTCGTGCATGTTGATCCCATTGCTCAGATCATCTAAAGCCTGCTTAACATTGGCCTGAAGTGGAATGTAAACTACTACTAAAATGACCCCAGAGAACTCCTGTGGGAGGTAAAAAGGATGACACTTTACTGCTAGATATTCCAGGTCTGGTGAGCAGAATTGGGACAGCACTGATAAATCTGTGCACCAAGGAGAGTTGATCATGAGGCATTCTCCTCCACCTTTGCTTTTGAGAGACTCAGTAGATCTATCCTGACGGTGTACAGTAAACCCATAGATCTGAATCGCTGCATCCAGTACGGAATCCAGAATATTAGCCCTATCATTCTCAACCTTTTGATTCCTGACTTCACATGTAGTTTTTCTCCACAACCACTCCACTATCTGTTCTAGCACTCTGCTTCCCGGCCCCCTGTGACTTCAGTTTAAACCCCAGTGTACAGCACTAGAAAACCTCCCTATCAGGTTCGCCTGATCACAGGGAATGACGAGATGACCTGTAGGGATGAGATCCAGCACCTGGCCACGTGGTGTGCCGACAACAACCTGGCCCTTAACACCCAGAAGACCAAGGAGATCATTTTGGAGCATGCTGGGAGCCACGCTCATGTCCGCATCTACATCAATAGAGCTACAGTGGAGCGTGTGTCAAGCTTCAAATTCCTTGGAGTCCACATTTCTGATGATCTCACCCGGTCCCTAAACTCCTCCATCCTGATCTGATCAAAAAGGCGCAACAGCGCCTTTATTTCCTTGCGGAGCATCAAGGAAGCTCACCTTTGTCTCAGGATACTGACAGACATTTACCGCTGTACTATTGAGAGCATACTCACCATCTCAGTGTGGTATGGCAATTGTCCCATATCAGACCGCAAAGCACTGCAACGGGTGGTGAAAACTATCCAGCGGATTATCAACACCCAATTGCCCACCATTGAGAACATCTACCATAAACGCTGCTTGGGTAGGGTGAACAGCATTATCGAGGATACATCTCACCTTAACCATGGACTTTTTATTCTCCTCCCATCTGGTAGGCACTTCAGGAGCCTCCACTCCCCCACCAGCAGGCTCAGGAAGAGCTTCTTCCCTGAGGCTGTGACCCTACTTAACCTCACGTCACAGCGCTAAGCAGTACTGCACTATATTGTACTGTCTCAGTACTTTTATATCTGTATGCTGTAGTACTTATTTTTTGTTCGCAGTTATTTTGTAAATACAGGTTTCCCCTGCGATCTGAAGGTAGAGTGTTCCTATGAAACCATTTGTAAACCGAAATGTTGTAAAGTGAAGAAGCAATTACCATTAATTTATATGGGAAAAATTTTTGAGGGTTCCCAGACCCAAAAAATAACCTACTAAATCACACCAAATAACACATAAAACCTAGCATAACACTAACATATAGTAAAAGCAGGAATGATATGATAAATATACACCCTATATAAAGTAGAAATATTGTAGGTACAGTGTAATTTCACTTATCAAAATCGGGAAGACAGCGAGCCAAAATTGATTTGGAGAAAAAAAAATCGGCATGTACACACATGCGCAAACAACTGCCCGCACAAGGCTTCACGGTCATTGTAGTTTTTCTCAGGGTAAACCCACGAATAAAGCAGGCATCTTTTTTTCGTAAGAGTGAAAATCCTCTTTAGTTAGCGAAAACAAGTACTAGTGTAGATCTTTCGTAACAGCGAGTTGTGGTAAAGCGAACGTTCGAAAACGGGGAACCTGTAACACTATTCTTTTGCACTTCTGGTTAAGATGCTAATTGCATTTCATTGGCTTTGTATCTGTACTTGGCACAATGACAATAAAGTTGAATCTAATCTAATCTAATTAGTTCCCTCCAGTTCAGGTGCATACCATCCCTTCTGATGAATGGCTTCAGGCTGGAACATTAACTGTATGTAGATGCTGCCTGACCTGCTAAGTTCCTTCAACATTTTCTCTGCGCTACTCGGGATTTTCAGCCTCTACAGAATCTCATTTGTTTATTTTATTGAGCTTGTTAAAAGACTGTTTAGTATTAATGTGACATGCTAATCTTATTTTATATTAATGAGATGTAAAGGATAAAATGGCATCTGGTCATAAACTGATTTGGAACACCGACCCCAGTTCTAAATATCTTTTTCTTTCTGCCTGATCTATTTTACGCGGCCTTTGGAAAATGTTATTAATATTGCTTGTCCTTGGGGGTCGAGGGATGTTTTCTAAGGTGTTAGTCATGGCTTGGTAATCCAGTGGTGAAGTTTTGTTGTCATTGTTTTACAAGGGTGAATGTTTTAGCAAATTGAGCTGCTGCCAACAGCTCAGTCAGTAAGAGTGGGAGCCCAATTGCTCAAACATAATAGCTCATACGTTGCCCCACTCCCCACTTTTGCCAATTAGTTTGCAATTAGTAAAGTGGTAACAAAATGACACTACCGGGGCAGCACGATAACGTAGCAGTTATCATAACATTATTACAGCGCCAGCGAGCCAGATTCAATTCCTCGTAGGGAGGTTGTGCGTTCTCTCCGTGGGTTTCCTGCGGGTACTCCATTTTCCTTGCCCATTCCAGAGACGTACAGGTTAGTAGGTTAATTGGTCACGTGTGTAACTGGGTGGTGCGGGCTCATTGAGCTGGAAGGTCCTGTTACTCTGCTGTATCTCTTAAACTTCGGATAGAGGAGACAGCTAATGCTGTTTTCCCAGGCCAGTATCAGAGGTTATTCTTTCAAGGTGAGTGGAGGAATGTTTAGGGGAGATATCAGAGGTAGGTGTGTTACCCAGAAAGCAGTGGGTGTCTGGAATACACTGCTGTGGGTGGTGCTAAAGCCTGATATATGAGGGAGATTTAAGAGACTCTTAGGTAGGTACATGGATGAAAGAAACAGAGAGAATTATGGGCTGGATGGGGGTGGGATAATTAGATTGATCATGGAGTAGGTTTATATAATTTGGCAAAAAGTGAGTTTATTCTGAGTAGAACAAACTTAACCCATGTTGTCTATAGCATCTTCCCCAATCCAATTCCCCCTCTTACTTGAATGTAACTTGTGCTCTTGCACATGTTCATTAAATGGACAACACTCAAGGTCAGACTTGAACCTGGGTTGCTGGATCTGATAGGGAGAAAGTAAAGTCTGACAAAGCATATTTGTAAAGTAAATGTGGAGTAAAGTGGTATGCGAGGGGAGTCCAAAGTAAAGTGGAAGGAGATGCTGGCAGGGATGACAGCACAGCAACCATGGTGCGAGTTTTTGGGAAAAATGAGGAAGGTGCATGATAGTACAATCATGGCTGACAGGAAGTCAAAGCTAATGTAAAAGCAAAAGAGAGGGCATACAATAAAGTAAAAATTAGTGGGAAGACAGAGGACTGGAAAGCCTTTGAAACCCTACAGAAAGTAACTAAAGAATCATTAGGAGGGAAAAGATGAAATACGAAAGCAAGCTAGCAAACAATATCAAAGTGGTTAGTAAAAGCTTTTTCAAGTCTGTAAAAAAAAAATTAAAGATTAGAGTGGATATAGGACCGCTAGAAAATGAGGCTGGATAGATAATAATGGGGGGCAAAGAGATGGCAGATGAACTAAATGATTATTTTGAATCAGTCCTCATTGTGGAAGACATTAGCAGTGTGCCAGATGTTGAAGGGTGTGAAGGAAGAGAAGTGAGTGCCGTTATTATTACAAGGAAGAAGGTGCTGAAAAAGCTGAAAGACCTATGGATACGTAAGTCACCAGGGCTGGATGGACTGCACCCTAGGGTTCTGAAGGAGGTAGTGGCAGAGACTGTGGAGGCATTAGTAATGATCCTTACAAAATCA
Organism: Hypanus sabinus; assembly: GCF_030144855.1. NCBI lineage: Eukaryota > Metazoa > Chordata > Chondrichthyes > Myliobatiformes > Dasyatidae > Hypanus > Hypanus sabinus. Next base: position 83,448,861 of record NC_082715.1, on the reverse strand, counting down.
TTGAACTCTGGCATGGTGCCAGAGCACTTGAAATTGCAAATATCACTCCATTCTTTAAGAGAGAAGGAAGGCAGCAGAAAGGAAATTGTAGACCTGACCTCAGTGGTTGGGGAGATGTTGAAGTCAATTGTTAAGGATGAGGTTATGGAATACTTGGTGACACAAGACAAGACAGGATTAAGTCAGCGTAGATTCCTTGAGGGAAAATCTTACCTAATGAATCTGTTAGAATTCTTTGAGATGACATGTAGGATGGATGAAGGGGATACAGTGGATGTTGTAAATTTGGACTTTCAGAAGGCCTTTGACAAGGTGCCATACAGGAGGCTGCTCACCAAATTAAGAGTCCATGGCATTAAAGGAAAGTTACTAGCATGGTTAGAGCATTGGCTGATTGGTAAGAGGCAGCAAGTGGGAATAAAAGTATTCTTGTCTAGTTGGCTGCCAGTGACTAGTGGTGTTCTGCAGGGTTTGGTGTTGGGACCACTTCTTTTCTCTCAATGATTAAGATGATGGACTAGATGGCTTTGTTGCCAAGTTTGCAGATGATATGAAGATTGGTAGAGGGGCAAGTAGTGTTGAGGAAACAAGTAGGCTGCAGAAAGACTTAGACAGATTTGGAGAATGGGCAAGAGAGTGGCAAAAGAAATACAGTTTTAGAAAATGCACGGTCATGTATTTTGGTAGTAGAAATAGATGTGTAGACTAGTTTCTAAAAGGGGAGAAAATGCAAACGTCTGAGATGCAAAGGAAATTAGGAGTCCTTGTGCAGAACACCTTAAAAGTTAACTTGCAGGTTGAGTCTGTGGTGTGTAAGGCAAATGCAATGTTAGCATTCGTTTCAAGAGGTCTAGAATACAAGAGCAGGGATGTGATGTTGAGGCTTTATAAGGCACTGGTGAGACATTACCTTGAGTACTGTGAACAGTTTGGGCTCTTTAAGTAAAGATGTGATGGGATTGGAGAGGGTTCAGAGGAGATTCACAAGGAAGATACCGTGAATGAAAGGGTTATCATACAGGGAACATTTGATAGCTCTGGGTTTGTACTCGCTGGAATTCAGAAGGATGGGTGGGGGTGTATCTCACTGAAAGCTTTCGAATGTTGAAAGGCTTAGACAGGGTAGATGAAAAAAGGATGTCTCCCATGGTGGGGGAGTCTAGGACAAGAGGGCACAGCCTCAGGATAGAGGGGTGTCCATTTAAAACAGATTTGGAGAAATTTCTTTAGCCAGAGGGTGGTAAATTTGTGGAATTTATTACCCCAGGCAGCTTGGCGGCCAGGTCTTTGGGTGTATTTAAGGCAGAGATTGCTAAGTTCTTGATGGGACATAGCATCAAGGGTTATAGGGTGAAGCCCGGGGAGTTGGGCTGAGTAGGGGGATAAAAGCATCCGCCATGATTGAACGGCGGAGCAGATTCAATGGGCCAAATGGCTGAATTCTGCTGCTCTGTTATGGTCGCATGGTCTGTAAGACCCACTTTATTTTACCATTGCACCGCCACACCACCTAGTAAGCTTTACAGAAATTAAATATTGTGGAAGTGTGGGTCACTGCAGTAAGAAGAGTGGTGGCCAACCTGTACACAGCAAGATCTCAGAGCCAGCTACAGAAACATAACCAGAAGCAACACAAAAACCACTGGAAGAGCTCAGAGGGGTCTGAGGGGTCAGGAAGCATCAATTCTGGGAAGTGAGCTACAGCTCAAACCCTTGAGGAGAAGAATCCTCAAGATGGGGCACGAGCTGATGTTTGACACCATTTTGCCAATTAAAGCTTCCGTTATTTGCTGATTAAAGCATCGAGGTAGAATTAAACTTCTTTGGTATGTCTAGCATTTTATATATCAAATAGCTACTCCTCCAAGGACGATTTCCAAGAATTGCTCTGATTAGATTGTCCCAGAGTTCAGAGTCCGTGCCCTTTATATGACAAATGGCTACTTGTCTCAGGTTTAGGTGATCATTACCTGAAGCTTCCTGTGTCCACATTCAATTGCTGGTTAGATTTTAGGAGTCCACAAAAAGGGGCTTGTCTGTGGTGCTTCCCCTGTCCTTGATTAGGCTGTAGTTTCTTCACATCAAAACAGAACACAACAAGAAGCAAAACAATAACAGCAAAACATGTCAGTCTCTCATAAACAGCATTCAAAGGTATGTGTCTTTTTTGTCCAGATGGGTGAGGGCCAGGTGGAGGGTGGTGGAGATAGCGTCGTCTGTTGAGTGGTTAGGACGATATGCGAACAGCTGATCAGCTTTGGGCTCCAATCTTTGGTATCAACCCGAACTCCAGGCTGAAACTCTGGGCCCCAACTGACCAGCCCTCATGCTTCCTGATGGACTCCTGGTCGTTGGCATTCAAGCACAGAACGGAGGCAAGTCCTTCATCACCTGTCTGGTTTGCGAGACTTCAAATGCAAAGCATAGAACACGGAGTGGAGGCCCTATCTCTAACTCTTCTGTATCCCTGTCCGTGAACCTGAACCTGACCTCAATGTTTTGTGTTTGGGACCCTTCATCTGACCTGCCTGGTGTCATCTGTTGGACTGAAGATACTTGAAACAGAAACTTCAGCTATCCATTGCTCTCCGTAGATGCTGCCCGATCTGCTGAGATTCTTTTTGTGTTGAATCATAAGTTAACATCTTGGTTATCGGTCTAATCCCAGGCTGCCTGTGTAATAACAGATTACTCCTCTCATCATATTGCCTAGATACTTACAACAGGCCAAAAGGTTGTTGAAAATATTTTTAATCCTTGGAGGTGAAAACTCAAGTCCCCCACACTCTGACCACAAAATAGCACAGAAGCAATATAAAAAACAGCTTGATGTTAAAAGCACTAAGGCATACTTCATAAATTTATTAACATCACTAACTGAATTAGTGGGTAAATGATATCTGGTGAGCAGAATATACTTGTACTTTTCAAAATGCATTGATAAGGTGCTGCTTCTTAGGTTTTTAAGGAGATAAAGGCTGAGAATTAATGGGAAAGCAACCAGCTGGATTGGAGATTGGGCCGGTAATAGAAATCACAGTGATGATAAATGGATAAAAGTCTATCTGATTAGTAAGTGCTCTTGAGTTCTGATAAGTTGCCTGTGCTCTTTACACTGTTATGAAATGATATGAGGATAGAGAACTCTAGTCTCATTAGGTTTAATGAGTACACCGGACAGTTTTGCGCCAGAAAAAGACTGATAAAGTTCATAGGGAGATGAAGAACTTTAAAAAATGATCTGCAGCTTGGCACACTAAATTGAAACATGAAGAATGTTTGGTGCAGAAAAGCTTTTAAGTGTGCAGATAATGAATGGTTGCCTGTTAAACTGGAGGAAATGGGAAGTGTGAGACAGAGATTGTCAGCTACTGAGTAGAATTGTTGCTTGTCCATTTAATTTTGTCCAGGAGTGAATTTCATCTTTGAGAAATCATGTCATAAGTATGTTGATGTTTGAAATATCAATAAGCCTAAATTTCTGCACTTTTCATAAGTTCCAAGTTACCTACAGTTAGTGAGGTAATTTTAAAGAGAGGTCACTGTTTTAGTTTAGGACACACACAAGCACAGCAAGGTCACCCAAAAGCAATAAGAGTCTTGTAAGTGATGCCTGAGCACTGAAAGTTAACCAGTTTTTAAGGAGATGAAAGATTAGTGCTATTTGTTGCATGTACATTGAAACGTAGTGAAATGCGTCGTTTGTGTCGGTGATCAATGACCATCTGTGGATGTGAGCAAGTGTCACTGTGCTTCTGGTGCCAACGTAGCATGTCCACAATTGGGCCTAACCCTTACACCTTTGGAATTTGAGAGGAAACGGGAGCACTCAAAGGTAGCTCATGAAGTCACAGGAAGAACATACGAAGCCCTCCCGGACAGCCCCTACTGCTGATTGCTGAATGCTGTAAAGTGATTGTGCTGAACTCTATGCTACTGTGCCACCACTCATTTTGCAGTGATTAGGTCGCCACATAAACGCAGATTACTTTTGTGATGCATGATGTATGTCATAAACATCAGTTCTTGAAGGACTTGCTAAACCAATCTCAAAAGGAGGAATGACAATTAGCAGCAAGAAACAACATGCTGGAGGAGCTGACCCGATCAGGCAGCATTTGTGGAGGGAAGCAGATAGGTTGAGACCCAGAATCCAGTCTGATGAAGACCATAAGACATAGGAGCAGAATCAGGCCGTTTGGCCCCATCGATTCTGGTCTGCCATATCATCATGGCTGATTCCTTCCTCTCAACCCCATTCTCCTACCCTTTCCCTTTGATGCCCTAACTAATCAATAAGCTATCAACCTCTGCTTTAAATATACCGAATGACTTGGCCTCCACAGCTGTCTGTGGCAGTGAATTCCACAGATTCACTGCCCTCTAGCTCAAGAAATTCCTCTGCGCCTCTATTATAAAGGGACACCCTTGTGTTCTGAGGGCTGCAATGGAATAACTGAATAAAAGTTAGGGCTCCAGAGACTACCAGTCAGTCCTATTCTCCCACCCGACCATGCCCCATTAAATGTGAGCTAAGGAGGGGGGTGGATGTGTGCCACCTGAAGGGGCATGGAATGTGGGTGGAGCTGGGGTGGTCTTGGGCATTCAACCTGAAACTCAACATGTTGTATTTCCTGCTGACTTGAAATTCACCAGCCTCACTGGAAAAAACAGTGCTGTCTCACATAGTTAAAAAGTGTCTGTATTGGGTATTAATAGGAGAAACATCCAGCGGTCTGGAGAATCTGCTGACCTAACACTAACAGAATCCCAAGGGTTTGGGATTATCATAGAGTTTCAGAGAGAGAGGGAGGAGAGAGAAGAGAGAGTGTGTGTGAGTGTGAAAAGAAAAATGAACATGCCATACCAGGGTCTTGGCAGCAAAAAGAATGGCTGCCAGAGACACAGCTACAACAGTGGAGATGAACAGGGCATCATAACAGGAGGAACAATAAGCTGTTGGCAGGTTGTAGGGGTAAAGGTGGCCCATTGATTGGGCCCAATCAGGTTACAGAGAAGGGCTTTGGAGTTCTGGATGAACACGGGTTTAAAGAGAGTGAAAGGTGAGAAGCCGCCTTGTAACTCAATGGAAGCATTGAAAATGACCTCTTTGCTTCATTAAAGGCCCTATATACTGCAAATGCACTTTCTTGATGGCGTATTGTATACCTCACAGAGTGTGTGACTGTAAGAATATGTGATTTAAAATTGAAATAAACTGATGTCGAGTCATTTTACCACCCTGGCCGCCAGGAGAGTGGTAAAATATGAATCAGGTTTATTATCACCAACATCTGTCGTTAAATATGTTGTTTTGTGTAAACAATACAGTGCATGACATAAAAATCACTCTAAATTACAAAAATAAGTAATGAGTGCGGAAGTAGAAGAGTGAGGTAGTGTTCCTGCGTTCAGAAATCTGATAGCAGAGGGGAAGAAGCTATTTCTAAAGTGTGATGTGGCATTTCAGGTTCCTGTTTCTCCTTGATGGTAATAATGAGAAGAGGGCATGACCAATATGGTAAGTGTTTTTATTGTTAGATGTTGCCTTCTGAAGCACATCATTGAAGATGTCCTTGATAGCAGGAAGGGTCGCTCCCACGATGAAACAGATGTAAAGTATTTGTACGCTGGTTAAGCTCGCCAGCAGTTCACCACACCCCTTTTGTCCAGCAGAGTGGATGGAAGGGGCTGTTTTCTTTGGAGGGAGGATATGTGACAAAGTAATTGCCAGAGCAGCCAGGAACAAGAGGTTCTGCAGATGCAAACTGCTGGAGGAGCTCAGCAGGTCGTGAGATAAACTGTCGTGTTTCAGGTCGGGACACTTCAGGAATGGAAAGGAAGGAAGCAGAAGCCAGAAATGACAGCTGGTTTTTCCCGTCCCCATAGATACAGCCTGGCTGACTGAGTTCCTCCACACATTGCAGTATGTGAGTGACTACTTTCAGTGGTGCTGATCTGAAGTGTGTTGCAGAAGGAATGCAGGAAACATACTTAATCATAATTTTCATACTAGAATTTAGTTCTTGAAGTGAAGAAATGCAGTTTTAGAGCTTTGAAGAAGGACAAGAGTGTCAGAACTAATTAAGTAGCTTGTTAATGCTAGTATATGTATAAAAGGCTGAATGGCTTCAGTGCATATAATCAAACCAAGGAAAAATCCTAAGAATTCACATATACTGCTGAGATCCACTAAGCTCTCTCCTAATCTTGAGAAATGCTGATCCTAAAAGTGAAGGTAAACAAAATACATTTTAGATTTATCATGTATTTAAAGTCAATAGTACTGGTGTCCAGAAACAAAAGATAAAACAAAATCTATTAGTAAAGATTCCCTTGGGGACATGAATTGTGTCCTCCTAACAACAGTCAGAAGTATGTATTGACATTTGAAAATAGGAAACACAGGGGACCAGATGGCTTTTTAATGCAATTCAATACATACCGATTAAAATAATGTGAACAACTTTATTTCAAAGAGATGAGGTTTAATGAGCTTCCTAAACTGCTTAACAGAAGAAATTCATTCAAATGCCTGTGGTGATGCATTCCAAGCAATAGCTGTTACAAGCTAATAATGACGTTGAAAGTGTTCAGTGATGAAGCAACTTAAAATTCAAAATAGAAGCACTTCAAGGCCCCTGATGATAATTGAGAGAAATGAAAGTAAAACTCTTTTTGATAATTCCCTGTGATAACAAAGATAGTTCAGTGTTCCAGAGGTTGTGAGTTTGAAGTTTCACCCAGTCAAGGTTAGAAGCATTTTAGAACCATTAAATCCAGTAGGGAATTCTTACTTCCACCTCGAAGGCTGGTGCTGGATGTTGGTTTCTAGCAGAAGTCATAGAGTTGATGAGTACTACAGCAGAGAAGCATGCCCTTCAGTCCTTCTAATCTGTGCCGAACTGTAATTCTGCATTGACCCTCACCTGGATTGTACCACTCCATACTGCCCCATCCGTGTACTCTTCGAAACTCCTCCTAAATATTGCAATGCAAACTTCATTCTTGTTCCACACTCACACCACCCTCTGAGTGAAGAAGATCCCCCTCAGATTACCCTTAAATATTTCTTAAATTTAACTTACAACCTCTAGTTCTCACCAACCTCAGTGGAAAAAGCCTGCTTTCATTTAGCCTGTCTATAACTGTAAATATGTACACCTCTATCCAGAGCCATCAAATCCTTCTCAAACATTAACCCTTTCATTTCTGGGATCATTCACTTAAACCACCCCTGGACCCTCTCTAATGCCAGTACGTCCTTTCTTAGATCTGGGATCCAAAACTACTCAGAGTACTCCAAGCGTGGTCTGACCATTCCACTGGTCTTTCAAACACTCATTCCTGTGTACTGGCTGTATATAAATTGAGTGTACATAATGTGGAGAGAAACTGTGCCAGGATACTGACTGCCTGTTGCTGCTTGGGGAAGTTTCTTGCAGGATGCAGAGGAGTTTTGCAGAGATATGAACAGAAGAGTAGGGTATTGAATCCTTTGAGATTACTCATTTTTAACCTGGCTGATCTCTCTTCCCATTCCGTCCTCCAACAGTGTTTTAGAAGTGCACTTTTTTTCAGAGCTACAGCACGGTAACAATGAGCCTGTGCCACACAATTACACCCCTGTGACCAATTAAGCTACTAACCTACTACACACTTAGTGCAATCACGTGACAGCGCTAAATCGCCGATCAGGGTTCTATTCCACTGCTATCTGTAAGGAGTGTATACGTTCTCCCCATGCTCCGGTGAGTTTCCTGTGGGTGCCCCAGTTTCTTCAATCATCCCAAAAATGCATGCAGATAGGGTTCGAGAGTTGTGAGAATGCTATGTTGGTGTTGAGAGTATAGCAACACTTGTGGGCTGTCCCCAGCACACCACAGATGGTGCATTTCGATATATACTAAATGAAACTAATCTCTATCTTTAACCCGTACGTTTTTGGAATGTGGGAGGAAACTAGAGCATGAAGAGGAACCCCACAGGGAGAATGCAGAAGCTTCCTGTAGGCAGCAGCGGGAATCGAGCCAGGGTCACTGGTGCTGAATCGTGTTATGCTACTGTGCCGCCAGCCACTGCATGTAGTGACTACAAGAGTTGGGATTGTTTGCCTTACAGGAAGCAGGAGTAACATCTAGTTGTGGTAGCAAGTCGCAGGGGTCATTACCAGGGTGAGGGAGGAAGGACTGTGTTCACTGGCAGCCAGGCTTGGAAACTGGTGGACACCATGTTCAGATAATTGACAAAGTCATCATTAATGAAAAAAGGGATGTGCAGCTCCAAGATAAAACATAAATCAATGTTGGATTTCAAGTGCTCGAACAGCTTCTTTTAATTTTGTATCTAAGTCTCTTAAGCTATGTTTGTGTCCAACTGGACTATCACAGAATGAGGAAAGTGGGTCTGTAATGGGCTTATGGCAGGAACCTGAGTTTAAATCAGCAGTGTTTTTGTTTTGGTGTATCTGCTATGCTTCTGATCCAGTTTCCAACCCAATGGACTCTGATACTGGGTAAAGACTGCATAGACTTCTGTCTATGTGACTATCGCCCAGTGGCACTTACATCCATGGTGATGAAGTGCTTGGAGAGGCTGGTGTTGAAGAAATCAACTCCTATCTGAGTGGCAGATTGGATCCACTCCAATTTGCCTACTAAAGCAACAGGTCTGCAGCAGATGTTATCTCATTGGCTCTTCACGTAACCCTGGAACATCTGGACAGCATACATCAGGATGCTCTTTATCAATTACAGCTCAGCATTTAACATCATCATCCTCTCAAAACTAATCAGAAAACTCTTAAGACCTGCCTTCAGTACTCCCTTGTGCAATTGGATCCTGGATTTCCTCAGTTGTAGACTTCCGTTAGTTTGAATTGGCGAAAGCATCTCCTCCAAATTCTCCATCAGCTCCGGAGCACCACGGGGATTTGAACTTAGCCCCACATCTATGGCTGTGTTGCTAAGTACAGCTCCAACACCATATACAAGTTTGCTGATGACAGCACAGTTGTGGGCTGTATCAAAGGTGGTGATGAATCAGCATAAAGGAGAGAGACTGAAAATTTGGCTGAGTGGTGTAATAACAGCAGCCTCTCACTCAGTGTCAGTATGACCAAGGAACTGATTGTAGTCTGCAGGAGAGGGAAACCAGAGGTCCATGAGCCAGCAATCTTTGGAGGATCAGAGGAGGAGAGGGTCAGCAACTTTAAATTCCTGGATGTCACGATCTCAGAAGACCTGTCCTGACCCATCATATAATTATGACTGTGAAGAAAGCACAACAGCGCTTCTACTTCCTCAGGACTCTGCGAAGATTCAGAGTGTCATCAAAAATCTTGGCAAAGTTCTATAGGCGTGTGATAAAAAGTGTGCGGAATGGTGGCATTATGGCTGGGTATGGGAAGACCAATGCCGTTGAGTGGAGAATCCTATAAAAGGTGGTGGATTCGGCCTAGTGCATCATGTGTAAGACCCTCCCAGCCATTGAGCCCATCTACATGAAACATTGCCGTAGGAAAGCAACATCCATCATCAAAGATCCTCATCACCCTGGCCATGCTGTCATCAGGCTCTTGAACAACAGGGGATAACTACACTCAGTTAAGCACTCTGTTATATTATTATTACATGCTCATTATTTATTGTGAAACAGGGACACCTCTTATTCCCTTAGTAGAGAGAGAGAGAGAGAGAGCCTACGGTATGTCAAATTACTGGATGAATGAGTAGTCTTTTGGGGTACTGCGTCTGTGTCTTAATTGATGGTTGCTGCGCAGAGAGCTTGGTGGTGGGGGGGGTGCTGATGCTTTTTTGCTGGTGGGGAAGGGGGAGATCGATACCTTGCTGCTGCCTGTGCGTGGGAGTGGGGAGATGGGGGGGGGGTGGAGGATGGATGGGGGGGTTCTAATGTTTAACTGTCATTTTTTTCTTTGAGGCACTCTTGTTTTCATGGATGTCTAGGAGGAAAAAGAATTTCAGGATGTATATTGTATACATTTCTCTGACATTAAATGTACTTATTGAACCTATTGCTATTTAATTCTATCTGCATTTGCACAGTTGTCCATTGATCCTGTTTACAGTTACTGTCCTGTAGATTTGCTAAGTAAAAGAATCTCTGGGATGTATGTGCTGACATGTATGTACTCTGATAATAAATTTTCCTTCGACTGAGTTTTGACTGAATTATTTGTAATGAAATATATGGAAATATTAAGGAATGAAATATGAATAGGCTTCACAAATGAGAGTATTGAGCACAGGAGTTTTGATGTTAGGTTAAGATTGTGTAAGGCCTAATTTGGAGTATTGTGTGTAGATCTGGTCACTTATCTACAGCAGAGATTTCCAATAAGATTAAAAGAATGTCGAGAAAATTTACAAGAATTTTGCCACTTGCCTTCTGACGTGTAAATGCGTGTCACCTTAACTCTGTAATGCCAACAGTGCAGTTGCAATCTCCATCTGCATTAAAGCTCACTGTCAAACAGTGCACTTTTCAGCAGCACTGAGCGTTGCAACATCCCCACTATTGGCCTGCGATATATTCCCCTTTGTCTGGGATCTTATAGAAAGCTGCTTTCACTGGTAGGTGAGGTCATGGCCTCAGGTTGGGAGAATAGGTTTAGTACAAAGATGAGCAAAAACTGCTCTTCCTAGAGAGTAGTGAAATTCACTGTCCAGGGAGCAGTAGAGGCTACCTCGTTCAATATATTTAAGACACAGGTAGATTTTTGCATAGCTGGGGAATTCAGGGTAATAGGGAAAAGGTAGGTAGGTGCAACTGAGTCCACAGGCAGATCAGCCATGATCTTACTGAATGGTGGAGCCAGCTCAAAGGGCCAGATGGCTGACTCCTGCTTCTATTTCTTCTGTTCTTATGAGTTTCCTGAAATGCAGGGAGAATTGCTTAGCTTTCTGTCAAGTCTATGAAGAATGGGGCCTAGTTTCAGCCGCTAGTCCCTGCCTTATTCATTTGGCGGTTTCCAATTCCTTTTATCATTGGCTCTGAAAACTTACAATATTTATTCAATTCTTTTTCAGAAGTGTCTAATTACTCTTCCACCATTCTTCCAGGCAGTGCACTCCAGGTAAGAACAAGGTTCTGCACGACCTCAGCTCCCTTTCGCTTCATTAGCTGTCTGCCTTAAATCGGTACGCAGTGGCGACCAGTGTCCCGGTACTGTATAGCATTTCTCCCAGTCCACTTCATTATTACTCCTCATAATGCTTGAATACCTCCATCAAGCCTTCCTTCAGCATCTGTGCTCTGTGGAGAGCAGTTTCACTTCCAGCAGCAGACTATTTATTTATTTATTTATTTCATTAGCTGGCTGCAGAATGTTACTAACACAGAATAGCTTTGCATCAAAAATAATTTATTCTGCAAACCCATCTGAGACATCCATGTGTGAAAAGGTGATATATTATTAGAATTCCTCATTCTCTTTCTCTCTGGAAATTAATCAGAAGTTCTCTTTAGCCTATTTAAACTATCCTTTGCACTTGCTTCCCCTGTTACCTAATAACACAAGTTAATTGCCTTCCGATGGAAAAAAAAACTCATTCTTGTTGCTAATTTTTAACTTGTGTCCTTTGGTATTTGAATTTCTCAACCACAGCAGACAATTTATTTGCATTAGTTTTGCAAAGCACTGAAAACTTTGATTAAAAGGGTGTGAATCCTCTCTTTGCCCCAAAGGAGAGTAGCCCAACACATTAATGTTGGAATTTTGAAAATCATAATTGCTTGCCTCAACACTTCGTCTGATATTAAATTCTTTTTATAAAGATAAATTAGCATTATTTGTCACATTTACATCAAAACTTACAGTGAACTGCATCATTTGCCTCAAATCAAATCAGCGAGGATTATGATGGGCTGCCTGCAAGTGTTGCCATGCCTCCAACGTCAGCATAGCATGCCCACAACTCAGTAACTGTAACCATATGTAAAGAGATTGTGCCACCATACAATCCCTTCTTACAGTCATGACAGTAGAAGAGGCCAGTCAGCCTATTATGTCCATGCCAGCCCCATCACTCCCATTTCCCACTCACTGTGTTTACCTGTTGCTCCTGCAGCTTATTCTCTCCCAAATATGCACCTTTTATTCTTTATATTTGACATTAACCTACTGTAGGAGTGTAATGACAAAATGTTGCGAAAGGTAAAACACACTGAAGACTTTGCCAACCAGATAAACTAATTGTGATTAATAAAGTTTAAATTCATAGATTCATCATGTAGTTTCAAACAAGATTCATCAACTATTTAGTTTCAAAACTGTTTTAGGTACTCAACTCTTTATTTTTTCCATAACTACCAAAATCTGTTGCCTGTACTCAAATGCTATTCAGTCTTAAATCAGAATCACGTTTATTATCATTGAAGTACGTCATCAGATTTGTTGTTTTGCGGCAGCAGTATGGTGCAATACTTAAAATATGAGTTACAATAAGATATAAGTATAAAAAATTAAGTTATGCAAAAAGAGCCAAATAGTGAGGTAGTGTTGATGGTTCGTGGACCATTCAGAAATCTGACTGCAGAAGCGAAGAAGCTGTTCCTAAGATGTCATTTTCCTGTACCTCCTCCCTGATGGTAGTATTCAGAAGAGGACATGGGGAGGGTCTGTCAAGATGGATGTCACCACCTTTTGAAAATGTATTTGAAGGTTGGAAGGCTATTGCCAATGTTCGAGCTGCCTGAGCTTCTAACCCTCTGCAACATTTTTAATCCTGTGCATTGGAGCGTTCGTACCAGGCAGTGATCCAACCAGTCAGAATGCTCTCTACGGTACAGCTGTAGAAACTGGCTAGACTCCTTGGTGACATACCAAATCCCCTCAAAGTCCTAATGAAGTCCAGCCACTGGTATTGCCTTCTTTTGATTGCATCTGTATGTTGGCCGCTGGATAGATCCTCTGAGATTTTGCTGCTCACCGTTTGCACTGCTGAGTCCTTGATGAGGGCTGCTGTGGGTTCTCCAGATACTGTTCTCCACAGAGTGTTGAACACCTATTCTTCCTCAGGTAAATGAGGGCTGCTGTGGGTTCTCCAGATACTGTTCTCCACAGAGTGTTGAACACCTATTCTTCCTCAGGTAAATGAGGGCTGCTGTGGGTTCTCCAGATACTGTTCTCCACAGAGTGTTGAACACCTATTCTTCCTCAGGTAAATGAGGGCTGCTGTGGGTTCTCCAGATACTGTTCTCCACAGAGTGTTGAACACCTATTCTTCCTCAGGTAAATGAGGGCTGCTGTGGGTTCTCCAGATACTGTTCTCCACAGAGTGTTGAACACCTATTCTTCCTCAGGTAAATGAGGGCTGCTGTGGGTTCTCCAGATACTGTTCTCCACAGAGTGTTGAACACCTATTCTTCCTCAGGTAAATGAGGGCTGCTGTGTGTTCTCCAGATACTGTTCTCCACAGAGTGTTGAACACCTATTCTTCCTCAGGTAAATGAGGGCTGCTGTGTGTTCTCCAGATACTGTTCTCCACAGAGTGTTGAACACCTATTCTTCCTCAGGTAAATGCAGCAGTAACTGAATGGTGTGTGTACTGTAGAAGGTATGGCCATACAGTCAGGATGGAACAGGGCCTTTGCCTGACTTGTCCATGCCTACCTCAGCTAGTTCTATTTTCCTGTGTTTGACTCAGATACTTCTACGTAAGTACAACAGTCCATTCCAGCAGTCTACAGAGCAAATATTTGCCAAATGTGCTCAGCAGATAATGAATTATAAGGCTTTGGTCAGATCACACTTGGAGTATTGTGAGCAGTTTTGGGCCCTTTATCCAAGAAAGGATGTGCTGGCATTGAAGAGGTCCAAAGGAGGTTCACGAGAGTTAATGTATGAGGAGTGGTTGATGGCTCTGGGCCTGTACCCACTGGTATTTAGAAGAATAAGCAGGGATCTCATTGAAACCTGTTGAATATTGTAAGTCCCAGATAGAGTGGATGTGGAGACAATGTTTCCTGAACTGCGGGAGTGTTGCACCAGATGGCATAGCCTCCGAATACAAATATGCCCTTTTAGAACAGTGATGAGGAACAATTTCTTTAGCCAGAGAATGGTAAATCTGTGGAATTCTTTGCCACAAACGGCAGTTGAGGCCAAATTATTGGGTATCTTTAACATGGAATTTGATAGGTTCTTGATTACTCAGGACATCAAAGATTATGGAGAGATAGCAGAAGAATGGGGCTGAGAGGGGTATCCTGAAGGGTTTGGTGAACTGGCCTCTGAAGAACGCAGGTACAGCCGTGGTAGCCATTGCCGGAGTGGCCCTGGAGCCGGGTCAAAATGGTGAGGCCCAGGCCCAAGAGCAAAAGCTGAGCCAATATTTGGCCATTGGTGGAGTGGACTTGGGGCCAGAATGAGAAAGTGGTGCCTGGCCCAAGAGCGAAAAACAATCTGATATTTGGTCAATTTTAGCTCAGCTCCAGATTAAAAAGATCGAGGCCAAGGGCAAAAGGCAAACCAGTGTTCAGCTCACCACTCCAGGAGGTTTACTCAACTTTGTGCTGAAGAGATTCTACAACTGTGGCCTGCAACCATTGCCATTCACCTCAGAGCTGGACTGGCTCCATGGCCGCAGACTCACTTTCGGGGACCCTGCACTTCACATTCTGTGTGTTACTTGTTTACTTTTTCTATTGTTTGCACACTTTGTACTTCCTTTGCGCATTGGGTGTTTGATGGTCTTTGTTGTGTCTCTTTGCTTTGTGACTGCCTGCAGGAAGACAGATCTCAAGGTTGTATATACATTGGTAATAAATGCACTTCAAAGTTGGATAATAATTCAGCTATGATGCAATGATGGAGCAGACTTGATGGGCCAAATGGCCCAATTCTGCTCCTATGAATTATGGTATTACACAAATAACCACTGCTGGTACATACAGCAAATATACGTTTAAGCACACAGAGCATTAAATATTTAATTGTTTCCTGCAATGAATGGATAGATTGTATCTTGGAGATGTGTAAAGAATTTCCAGTTGGAATGTTTATCGGTGATCCTTATCGGTGTAAAAGATATGAGGGTTATCGATAGAGTGGATAGTCAGGGACTTTTTTCCTATCACAGAATAGCTAATACAAGGGGGCATAACTTTATGGTCATTGGAGCAAAATGTAGGAGGGAGATAGTTTTTTTTCCACAGAGAGTGGTGGATGTGTGCTAGGGTTGTCGGTAGAGGGAGATACTTTAGGGACATTTTAGATGGGCTTGTGGATGACAAAAAAACTGGAAGGCTATGTGGGAGGGAAGGCTTGGATTAATCTTATAGTAGGTTAAATATCATGAGCCAAGGGGCCTGTTCAGTGTTTTGTTCTATGGTGTATCCATGTGTCAATCCAAAACCACTGTATCTGCAAACAGCTGTGCACCACACAGTGGCAAGACCACACACGCATGGCAAAAAACATGTACAGGTGTTCCCCCACCCCCTTTACAAAGGTAGAGTGTTCCTATGAAACCTTTCTTAAGCTAAAATGGCGTAAAGCGAAGAAACATTAATTTACGTGGGAAAAATTTTCGTAAAAGCGAAAATCCTCTTTGTAATGCAAAAACAGGTTACTAATGTAGGTCTTTTGTAAAAGCGAAGTGGCATAAAGCGGGGGACACCTGTACACATATTAGAGTGACCATTAAGCTTTGCTCTGGCAATACAATCATGTGAATGTCAGTGACTTCTACTGTTGTATGTAACTGACTTTGTAGCTGTATCGAGCAATTACTTTACATGTGTGTCCAATAGTAACAAAATGCCTGTAGAGAGGAGAGCATGTGGAGTGCAACATCCAATAGGCATGAGTTCAGCTGTGACATTAGAAGAGGTCCGTATATCTAATTATACAGTAATAGTTATTCCCATGCCATTATGCATTAATAGTTATAGATGAGCATGGTATTGCAGATAGGAAAATAATTAGTACAGTATAGGAAATGAACAGATTCCTTATAGTAACACCTAGATTAAGGGATTATTCTCCTTGCCAAAACAGGTGTTTCCATTAAGGTGTTCCGGCCACTATTAACAATAATCACCAGCTCCAGCTCATCTTCCACAAAGACCACCTTTGATTTTAGCTGAATATTAATGGATTCGTTCACTATCTTTTTTAACAATTTAATATAATTCTATAACTCTGATGATTTCATTAATTTTAGTTTTTCATAATGATCTTAAAACACCCTGCATAGCTCTTAGTAATGCTTTACTTCCAGATTATAAAGGAGGCTTTTTCAAAGCAGAGCAAAGAAAACTGTGTGCGCTTATGTATCTTTCTGTGTTTAAATGAAGACTCACGTCTGTGTGGGGTGGTGGTGGAAAAGGAGCTACACATTTATATTCATGAGAAATCATACACTTCATGTTGACTTTCTAGGACCTATCACCGTAACTCATGGCTCTTCATTTTGCATTGTCACTATTTTCTATGGCTGGTCAAAATTCCCATTGTCTTTCTCTTTCTACTACCATGATCACTTGAGGGAAACCAAGGATTTTTGCCCACCTGGAAATGTGGAAGTGGCCCATTACCTGGGAGGGAGATTTGGCCTAAGAGGTTGACTATTCTTCTCCAGATCTTGCCCATGTGCTTCATGATGATGATCCTGTAAATGGATGTTGTTTGGAGTCCATTGATAAAGCCTTTCTCTTATTATTGGAGATATAGACATATTGGATTCAAAATTGGCTTGCCCACAGAAGGCAGAGGGTGGTAACAGATGGGGTACATACTTCCTGGAGTCTGTGAACAGTGGTTTTCAGCAAAGATATGTTCTGGGATCCCTTGCTCTTTGTGATTTCTATAAATGACTTGGATGAGGAAGTGGAAGTGTGGGTCATTAAGTTTGCGGATGACACAATGATTCTTGAGGGTTACGATGGGACATTAGTAGGATGTAGAGCTGGGTTGAGAAGTGGCAGATGGAGTTCAGTCCAGAAGTGTGAAATCTATGTGGAAGGAAGGTTTAGATTAATCTTAGAGTAGATTAAAATGTTGGCACAACATCGTACGCCGAGGGGCTCATACGTCATCATAACATTTTATGTTCTGTTTTGTAACATCACTTCAGAGTTCCTTTAAGTGTCCTGCCTAATAATTAATTACACCTCTGTGATCACATAAAAAAGCCAGTTGCTGCTTGAGAGAGTTTGCTTTGTGCCAATTACTCTCTGCAGTCCATCAATACAGGTGACAAGGATTCAATAGGATTTTTATTTCAGAGAGCGTTCACAGAATGAAAGCTGCTCCAGAAATCTTTCCCATAGACACTGGTAACATTGTGATTTAATTGGCAATATACCTATGGCCTTTACTGGCACTGTTATAGGGACATTGCTACACGTGAGGTCTCTGCTGGAAGTCCTGGGCATGAGTCAGCCTATAGGGTCCTGTGTAAGATGCCCTGTGTAGCATTACCACACGTGTCCTCTCTCACTGACAACTATGAAAGGTGCATCTGAGCAAGATCCTTTCCACTCTTCCACAGGTACTTTTGAGTAGGTTGTGGGCCAGGTTTGGATCTGTAGTCAGGGCAAGTTTAGTTGGGTTTTAGTTTTGTACCAGAGCTGACACCCATTCCTTCGCCTGTCCAGGCATCTTCTTTGCATCCACAAGAGACTGTGGAATGCTGGAACCTGGAACAACAGACTGGAGGAACTCAGCTAGTCATGCAGTATATGGAGAGAAATGGACAGTCAACATTTCAGGTCAAAACCTTTAACCTGAATTGTTTGAAGTCTTGATTCCCAGTCCTGATGAAAGCTCATGGCCTGAAATGTTGACTATCCATGTTTCTCCATAGATGCTGCCTGACTGGATGAGTTCCTGCAGTGTTTTGTGTGTTGCTCTCTTCTGTGGATTGCTTATGTTGGCAGTGTAGTTACAGAGGACGCTTGCTCGTGGAGTAACTCTAAGGTCTCAAAGTTCCATTGGCACTGGCACCCTGCAGTGCAGACTCACACTCCTGCATTTTCCATGCCATCTCGCAAAAACCTTCACCAGCAAAGAGATTCTGTAGCACTGTCACTGGAAAGGAAATTGTGGTATCAGGAATATTATCTGACAAATGGTATAGAGTTGGTCATAACATTCTGAACACGGATTAGAAATCAGCCTGGCTTCTGAGAATGAGCTATTTGTTATGTTGACATTGTACGCTACAATTTATCTTAAATTTCTCTTCACACTGTTTCAGTTCCATATAACGAATGAGTGTACCAGAGTAAACAGAACGGAACTGTGTTTTTCTGGTAAAGGGTAGAATCATAGAAGGCTATGGCACAGAAACAGGCCTTTCAGCCCATCTAGTTTGTGCTGAGAACATAATCTGCCTGGTCCCATCAACCTGACCTGGACCGTAGCCCTCCAAACCCCTTCACATCCATGTGCCTATCCAAATTTCTTTTAAATGTGGAAATTGACCCTGAATTCACCACTTCTGCTAGCAGCTTATTCCATGCTCCCAACACCCTCTTAGTGAAGAGTTTCCCCATTGAGTTTCCCTTAAATATTTCACCTTTCACCCTTAACCCATGACCTCTAATTCTAGTCTCACCCTACCTCTGAGAAAAACCTGCTTGTGTCACCCTGACTATACCCCTCATAATTTTATATACCTCCGTCAAATCTCCCCTCAGTCTGCTGCATTCCAGGTAATCTATACCCTTCATAATTTTCTGTACCTCTATCCAATCTCCCCTTATTTACCCTGGTACCCTTTGTGATGTGGGGCATGAGAATCAGGATGAAATTTTTCCCTCATGATGTTCTGTGGAAGCGTGGAACATGTCCCTTCCCCACTCAGACCTGAAAGCTACCAGCTGGATAGGAGCATTCCATTTCTCAGACCAGTAACACCTGATTATTGTTTTTCTTTTCCACAAGAGGTTTAGGTTAGTTAAAGATTAGCTTTATTTGTCACATGTACATCGAAACATACAGTGAAATGCACCAATCTGATTACGTCACCAGCCAACATGGTCCAAGAATGTGCTGGGGGCAGTTCACAAGTGTCACCATGTTTCTGGCTCCGACATAGCATGCCCGAAGTGTACTAACCCTAACTTGTACGTTGTGGAATGTGGGAGAAAATTTGAGCACCCAGAGAGAGAACGCACAAACTCCTTACTGGTCACTGGTGTTGTAAAGCTATCTTACTGTGTCACAACCATACTTTCAGAGATTACAGTATTCCATCATTACAGTCTACAGTACTCCATGATTCACACAGCTAATAGCCAATAGTTCCAAGCTATAACATGGTCATCTCTATCCAGAGCATACTCGCGCTCCTGTGGCACACACTGGTCCTGGAATGCTTCCGATAAACATGCTCCTTCTCTGGGAACGTGTAGCCCCAGACACCCAGAGAGGGCAGGCAATCAGCTCAGACACAACCCTCCAGTGCTAGCTGCCTGTATCAATGAATAGCCCAATTGGCCAGGCCTACGAGCAGGCCTTAACGATGCAAGAGAGATGAAAGAATGTAAAATGGGTTCAAAATTAAGTTGATTACTTGTTATATGGAGGAGAACGGTATCAGCCTTAAGAGCACAAGTGGGGAGACACCCAGCTGTTGAATTGTCTGGAGTTACCTGACCAAAAGATTGCGTGCAGGCTGGACAACGGGGAGAGACGAAAGTGGCTGCTAATTGCTGTCACAGGCACTGATGCCTCCAGCAACATCACGATAGCCTTTATTACTGATAAATCTCTTTCTGCTCCGGAATTTTTAAAAAAGGCCAGAAACCTACAACTTGCATTAGTTGTCGATCAATGGGCCAAATCGGAAGTCTGGCTGCTTCTGATGTACAGTGCGTTGCCTAGCAACACCTATCCTGACATCTGCGGTTTCCAGGGTGGCTGAAACAATAACAGCAGAGATAAAAGTGTGAAATACCAAATCATCCACTCTACAGCCCATCGCCTTGAATGTGGCCTTGCTGATTGCAGACTGATTTGAAACATTAACTTGCTCAAGGTTGTTTTAAATTAGAAATTTTACTTCCTTTTTGCCGATTTATGGATCATTGAGAATGAGTCAATTTGACTGAGATCCCATCTGTACCAATATTATAAATAAAGAAGTTTTACACTGACTTTTTCATCTTCCTAGCTTTTATTTACTTTGGTCATTTAGAGATACACTGTGGAACAGACCCTTCTGGTCCTTCGAGCTGCGCGTTCAGCAGCTCACCTCACCGAAACAGGGCGCAATTTACAATGACCAATGAACCTGCTATCCAGTATGCCTGTGGGAGGAAACTGAGACACCCAGAGGAAACCCACACATACACAGGAAGCAATGTACAGGTTTCCCCCGGTATTTGAAAGTAGAGCATTCCTATGAAACCATTCGTAAGCCAAAATGGCGTAAAGCGAAGTAGCAATTACCATTAATTTATATGGGAAACATTTTTGTGCATACCCAGACCCAGAAAATAGCCTACCAAATCATACCAAATAGCACATAAACCTAAAATAACACTAACATATAGTAAAAGCGGGAACGATATGATAAATACACAGCCTATATAAAGTAGAAATAATGTATGTACAGTGTAAACATGAGGAAATCTGCAGATGCTGAAAATTCAAGCAACACACACAAAATGCTGGTGGAACACAGCAGGCCAGGCAGCATCTATAAGAAGAAACACTGTCGACGTTTCGGGCTGAGAATGGGAATGGGACGTGGAATTAAAATGTGTGGCCACTGGGAGATCCTCCTTTCTCAGACGGACAGAGCGTAGGTGTTCAGCGAAACGGTCTCCCAGTCTGCGTCAGGTCTCGCCAATATATATAAAATATATCACCTACCACTCCACCAGCCTCCGGGTCCAATGTATAACTCTCCGTAACTTCCGCCACCTCCAACGGGATCCCATGACCAAGCACATCTTTCCCTCCCCCCCCCCCCCCCTTTCTGCTTTCTGCAGAGATTGCTCCCTACATGACTCCCTTGTCCATTCATCTCCCCCATCCCTTCCCACCGATCTCCCTCCTGGCACTTATCCTTGTAAGCGGAACAAGTGCTACACCTGCCCTTACACTTCCTCCCTCACCACCTTTCAGGGCCCCAGACAGTCCTTCCAGGTGAGGCGACACTTCACCTGTGAGTCGACTGGTGTGTTATACTGTGTCCGGTGCTCCCGGTGCGGCCTTTTATATATTGGTGAGACCCAGTGCAAACTGAGAGACTGTTTCGCTGAACACCTACGCTCTGGCCGCTAGAGAAAGCAGGATCTCCCAGTGGCCACACATTTTAATTCCACGTCCCATTCCCATTCTGTCTATCCATGGCCTCCTCTACTGTCAAGATGAAGCCACACTCAGGTTGGAGGAACAACACCTTATTTTCTGTCTGGGTAGCCTCCAACTTGATGGCATGAACATTGATTTCTCTGACTTCTATTAATGCCCCTCCCCCCCTTCTTACCCCAGCCCTGATTTATTTATTCCCCCCCCCACCTTTTTTCTCTCTCTCTGCCCATCATTCTTTGCCAGTTCTCCATCTCCCTCTGGTGCTCCCCTCCCCCTTTATTTCTCCCAAGGCCTCCCGTCCCATGATCCTTTCCCTTCTCCAGCTCTGTATCCCTTTTGCTAATCACCTTTCCGGCCCTCAGCTTCACCCCACCCCCTCCTGTCTTCTCCTATCATTTCACATTTTCCCTCCCCATCCTACTCTCAAATCTCTTACTATCTTCTTTCAGTTAGTCCTGATGAAATGTCTCGGCCCGAAACGTCGACAGTGCTTCTTCCTATAGATGCTGCCTGGCCTGCTGCGTTCCATCAGCATGTTGTATGTACAGTGTAGTTTTACTTACCAGAAATGGAGAGATTTAGCCAAAACTAATTTCTAGAAAAAAATCGGCATGTACACGCATGCGTGCTCTCCTGCCCGTGCAAGGCTTCACGGTCATGGTAGTCTTTCTCAGAGTAAACACAAGTTTAAAGTGGGCGCCCTTTTTTTGTAGAAGCGAAAATCCTCTTTGGATTCCTTTCAGTTAGTGAAAACAGGTACTAATGTAGGTATTTCGTAAAAGCGAAGTGGCACAAAGCGAACTTTCGTAAAGTGGGGACACCTGTACAGATTTGCTTACAGAGGACATGGGAATTGAACTCTGAACTTCAGAATACCCCAAGATGAAATAGCTTCATGCTAACAGCGATGTTACTGTGGCGCCCATTTATGGCTGTGCTTTCAACTGCCTGGCTCTTCCCATCTGGAATTCCGGTCCCATCTAAAGGTCACCACCTCGTAGTCATCGTGGCAATCCCTCGAGGTCGAGGTTGATGGTCTTTGTTCTGTTGATCTATTTATAGGCTCTCAAGTGGCTTATGAGTCCAATCTTGGCTTTGAAAGTTCTTCCGCATTCAGGACAGGTAGTTCCAGATGGCAGATCGGGCTTTGGTTGTTGCTGCCCCTCTTTCTGTTTCCTTCTAATTCTGCCCATCTGTTGGCTTTGAAAGTTGCTGTTCCTCCTCGGATGATGGCCTGCCGGAGTTTCCTGTCCTTGGTAGTGGTTTCCCAGTTGTTGATGTCGACGTTACATTTTTTCATCATGGCTTTTAAGATGTCTTTGAATCTCTTCTGTTGTCCGTCTCTTTTACATTTGCCTTCTTTAAACTGGGAGTAGAAGATTTGTTTCAGCAGACGTTCATCTTTCATCCAAACAACGTAACCGCTCCATCTTAGTTGGAGCAGTCTACCTCATCTCCTTTAAGATGGAACGATAGTATAGTGGTTAGCATAACGTTATTACAGGTCCTGCAACCCAGATTTAATTCCTGTCGCTGTCTGTAAGGAGGTTGTACGTTCTTCCCGTGACCACGTGGATCTCCTCTGGGTGCCCCAGTTTCCACCTTCATTCCAGAGAATGGAGAATGGGTTAGTCGGTTAATTAATGAATTGGGCAATATGGGCTCGTTGGTCTGGAAGGACCTGTTACCATGCCGTATCTCTAAATAAAACAGAGACACTGCTTAATTTCTACTGATTTCTCTAACTGAGACAAAGCTTATGGAAGTTAAATGAACCCTCTAAGTTACTGGTTAGACATGGGAGTTGTCACAATATAGGCACTACATTTGAAGCAGGATAGTCTATTCTCTTCCATATGCCCTTCATCTGAAAACACCATCCCAACCCTTCCTGCTGTCACCTGATTCTTCTACCACCCAGGGGCAATTCACAGGAGTTCGGTTAAGTACTAAGAAACAAGTTTTTGGGAAATACACAAAACGTTCGAGGAACTCTGCAGGTTAGCAGCATCTATGGAAGGGGAATGAGAATTCGACAATTCTGGTCGAGACCCTTCATCAGGATTGGAAAGGAAGAGAGAACAAGGTGGATGGAGGGGAAGAATTTCAAGCTGGCAGGTGATAGGTGAGACCAGGTGAGGAGGAAGGTCAGTGGGTGAAGGGGGGGGGGGGAAATGAGGTGAGAAGGTAGGAGATGACAGGTTGAAAAGATAAAGGGCTGTAAAAGAAGGAATCCGATAGGAGGAGAAAGGGGAGGAGGGGCACTAAAGGGCAGGTGACGAGAAGAGGGTTACGAGGGTAATGGGGTAGTAGGGGAAGAGGTGGAGGCTACACAGACAGTTGTTTTTATTTTCTTTGTTTTATTTAGAGATACAGTGTGGGGTAGGCCCTTCTGGCCCAGTGAGCTGCACCACCCAGCAATTCATCTGTTTAACACTAGCCTAGTAACAGGACAGTTTACAATGACTGATTAACCTACGAACTGGTATGTCTCTGGACGGTGGGAGGGAACTGGAGCACCCAAAGTAAACCGATGTGCTCATGGGGAGAATGTACAAACTCCTTGCAGATGGCGCCGGAACTTTGAACCCTGAGCTGTAAAAACTGCTATGCTAGCACAACGCCTAGCAGTCTGGGTTGAATTCTGACCTTGGGTGCTGTCTCTGTGCAGTTTCCATTTATTCCTTATGACCACGTACGTCTACACGGAGTGCTCTCAGGCCAATCTACTCTATCCAGTGCTCCTGGAGCGACCTCATCTACTTCATCAAGCAACTTCACTCTGTCCTGCACTAAAGATGGGATTTCCCAGTGGACAAACATTTTAATTTTGCTTCCCAATCAATTCCAATATGTTGGTCCATAGTCTCTACTACAGCAACTCTCAGGTTGGAAGCGCAATACTTAGTATTCCATCTGGGTAGCCTCCAACCTGATCACATGAACATCGATTTCTCTAAATCCCCCCCTTCTCTCTTTTTGTGTTCGTTATTCTGGTTACCCTTTCTCCTCACCTGCCCAACATCTCCATCTGGTTCCTCTACTCCTTCCATTTCTTCCATGGCCCACTGTTCTCTCTTATTAGATTTCTTCTTCCTCTGCCTTTACCTTTTTCTCAGTTTCCTACTCAATTCCCCCTCTCCCTCACCCACCACCTTACCACCTCAACTGGCCTCACATATTCCCCACTAGCTTGTACTCCCTCCCCTCATTCCGACATCTGGCCCCTTCATACCAAACCTGCTGAGTTCCTCCAGTATTTACGTCTGTTGCTTAAGATTTCCAGTATCTGCAGAATCTCTTGTGTCGATTACTTTCCATTGTACTGCTGGAGTTACGTACCCTTGTAGACTGCGGGAGATTCTACACAGCCTCCAAGGCCGGACGGCACCAGTAGTCGTTTTTTACCCCCTCCTGTTACAGGAGCTTCACATTGATTTGTAGTAATAATGGTAAAAACTGAGAACATCTAACATCTGCCTGGTGCAGATTCTAGAGAAAGATTGATGTTTGGGGGAGGGGGAGGGGGAGATGTATGAAGACAATTTGAGGAGAAATGTCAGTGTCATTCAGTGATAACACGATGCTCAGAAAATGTGTTTGAAAAATATTGTTTACAAATGTGGTTCAGAATTCAAGTTTATTTATCAGGTGTACATCAAATCATACAGTAAAATGCACCGTTTGTGTTAGCAACCAGCACACCTGAGGTTGTACTGGGGGCAGCCCACAAGTGTTCCCACACATTCTGGCGCCAACATAGCACACCCAGAATGCCCGGCCAAACAACACAGAACACAACAAGCAACAACAGCAAAACAAGCCCCATTCCTACCTTCCTCCGTCCTATGCACGTACACAGTCCTTTAACCTCAGGTCAGGCCTCCAGCAAACCTGGACTCAGGCCTGCAGACACTAGTCTTCGACCTCCCCAGCAGACTTGCAGAGCTTTGCAAATTCAACTTCGGCTAATGGGCCTCGACTTTTGGACTACCGATTCAACCCTGGCCTCCATGCTCAGCATCGATCCCAGGACACGCTAATCACCAAACACCAGGCCTTGAACACCAGACGCACTGGTAATGATACCCAAACTCTAGGCCTCAAACTCTGCTCTCACTGATTCACAAACCCTGGGGGAGAGGGGTGATGACTTTGGAATTCACTCCTTTTGCCCACGTGGAACTCCGACACTGTAAGTCACTGAAAAAATCCCAACTTCCCCTGGGCCAATATAGTCCTCTGATTGCTTAGCTTACTCTTGGCATGTGGTCCAATGCAAATGAGATGCCCAGTCGTGAGGTACTATGTGCAGTACCCCTCCCCTGGCTATCATTGCCCTGTAGTTGCCATGGGCAGAGTCCTCTCAGCACTGATTCCTTTCCCACCAGGTTCCTGCAGACACTTGCCTCCAGGGAGCATTTTGGCACGTGAATCAGTCTGGAAACTACCTAAAGGATTTTGTAATCAACTTTTCCATCAAAGTTGCTGTTTTATTGCTAATCACAAATTGGCTGGTAGCTGTGCACTAAGCACCAAGCCTGTTCTCTGCATCAAAAGAGAGGGAGCTTCAATCTCTAGACAGAATTCACCATAATTTGCTTCCAGTCTATTCAGAGGAAATAATGTTGTTTCAATAATAGAGAAGTTGAAATCAATGTTTGTTTATTAAGAGTTCAAATTAAATTGAACTCATTTTTTGAAATAAATATATTTGCCAATTTTGCAAAGGGCATTAAGGTGACAAAATTTAATTTGTTATTCTTTTAATCCCTTTATAAAACACTACTCTGACAGTAATTATAATGGAATAGTATCATACTGCTTTATTTAAATTGATTTTTAAAGGCTAACCCTTCTGGGCTTTGTTATACAACTGTTTATTAAGTCAGTGAAAATCTGAATGCCATTAAAAAGCTTTGCAATATAGTTGATACGTAGTAGAGCATTAATTCAACCAAAGCTGACTGCAGTGTCTAAGTCAGGGTGAAGCCTGTACTGGTATTGGCCTTATCAACCCTCAGCCTAGTCATTTTCAGAGCAGCGCACAGTGTGACTCTTCATGAACTAACTCCCTGAGGAGTACGGCAGTATTTTGTACCATGATTAACAACAGAGCAAAATGCAACATGTCTTTGTGTTAGTTACAGGTCCGAATAGAACTGCCAGCTTTCCTGGTCTCCATAATAAATTGATGCATTTACATGGAAATATGATACTTCTGTATTTTTTTAGGTGGAGAGTATCCTGACTGGCTGCATCACAGTCCAGTATGGAAACACTAAATCCCTTGAGTGGAAAAGCCAACATAAAGTAGTCAATACAGCCCAGTTCCTTATGGGAAAAGCCCTCCCCACCATTTAGGACATTGACAAGGAACAGTACCATGAGAAAGCAGCGTCCCCACTATCCAGGCCATTTTCTCCTTTTGCTGCTGTCATTAGGAGAGAGCCTTAAGCCCCACCCCACCAGGTTCAGGAACAGTTTTTACCCTACAACCATCAAGTTTCTGAATCCGAGTCAATAACTTCCCTCACCTCAACACTGGACAATTCCATAAACTGTGGACTCACTTTCAAGGTTTCCATAGCTCATGACCTCAGTGTTATTAATTACTTATTTATTATTAGTACTATTTTTTGTAGTTGCACAGTTTGTCTTCTCTTACATATTGGTTGTTTTTCCGTCTTTGTGTGTTGTTTATCGATGATTCTATTGTGTTTCTTTGTACTTACTGTGAATACCCCCAAGACAATAAATTGCGTGGTTATATTTGGTAACATATACTCTATGTACTTTGATAATAAACTTATTTTGAACTTTGAATTTATCCAGGCAGAGTTTGCATTCCCTGTAAGGCTGCCACCAGCCCTTGCCTTCTCACTCTGTCATTAAACCTGCTGACCCGTACATTATGTTTCACTTAGATAATCTCCTTAACCAGTTCATAACCTACACCTACTCAGCAGTCTCGCTTGAATTCCCTGTTAGATTATCATGACTGTAGTTTCTGGTTTTTTCCAGCACCTTCTGTACCCCTACACTATGAACCCCCCCCCACACGATATTTATCAGACTGCAGCACAACTACCTGTTACTCCTGAAGAAGTTTCTCAGCCCAGCATGTTGACTGTTTATTCCTCCCCATAGATGCAGCCTGACCTACCGAGTTTCTCCAGCATTTGGTGTGAGTCTTGTTCTGCATTTCCGGCATTTGCACAGTCTCTTCTGTACCTGTTACTCCAACCTGGTTCAGATTTTACCCATCTTTAAATCTTCAGTTTGGTATGTTTCTTGTAAAAATTTGTCTTCGGAGCCTCTGCATCTTGACTATATGGTGAGGAAACTAGAGCAGTTCCCGTGGCAGCAAGAATGGGCTAACTGAGCCTTGAACCAAAATTTATTTCCTTCCCAATTTTGCCAGTCTAGGAATGAATCCCAGTTTATCATCGAGTTTATCATCGAGTGTGTCACCAAATTACTCTCATGAGATTCATTTTTGTAAGAATTCACAGAAGAACAAAGAAATACAACAGGATCAATGAAAAACTACAAAAGCTGACAACAGTCAATGTGCAAAAGACAAATGTGTAAATAAAAAATAAGAAGAAATAGAAAGGGTAATAAATAAATAAATAAACAATACCTAGAACATGAGTTGTAGAGTCCTTGAAAGTGAGCCCGTAGGGTGTATAATCAGTTCAGTGTTGAGCTAAGTTTCCACACTGGTTTAGGAGCCTGATGTTTGGGTAGTAATTGTTCCTGAATGCGTTGGTGTGGCTCGTGTACCTCCTTTCTGAAGGCAGCTGTATGCAGAAAGCATATGTCCTGGATGGTGGGGGTCTTTGATGATTCATTTACTAACAGTAACAACACGCAAAATGCTGGAGGAACCCAGCTGGTCAGACAGCTTCTGTGGAAGGAAATAGAGTCAATTTTTTGGGCTGAGACTCTTCGAAACATTGACTGTTTATTCCCCTCCTGACCTGCTGAGTTCCTCCAGCACTTTGTGTTGCTCAAGATTTCCAGCATCTGCAGAATCTCTTGTGTCTCATTTATTACCAGAGCTTACAACTTTTAAAGATAGCCTTTAAAGATCTACTGTCCTACACAAACTCTTATCTAGCAAGTGTACTTACAAAAAGCTAGGTCAATGAGGAGTGTAGAAGAGCATGCTGTGAGCATCATTATATGTACCTAAAAGTGTACCCTGCCTGCTGGGTTCCTCCGCATGTTGTGCGAGTTTTCCCAGCCTGGTGAAGCAGCACCTCAGGCCACACGTGTTCTGAACTGCAGAAGTAAAATATATTCAGGAGAGCTGGGTGGTCCTACAGCCTGTGGTCAGATCAAACCTCTTCTCTCCTCCAAATTTTGTTGTAAATGGTCTTGGATTGTTAAGCAGAACCAAAAATGGCCCTGTTCTCAATTGTGGCATGCAATTATGAGAGACAGGGCTTTAGGCATGTGTTCAGCCAGAAGTGATCTATCTTGGCTTCCTCCTGAGATGTGCGCCTTCAGAAGCCAGTCTTCAGCCGGTTTGATTCACATCAAAAAACACTAAGCACTGGATACTACAACAGCAGTGGGATCTGCAACATCCTGGCTATAGTACTGAAGACCTGCACTCCTGAGCTAGCCATGCCTTAGGCCAAGCTGTTCCAACACAGTTACCTTACAGGTTTGTACAGTACAGTGTTGTGTTGAACTTTGTGGGCATGCTACGTTGGTGCAGACACGCCCACACTTGCGGGCTGCCCCCAGCACACCCTTGGGTGTGTTGGTTGTTAATGCAAATGACACATTTCACAGTATGTTCCGATAAACATGTGATAAATAAATCTGAAACTAAATTTGGCATGTACACCACAATGTGGAAAATTCTTCCTGGTTACAAGGGCAAATCCTGCCCGATGAATGACTGCCCAACTAGTCTACTTTCAATCCTCAATCAAATTCACATGCAACATAGTAGTGCGGTGGTTAGTGTATTGCTATTACAGTGCCAACGACCAGGTTTCAACTCCACCACTCTCTGTGAGGAGTTTGCACGCTCTCCCCATGACTGCTTGGGTTTCCTTGGGGTGATCCAGTTTCCTTCCACATTCCAGACACATATGGGTTAGCAAGTTAATTGGTCATGTGGGCATAATTGGGTGGCGTAGGCTTGAGAGGCTGGAAGGTCCTGTTACTGTGCTGTATCTCTAAAAAATACATATTGGTTGTGCCATCAAGTATTCATCAGTATTCTGCTCACCAGTGCCCATTTTCAGCTCTGGTGGGACCAGTCCACTCCTGACCTCATTACAGACCTGGTTAAAAGTGGACAAAAGAGTCATGGGTAACTGCCCTTGACAGCAAAGGTGCCCTGAAGTCAGTAGGCATTGGGGGATGTATACCCCACTGACTGGACTTATATCAGAGAAAGAGAATATGGTTTTGTTTTTGAAGATCTATCCACTTTGTCCTCAAGCCAATCCTTGGCCCAACCATTTTTATTGGTTTAATCAATGTATTTCCCTGTGTTATAAGGTCAAAAAGTGTTCATTATTGATTCCACAATGTTCTGTTCCCATTTTTACGTGCAATGAGTTTTGATCAACCTTCCAGAGGTCCAGTCGGCGTCAGGAGCAGAGCACTACTCACAGGTCCAGTCTGCGTCAGGAGCAGAGCACTACTCACAGGTCCAGTCAGCGTCAGGAGCAGAGCACTACTCACAGGTCCAGTCGGCGTCAGGAGCGGAGCACTACTCACAGGTCCAGTCGGCGTCAGGAGCAGAGCACTAGTCACAGGTCCAGTCTGCGTCAGGAGCAGAGCACTACTCACAGGTCCAGTCAGCGTCAGGAGCAGAGCACTACTCACAGGTCCAGTCGGCGTCAGGAGCGGAGCACTACTCACAGGTCCAGTCGGCGTCAGGAGCAGAGCACTAGTCACAGGTCCAGTCTGCGTCAGGAGCGGAGCACTAGTCACAGGTCCAGTCGGCGTCAGGAGCAGAGCACTACTCACAGGTCCAGTCGGCGTCAGGAGCGGAGCACTACTCACAGGTCCAGTCTGCGTCAGGAGCAGAGCACTACTCACAGGTCCAGTCTGCGTCAGGAGCAGAGCACTACTCACAGGTCCAGTCTGCGTCAGGAGCAGAGCACTACTCACAGGTCCAGTCTGCGTCAGGAGCAGAGCACTAGTCACAGGTCCAGACTGCGTCAGGAGCAGAGCACTACTCACAGGTCCAGTCTGCGTCAGGAGCAGAGCACTACTCACAGGTCCAGTCTGCGTCAGGAGCAGAGCACTAGTCACAGGTCCAGTCTGCGTCAGGAGCAGAGCCCTACTCACAGGTCCAGTCTGCGTCAGGAGCAGAGCCCTACTCACAGGTCCAGTCTGCGTCAGGAGCAGAGCCCTACTCACAGGTCCAGTCTGCGTCAGGAGCAGAGCCCTACTCACAGGTCCAGTCGGCGTCAGGAGCAGAGCACTAGTCACAGGTCCAGTCGGCGTCAGGAGCAGAGCCCTACTCACAGGTCCAGTCTGCGTCAGGAGCAGAGCACTACTCACAGGTCCAGTCTGCGTCAGGAGCAGAGCACTACTCACAGGTCCAGTCTGCGTCAGGAGCAGAGCACTACTCACAGGTCCAGTCTGCGTCAGGAGCAGAGCACTACTCACAGGTCCAGTCAGCGTCAGGAGCAGAGCACTAGTCACAGGTCCAGTCAGCGTCAGGAGCAGAGCACTACTCACAGGTCCAGTCGGCGTCAGGAGCAGAGCACTACTCACAGGTCCAGTCGGCGTCAGGAGCAGAGCACTACTATCAGGTCCAGTCTGCGTCAGGAGCAGAGCCCTACTCACAGGTCCAGTCTGCGTCAGGAGCAGAGCACTACTCACAGGTCCAGTCTGCGTCAGGAGCAGAGCACTACTCACAGGTCCAGTCTGCGTCAGGAGCAGAGCACTACTCACAGGTCCAGTCGGCGTCAGGAGCAGAGCACTAGTCACAGGTCCAGTCTGCGTCAGGAGCAGAGCCCTACTCACAGGTCCAGTCAGCGTCAGGAGCAGAGCACTACTCACAGGTCCAGTCTGCGTCAGGAGCAGAGCACTACTCACAGGTCCAGTCGGCGTCAGGAGCAGAGCCCTACTCACAGGTCCAGTCTGCGTCAGGAGCAGAGCACTACTCAAAGGTCCAGTCTGCGTCAGGAGCAGAGCCCTACTCACAGGTCCAGTCTGCGTCAGGAGCAGAGCACTACTCACAGGTCCAGTCTGCGTCAGGAGCAGAGCACTAGTCACAGGTCCAGTCTGCGTCAGGAGCAGAGCACTACTCACAGGTCCAGTCAGCGTCAGGAGCAGAGCACTACTCACAGGTCCAGTCAGCGTCAGGAGCAGAGCACTAGTCACAGGTCCAGTCGGCGTCAGGAGCAGAGCCCTACTCACAGGTCCAGTCTGCGTCAGGAGCAGAGCCCTACTCACAGGTCCAGTCGGCGTCAGGAGCAGAGCACTACTCACAGGTCCAGTCGGCGTCAGGAGCAGAGCCCTACTCACAGGTCCAGTCTGCGTCAGGAGCAGAGCACTAGTCACAGGTCCAGTCGGCGTCAGGAGCAGAGCACTACTCACAGGTCCAGTCGGCGTCAGGAGCAGAGCCCTACTCACAGGTCCAGTCTGCGTCAGGAGCAGAGCACTAGTCACAGGTCCAGTCAGCGTCAGGAGCAGAGCACTACTCACAGGTCCAGTCGGCGTCAGGAGCAGAGCCCTACTCACAGGTCCAGTCGGTGTCAGGAGCAGAGCACTACTCACAGGTCCAGTCGGCGTCAGGAGCAGAGCCCTACTCACAGGTCCAGTCTGCGTCAGGAGCAGAGCACTATTCACAGGTCCAGTCAGCGTCAGGAGCAGAGCACTACTCACAGGTCCAGTCTGCGTCAGGAGCAGAGCACTAGTCACAGGTCCAGTCTGCATCAGGAGCAGAGCACTACTCACAGGTCCAGTCTGCATCAGGAGCAGAGCACTACTCACAGGTCCAGTCTGCATCAGGAGCAGAGCACTACTCACAGGTCCAGTCAGCGTCAGGAGCAGAGCACTACTCACAGGTCCAGTCTGCGTCAGGAGCAGAGCACTACTCACAGGTCCAGTCAGCGTCAGGAGCAGAGCCCTACTCACAGGTCCAGTCAGCGTCAGGAGCAGAGCACTACTCACAGGTCCAGTCTGCGTCAGGAGCAGAGCACTACTCACAGGTCCAGTCTGCGTCAGGAGCAGAGCACTACTCACAGGTCCAGTCTGCGTCAGGAGCAGAGCACTACTCACAGGTCCAGTCAGCGTCAGGAGCAGAGCACTAGTCACAGGTCCAGTCTGCGTCAGGAGCAGAGCACTACTCACAGGTCCAGTCTGCGTCAGGAGCAGAGCACTACTCACAGGTCCAGTCTGCATCAGGAGCAGAGCACTACTCACAGGTCCAGTCTGCGTCAGGAGCAGAGCACTACTCACAGGTCCAGTCTGCGTCAGGAGCAGAGCACTACTCACAGGTCCAATCTGCGTCAGGAGCAGAGCACTACTCACAGGTCCAGTCAGCGTCAGGAGCAGAGCACTAGTCACAGGTCCAGTCTGCGTCAGGAGCAGAGCACTACTCACAGGTCCAGTCAGCGTCAGGAGCAGAGCACTACTCACAGGTCCAGTCTGCATCAGGAGCAGAGCACTACTCACAGGTCCAGTCAGCGTCAGGAGCAGAGCACTAGTCACAGGTCCAGTCTGCGTCAGGAGCAGAGCACTACTCACAGGTCCAGTCTGCGTCAGGAGCAGAGCACTACTCACAGGTCCAGTCTGCATCAGGAGCAGAGCACTACTCACAGGTCCAGTCTGCATCAGGAGCAGAGCACTACTCACAGGTCCAGTCTGCGTCAGGAGCAGAGCACTACTCACAGGTCCAGTCTGCGTCAGGAGCAGAGCACTACTCACAGGTCCAGTCTGCGTCAGGAGCAGAGCACTACTCACAGGTCCAGTCTGCATCAGGAGCAGAGCACTACTCACAGGTCCAGTCTGCGTCAGGAGCAGAGCACTACTCACAGGTCCAGTCTGCGTCAGGAGCAGAGCACTACTCACAGGTCCAATCTGCGTCAGGAGCAGAGCACTACTCACAGGTCCAGTCAGCGTCAGGAGCAGAGCACTAGTCACAGGTCCAGTCTGCGTCAGGAGCAGAGCACTACTCACAGGTCCAGTCAGCGTCAGGAGCAGAGCACTACTCACAGGTCCAGTCTGCATCAGGAGCAGAGCACTACTCACAGGTCCAGTCAGCGTCAGGAGCAGAGCACTAGTCACAGGTCCAGTCTGCGTCAGGAGCAGAGCACTACTCACAGGTCCAGTCTGCGTCAGGAGCAGAGCACTACTCACAGGTCCAGTCTGCATCAGGAGCAGAGCACTACTCACAGGTCCAGTCAGCGTCAGGAGCAGAGCACTACTCACAGGTCCAGTCAGCGTCAGGAGCAGAGCACTACTCACAGGTCCAGTCTGCGTCAGGAGCAGAGCTCTACTCACAGGTCCAGTCTGCGTCAGGAGCAGAGCCCTACTCACAGGTCCAGTCAGCGTCAGGAGCAGAGCCCTACTCACAGGTCCAGTCTGCGTCAGGAGCAGAGCACTACTCACAGGTCCAGTCTGCGTCAGGAGCAGAGCACTACTCACAGGTCCAGTCTGCGTCAGGAGCAGAGCACTACTCACAGGTCCAGTCGGCGTCAGGAGCAGAGCACTACTCACAGGTCCAGTCGGCGTCAGGAGCAGAGCACTACTCACAGGTCCAGTCTGCGTCAGGAGCAGAGCACTAGTCACAGGTCCAGTCAGCGTCAGGAGCAGAGCACTACTCACAGGTCCAGTCTGCGTCAGGAGCAGAGCACTACTCACAGGTCCAGTCTGCGTCAGGAGCAGAGCCCTACTCACAGGTCCAGTCAGCGTCAGGAGCAGAGCACTACTCACAGGTCCAGTCTGCGTCAGGAGCAGAGCCCTACTCACAGGTCCAGTCGGCGTCAGGAGCAGAGCCCTACTCACAGGTCCAGTCTGCGTCAGGAGCAGAGCCCTACTCACAGGTCCAGTCGGCGTCAGGAGCAGAGCACTACTCACAGGTCCAGTCGGCGTCAGGAGCAGAGCCCTACTCACAGGTCCAGTCTGCGTCAGGAGCAGAGCACTAGTCACAGGTCCAGTCGGCGTCAGGAGCAGAGCACTACTCACAGGTCCAGTCGGCGTCAGGAGCAGAGCCCTACTCACAGGTCCAGTCTGCGTCAGGAGCAGAGCACTAGTCACAGGTCCAGTCAGCGTCAGGAGCAGAGCACTACTCACAGGTCCAGTCGGCGTCAGGAGCAGAGCCCTACTCACAGGTCCAGTCGGTGTCAGGAGCAGAGCACTACTCACAGGTCCAGTCGGCGTCAGGAGCAGAGCCCTACTCACAGGTCCAGTCTGCGTCAGGAGCAGAGCACTATTCACAGGTCCAGTCAGCGTCAGGAGCAGAGCACTACTCACAGGTCCAGTCTGCGTCAGGAGCAGAGCACTAGTCACAGGTCCAGTCTGCATCAGGAGCAGAGCACTACTCACAGGTCCAGTCAGCGTCAGGAGCAGAGCACTACTCACAGGTCCAGTCTGCATCAGGAGCAGAGCACTACTCACAGGTCCAGTCAGCGTCAGGAGCAGAGCCCTACTCACAGGTCCAGTCAGCGTCAGGAGCAGAGCACTACTCACAGGTCCAGTCTGCGTCAGGAGCAGAGCACTACTCACAGGTCCAGTCTGCATCAGGAGCAGAGCACTACTCACAGGTCCAGTCTGCGTCAGGAGCAGAGCACTACTCACAGGTCCAGTCAGCGTCAGGAGCAGAGCACTACTCACAGGTCCAGTCTGCATCAGGAGCAGAGCACTACTCACAGGTCCAGTCAGCGTCAGGAGCAGAGCACTAGTCACAGGTCCAGTCTGCGTCAGGAGCAGAGCACTACTCACAGGTCCAGTCTGCGTCAGGAGCAGAGCACTACTCACAGGTCCAGTCAGCGTCAGGAGCAGAGCACTAGTCACAGGTCCAGTCTGCGTCAGGAGCAGAGCACTACTCACAGGTCCAGTCTGCGTCAGGAGCAGAGCACTACTCACAGGTCCAGTCTGCATCAGGAGCAGAGCACTACTCACAGGTCCAGTCAGCGTCAGGAGCAGAGCACTAGTCACAGGTCCAGTCTGCGTCAGGAGCAGAGCACTACTCACAGGTCCAGTCTGCGTCAGGAGCAGAGCACTACTCACAGGTCCAGTCTGCGTCAGGAGCAGAGCACTACTCACAGGTCCAGTCTGCATCAGGAGCAGAGCACTACTCACAGGTCCAGTCAGCGTCAGGAGCAGAGCACTACTCACAGGTC
This sequence comes from Hypanus sabinus, assembly GCF_030144855.1. Classification (NCBI taxonomy): domain Eukaryota; kingdom Metazoa; phylum Chordata; class Chondrichthyes; order Myliobatiformes; family Dasyatidae; genus Hypanus; species Hypanus sabinus. The sequence continues at coordinate 83,413,233 of NC_082715.1, read as the reverse complement.
CAGTCAGCGTCAGGAGCAGAGCACTACTCACAGGTCCAGTCTGCGTCAGGAGCAGAGCTCTACTCACAGGTCCAGTCTGCGTCAGGAGCAGAGCCCTACTCACAGGTCCAGTCAGCGTCAGGAGCAGAGCCCTACTCACAGGTCCAGTCTGCGTCAGGAGCAGAGCACTACTCACAGGTCCAGTCTGCGTCAGGAGCAGAGCACTACTCACAGGTCCAGTCTGCGTCAGGAGCAGAGCACTACTCACAGGTCCAGTCGGCGTCAGGAGCAGAGCACTACTCACAGGTCCAGTCGGCGTCAGGAGCAGAGCACTACTCACAGGTCCAGTCTGCGTCAGGAGCAGAGCACTAGTCACAGGTCCAGTCAGCGTCAGGAGCAGAGCACTACTCACAGGTCCAGTCTGCGTCAGGAGCAGAGCACTACTCACAGGTCCAGTCTGCGTCAGGAGCAGAGCCCTACTCACAGGTCCAGTCAGCGTCAGGAGCAGAGCACTACTCACAGGTCCAGTCTGCGTCAGGAGCAGAGCCCTACTCACAGGTCCAGTCGGTGTCAGGAGCAGAGCACTAGTCACAGGTCCAGTCTGCGTCAGGAGCAGAGCCCTACTCACAGGTCCAGTCTGCGTCAGGAGCAGAGCACTACTCACAGGTCCAGTCTGCGTCAGGAGCAGAGCCCTATTCACAGGTCCAGTCGGCGTCAGGAGCAGAGCACTAGTCACAGGTCCAGTCTGCGTCAGGAGCAGAGCACTACTCACAGGTCCAGTCTGCGTCAGGAGCAGAGCACTAGTCACAGGTCCAGTCGGCGTCAGGAGCAGAGCACTAGTCACAGGTCCAGTCGGCGTCAGGAGCAGAGCACTACTCACAGGTCCAGTCTGCGTCAGGAGCAGAGCACTACTCACAGGTCCAGTCAGCGTCAGGAGCAGAGCCCTAGTCACAGGTCCAGTCTGCGTCAGGAGCAGAGCACTATTCACAGGTCCAGTCGGTGTCAGGAGCAGAGCACTACTCACAGGTCCAGTCTGCGTCAGGAGCAGAGCACTACTCACAGGTCCAGTCTGCGTCAGGAGCAGAGCACTACTCACAGGTCCAGTCTGCGTCAGGAGCAGAGCACTACTCACAGGTCCAGTCTGCGTCAGGAGCAGAGCACTACTCACAGGTCCAGTCAGCGTCAGGAGCAGAGCCCTAGTCACAGGTCCAGTCTGCGTCAGGAGCAGAGCACTACTCACAGGTCCAGTCTGCGTCAGGAGCAGAGCACTACTCACAGGTCCAGTCAGCGTCAGGAGCAGAGCACTACTCACAGGTCCAGTCTGCGTCAGGAGCAGAGCCCTACTCACAGGTCCAGTCTGCGTCAGGAGCAGAGCCCTACTCACAGGTCCAGTCTGCGTCAGGAGCAGAGCACTACTCACAGGTCCAGTCTGCGTCAGGAGCAGAGCACTACTCACAGGTCCAGTCTGCGTCAGGAGCAGAGCCCTACTCACAGGTCCAGTCTGCGTCAGGAGCAGAGCCCTACTCACAGGTCCAGTCTGCGTCAGGAGCAGAGCCCTACTCACAGGTCCAGTCTGCGTCAGGAGCAGAGCACTACTCACAGGTCCAGTCGGCGTCAGGAGCAGAGCCCTACTCACAGGTCCAGTCGGCGTCAGGAGCAGAGCACTACTCACAGGTCCAGTCGGCGTCAGGAGCAGAGCCCTACTCACAGGTCCAGTCGGCGTCAGGAGCAGAGCACTACTCACAGGTCCAGTCTGCGTCAGGAGCAGAGCACTACTCACAGGTCCAGTCGGCGTCAGGAGCAGAGCACTACTCACAGGTCCAGTCGGCGTCAGGAGCAGAGCACTACTCACAGGTCCAGTCGGCGTCAGGAGCAGAGCACTACTCACAGGTCCAGTCGGCGTCAGGAGCAGAGCCCTACTCACAGGTCCAGTCTGCGTCAGGAGCAGAGCACTACTCACAGGTCCAGTCGGCGTCAGGAGCAGAGCACTACTCACAGGTCCAGTCGGCGTCAGGAGCAGAGCACTACTCACAGGTCCAGTCTGCGTCAGGAGCAGAGCACTACTCACAGGTCCAGTCTGCGTCAGGAGCAGAGCACTAGTCACAGGTCCAGTCTGCGTCAGGAGCAGAGCACTACTCACAGGTCCAGTCTGCGTCAGGAGCAGAGCCCTACTCACAGGTCCAGTCGGCGTCAGGAGCAGAGCACTACTCACAGGTCCAGTCGGCGTCAGGAGCAGAGCACTACTCACAGGTCCAGTCAGCGTCAGGAGCAGAGCACTACTCACAGGTCCAGTCAGCGTCAGGAGCAGAGCACTAGTCACAGGTCCAGTCTGCGTCAGGAGCAGAGCACTACTCACAGGTCCAGTCTGCGTCAGGAGCAGAGCACTACTCACAGGTCCAGTCAGCGTCAGGAGCAGAGCACTAGTCACAGGTCCAGTCGGCGTCAGGAGCAGAGCACTACTCACAGGTCCAGTCTGCGTCAGGAGCAGAGCACTACTCACAGGTCCAGTCTGCGTCAGGAGCAGAGCACTACTCACAGGTCCAGTCTGCCTCAGGAGCAGAGCACTACTCACAGGTCCAGTCAGCGTCAGGAGCAGAGCACTACTCACAGGTCCAGTCAGCGTCAGGAGCAGAGCACTACTCACAGGTCCAGTCTGCGTCAGGAGCAGAGCTCTACTCACAGGTCCAGTCTGCGTCAGGAGCAGAGCCCTACTCACAGGTCCAGTCAGCGTCAGGAGCAGAGCCCTACTCACAGGTCCAGTCTGCGTCAGGAGCAGAGCACTACTCACAGGTCCAGTCTGCGTCAGGAGCAGAGCACTACTCACAGGTCCAGTCTGCGTCAGGAGCAGAGCACTACTCACAGGTCCAGTCTGCGTCAGGAGCAGAGCCCTACTCACAGGTCCAGTCGGTGTCAGGAGCAGAGCACTAGTCACAGGTCCAGTCTGCGTCAGGAGCAGAGCCCTACTCACAGGTCCAGTCTGCGTCAGGAGCAGAGCACTACTCACAGGTCCAGTCTGCGTCAGGAGCAGAGCCCTATTCACAGGTCCAGTCGGCGTCAGGAGCAGAGCACTAGTCACAGGTCCAGTCTGCGTCAGGAGCAGAGCACTACTCACAGGTCCAGTCTGCGTCAGGAGCAGAGCACTAGTCACAGGTCCAGTCGGCGTCAGGAGCAGAGCACTAGTCACAGGTCCAGTCGGCGTCAGGAGCAGAGCACTACTCACAGGTCCAGTCTGCGTCAGGAGCAGAGCACTACTCACAGGTCCAGTCAGCGTCAGGAGCAGAGCCCTAGTCACAGGTCCAGTCTGCGTCAGGAGCAGAGCACTATTCACAGGTCCAGTCGGTGTCAGGAGCAGAGCACTACTCACAGGTCCAGTCTGCGTCAGGAGCAGAGCACTACTCACAGGTCCAGTCTGCGTCAGGAGCAGAGCCCTACTCACAGGTCCAGTCTGCGTCAGGAGCAGAGCCCTACTCACAGGTCCAGTCTGCGTCAGGAGCAGAGCACTACTCACAGGTCCAGTCTGCGTCAGGAGCAGAGCACTACTCACAGGTCCAGTCTGCGTCAGGAGCAGAGCCCTACTCACAGGTCCAGTCTGCGTCAGGAGCAGAGCCCTACTCACAGGTCCAGTCTGCGTCAGGAGCAGAGCCCTACTCACAGGTCCAGTCTGCGTCAGGAGCAGAGCACTACTCACAGGTCCAGTCGGCGTCAGGAGCAGAGCCCTACTCACAGGTCCAGTCGGCGTCAGGAGCAGAGCACTACTCACAGGTCCAGTCGGCGTCAGGAGCAGAGCCCTACTCACAGGTCCAGTCTGCGTCAGGAGCAGAGCACTACTCACAGGTCCAGTCTGCGTCAGGAGCAGAGCACTAGTCACAGGTCCAGTCTGCGTCAGGAGCAGAGCACTACTCACAGGTCCAGTCTGCGTCAGGAGCAGAGCCCTACTCACAGGTCCAGTCGGCGTCAGGAGTAGAGCACTACTCACAGGTCCAGTCGGCGTCAGGAGCAGAGCACTACTCACAGGTCCAGTCAGCGTCAGGAGCAGAGCACTACTCACAGGTCCAGTCAGCGTCAGGAGCAGAGCACTAGTCACAGGTCCAGTCTGCGTCAGGAGCAGAGCACTACTCACAGGTCCAGTCTGCGTCAGGAGCAGAGCACTACTCACAGGTCCAGTCAGCGTCAGGAGCAGAGCACTAGTCACAGGTCCAGTCGGCGTCAGGAGCAGAGCACTACTCACAGGTCCAGTCTGCGTCAGGAGCAGAGCACTACTCACAGGTCCAGTCTGCGTCAGGAGCAGAGCACTATTCACAGGTCCAGTCTGCGTCAGGAGCAGAGCACTAGTCACAGGTCCAGTCTGCATCAGGAGCAGAGCACTACTCACAGGTCCAGTCTGCGTCAGGAGCAGAGCACTACTCACAGGTCCAGTCTGCGTCAGGAGCAGAGCACTACTCACAGGTCCAGTCAGCGTCAGGAGCAGAGCACTACTCACAGGTCCAGTCAGCGTCAGGAGCAGAGCACTAGTCACAGGTCCAGTCGGCGTCAGGAGCAGAGCACTACTCACAGGTCCAGTCTGCGTCAGGAGCAGAGCACTACTCACAGGTCCAGTCTGCGTCAGGAGCAGAGCACTACTCACAGGTCCAGTCGGCGTCAGGAGCAGAGCCCTACTCACAGGTCAGCAGGTTGTCCAAAAGCAGAGCATAGCAGGCATTTGGATATTCCAGAGATCCGATCAGCATCGGGTCGGGAGCAAAGCACGGCGAATGAATTAAAAGTGCAAAAGAGGCCATTGTTCAGCGTAGGCCAGCAGTGAGAGTAGGATTGTCAGGCTTTAAAGAGCCTTTGATGAGAAGAGGCTAAGGCCAAAGACACGGGTTAGAAGATTTGGTCTTGGGTGCCCAATGTACTGTGCAGGTAGGATGGAAGCTATAGCGGTGGAATGCTTCTCCTGTAGGACGTGGGAATTCATGGAACCTGATGACTACACCTGTGGGAAGTGCAGCCAACACCCGCTCATGGAAGACCACATTAAGGAGCTGGAGCTGGAATTGGATGATCTTAGGATCATTCGGGAGGTAGAGCAGGTGGTTACACCCAGAGTGCAGAATTCAGGGAGTAGATGAGTGAACACCAAAGAAGGTAAAGGGAGAAAGAAGTCAGTACAGGGTCCCCCTGTGGCCATTCCCCTAAGCAACAGATACACCCCTTTGGATACTGCTGAGGGGGATGACCTATCTGGGCAAGGCAGCAGCAGCCAGACCGTAGCACTGTGGTCAGTGCTGAGCCTCAGAAGGGTAGGGTGACATCAGGTGGAGCAGTAGTCATAGGGGACTCGATAGGGGGCAGATAGGAGATCCTGTACCAGCAAAAGAAATGCCAGAATAGTGTGTTGCCTCTCAGGTGCTTGAGTCCAGGATGTCTCTGAGCAGTTGCAGAATATTCTTGAAGGGGACGGTGAGTAGCTGGAGGTAATGGTACATGTTTGGATTGATGACATAGGCAGGAGAGGGGTAGAGGTCCTGTGCAGTAAGCTTAGGGAGTTAGGAAGGAGGCTGAAGAGTAAGACCTCCAGGGTGGTGATCTGTGGATTACTCCCAGTGCCACGAGCTAGTGAAGGTCAGAACAGGAAGATAACACAGACGAATGACTGGCTGAGGAAGTGGTGCAGGAGGCAGGGTATCCTGGGAGAGAGGTTTGCTTTTGCTTTTGGGGGCTGTTCAAACTAGATTTGTAGTGGGGTGGGAACCGAAGAGAAGAGGCAGAGGATGGGGAGGTTGGTGCACAAGTAGTGATAGCTTGTGGGGAGTTCATTAGGAAGGATAGGCAAATGATAAAGCAAAGATGCACTCATTCAGATGGTTTGAGTTGTGTTGATATTAATGAACTAAGTGAATGAACTTAGAGCGTGGTCAAGACATGGAACTATGATGTTGTGGTCATTACAGAGACATGGATGTCTCTGGGGCAGGAGTGACTGCTGAGTGTGCCAGGCTTTAGATGTTTCAAAAAGGACAGGGAGGGAGGCAAAAGAGCTGCGGGAGTGGCACTGCTAATCAGGGATAGATCATGGCTGCAGAAAAGGAGGAAGTCGTGGAGCAGCGATTGTCTACTGAGTCATTCTGGGTGGAAGTCAGAATAAGAAGGGGCAATAACTCTACTGGATGTTTTTTGTAGACCCCTCCCCAATAGTAACAGAGACATTGTGGAGCAGATTTTGGAATGGTGCAATAATAATAGGGGTGTTGTGATGAGCAATTTTAACTTTCCTTATATTGACTGGCATCTCCTTAGAGCAAGGGGTTTAGATGGAGTCAAGTTTGTTAGGTTTGTTCAGGAAGGTTTCCTGATGCAATGTGTAGATAAGCCAACTAAAGGAGAGGCTATACTTGATCTGGTATTGGGAAATGAACCTGAGCAACTGTCAGATCTCTCGGTGGGAGAGCATTTTGGAGGAGGTGATCACAACTCTTATCTCCTTTACCATGGCACCAGAGAGGGATAGAAACAGATCAAATGGAAAAGCATTTAATTGGGGGAGGGGGAAATATGAAGCTATTAATCAGGAACCTGGAAACATAAATTGGAAGCAGATGTTCTCACGGAAAGAAATCAAAGATAGCATGCAACAGAGATGATAGAAAGGACAGGCAGGAGATGAGGCGTAATCACAGCCAATGGGATGAGTTACAGGGCAATAGAAGTGTGGTGCAGTTAAAACAGAAAGCAACAAATACTGGACTGAAAGTGTTATATTTGAATGCATGCAGCGTAAGAAATAAAAAGGACAGTCTTGAAATTCAGCTACAGATTGGCATGTATGACGTTGTAGCCATCTCTGAAACTTGGCTAAAGGATGACTGCCATTGGGAGCTGAACACCCAAGGATATACAGTGTAACGGAAAGATAGGTTAGTAGGCAGAGGGAGTGGTGTGGCCCTGTGTATAAGAAAGAATATTAAATCATTAGAAAGTGATAACATACGATCAGAAGGTGTAGAGTCTCTATGGGTTGAGTTAAGAAATGCAAGGGTAAAGTTACCCTAATGGCAGTTATATACAGGCCTCCAAACAGCAGCCAGGATGTGGATTACAGATTACAGCAGGAGATAGAAAAGACATGTTAGAGGGGCAATGTCATGATAATCGTTGGGTATTTTAACATGGAAGTGGATTGGGAAAACCAGGCCAGTACTGGACCTCGAGAGAGAATTTGTAGAATGTCTAAGGGATGGCTTTTTAAAACAGCTTGTGATTGAGCCCGCTAGAGGATTGGCTGTGCTGCATTGGGTGTGGTGCAGTGATCTGGAGGTGATAAGAGAGTGTAAGGTTAAGGAGCTCTTAGGGAACAGTGGTCACAATATGATTGAGTTCACTTTGAAATTTGAGAAGGAGAAACTAAATTCCTATGTGTCGGTGTTTCAGTGGGTTAAAGGAAATTACAATGACTTGAGAGTGGAACTGGCCAAAGTTGACTGGAAAGGGACACTAGCAGGAAGGACAGCAGAGCAGCACTGGCTGGACTTTCTGCAAAAAATGAGGGAAATGCAAGACAGATATATTCCAAATAAGAAGAAATTCTCAAATGGGAGAAAGAGACAACCATGGCTGATAAGTGAAGTCAGAGACAAAGTAAAAGCAAAAGAGAGGGCATACAAGGAAACCAGAGCTAGTGGGAAGATAGAGGATTGGGAAGCTTTTAAAAACTTGCAGAAGGAAACTAAGAAGGTCATTAGGGAGGAAAAGATGGATTATGAAAGGAAGCTGGTGACTAATATCAAAGAAGATGTGAAAAGCTTTTTTAAATATATAAAGGGTAAAAGAGAGTTTAGAGCAGATACAGGACCAATAGAAAATGACACTAGAGATATTGTAATGAGACACACAGAGTTGGCAGAGGAACTAAATGCATATTTTGCATCAGTCTTCAAAGTGGAAGGAATCTGCAGTGTACTGGACTTCCAAGAGTGCCAGGGAAGTAAAATATGTACAGTGAAAATTATGACTGAGAAGGTGCTCAGGAAGCTTAATGGTCTGAGGGTGAATACATCTCCTGGACCTGATAGAATGCACCCTCAGGTTCTGAAAGAAGTAGCTGGAGAGATTGCAGAGATATTAGCAATGATCTTTCAACAAGCAGTACATTCTGGCATTATACCGGATGACTGGAAAATCGCAGATGTTACTCCGCTATTTAAGAAGGGTTGGAGGTAGCAGAAAGGAAATTATAGACCTGTTAGCTTGACATCAGTGGTTGGGAATTTGTTGGAATCAATTGTTAGGGATGAGATTATGAAGTACGTGGAGGCAAATGACAAGATGGGCCAAAGCCAGCATAGTTTTCTGAAAAGAAAATCCTGCCTGACCCACCTACTGCAATTTTTTGAGGAAATTACAAGCAGGTTAGACAAAGGAGATGCAGTAGATGTGGTGTTCTTGGATTTTCAGAGGCCTTTGACAAGGTGCTGCACATGAGGCTGTTTAGCAAGATAAGAGCCCATGGAATTACAGGGAAGTTACTGGCATGGGTGCAGCATTGGCTGATCAGCAGAAAACAGAGAGTGGAAATAATGGGATCCTATTCTGGCTGGCTGCAGGTTACCACTGGAGTTCCATGGGTCAGTGTTGGGACCGCTGCTTTTTCTGATGTATGTCAATGATTTGGACTGTGGATTAATGGATTTGTGACTAAATTTGCCAATGATACAAAGATAGATGGAGGAGTGGGTAGTGTTGAGGAAATAAAGAGACCTAGATAGTTTAGGGGAATGGGAAAAGAAGTGGGAAATGAAATACAATGTTGGAAAGTGTATGGTCATGCACTTTGGTGGAAGAAATAAACAAGCAGACTATTATTTAGATGGGGAGAGAATTCAAAATGCAAAGATGCAAAGGGTCTTGGGAGTCCTTGTGCAGGATACCCTGAAGGTTAACTTCCAGATTGAGTCGGTGGTGAAGAAGGCAAATGCAATGTTGGCATTCATTTCTAGAGGTATAGGATATAACAGCAGTGATACGATGTTGAGGCTCTATAAGGGACACTTGAGACCACACTTGTAGTATTGTCTGCAATTTTGGGCTCCTTATTTAGAAAGGATATACTGACATTGGAGAGATTTCAGAGAGGATTCACGAGAATGATTCCAGGAGTGAAAGAACTACCGTATAAGGAATATCTGGCAGCTCTTGGGTTGTATTCCCTAGAGAATGAGGGGAGATCTCATAGAAACATTCTGAATGTTAAAGGCTTGAACAAATTAGATATGGCAAAGTTATTTCCCATAGTAAGGGAGTCTAGTACAAGAGCACATGACTTGAGGGTTTAAGGACGTCCATTGAGAACAGAGATGTGGAGAAATTATTTTAGTCAGAAGGTGGTAAATCTGTGGATTTTGTTGGCACTAGTGGCTATGGAGGTCCAGTCATTGGGTGCATTTAAGCCAGAGATGGATAGGTTCTTGATTAGCCAGGGTATCAAAGGTTATGGGGAGAAGGCAGGGGAGTTGTGATGAAAGGAAGAATTGAATCAGCCATGATTGAATGGCAGAGCAGACTCAATGAGCCAAATGGAAATGTACAGCAGAAATGTGGCAAATGTTTGGGGAACATCTGCATGTCGTTCATGCATTGGTCTGTTCCACTGAGGCAGGGAAAGGATGGCAGGGTAAAAGAACCATGGTGTACAATGGATGTAGAAAGATCTAGTTAAGAAGAAAAGAAAAACTTATAAAAGTTTCAAGAAACTCGGTACTGTTAGAGCTCTAGAAAATTACAGGGTGCCAGGAAGAAGCTCAAGAATGAAATTAGGAGAGCTAGAAGGGGCCATGAGAAGGCCTTGATGAGCAGAATTAAGGAAAACCCTAAGGCAATTCTACATGTATGTGAAGATCAAGAGGATGCGCCGTGTAAGAATAGGACCAATCAGGAGCGAGAGTGGAAATGTTGTGGAGCCGGATGAGGTAGCGAAGGTGCTTAATGAATACTTCAGTATTCACTAGTGAAAAGGACCTTGGTAGTCGTGGGGAGGACTTAGAGCAGACTGGAACACTTTAGTGTATAGACATCAAGAAAGATGATGTGCTGGAGCTTTTGAAAGGTATTAAGGTAGATAAGTCGCCAGGACTGGATGAGATATACAGACAGACATACTTTATTGATCCCAAGGGAAATTGGGTTTCGTTACAGCCGCACCAACCAAGAATAGTGAAGAAATATAGCAATATAAAACCATAAATAATTAAACAATAATAAATTAAACATGCCAAGTGGAAATAAAGTACAGGACCAGCCAATTGGCTCAGGGTGTCTGACACTCCGAGGGAGGAGTTGTAAAGTTTAATAGCCACAGGTAGGAATGACTTCCTATGACGCTCAGTGTTACATCTCGGTGGAATGCATCTATGGCTGAATGTACTCCTGTGCCTAACCAGTACATAATGGAGTGGATGGGAGTCATTGTCCAAGATGGCATGCAACTGGGACAGCATCCTCTTTTCAGACACCACCGTCAGTCCAGTTCCACCCCCACAACATCACTGGCCTTACAAATGAGTTTGTTGATTCTGGTGGTGTCTGCTGCCCTCAGCCTGCTGCCCCAGCACACAACAGCAAACATGATAGCACTGGCCACCACAGACTCATAGAACATCCTCAGCATCATCTGACAGATGTTAAAGGACCTCAGTCTCCTCAGGAAATAGAGACAGCCCTGACCCTTCTTGTAGACAGTCACAGTGTTCTTTGACCAGTCCAGTTTATTGTCCATTTGTATCCCCTGGTATTTGTAATCCTCCATTATGTCCACACTGACCCCTTGGATGGAAACGGGTCACCGGTGCCTTAGCCCTCCTCAGGTCCACCGCCAGCTCCTTAGTCTTTTTCACATTAAGCTGCAGATAATTCTGCTTGCACCATGCAACAAAGTTTCCCACCGCAGCCCTGTACTCAGCCTCATCTCCCTTACTGATGCATCCCCAGGTTACTCTGGGAAATGAGAGAGATTGCTGAGTCTCTGGTGATGATCTTTGCATCAATAAGGATGGGAGAAGTACCAGAGGATTGGAAGGTTGTAAACATTGTTCCCTTATTCAAGAAAGGGAGTAGAGATAACCTAAAAAATTATAGACTAGTGAGTCTTACTTCAGGTGAAGACCCTAAGAAGCAGGATTTATGAGCATTTTGGAGGGACATAATCTGATTAGGGATAGTCAGCATGGCTTTAAAGGTAGGTTATGCCTTACAACAGTGGTCCCCAACCTCTGGGCCGCAGACCAATACCAGGCCGTGAAGCACGCAGGGGTGCAGCGGGAGCCGGAGCGCACCCAGCACATCTTTAAGAAAAATCCCAAAATAACCAAGCTAATTAATTAGGTGCCACCCAGAGTTTGGGGACCGCTGCCTTACACCCCTGATTGAATCCTTTGAGGATGTAACAAAACACATTGATAAAGGTAGTGCAGTGGATGTTGTGTATATGGATTTCAGTAAGGCATTTGATAAGGTACCCCATGCAAGGCTCATTTAGAAAGTAATGAGACCTTACTTTGTGGATCCAGAATTGGCTTGCCCATAGAAAGGCAAATGGTGGTTGTAGATGGATCGTATTCTGCATGGAGTTCGGTGACCAGTGGTGTTCCACAGGAATCTGTTTTGGGACTCTTCCTCTTTTTTTTATTTTTATAAATGACCTGGATAAGGAAGTAGAAGGCTAGGTTAGCAAGTTTGCTGATAACTCAAGTTAGGGGTGCTGTGGGTAGTCTGCAGGCTTGTCAGAGGTTATAGTGCGACATTGATAGGATGTAGAACTGGATTAAGAAGTAGTAGATGGAGTTCAAGCCAAATAAATGTGAAGTGGTTCATTTTGGAAGGTCAAATTTGAAGACAATGTAATATTAATAGTAAGACTCTTAGCAATGTGGAGGGAGGATCAGCAAGATCTTGGGGTTCATGTCCCTACGACGCACAAAGCTGCTGTGCAAGTTGACATTGTTGTTAAGAAGGTGTATGTTGTGTTGGTCTTCATCAACTGTGGGATTTGAGTTCATGACCTGTGAGGTAATGTTATAGTTACATAAGACCCTGGTCAGACCCCACTTGGATTACTGTGTTCAGTTCTGGTCATCTGACTACAGGAAGGATGTGGATACTATAGAGAGAGTGCAGAGGAGATTTACAAAGATGTTGCCTTCATTGGAGAGTATGCCTTATGAGAATAGGTTGAGTGAACTTGGCTTTTTCTCCTTGGAGTGATGGAGGATAAGAGGTGACCTGATAGAGGTGTATAAAATTATGAGAAGCATTGATTGTGTGGATAGCCAGTGGCTTTATCCCAGGGCTGAAATGGCTGACACGGGGGACATAGTTTTAAGGTACTTGGAAGTAGGTACAAGGGGAATGCCAGAGGTAAGTTTTTCACACAGTGGAATGCACTGCCAGCGATGGTGGTAGAGGCAGATACAAATAGGGTCTTTTAGGAGGCTCTTAAATAGGTACATGGAGCTTAGAAAAATAGAGGGCTGTGCAGTAGGGAAATTCTAGGCAGTTTCTAGAGTGGGTTATATGTACAACATTGTGGGCCAAAGGGCCTGGAATGTGCTGTGGATTTCTGTGTTTTTATGTTTTGTTTCACTAAGGGTCTATGAGACACAGGTAATGTACTCTTTCATATCTCCATCAGGAGAAAACGCAATCTCATTCTTTTGATATTTAAAGTCACTAGTTTTGCAGCATCAACATCACAATTGAACAGAAACTCAACTGGACCATCCACATAAATATTGGGTAACAAGCCCAGGTCAGAGGCTGGGGATCCTGTGGTGTGTGGTTCAACTCCAGGCACCCTCAAAGTATGTTTATCTGTAAAGCACAAGTTCGGACTTGAGTGCATCTTTAACATGTCAAGAAGCTCAACACCATTCAGAGAAACAAACAAGTCAAAGTCAAGTTTATTGTCACATGCACAAGTACAATGAAAAACTTACTTATAGCAGCATCACAAGCACATAATATCAGATAAGCAACATTTAAAAGAAAAGCATAAATTATACACAGTACAAGAAAGAAAACAGATAAAACCAAAAGAAATAACAGTCCGTTGTCGTGCAGAGTGATCAATGTTTTGCTATACTGAGTTAGTGATTCAGGTTGTGTGTGTTGTTTCAAGAAATGACTGGTTGAAGCGAAGTAACTGTTCTTGAACCCAGCAATGTGGGACTTCAGGCTTCTGTACCATCTGTCTAACGGTCGCTGTGAGTCAATGGTGCAGTCTGGATGGTGGCGATCTTGGATCATAAATTTGCTATCTTGAGGCAGTGCCTCTTCTAGATACTACCAATGGTGGGGAGGGATGTATTGGGCAGAGTCCACTACTCTTTGTTGCTTTACATTGCTGAGTATCCTGTTTGACTGGCACGGCACCCTCTACTCTAAGCGTTCATTCCTTCCACCACTCCAGTACACAGTGACTGCGGTATGTACCTTCTCCAAAATCCGCTGCAGTTATTCTCAAAGACTCTCTCAGCTGGGACTCGCTGCCATCAGTCTCTACCTCCAAGAAGAACAAGGGCAGCAGGTACAGAGGGACACCATCACTCACAGCTTCCCATCACATTCCCAAACTGTCCTGACTTGGAACGATGGCACTGTTCCTTCATTTTGGTGCCAGAGTTCCCTCCACAGCATTACTGTGGGATTATCGAAGCAATGTTAACAGAAGTTCAATCACCAACAGCTCCTCAAGTATACGCAGGCCCAGATAATAAATGCTGGTCTCGCTAGTGAGGTCTGCATCCCACGCTTAAGTGAAAAAAATCCCATCAAAATGTACCACCTCCCTTATCTATATTGAAATTCATTTGCCAATTAAAGTCCCAGGCTGACAGCTTATTTATGTCTTTAATTAAATTGTTTAATGAATTCCTCAATGAGATTCTCAAGTTTGCCTGTATTAGAATTGACCAGACTGAACTGGTAGTTACTCAGTTCAGACTAAACGTCCTCAGGCTCAGGGGATTACTGAGGATGTAATGAGCCTTAGTTCACATCCTCAAACATACCCTTGAGCAGGTCACTTACAGTTTCTCAAGGACAATAGACAATAGGTGCAGAAGTAGACCATTCGGCCCTTCAAACCTGCACCGCCATTTTGAGATCATGGCTGATCAACTACTATCAATACCTGGTTCCTGCCTTGTCCCCATATTCCTTGATTCCCCTATCCATAAGATACCTATCTAGCTCCTTCTTGAAAGCATCCAGAGAATTGGCCTCCACTACCTTCCGAGGCAGTGCATTCCAGACCCCCACAATTCTCTGGGAGAAGAAGTTTTTCCTTAACTCTGTCCTAAATGACCTACCCCTTATTCTCAAACCATGCCCTCTGGTACTGGACTCTCCCAGCATCTGTAACATATTTCCTGCCTCTATCTTGTCCAATTCCTTAATAATCTTATATGTTGCAATCAGATCCCCTCTCAATCTCCTTAATTCCAGCGTATACAAACCCAGTCTCTCTAACCTCTCTGCGTAAGACAGTCCAGACATCCCAGGAATTAACCTCGTGAATCTACACTGCACTTCCTCTACAGCCAGTATGTCCTTCCTCAACCCTGGAGACCAAAACTGTACACAATACTCCAGGTGTGGTCTCATCAGGGCCCTGTACGAATGCACACTCTGTACATGAGCACAGAGGCTGGATAGGTGCTGACTATAGAACTGTTGCCGAATTCAACCTCCTGTCCTTTTCCAAAGCTGGACAAGGGTCTGAATGGTATTGATGTGCTGAGATCTGCTCCACTGCACCAGCCGGGGTCTGAGTGGTGTCAATGTGTTCAGACCTGCTCCACTCCACCAGCCGGGGTCTGAGTGGTGTCAATGTGTTCAGACCTGCTCCACTCCACCAGCCGGGGTCTGAGTGGTGTCAATGTGTTCAGACCTGCTCCACTCCACCAGCTGGGGTCTGGGTGGTGTCAATGTGTTCAGACCTGCTCCACTCCACCAGCCGGGGTCTGAGTGGTGTCAATGTGTTCAGACCTGCTCCACTCCACCAGCCGTGGTCTGAGTGGTCTCCGTGTGTTCAGACCTGCTCCACTCCACCAGCCGGGGTCTGAGTGGTCTCCGTGTGTTCAGACCTGCTCCACTCCACCAGCCGGGGTCTGAGTGGTGTCAATGTGTTCAGACCTGCTCCACTGCACCAGCCGGGGTCTGAGTGGTGTCAATGTGTACAGACCTGCTCCACTCCACCAGCCGGGGTCTGAGTGGTCTCCGTGTGTTCAGACCTGCTCCACTCCACCAGCCGGGGTCTGAGTGGTGTCAATGTGTTCAGACCTGCTCCACTGCACCAGCCGGGGTCTGAGTGGTGTCAATGTGTTCAGACCTGCTCCACTGCACCAGCCGGGGTCTGAGTGGTGTCAATGTGTTCAGACCTGCTCCACTGCACCAGCCGGGGTCTGAGTGGTGTCAATGTGTTCAGACCTGCTCCACTCCACCAGCCGGGGTCTGAGTGGTGTCAATATGTTCAGACCTGCTCCACTGCACCAGCCGGGGTCTGAGTGGTGTCAATGTGTTCAGACCTGCTCCACTGCACCAGCCGGGGTCTGAGTGGTGTCAATGTGTACAGACCTGCTCCACTCCACCAGCCGGGGTCTGAGTGGTCTCCGTGTGTTCAGACCTGCTCCACTCCACCAGCCGGGGTCTGAGTGGTGTCAATGTGTTCAGACCTGCTCCACTCCACCAGCCGGGGTCTGAGTGGTGTCAATGTGTTCAGACCTGCTCCACTGCACCAGCCGGGGTCTGGGTGGTGTCAATGTGTACAGACCTGCTCCACTCCACCAGCCGGGGTCTGAGTGGTGTCAATGTGTACAGACCTGCTCCACTCCACCAGCCGGGGTCTGAGTGGTGTCAATGTGTACAGATCTGCTCCACTCCACCAGCCGGGGTCTGAGTGGTGTCAATGTGTACAGACCTGCTCCACTCCACCAGCCGGGGTCTGAGTGGTGTCAATGTGTACAGACCTGCTCCACTCCACCAGCCGGGGTCTGAGTGGTGTCAATGTGTACAGACCTGCTCCACTCCACCAGCCGGGGTCTGAGTGGTGTCAATGTGTTCAGACCTGCTCCACTCCACCAGCCGGGGTCTGAGTGGTGTCAATGTGTTCAGACCTGCTCCACTCCACCAGCCGGGGTCTGAGTGGTGTCAATGTGTTCAGACCTGCTCCACTCCACCAGCCGGGGTCTGAGTGGTGTCAATGTGTTCAGACCTGCTCCACTCCACCAGCCGGGGTCTGAGTGGTGTCAATGTGTTCAGACCTGCTCCACTCCACCAGCCGGGGTCTGAGTGGTGTCAATGTGTTCAGACCTGCTCCACTCCACCAGCCGGGGTCTGGGTGGTGTCAATGTGTTCAGACCTGCTCCACTCCACCAGCCGGGGTCTGAGTGGTCTCCGTGTGTTCAGACCTGCTCCACTCCACCAGCCGGGGTCTGAGTGGTCTCCGTGTGTTCAGACCTGCTCCACTCCACCAGCCGGGGTCTGAGTGGTGTCAATGTGTTCAGACCTGCTCCACTCCACCAGCCGGGGTCTGAGTGGTGTCAATGTGTTCGGACCTGCTCCACTCCACCAGCCGGGGTCTGAGTGGTCTCCGTGTGTTCAGACCTGCTCCACTCCACCAGCCGGGGTCTGAGTGGTGTCAATGTGTTCGGACCTGCTCCACTCCACCAGCCGGGGTCTGAGTGGTCTCCGTGTGTTCAGACCTGCTCCACTCCACCAGCCGGGGTCTGAGTGGTCTCCGTGTGTTCAGACCTGCTCCACTCCACCAGCCGGGGTCTGAGTGGTCTCCGTGTGTTCAGACCTGCTCCACTCCACCAGCCGGGGTCTGAGTGGTGTCAATGTGTTCAGACCTGCTCCACTCCACCAGCCGGGGTCTGAGTGGTCTCCGTGTGTTCAGACCTGCTCCACTCCACCAGCCGGGGTCTGGGTGGTGTCAATGTGTTCAGACCTGCTCCACTGCACCAGCCGGGGTCTGAGTGGTGTCAATGTGTTCAGACCTGCTCCACTCCACCAGCCGGGGTCTGAGTGGTCTCCGTGTGTTCAGACCTGCTCCACTCCACCAGCCGGGGTCTGAGTGGTGTCAATGTGTTCAGAACTGCTCCACTCCACCAGCCGGGGTCTGAGTGGTCTCCGTGTGTTCAGACCTGCTCCACTCCACCAGCCGGGGTCTGAGTGGTGTCAATGTGTTCAGACCTGCTCCACTCCACCAGCCGGGGTCTGAGTGGTGTCAATGTGTTCAGACCTGCTCCACTCCACCAGCCGGGGTCTGAGTGGTGTCAATGTGTTCAGACCTGCTCCACTGCACCAGCCGGGGTCTGAGTGGTGTCAATGTGTACAGACCTGCTCCACTCCACCAGCCGGGGTCTGAGTGGTGTCAATGTGTTCAGACCTGCTCCACTCCACCAGCCGGGGTCTGAGTGGTCTCCGTGTGTTCAGACCTGCTCCACTCCACCAGCCGGGGTCTGAGTGGTGTCAATGTGTTCAGACCTGCTCCACTCCACCAGCCGGGGTCTGAGTGGTCTCCGTGTGTTCAGACCTGCTCCACTCCACCAGCCGGGGTCTGAGTGGTGTCAATGTGTTCAGACCTGCTCCACTCCACCAGCTGGGGTCTGAGTGGTGTCAATGTGTTCAGACCTGCTCCACTCCACCAGCCGGGGTCTGAGTGGTGTCAATGTGTACAGACCTGCTCCACTCCACCAGCCGGGGTCTGAGTGGTGTCAATGTGTTCAGACCTGCTCCACTCCACCAGCCGGGGTCTGAGTGGTCTCCGTGTGTTCAGACCTGCTCCACTGCACCAGCCGGGGTCTGAGTGGTGTCAATGTGTTCAGACCTGCTCCACTCCACCAGCCGGGGTCTGAGTGGTGTCAATGTGTTCAGACCTGCTCCACTCCACCAGCCGGGGTCTGGGTGGTGTCAATGTGTTCAGACCTGCTCCACTGCACCAGCCGGGGTCTGAGTGGTGTCAATGTGTTCAGACCTGCTCCACTCCACCAGCCGGGGTCTGGGTGGTGTCAATGTGTTCAGACCTGCTCCACTGCACCAGCCGGGGTCTGAGTGGTCTCCGTGTGTTCAGACCTGCTCCACTCCACCAGCCGGGGTCTGAGTGGTGTCAATGTGTTCAGATCTGCTCCACTCCACCAGCCGGGGTCTGAGTGGTGTCGATGTGTTCAGATCTGCTCCACTGCACCAGCCGGGGTCTGAGTGGTGTCAATGTGTTCAGACCTGCTCCACTCCACCAGCCGGGGTCTGAGTGGTGTCAATGTGTTCAGATCTGCTCCACTCCACCAGCCGGGGTCTGAGTGGTGTCAATGTGTTCAGATCTGCTCCACTCCACCAGCCGGGGTCTGAGTGGTGTCGATGTGTTCAGATCTGCTCCACTGCACCAGCCGGGGTCTGAGTGGTGTCAATGTGTTCAGACCTGCTCCACTCCACCAGCCGGGGTCTGGGTGGTGTCAATGTGTTCAGACCTGCTCCACTGCACCAGCCGGGGTCTGAGTGGTCTCCGTGTGTTCAGACCTGCTCCACTCCACCAGCCGGGGTCTGAGTGGTGTCAATGTGTTCAGACCTGCTCCACTCCACCAGCCGGGGTCTGAGTGGTCTCCGTGTGTTCAGACCTGCTCCACTGCACCAGCCGGGGTCTGAGTGGTGTCAATGTGTTCAGACCTGCTCCACTCCACCAGTCGGGGTCTGAGTGGTGTCAATGTGTTCAGACCTGCTCCACTCCACCAGCCGGGGTCTGAGTGGTGTCAATGTGTTCAGACCTGCTCCACTCCACCAGCCGGGGTCTGAGTGGTCTCCGTGTGTTCAGACCTGCTCCACTCCACCAGCCGGGGTCTGAGTGGTGTCAATGTGTTCAGACCTGCTCCAATTTACCTTTTGCATTCTGATTCACTTCTCCTTTGCCTTTTGGCAGCTTCAGTTTTTCCCCTTTCTGGGCAAACGAGTACTAGACTGTCAGGCCTGCACAAGCAGGCACATCCCAGTCTCCGCCCAGCTAACAAATCACCTGCCACTTGATTCTTGGCAGATTGAATGAACCAACGGTTAATCCAGCAGGGTATGCTTGCCTGAAGGAAGACGTCTATCAACAGGAGCACATAATCAGAAGCAGCAGGGAACCATTGACCACCTGCTTGCCACTCTCAACCAACTCTCCCATCTCATCACAGCAACCCCACACTAGTAAACCTCCTCCCTCAGAGCCTTGGTTTCAGTGCCTGAATTCCTCAATGGATCCCCAATGCGATGCTGCAGTTTCCTGTCCTAGGGTGCCTTACATTTCAAGCCCCAGCTATCTCTATACGTTACGGACTGACCCAAGGTTACCTTCATCATTTCTCTCTTGACTAGGCAAGCTCTGACCTGAGCAGCCGCTAACTGGGGAAATAAAACTCCCATTTGCAATCAGTATGAAGATTTTATCGCTGACATGTGCCAGGTTTTTGACTATCCAAAACTTGGAAGGGAGGCAGCAGTTCAGATACTTTGCCTGCGTCAAGGCTCACACTCTGTACTGGATTACACCATGGAATTCAGGACTGTTGTGGCAGAGTGTTGCTTGATGCAGAAGAGCTGCTGTCTCATTATCATCACAAATTGAAAGACTAGCTGCCTTCCCCGAAGACACTATCGCTTTCAGTAAAAGGGAAGTCGTCACCCTGCTACCTCACAGACCACATGAAAGTGCATTAAATCTCCTCCCGGTTAGCTCCCCTCCCCGGGGTCATCTCTTCCCTCTCTCTCCTCCTGAGACCTAAGCCATGAATGACTACATCACTGAAGCTCTACGGCACAGCTTCATTTGCCCATCCCAGTCCCTAGCCGGCACAATATTCTTTTGTTAAAAGGAAGATGGGGGTCTTTGTCCCTGCATCGACTACGATGGACTCAAGAGAATCACCATTCAGAACTGCTACCCTCTCCCCTTGATGGATAGTGCATTTGAAACGATCTGCAGGGCCAAACTGGACTTATAGAGCACGTGGAACCTAATCAGCATTTGTCAGGGGGATGAGTGGAAGACAGCGTTCATCCACTGGCCACTTGGTGATGCCTTTCAGACTTCCCAACAATCCAGCTGTTTTCCAAGCCTTCATCAGCAAGATCCTCTGTCTATCTTGTTGACATCCTCGTCTTCTTCAAGGAGTGCCAAGAGCATGTCTGTCACATCCATTTAGTCCTTCAGCGTCTCTTCGAGAACCAAGTGTACTGCAAGTTTGAAAAATACCAGTTCCACACCCTTCCTGGGTTACGTCCTTCCACCTCAGGGCATTACCGTGTACACAAACAAAGTGTGTTCAGTCAATGAATGGTCGTGACCACACTCACTCAAACAGCTACCATGATTCTTGAGCTTCCTTCAACTACCGCTGTTTTATCAGGAACTACAGCTAAATCGCTGCTCTTCTCACCTCCCTCGCTAAGTCACCTACTTCACGGATAACCTGGTCTGTTACTACAGACGATGCTTTCAAGGAGCTTAAGAGACGCTTCACCACCGCTCCCACTCTCCGCTATCTGAACCACTCCGGACCTTTTGCAGTAGAAATAGATGCATCTAACATGGGCGCTAATGCCATCCTTCCCAGCAAGGGCTGGATGCAAGTTCACGCACAAGTTCAACTCTACGCAGTGCCGTTATGGAGTAGTAGACATTGATAACTGCACGTACTCACCATCGAATGAGCCTTGGAGAAGTGGAAACATTGACTGTTGGGGAACACCTAGCAGTGACCACCTGAACCTCATATCTATTCAACAGACCTGCCGACTCAACCCGTGCTGGGCCCTCTTCTTCAAGCAATTCAATCTCACCATCACCTATCGACCTGGCTTTAAAAACACCAAGGCGGACGCCCTGTCACAACAATTTGACCAAACTGAAACAAAGATCAACCCTCAGCCCATCATTCCATCCTCTCAGATCCTCACCCTGATCATCTGGGACTTTGAGAACTAGTTCCACCAGGTCCTACAACATGAAACGGCTCTGGCCAACACACCTGACAACTGCATGTTTGTGCTGTGACCGTGCACTCTGAGGCACTCCAGTAGGCCCACACCTCACCACTCTCTGGCCATCAAGGCACACAACTGACTCCGGATTTTCTGTGCCTCCGGTTCTGGTGGTTCACCATGATCACAGATGTACATCAGTTTGTCACTGCTTGCCCTCAACGTGCCCAGTCCAATTCTTCCAACCAGCAGCCATCTGGGCTCCTGTGGCCCCTAGTGTTCCATCGACACCCATGGTCCCACATCACCATGGATTTCATCATAGGTTTGCCACCTTCCAATAGGGCTATGGCGATCATGATCCCAGGCAGCCCAAATGGTGGATCTGGTTCTCCAATATGTGGTTCACCTCCATGGCTTCCCCCATGATATTGTGTCAGACTGGGGCCCACAATTCATTTCCCGCTTCTGGCAAGCCCTTCTGCTCCCTCCTCAGTGAGTTTATCCTCTAGCAAACATCTGTAAACCAAAGAGAGGACAGTTAGCAAGAGGAGAAGTCTCTGCGATGTTTCACCACCTCTAACCCTTCCCCAAGGAAGAAATATCTGCACTGGGCTGATCTCTCTCAGAATCTACACACCTCCTGTGCCACAGGTATATCACTGTTTGAAGTACTTCATTAGTACCAAACCCTGCTGTTTGCTGCAGAGGAGCCAACAGCCAGGATCCTGATTTGCCAATGCTGGAATGCTTGGAAGAGGGCACTGAGAGCCACCCTAGCTGCCAGCTACTCTGGCCTGGGGACTATGTCTAGCTGTCCACCCAAAATATGCCCCTGTGCCCCGACTCCCACAAGGTCTCTCCCTGGTTCACTGGTCCTTTAAGATCAGCCATCTCATCAGCCCAGTCATTTACTGTCTCCGGCTACCACCATCCCTCAGAATCACACCTACCTTCCACGTGTCCTGCCTCAAGCCAGTTGTTCATGGACCCCTCAACCTACTTGAAGCTCCAAGGATAGTGGAAGGTGGTCCAGTATGCATGGTTCACTTTGTAATGGAGAAGACGTACGGTACCTGGTCGACTGAGAAGGAAACTGTTAAAGGATAGGTCTTGGGTGCTGTCCAGCTTCAATTTGCATCACTGATCAAGGAGTTCCAGCAGATTGCCCTGAGCCATTGGGTTCTGGCCATAGGAAGGTGTGGGGGGTTCCTGTCAGGCCTGCACAGGCAGGCTTCTTCCAGTCTCCATTCAGCTAACTGGAGTCACTGGCTACCCCATTCCAACTCATCTCCTGCAGTCCACTTAAACCCAGCTCTCATCCACAATCCTTATTCACCCTTCAAACCAGCCAGGCGCAACCAGTTGCCTCGTTGCTCCTAGCCTTCAGTTACCTTGTTGCCTGTGAGTTTACTATCTGCTCTCACTTGTTTTGTGGCCTCTTGAGGCTTCTTATTTCGCAGTTTACTATTAAAGTCATTGTTCACTGCTGAATTGTCTCCGCTGCTGTGTGCTTGGGTCAAAACTCTACGTTTCCTGACACAGACTAACCGAAAGCTTCAGCTGCCATAGCCCAGTTTCCCATGAGACACTGTGTTGTCTACAAGGGCCCCTTTAACAGCCGTCTGAGCACTTCCACTTATATGCGACTTGTCTCTTGTGTCTCCACTTGCTTATTCTCCAACTAGTTCTTGCTTTTCCGACTGCAGCTATTTGTAGAAGACATCCTTTTCTTCAATGTCACTATTGTTAGTTGGAGTATAGCACAGGGTCACAGTCGTGTTCGCTTGCTTCCCTTGCAGACTGACTCTCATCAGCCGACTGTTGATTGGTTTCTACACCAACAAGCGCTTCTCAGTGCTTTTCGACAAAACGATGTCATGATGCTGAGCACCTTCCTTTCCTGTTGCTGCCTTTAGTCTGCCAGACCCTGTCCATCGGCTTTCACTGACACCCCGTATATCTGCATGTAGGTTGCCACGACGCCATTCTGCAGTTGTTTGTGTTAGCTTGCCAGTATTGTACATGGTTTGTACATTCCAAAGAAAAATTTTGCTCTTGGTTTTGGTGGTGTTGTGGGCTTCCTTCATCATGCCAGTCATTTCCTCTCAGTTTTCACTACTGTCAATCATGCAGATCCTGGGTGGAGACTGAGAACTGTTGTTGCGTACAGATACAGATACTGTTTAAAAATTGTGTTTTGACCGGTCAGGGTTGTTATCCCTGTGCTGAACCCCCAAACTACTGTTAGTCTAGCCTCTACCCTCCACCCTTCTGGCGTGGGTGAGCCTACCAAGAGCCAAGCATGAGGCTCCTGACTCCAGCAAACACAGCTGTCCAGGTCATTGAGGTAAGCAAGCTTCCAGACTATGACAAGGTTGTGGTCCTATTGGAGTTAGCTACTTTCAAATGAACATTATACCTGATAAATAAATGCATGCGCTGAGATTTCGCTTAAATTGCCTTCTGGATCGCCATCTTTGCCTTTCTTGAGTTCAAATTCAAGATTATTATCATCTGACTATACATATACAGAACCAAAAGAGACAGTTGTTTCTTTTGGGCGGTAGTTGTTTACGCAGTTACCATTGTGCTTTTAGGAGCCGGAATGATAGTGACTGCCTAGCAGTCAGCAGGGACAATGAACTTTTGCAAAGGGATTGTCAAAGGTTTCTTTTGGGCGGTAGTTGTTTACGCAGTTACCATTGTGCTTTTAGGAGCCGGAATGATAGTGACTGCCTAGCAGTCAGCAGGGACAATGAACTTTTGCAAAGGGATTGTCAAAGACCCATTAGGACCTCTGTTAGTTGGGCCACACAATCTCTCAGCACCTAACCAGGAATGCCCCACAGCTTTACCCTGTCTAGAATCTTCCTCCCTTTGCCTGTGACCAGACTGTTCCTCGGAAGGAGAGGGGGCTTTCCTTGATGTCACGTCAGTGAATCAGAACATGCATAGAAGACATTC
Organism: Hypanus sabinus; assembly: GCF_030144855.1. Lineage (NCBI taxonomy): Eukaryota > Metazoa > Chordata > Chondrichthyes > Myliobatiformes > Dasyatidae > Hypanus > Hypanus sabinus. The sequence goes on along the minus strand of NC_082715.1, from coordinate 83,389,302 downwards.
ACCCTATCAGGAAGGGAGGCATCACTGTCATTGATGCACAAGACAGACTTGTAATCCGTTATGTTTTGTATAGCCCGTCTTTGCCTTTCTTGTCATCGTTATCCACACATCGAATCTCCAGTACTTAATATAGCAGGTATGACACTTTGAACTAGGTGTGTCTGGCGTATCACAGTTTTCAAAGCTCAGACTCCAGCTCAGTAACTCTGAGCTGTAGTCGTATACTGCAGATGTGTTTGCAAGTTTCCATTAACTCCCACAACACTGCCCTGACAAATATGGCTAGATACATATGTTTGTTAATTTAGTGTGTGGACTAGGGCAGGAGGCTGTGATGATGCAAGGACAAAGACTGGAATCCAGAGGCAGTGTTAGGGAAGCTTAGTCCTTGCATTCCTGCATTTATTTAAGGTTCATGTGAAGGCAGCTGTAAGCAAAAACCAGTTGGGGAGTAAGCAGATTGCTGAAACCCGAATCTGGAACAACCATCTCAGAGGTCAAAGGAATTATCAGCAGCACAGGCAGCAACTGATGCACCATCAATAACTCACTCTGAGACGTAAAGACGAGATATCGGCTTTTATTGTCTGGAAGAAGGAACAAGCAGTGGTTGACCACCATACTACATCCTGGAGACAGAGGCCGGGCTCAGACCTCAATCGTCTTTATACAGGGGTCTGTGGGAGGAGCCACAGGAGCAGTCAGCAGGTGGCGTGTCCAGACAGGTATATGTAGTTCACCACAGCAACACTGTGGCAGTGGTAACAATTCCTACCTTCCTAAGAATGCTGCTTAACCTGCTGTGTTCCTCCAGCAATTGTTTGTTCCTGGAGAATAAGCAGGCACACCACTCAATACAGGAAGCCTGTGAGGGCAAACTGAATGTTGGAGTGAAATAGGACTGTATCATCAGGTTGATGGATCCTGTTCCTTGGAGACACAAATCTAAAACCCAAAGGTCGTGTTGCCTTCCAGGAGTGGGAGGAGGAAGATTTAAGTGTTGGCCCCAGTGGGAACTAAAGATATAGATGGGACAAAGAAAGAGGTTATTCTGAAGGGCAATGAATAGCTGAGGTCTTTTAAACAGCACAATCTGAACCCTGTGCAAAATTGTCACACTATTAATAAAATCCATGACTTAAATGAATGCTTCAAAGATTATTTGGGTTTCAAGTCATGAGCAAAGAGAGAGCTTTTAATGATCTAGGACATATCGTAGACAATGCAGCACAGTCCAGGCCCTTTGGCCTCCAGTGTTACACCAACCTTTTAACCTACTCCAAGAAAAATCTAAGTCTTCCTTCCTACATAACCCTCTATTTTGCTTTCATCCATGTGTCACTTAAGAGTCTCTTAGATGTCCCTAATGCATCTCCCTCTATCACCATGCAACTTGCAATGGCATTTTTGAGTGATTTATGAATGTGAGATTTTCCTATGAGATGTTTTTCAGTTGATCAGGGAATTGAGTAACTAGGGTTGCCGTTAAGAATTTAAACTAACTAGAAGAAGTGGAGAGTGGGCTTTTCTCAGGAGTTTCTGGTGAGGAGAGATTTTGAACATTAAATGATGGAACAGTGGCACAGCGGGTAGTGCTGCTGTCTCACTGCTCCATTGACCCTGGTCTGATCTCAATATCAGGGCCTGCCTGCAATGAATTTGCACGTTCTTCCTGTAACCATGTGGATTTATTTCAGTTTCCTCCCACATCACAAAAATGTGTGGGTTGGTAGACTAATTGCCCCTTGTGTGGAGGAGAGTGGATAGGATTATGGAGAGAATAAAGTGGATTATGGTCGGAATGTGTAAAAATGGACAGTTCCTGATTAACACCGAGGGGCCTCCTCTGTCCTACATTTCTCTGTGACTTTCGCAAGGTGATATGGGAAAGGAGTATTGTGAGCAGGTTTGGCCCCATATGTAGAGGTAGGACACAGAATATGCCCGTCTGGTCGATGAGTCGCACTGCCCAGCGACTAGCCTATTTAACCCTTTTTAATCTGAGAAAGAATATGCTGGCATCAGAGAGTGCCCAGAGGAGGTATACAAGAATGAACCTAGCAATGAAATGGTTAATTAATCAATGAGGAATGGTTAATGGTACTTGGCCTGTACTCACTGTAATTTAGAAGAATGAGGACAGATCTTATTGAAAGTTATCGAATATTGATAGGCCAGAATACAGTGGACATGGAGAGAATGTTTACATCAGTGGGAGAATCTCTGTCCAGAGGGCACAGCCTCTGAATAGAATGGTGTCTGTTTAGAACAGAGATAAGGGCGTATTTATTTAGCTGATAAATGGTGAACCTGCAGAATGCATTGCCACAGATGGCTGTGGAGTCCAAGTTATTGGTTATATGTAAAGAGGGGTTTCCTGGGTTTTTCATTAATAATGCTGTCAATGGTTATGGACGGATTGAGAAGGAAATAAATCAGCCCTGATTGAATGGAAGAGCAATCTTGTAGCTCAAGTGGCATAATTCGGCTCCTGTGCCTGCTGGACTTATGACAGCTCAAGTCTAACAGGAACGGACAGAATGCACAAACACAAGAGTTTACCTCCAGTTAGAGTCGGAGTAGAGGTAAAATGATTGAAAGACAAAACTAACAGCTCTTTATCTGAATGCAGGAAGCATTCTCTACATGACAGATAAATTCATGCCACATGTGAAAGATAAATGGATGCTCTCTAATAACCGTTGTGGAGACATGTTTACAAAGTTAGTTAGGAATAAGGATATTTAACTTTTAGAAAGAATGGCAAAATGGTATTTACCCAGAAACAGCAACAGGCAGAATACAGTGGTGGGATGTCTGTGAGTTGCCTCCAGACATTAGTGGCAATATAGAGCATTATATACAATACATAGGAAAATTAGAGGTTTGTGAAATAAGAGGAACACAGCAATCATGGGGAATTTTAATGCACATTTAGATTAGGCAAGCTAATTCAGTAATAACAGTGTGGAGAAGAAATTTATGGGATGTACACAAGTTGATTTTCTAGATTAATACATTTAGGAGCTAGCAAGAGGACAGGCAATACAAGATTTGGTACTGTGATAGAAATAGTTAATTAATAATCTTGCAGTTAAGGACCTTTTGGGGAAGGGCAATCATAATCGCATAGAATTTTATACTAAGGATGAAAGGTGATTTCAGTTTGAAATCAGGGTTTTTAATCCAAGGTAAACAAAGTACAGGAGGTGAACAAGTGGATGTGGTGTATCTGGACATTTAGTAGGTCTCAATAAGATACTACATAAGTGGTTGCTAAGAAAGTCTGAATACGTAGGATTAGTGATAATACACCGGAATCAGAATCAGGTTTATTATCACTTACATATAGGGTCATAGAACACTGCAGCACAAAAATAGGCCCTTCAAGCCATCAAGTCAATGTGAAACTGTTACTCTGCCTATTCCCATCAACCTGCACCCCTCCCATCTATGTGCATATCCAAGCTTCTCTTAAATGTTGCAATCAAACCCCTATCCACCACTTCCACCGGCAGCTCATTCCATACTCTTATCACCCTCTGAGTGAAGACTCAGATTCCCATTAAATATTTCACCTTTCACTCTTAACCTATGACCTCCTGTTCTGGTCGCACCCAACCTCAGTGGAAAACATCTGCTTGCATTTACCCTATCTATACCCTCATAGTTTTGTATAACTATAAAATTTCCTCTCTTTCTCCTGCGCTGCAGGAATGTTGCGAAATTTGTTGCTTTGTGGCAGCAATACAGTACAAGACATAAAAATTACTATAAGTTAAATAAATAGAGTGCAAACAAGGAATAGCAAGGGTTCATGGGTTTGTGAACTGTTTAGAAATCTGAAGAAGCCAGTGTAGACTGAGGATATTTATTAACAGAATGGAAACCAAAATTCAGAATTAACGAGTCATTCATTCTTGTGTTTGGGATGCTGGGATCCATTGGTGATGGAGCCCCATCTGTTCACAATCTAAATCAGTATTTGGAAAGAGATGATCAACAGAAAGATATCGAAGTCTGCTGTTGATGTAAAGGGAGTTTGTGAGGAGGACGGACAAAGGCTGCTGGTAGAATTATGCATACAGGAGTTTCAGCAGATGCTGGAAATCCAGAATAATATACACAAAATGCTGGAGAAACTCAGCATCATGAAGGGTGTCAGCCCAAACCATCGACTCTTTATTCATTTCCATAGATGCTGCCTGACCTGCTGTGTTCCTCCAGTATTCTGTATGTGTTACTCTGGTAGGTACAGATACATTAAGGAAATAATTAAGGACAGAGGAGGTCAATTCTGATAAAGAATTCTGATAATAAAACTATAAAGGTATTGCTCTGTCATAATACTGTAGAGTAGGTGGTGAGATGCCCTCTCAACTGTAGGCATCCCATAATCTTTGTAGGCCATTTCAAAAGGTATTTCCTCCGTTTGAAGGGGATTTCCTACCCTGAAATATGTTATTGAACCAACTGGGTGTTTACAACAATCTGTCATTAGTGATAAGTTTAGTTGTTGCTTGTTCCAAATTAATTATCTCTGAATTTAAATCCCACAAATGTCAGTGGTGGGATTCAAACTCAGATTTTTGGATTGCTAGCTTGAAGTCTACTGGATTACCAGCCCAGTAACTTAACTGCTGCACCATCCTTCCCCTCAGCCTTCAATTCTGACCTCTCTCACATTGCTGATTTTCACTGCTGCGGCTTGGCTGCCCTGTACTCTGAATTGTCTCTTCAAACCCATGGCTATAGTCATCTGCCCTCATATCTCGCCCTGTCGGGCCCTTAGGCCCCCACTATCATGCTGACTCAACAATCAGTCTAACATCTAAATTCTAACCCTTTCCTTCCTAAACATGCCCCTCCATTTCTCTTATATCTCTGCCTATCTGAGGGTATCTTAAATTTCCCCATTAGATCAGCTGGCAGTGTGTCCCAGGCATCCACAACTCTCTCTGAAAAATATCTACCTCGGACTTCTCCCTGAGCTCTCCTCCATTCACCTTGTGCTCTGGTACTGGCCATTGTTGCTCCGAGAAAAAGGTGCCATCTGCCTTCCACAATCTTGTACTCCTTTATCATCCTCCTGCGCTTCATACAGTTCACTCAGTCTTTCCTCATAGGGCACATTCTCTAAACCAGGCATCCTGTCCTCTGCATGGTTCAATGTGGAATGTTGTTTGATAACACTCCAAAACGGTGGCTGGTGATGTTTTCCTGCACTGGGTGCATTGCATGAAAGCACACTGTTAGTAATGTGGTAGTTTCCATTGTTTCCGACAGAAGATCCCAGTGATTCTCAGAAAAACTTCACATGTCACAAAGTTTCACGAGGAATCTTAGGGTCCACATCCATACAATTGTAAAAGTTGCTACGCAAGTTGATAATGTTGGTAAGAAAATGTGTGGTGTGTTAGTCTTCATTAATCAGAGTATAGCTAGAGTTCACGAGCCATGAGGTAATGTTACATCTCTATAAAATCCTGGTTAGACCACATTTGGAATATTGTGTTCAGTTTTGGATGCCTCATTATGGAAGGATGTGGAAACTTTAGAGAAGATGCAGAGGAGGTTTACCAGGTTGCTGTCTGGATTGAAGAACATGTCTTATGAGTATAAGTTGATTGAGCTAGGGTTTTTCTCTTTGGAGTGAAGGAGGATGAGGGGTGACTTGATAGAGGGGTAGAAGATGATGAAAAGCATACATGCAGTGGAAAGTCAGAGACTTCTCAGGGAGGAAATGGCTGGTACTGGGAGCATAATTCGAAGGGAATTGGAGGAAAGTATGGGCGGATGTCAGAGGTAAGTTTTTTACACAGTGTGGTAGGTCATGAAATGCATTGCTTGGGCAGTGTAGAGGCAAGTAAATTAGAGGAATTTAAAAACCCTTAAATAGGCACATAGATGAAAGAAAGATGGAGGGACATGTGGGAGGGAAGGGTTAGATTGATATTGGAGTATGTTAGAAGATCAGCACAACATCTTGGGCCCAAGGGCCTATACTGGGCTGTAATGTTCTATGCTCCATGACAGAAAACACAGCATTGCCTTCGAGATACTTGTTCTATTTTAAACTAGTTTTAGACATCAAGCATGCACAGTTTTAATTTACTGGGATTAACAGAAGCACATCTGTGAAAAACATGATGTCATAATCTGGCTGTATGTTAAAATGAAGCACAGGCAATCACAAATCTTTGGCATTTGCTTTGGGATTCTTTTTATTGCCGACTGAAACTGTTACTTTGTACGCAGACAATGTCTAACATGATTTCTTGTTATTTGTCTTCTATTGATTCACTGACATCCCTGTGAATAGGTCACTATGTTTGTGTTTCCAAGTGCATGGTCAAAAAGGAATGCTTTAATTTGAAGCTAATTTTGAATGTGTTTATACTGCCAGGTGGTAATAGGTTGCTGTATGTTTAACGCTGTGTGTGTTCAATCAGTTTAGAATTGGCAGGAGTCTTGACCAGATTTTCACTAAGAGTGGTTTAGTTAAATGTCCCTGATGGAGAATAGACAGCCTCATTTTGTTGAAGGTCTTTGGATGAGAATGTTTCTGGATGAGAATTTATTCTAATCTGGTTATAATACGTGCTGAATTTTAAAGCTAAGAACACACATATAGTTGATAACTTACATGTGCTAATTGATCTCCCCTGCTCTCCGACTCTTCAACCACGTGCTCACCCAGACGTCCACCTATTATGGGCCAGCTTGTACTCCTTCCCCTCCCCCCACAATGTTATTCTGGCTACTTCCTCCTTCCTTTCCAATCCTGATGAAGAGTCTAGGTCAGAAACATCGACTATTTATTCCCCTCCATAGATGCTGCCTGACTTGCTGAGTTTCACCATCATTTTGTGTGTGTTGCTCTGGAGGAACTCACCAGGTCAGGTAGCGGCCATGGAGGGGCATAAACAATCACTGTTTCAGGCTGAGACCCTTCATCTTGGCCTAAAATATCAACTGTTTTTCTTCGCAATAGATGCTGCCTGACTTGCTGAGTTCCTCCAGCATTTTGTGTACATTGCTCAAGATTTCCAGCATTTGCAGAATCCATTGGGTTTATATTCTTGCATGAGCCATGCACAGAAAGAGATGAAGAAGTTCCAGTCTCCTGTACATTCACTAGTCTTTAATTCTCACTTCTGCAGCTGTCTCACAATAGTGTACCCTCCAAAAATTTCCTCTCGCTCATGTGCCCTCCCTCTTCCCTCTGTTATGTTACTGTCCTCAGTTTTTTAAAATAGGATTAAGATCAGCTTTATTTGTCACATGTGCATTGAAACATACAATGAAATGCGTCATTTCCGTCAATGACTGACACAGTCCAAGGATGTGCTGGGGGCAGCCCACAAGTGTTTCTGTGCTACCAGTGTCAACGTCGCATGCGCACAGCTCCCTCGCCCTAACTGTACATCTTTTGAACGTGGGAAGGAACTGGAGCGCACACAATCGTGGGAAGAACATGCAAACGTCTTACAGGCAGTCGTGGGTATTGAACTCGGATCATTGATTGTTGGCGCCGTATATTGCTTGCAATTTCAGGAGTACAGCCACACCTTGCACTGAGGGTTAGACATAAGACAGAGGAGCAGAATTAGGCCATTCAGTCCATTGGGTCTGCTTTGCCATTTCATATGGCTGATCCATTTTCCCATGACTTTTGATGCCCTGACTAACCAAGAACCTATCCACCTCAGCCGTAAGTACAGCCAATAACCTGGCCTCCACAGCCATCTATAACAACAAATTCCTCAGATTCACCACCCTCTAGCTAAATAAATTCCTTTTCCATTCGAAATGATTGTCCCTTTATTCTGAGGCAATGACCTCTGGGCTAAAGTCTATACAACCTTTCAACATTCGATATGTTTCAAAGAGTTCCCCGCTTATTCATCTGAATTCCAGGGAGTAGAAACATAGAAAGCCCTCAAAGGTGCTTTCAGCCCTCAATACTGAGCCGAACATGTACTTAGAAATTACCTAAGGTTACCCATAGCCCTCTATTTTTCTAAGCTCCATGTACCTATCCAGGAGTCTCTTAAAAGACCCTATCGTATACACCTCCACCACCATCGCCGGCAGCTCTTTCCACACACTCACCACTCTGGGCATAAAAAAACTTACCCCTGCCATCTCCTCTGTACCTACTTCCAAGCACCTTAAAACTGTACTCTCTCATATTAGCCATTTCATCCATGAGAAAAAGCCTCTGACTATCCACATGATAAATGCCTCTCATCATCTTATACACCTCTATCAGGTCACCTCTTATCATCCACCGCTCCAAGGAGAAAAGGCCGAGTTCAGCCTATTTTCATAATGCATGTTCCCCAATCCAGGCAACATCCTTGTAAATCTCCTCTGCACCCTTTCTGTAGTTTCCACATCTTTCCTGTAGTGAGGTGAACAGAAATGAGCGCAGTATTCCAAGTGGGGCCTGACCAGGGTCCTATATAGCTGTAACATTACCTCTTGGCACTTAAACTCAATCCCATGATTGACGAAGGCCAATGCACCATATGCCTTCTTAACCACAGTGTTAACCTGCGCAGCAGCTTTGATTGTCCTATGGATTCAAACCCCAAGATCTCTCTGATCCTCCACACTGCCAAGAGTCTTACCATTAATACTATATTCTGCCAACATATTTAACCTACCAAAATGAACCACCTCACACTTATCTGGGTTGAACTCCATCTGCAGCTTCTCAGTCCAGTTTCACATCCTATCGGTGACATGCTGTAACCTCTGACAGCCCTCCACACTATCCACAACACCCCGAACCTTTGTGTCATCAGCAAACTTACTAATCCATCCCTCCACTTCCTCATCCAGGTCATTTATAAAAATCATGAAGAGAAGGGGGTCCCAGAACAGATCTCTGAGGCACACCACTGGTCATCGATCTCCATGCAGAATATGACCCGTCTACAACCTCTTTGCATTCTGTGAGCATGCCAATTCTGGATCCATAATGCAAGGTTCCCTTGGATGCCAGGCCTCCTTACTTTCTCAATAAGCCTTACATGGGGTACCTTATCAAATACCTTGCTGAGATCCATATGCACTACATGTACTGCTCTTCCTTCATCAATGTGTTTTAGTCACATCCTTGAAAAATTCAATCAGGCTCATAAAGCACGACCTGCCTTTGACAAAGCCATGCTGACTATTCCTAATCATATTATACTTCTCCAAACGTTCATAAATCCTGCCTCTCAGGATCTTCTCCAAAAACTTGACCCACCACTGAAGTAAGATTCACTGGTCTATAATTTCCTGGGCTATATCTACTCCCTTTCTTGAATAAGGGAACAACATCTGCAACCCTCCAGTCTTCTGGAACCTCTCCTTTCTCCATTGATGATGCAGAGTTCATTGCAAGAGGCTCAGCAATCTCCTCCCTCGCCTCCCACAGTAGCCTGGGATACATCCCGCCCGGTCCCGGTGACTTATCTAACTTGATGCTTTCCAAAAGCTCCAGCACATTCACTTTCTTAATGTCTATATGCGCAAGCTTTTCAATCTGCTGTAAGTCATTCCTACAATTGCCAAGATCCTTTTCCATAGTGAATACTGAAGCAAATGTTTCATTAAGTACCTCTGCTGTCTCCTTCGGTTCCATACGCACTTTTCCTGTGTCACACTTGATTGGTCCTATTCTCTCATGTTTTATCCTCTTGCTGTTCTCGTACTTGAAGAATGCCTTGTGGTTTTCTTTACTCCTGCTCACCGAGGCCTTCTCATGGCCCCTTCTGGCTCTCCTAATTTCATTCTTAAGCACAAAAATACAACTGTAGATGCTGTGGATCAAAGAATACGTACACGACGCTGGAAGAACTCAGTAGGCTATCCATTGACATCTTCTACAAACCCACTGACTCCCATAACTATCTTGACTATACCTCTTCCCACCCTGCCCAATGCAAAAATGCTATTCCCTATTCCCAGTTCCTCCGTCTCCGCCACATCTGCTCCCAGGATGAGGCTTTCTGTTCCAGGACTTTTCAAATGTCCTCTTTCTTTCAGGATTGTGGTTTCCCTTCTGGCGTCATCAAAGATGCCCTCACCCGCATCTCCTCCACCAACCGCACTTCAGCCCTTAACCCATCCTCCCGTCACCACAACAGGGACTGTGTTCCCCTTGTCCTCACCTACCACCACACCAGCCTCCGGATCCAACACATTATCCTCAGCAACTTCCGCCACCTTCAATAGGACCCCACCACCCAGCACATCTTTCCCTCCCTACTCCTCTCAGCTTTTCGCAGGGATCGTTCCCTCCACGACTGCCTGGTCCACACGTCCCTCCCCACAGAACTCCCACCTGGCACTTATCCCTGTAAGCGCAAATGCTACACCTGTCTCCACACCTCCCCCCCTTACCACCGTTCCAGGCCCCAGATGAGGCACCTTCCAGGTGAGGCAACACTTCACCTGTGGGTCTGCTGGAGTCATCTATTTAATCCGGTGCTCCCGGTGCGGCCTCCTCTACATCAGCGAGACCCGATGCAGATTGGGGGACCACTTTGTCGAGCACCTACGCTCTGTCCGTCACAATAGACAGGACCTCCCAGTTGTCACCCACTTCAACTCTGCCTCTCGTTCCCATCTAGATATGTCCATACATGGCCTCCTCTACTGCCATGATAAGGCCAAACTCAGGTTGGAGGAGCAACACCTCATCTACCATTTGGGTAGCCTCCAGCCTGGTGGTATGAACATTGAATTCTCCAATTTCCAGTAATTCCCTCTGATGCACCATCAATAACTCACACTGAGACGTAAGGCGAGATATCGGCTTTTATTGACGGAAAGAAGGAACCAGGAGTGAGTGTCCATCATACCATGTCCTGGAGACTGAGGCCGAGCGTCAGGCCTCAGATCGCCTTTATACAGGGGCCTGTGGGAGGAGCCACAGGAGCAGTCAGCAGGGGGCGTGTCCAGACAGGCACATAGTTCACCACACCCTCCCCCTCCCCCTCCCCATCCTAGGTCCCTCTCTCCCCCTCTCCCCTTTCAACTTTCTGCTCCTTTATCTCTACAGTTCTTTCATGCTTATCCCCTCCCCCCTTTATCCTTCCTCTGATTGGTTTTCCACCTGGCGCCTCTAGCCCTTCCCCCTCCCCTATCTCTATTACTGGGCTTCGGCCCTCTCTTCCCCCTGCCCCCATTCCTGATGAAGGGTCTCGGCCCGAAACGTTGGCTACTCTTTTCTCACAGATGCTGCCTAACCTACTGAGTTCTTCCAGCATCGTGTACGTATTCTTCATTCTTAAGCTCCTTCCTACTAGCGTTATAATGTTCCAGATCTCTATCTACATAGTTTTTTGAAAACTTTCGTAAGCTTTTCTTCTTGACTAGATTTTCAACAGCCTTCGTACACCACAGATCCTGTACCCTACCATCCTTTCCCGGTCTCACTGGAACGTACCTATACAGAGCACCATGCAAATATCCCCAAACACTTGCCACATTTCTGCTGTACGTTTCCCTCAGAACATCTGTTTCCAATTTATGCTTCTAAGTTCCTGCCTGATGGTCTTATATTTCCCCTTGCTTCAATTAAACGTTTCCCGAACTTGTTTATTCCTATCCCTCTCCAATGCTATGGTAAAGGAGATAGAATTGTGATCACTATCTCCAAAATGCTCTCCCACTGAGAGACCTGACACCTGACCAGGTTCATTTCCCAATACCAGATCATGTACAGCCTCTCCTTTTATAGGTTTATCCACACGTTGAGTACAGGCCCAGAGTCATCAAAAGCCTTTCATAAGATAAAACTTTCATTTTTGTAACCATTCTCATAAGCCTCCTCTGAGCCCTCTCCAATGTGTGCACATCCTTTCTTTGATAAGGGCCCAAGACTGCTCACAGTGCACCGAGTGAGGCCTAGCCTCAGCATTACATCCTTGCTTTTATATTCTAATTCCTCTCGAAATCAATGCTAACATCGCATTTGCCTTCCTCACCACTGACTCAACCTGCAAGTTAACTTTCAGGGAACTCTACACAAGAAATCCCAAGTATCTTTGCACCTCATGTTTTTGAATTTTCTCTGCATCTAGAAAATAATCTATACTTTTCTTCCTTCTACCAAAGTACATGACCGTAAACTTCCGGAAACTGTATTCTATCTGCCACCTCTTTGCCCATTCCCCAAATCTGCCTGAGTTCTTCTGCAGCCTACCTGCTTCCTCAACAATATCTGCTCCAAAACCCATCTTGGTATTGTCAGTAAACCTGGCCACATAGCCATCAATTCTATCATCCAAGTCATTGACATATAACGTAAAGAAAATCAGTGCCGACAGCAACCCCTACAGAACACAACCAGTTACCAACAGCAACCAGAAAAGGTTCCCTTTATGCCCACTCTTTGCCTCATGCCAATCAATCCTCCATTCACGTTCATGTTTTCCCTGTAATACCATGGGCTCTTAATTTGTTAAGCAGCCTCATGTGCAGCATCTTGTCAAAGGCCTTCTGGAAATTCAAGTACACGACATCCCTTGAGTCTCCTTAGTCTATCCTGCTTGTTATTTGCTCAAATAATTAGAACAGATTTGTCAGGCAAGATTGTCCCTTGAGGAAACCATGCTGACTCTGGCCTATTTTATCATGTGCCTCCAAGTACCCTGAGAGCTCATTCTTAACAATTGACTTCAAGATCTTCCCAACCACTGAGGTCAGGCTAACTTGCCTATAATTTCCTTTCTTCTGCCTCTCTCCCTTAAAGAGTGGAGTGATGTTTGCAATTTTCCAGTCCTCCAGAACAATGTCAGAGTCTGTTGATTCTTGAAAGATCATTACTGACACCTCCACGATCTCTTCAGCTACTGATTTCAGAATCCAGGAGGGTGGTGACTTTTCTACTTCTAGACCTTTCAGCTTCCCAACCACCTTCTCCCGAGTTTAGCAACTGCATTCACTTCTACCCCCTGACACTCTTGAACTTCCACCTCACTGCTTATGTCTTCCACAAAGGAGACTGATGCAGGTATTCTTGGGAATAATGCACAAGGTGCAAAATCAGTTCATCCCCCGGAGAAGGAAGGATTCAAAGGGGGGAAAGGGGCCACAGTGGTTGACAAAGGAAGTCACAGATTGCATAGCATTTAAAAAAAAAGGAAGTATGACAGAGCTAAGGTGAGTGGGAGGACAGATGATTGGGAAATTTTTAAGGAACAACAGAACTTAACTAAAAAGGCAATACGGGGAGAAAAAATGAGGTACGAACGCAAGCCAGCCAGGAATATAAAGGAAGATAGCAAAAGTTTTTTTTAGATATGTGAAGAGAAAGAAGATAGTTAAGAACAATGTTGGGCCCTTGAAGAATGAATTGGGTGAAATTGTTATGGGAAACAGAGAAATGGCAGAAGAATTTAATAAGTACTTTAGATCTGTCTTCACTAGGGAAGACACAAGCAATCTCCCAGATGTATGGATGGGCAAGGACATAGGGTAACAGAGGAAATGAAACAGATTGACATTAGGAAGGAAACGGTGATGAGTAGACTGAAGGGACTGAAGGCTGACAAATCCCCAGGTCCAGATGGTCTGCATCCTAGGGTACTAAAGGAGGTGGCTCTGGAAATTGCGGATGCATTGGTAATCATTTTCCAATGTTCCTTAGATTCAGGATCAGTTCCTGAGGATTGGAGATTGGCTAATGTTATCCCACTTTTTAAGAAAGGAGGGAGGGAGAAAACAGAGAACTATTGTCCTGTCAGCCTAACATCAGTAGTGGGGAAGATGCTAGAGTCCATTATTAAAGATGAAATAGTGGCATATCTAGATAGCAGTGACAGGATTGGGCCAAGCCAGCATGGATTTACCAAGGGTAAATCATGCTTGACTAATCTATTGGAGTTTTTCGAGGATGTAACCAGGAAGTTAGACAAGGGAGATCCAGTGGATGTAGTGTACCTTGATTTTTAGAAGGCATTTGATAAGGTCCCGCATAGGAGATTGGTGGGTAAAATCAGAGCTCATGGTATTGGGAGGAAGATATTGACATGGATAGAAAACTGGTTGGCAGATAGAAAGCAAAGGGTAACGGTGAATGTGTGTTTCTCGGAATGGCAGGTGGTGACTACTGAGGTGCCACAGGGCTCGGTATTGGGACCACAGCTGTTTACGATTTACATCAACAATTTAGATGAAGGCATTGAGAATAACATCAGCAAGTTTGCTGATGATAATAAACTGGGTGGCAGTGTGACATGTGATGAGGATGTTAGGAGAATTCAGCGTGACTTGGATAGGCTGGGTGAGTGGGCAGATACTTGGCAGATGACGTTTAATGTGAATAAGTGTGAGGTTGTCCACTTTGGGAGTAAGAACAGGAAGGCAGATTATTATCCGAATGGTGTAGAGTTAGGTAAGGGAGAAATACAAAGAGATCTAGGAGTCCTTGTTCATCAGTCACTGAAGGTGAATGAGCAAGTACAGCAGTCAGTGAAGAAGGCTAATGGAATGTTGGCCCTTATTACAAAGGGAATTGAGTACAAGAGCAAGGAAATCCTTTTGCATTTGTACAGGGCCCTGGTGAGACCACACCTGGAGTGTTGTGTACAGTTTTGGTTTCCAGGGTTAAGGACATCCTGGCTATAGAAGAAGTGCAGCGTAGATTCACGAGGTTAATTCCTGGGATGTCCGGATTGTCTTACGCAGAGAGGTTAGAGAGACTGGGCTTGTACACGCTGGAATTAAGGAGATTGAGAGGGGATCTGATTGCAACATATAAGATTATTAAGGGATTGGACAAGATAGAGGCAGGAAATATGTTCCAGATGCTGGGAGAGTCCAGTACCAGAGGGCATGGTTTGAGAATAAGGGGTAAGTCATTTAGGACAGAGTTAAGGAAAAACTTCTTCTCCCAGAGAGTTGTGGGGGTCTGGAATGCACTGCCTCGGAAGGTAGCAGAGGCCAATTCTCTGGATGCTTTCAAGAAGGAGCTGGATAGGTATCTTATGGATAGGGGAATCAAAGGATATGGGGACAAAGCAGGAACCGGATATTGATAGTAGTTTATCAGCCATGATCTCAGAATGGTGGTGCAGGCTCGAGGGGCCAAATGGTCTACTTCTGCACCTATTGTCTATTGTCTAAAATACTTATTCGGTTTGTCCACCATTTTTTTGTCCCTCTCCAATGTCATTTTCCAACAGTCTGATATCTACTCTCACCTCTCTTTTACTCTTTATACAGTATCTCTGAAAAAATTCTGGCATTGTCTTTTATATTATTGGTTAGCTTACCTTCATATTTCATCTTTTCCTTTTAGTTGCCTTCTGTTGGTTTGTAAAAGCTTCGCAATCCTCAAACTTCCCACTAATTTTTCTCTATTATATGCCCACACTTTTGCTTTTTTTGTTGCCTTTGAGTTCCCTTTTCAGCCACAGTTATATCATCCTGCCATTAGAATATTTCTTCTTCTTTGACATACATCTATCCTGCACTGTCTAAATTGGTCCCAGAAACCCCAGCCATTGCTGATCTGCTATTATGCCTGGTCGTGTCCCTTTCCAGTCAAATTTGGCCAGCTCCTTTCTCATGCCTCTATAATCCCTTTTGAGTGAGTGGGGCCTCCGTCAGTCAGGATTGATCACAGATATTGAGTCCAAGCATTCTGAATATGAAAGCCTGGTTAGTATGATATGGAAAGAAAGCTGTTGTCCATATAGGAAGCTCCCCCTCTCCACACATCTGATAAACCCAAAGGAACTGCAGAGACTGATACAGTTTAGTACCAACAGCATTGCAGGAGTTGCCTGTCAGCATTGAACTGCCTTAGTTAAGTCACTTTTTAATTGTCATTTTAACTATAACTGCTGGTACAGTACACAGTAAAAATGAGACAATGTTTTCCAGGACCATGGTGCTACATGAAACAGTGCAAAAACTACACTGAACTATTTAAAAGCAACATAGAGAAAAAAACTACTCTAGACTACAGACCTACCCAGGACTGCATAAAATGCACAAAACAGCCTCTGACGACTAAGTCCAGCTCCTGGCCTTCACGTCTGGCTTAGCTACTAAGCCCAGCAGAACCGTTTCTACTGACAGGAGAGGAAGCAAATGTAGATTACTGGCACCTTAAAACCACTCACTTCGAGCAGATGAGGCTCATCAGTTTTAGAGACTCCAGCTCCAGATTTTTTCCTTGAGATTTACTTTTGAAGCCTTTCCCATGAGTGGGTATAACCACAAGGCAGCAGAGGTTTGAGATCAGAGTTTTCCTTCTCCTGGATGATCTGCCAACCATGTCTGATGAGCCCCATCTGCCCGAAGCGACTGGTTTTAACCTACCTTTGCCCCTTCTCCTGTCAGTAGAAATGGTTCTGCTGGGCTTAGTAGCTAAGCCAGATTGAAGGCCAGGAGGTGGACTTGGTTGTCAGAGGCTGTTTGAGGTTCATGCCATTGTAAGCATTTAATAGGTACTGGTGCTTGTCCCCATTACCATCCCCAGCTATAACAACTCTTTATTCCACTGTAATACTAATAAATCTTACTGTAGCTTCTCCCTGGCAAATTACAGGGTGAATTCTATCGTATTATGATCACTGTCTCCTACATGTTCCTTTACCTTAAGCTCCCTAATCAATTCCAGTTTATTACACAGTACCTAATCCAGAATAGCTGATTCCTTAATGAACTTTTCTCTCGGGATCTGAGATCAGCACCGACCTGATTTTTCCAGTCTATCTGCATATTGAAATTCCCCTGACTATCATAACATTGCCCTTTTGACAAGTTTTTGTTTCTCTCCCATTGCAATTTGCAGCCCTTATCCTGTATACTGTTTGAAGGCCTGTGTATAACTTGCATCAGGTCTTTTTATCCTTGCAGTTCCTTAATTGTACCTGCAATGATTCTACATCTTTTGATTCTATGTCACCTCTTTCTAAGGATTAGATTTTGTTTTGTGAACAAAGCCATCCCACCCTTTCTGCCTACCTGCCTGTCTTTTCGATACAATGTGTATCCTTGGATGTTAAACTCCCAACTATAATCTTCTTTTAGCTATGACTCAGTGACGCCTACAACATCATATCTACCAATCTCTAACTGCAACACAAGTTTTTGTACCTTATTCAGTATACGGAGTGCATTCAAATATAAAACCTTCAGGCTGTATTTATCACCCTTTCTGACTTTGTCACCCTGCTGCACTGCAATTACACACTACATCTGCTCACATACGGATTACCCCATCCTTAGCCCTGATACTCTGGTTCCCATCCCCTTGCTAAATTAGTTTAAATCATCCCCAACAACTCCAGCGAAGAGTTGTGGGGGCCTGGATCAGACAACCCTGTAAAATCATGGCACCCTACACAAGCCAGCACCCTATTCCTGTTCTGTCAGTCCTGTTCATGTTCAACACAGTTTAGTGATTGAGCAAGCTAGAGCTTTTTTCTTTGTGGCTATGGAGGAGCAGAGGTGTCTTGATAGAAGTGTACAAGATGATAAGTGGTATAGATAGAGTGGACAGCCAAAGGCTTTTTGCTATGGAAAAGTCTAATATAAGAGGGCATCATCTTAAGGTGATTGTAGGAAAGTGTAGGGGGAATATCTGAGCTATGTTCTTTGTGCAGAGTGGTTGATACATGGAACACACCGCAAAGAGCGGTAATAGATACAGATACATCAGGGAGATTCACAGCCACACTTCAGTAAGCAGCATCATTTTATCATATTTAAAAAATCTATTGATAACTCAAAATTGATGAACCTTGCATGGAAGACTTGGAACACAGGTGCAGATCCTCTTTACGAAGACAGAAGAGGGGGCAATGCACCGGTCTACGGGTATAATTGAAATGCAGAGGCCTTAGACTTCCATTCCTGACTGTCTTGCTGGCGAATGTACGGTCTCTGGAAAATAAAATTCAAGACCTCAGAGCAAGATTGTTGTACCAAATGGACATCAGGGAAAGCTTCACTTTCCTTGCCTTGCTTCACGGAAACATGGCTATCCCCAGCCATTTCAGACACAGCGCTGCAACTCAATGGTTCACAATTCTCCCCAAAGACAGAGCAGCTCAATGTTTTAAAGGCAGAGGAGGTAGAGTATGCTTTATGATTAACTCATGATGGTACAAAAACATGGCAGTTCTGTCTCAGTCTGCCATCGTCCTGGTACTGGTGTACATTCCAGCTCAGGCAGGCACTGGGGGAGCTGAGCAACATAATCAGCAGGTAGGAAGCTGCATACCCTGATGCCTTCCCGATCATTGTGAGAGATTTCAACCAGGCCAGCTTGATGAAGACTCTGAACAAGTACCATTAATATTTCACCTGTGAAACCCAAGGAGCCAACACACTTGACCACAATTATATTACAATCAACAATGCTAACCATGCCATCCCACACTACACTTTGGAAAGTCGAATCACCCGCTGGTACTTCTACCCCCAGCATATAGGGAGAGACTGAAAACCACAACCCTGGTGGTAAGGACCAAGAAGGTATGGTCAAGGGAGGCGGAGGTGCCTACTTTGAATTGGTGGACTGGACAATATTCAGAGATTGATCTTTGAGACTGAATGAATATGCCACAGTTGTCACTGATTTCATCAAGACTCAGGTGGATGAATGTATGCCAAACCAAAAGCTGTGGATCAACCAGGAAATTTGTAACTTACTAAGGGCTAAATCTGTGGTGTTCAAGACCAGTAATCTAGAACTACACAGAAGTTCAGATATAACCTATGGGTGGCTATTTTAAGGGCAAGAAAACAATTGCAGTCGAGGCTAGAGATGGAATAGGATGCATCTCAGCTCTGTCGGGGTTTTCAGGCCATTACCTCCTACAAACCGAACTAAACCAACTGGTGGGAGTGTTCAGGGACATCTTCAATCTCTCGCTGCTACAGTTGGAGGTTTCCAGCTGCTTCAGATGGGTGACGACCATACCTGTGCCCAAGAAGAACAGGGTGAGCTGCCTCAACGACTATCCACTGTGATTAAGTGCTTTGAGAGGTTGGTCATGGCTAGAATCAATTCCTGACTAAGCAAGGACCTGGACCCACTGCAGTTTGAATATTGCCACAGTAGGTTTACAGTGGATGCAATCTCACTGGCTCTCTACTCGGCCTTGGATCAGCTGGACAATATTAATACATACGTCAGGCTGCTGTTTATTGACTTCAGCTCAGTATCCAATACAATCATCCCCTCAGTTCTAATCAACAAGCGCCAAAACCTGGGTCTCTGTACCTCCATCTGCAACTGGATTCTTGACTCCCTCAATGTGCAACCACAATCTGTGCAGATTGGAAATAACTTCTCCTCCTCACTGACAATCAGCACTGGTGCACCTCAAGGATGCATGCATAGCCTACTGCTCTACTCTCTCTACACCCACAATTGTGTGTGGGTAGGCACAGTTCAAATGCCATCTATAAATTTGACACAACTATTGTTGGCAGAACTTAAGATGGTGACGAGGAGGCATCCAGGAGCGAGATAAATCAGCTGGTTGAGTGGTGCCACAGCAACATCCTTGCACTCAATGTCAGAAAGATCAAGCAATTGATAGTGGAATTCAGGAAGGTGAAGTTGAGGGAACACACGCTAGTCCTCATAGAGGGACCAGCAGTGGAGAGGGTGAGCAGTTTCAGGTTCCCGAGTCAACATCTCTGAGGGTCTACTCCGGGCTCAACATTTGATGCAATTACTAAGAAGGCATAATACTGGCTATATTTTATTTGGGTCATGAGACCGTAAGTCATACAGTACTTTTTCAAATGTCTTAGGTGCATACATACATTGAGTGTCCCAAAGACCTTTGCACAGTTCTGTAGTAATTTTATGTATTGAACAGTACTCCTGCTGTAAAAAAAAACAAATTTCATGACAGCCATGAGTGATGAAAAATCTAATTCTGATATGGTCTCTTGTGGACTGAGAGTGGGAAGAGGGCAGGGAGAGGAGAACCATGGTTGGGAAAAGAGGAAGGGAGTAGGAAGCGCTGGAGAGACATTCTGTAATGACCAATAAACCAACGTTTGGAATCAAGTGACCTTGCCTAGTGTCTCAGGGCTTGGCGTGACTGCAGTCGCACCACTTCTCTGCCACCTGCCCCACACCCCTCCCACAGCACTCCACCCTGACCAATCCCAACATGCTTTGCTCCTGCCAGTTTTACAGAGTTGCTCTCTGCTCCGCATTGACAAATACAATGCTATGCAAAGGTCTTAGGCCTCCTAGCTATATAAATGTGCCTAAAACATTTTTGCAGTACTGTTGGAACAGAATTAGGCCATTCAGCCCAGTAAGTTTGTTCTTCCATTTCATCATGGCCGACCCATTTTCCCTCTCAACCCTATTCTTCTGTCTTCTCCCTGTAACCTTTCACACCCTGAATAATCAAGAACCTATCAAGTTCCACTGTAAATATACCTAATGACTTAGCCTCCACAGCTACCTGCGGCAACAAATTCCTCAGATTCACCACCCTTTGGCTAAATAAGTATCTCCTCATCGCAGTTTTAAATGGACATCCCTCTATTCTGGTTCTAGACTCCGCCCTCCACCCCCCATAGGAAACATCCGCTCCACATTCACTCTAACTAGGCCTGTCAGTATTCGATACATTTCAATGACATGCCCTCTCATTCTCATCAATTCCACGGACGCAGGCTCAGAGCCAATCAAAACTCCTCATACGAAAATACTTTCATTCCTGTAATCCTTTTCGTGAACCTCCTCTGAACCCTCTCCAATGTCAGCACATCTTTTCTTAAATAAAGGGCTCAAAACTGCTCACAATACTCCCAAGTGAGGCCTCACTGGTGCTTTATAAAGTTTCAACATTACAAGTTTGAGGAGAAATGGTATTTCACCAATATCATTGCAAATTTCTACAGTTGTACCTTGGAGAACATTCTAATTGGTTGTAGCACTGTCTGGTATGGAGGGGCCACTGCACAGGACAGGAAAAACCTGCAGAAAGTTGTAAACTCAGGCATCTCTATCATGGGAACCAGCCTTCCCAAAAACCTCAAGACAATGCCTCAAAAAGGCAGCGTCGGTCATTAAGGACCCACATCGCCTAGGACATGCCCTTTTCTCATTGTTAACATCTAGGACAGGGGTTCCCACTTTGAGGTCCATGGACCCCTACTTAATGGTATCAACGCATGGCATAAATTGGGAACCCCTGATCTAGAAGGAGGTAGAGGAACCTGAAGATGCACACTCAACATTTCAAGAACAGCTTCTTCCCCTCCATCATCAGATTTCTGAATGGACAATGAATCCATGAACTTTACCTCAATATTTTTTCCTCTTTTTTTTGCACTACTTAGTTATTTTTTGCTTATATAAACTTACTGTAATTTATAACTTTATTATTATGTATTGCACTGTTCTGCTGCTGCAAAACAACAAATTTCACAGCATATATTTGTGATATTAAACGATTCAGATTCTGAGATTCAAAAGACTCTTAGATAGGCACATGGATTAAGGAAAAAGTGGAGGGCTATGTGAGATGGAAGAGTTAGATCGATCTTTGAGTGCTTTAAAAGGTTGGCACAATATTGTGGGCTGAAGGGCCTTTATTGTGGTGTACCATTCTGTGCCTGTTCTTCAGCCAGCACGGTTACTACCCAAGACCATCAGCGAAGATCCAAAGAAGTAGCTTTTTAAGTAATCGGTTTGCTCTCTTTCTAGTTCCTTGGTTTCACCAAGATGACAGCCCATAAAATATTATTGATAGGACAGACAATTCTGCAGATTTTTCATTCTGCTGCTCATCTATTTTTCTATTACAGTATTTAAACTGTGCTGGGCTCAAAGTGACAGTAATAAAGTATAAAAATATTCTGACCTGACAGCAAATCAGTCAAGCGCACAAATGTCTAACTTGTAAAATATATGATCGGTTCAAGAAGATTCAAACAAAAAGAATATAAGGCAGTTGGCACAGTTCAATGTAAATAAATATGTTCCAGGGCTGAAGGTGTGAGTTTGGACATCTCTCTGGTACTTTCCGGTATCATTTCAATCAGCGTTTCGGTCCTGTGTGTTAAGTTTTATAACTCCAAAACATAAAGCTAATTTAAAAGAAAAATGTGGAGAGTGCAGAATGCGAGTCTAACTTTGTTTTTACTTTAAGTGAGGTGTGCATGTATCACATGGTAGCGTGATTACATAGCCCATTCGTGTAATTTGCATATAACTTGTAATGAATTATGTAAATGAACAAGAATGTTTAATATATTTAAAATTACTCAAATATTACTGAAATATTAAATACACAACGTTCTCTGCTAAGCGATAAACTGCAACTCAGTAGAGAATGCACCTCAACAATATACAGTATACCATATAATACAACTGCTGGATAGACATCCACAGCATAGTAAAATTTCAGTTGTCACATTCAGGTCTAAAGCTTCAATTATTGTGGTGGCTTTCTTACTCTTGTGAGGTAACATCTTTCCTGACATAGGGGATCACTCTGCTTGACTAGTGAGACTTGGGTCTGTGAAACAATCTTAGGTTCTGAGACCTGTCTCAGGATCTGGAACCTTCTCTGAGGTGGATGTAGGAATTGACTCTGGGACTGCAGCAAGTGATCCTGATATCTCTGGACACCTTTCTTCTCCAGCAATTGACACTGCTGTCCTCAATTGATCGATGGGAATCATAAAGTGTGAGTGCAGTGTCTGACGTTACCATTTCCTTTACCCAACAAGCTGCACTGCTCAGCGACCCACCTATTTAGCACTAGCCTAATCACAGGGCAGTTTACCATAACCAGTTAACCTACTAACCGGTACATCTTTGGACTATGGAAGGAAGCCCACGCAGTTCACGGGGAGAGTGTATATACGCCTTCCAGATGGTGCCTGAAGTGAACTCCAAACTCTGGAATGCCTCTATGCTACTGTGGCACCCTCATCCAATCCTCCCAAATACATACACTCTCCCTTTTCTGCCCCTGCCTGTCCACTGTAGATTCTCCCTACACTGTAACTTATTTTCTCAGAGAGGGTTTGAGCATGGTCACTAGTCAGAAAAATTCCTGTAGACACATCTACTGCAGGCCATAATTCCCCTGTGCTCGATCATTAAGGACCCTCACCAACTGGGATATGCCTTCTTTTCATTACTACCACCAGAGATGAACAATTTAGGAACAGTTTCTGCTATCCAATTTCTGAATGGTACAAGGACCTCACTATTCAAGTTTTGCAACTATACATTAATTTTATTTTAACTTATAGTTATTTTTTACATTTTACAATGTACTGCACCTCAAAACAACAAATTTCATAACACATATCAGTGATAATAAATGTGATTTTGATTGTAAATCTGACTATTTACCTTAACTCAACCATTACATTTAGGTGTGAGTGGAACATCCTTGTAAACTTGGGAAAAGAAGTTTCCTTAATGAACATAGATGAGGGGGTTCCCTATTCCAGTCCCTGCACACCAGCTCAAATAACGCCTGGGCAGAAAACATTTCTGAAGTACTCAAGATGAAGCTTTACTTATTGCTAATGCTCTGAAGGTCATAGAGTGCCACAGCACATCTAGTGTGTGCCAAACTATTATTCTGCCTATCCCACCTGCACATGGACCATACCCTCAATGCCGTTCCTCCCCCACCAATCCATGTAACTAACCAATTTTCTCTTAAATGTTGAAATTGAACCTGCATCCACCAACTTCTGCTGCCTGCTTGTTCCACACTCTCACCAACCTCTGAGTCAAGTTTCTTGTCATGTTCCCCTTAAACATTTCATCTTTCACCCTTAACCAATGACCTCTAGTTCTAGCACAAACAAGAGAAAATCTGCAGATGCTGGAAATCCAAAGCGGCACAAACAAAGTGCTGAAGGGTTTCGGCCTGAAACCTTGGCTGTACTCTTTTCCATGGATGCTGCCTGGCTTGCTGAATTCCTCCAGCATTTTATGTGTATTACCTCTAGTTCTCGTTTCATCCAACTATAGTAGAAAAAGCCTGCTTGTATTTACCCTGTCTATACCCCTCATAATTCTATACACTTCTATCAAATCTCTCCTCATTCTCCTACTCCATGGATTAAAGTCCTAATCTATTCCAACTTTCCCTATAACTCAAGTCCTCAGGTTTTCTGGGAAGTTCTGCAGCTCTAAACCACAAACATTTAACTCAGATTAGACTCTGTTTAAATGTGTTCCTGCTCCAGTTTGATCTTTCTTTTACCATTTTATATTACATTTCCTGGCAGTTAAGGTCCAGAGAAGGGTTCGGTGTGGTGTCATTCGCTCAGACAATTTAAGGCAAGGTGTTCTTTTCTCATCTTTTCAAAGTTCAAAGCAAATTTACTATAAAAGTAAGTATATGTCACCACATATAAGCTTGAGATTCATTTTCCTAACAGTCATTTACAGGAAAGATAAAGAAATACAATAGAGCTTATGAAAAACTACACATAAGCAGAGACTGACAAACAAGACAAATTGTGCAAATAAGAAATAATACTGAGAACATGAGTTGTCTAGAATGCTTGGAAATGAGTCTTTAGGGTGTAGAATCGGTTCAGAGTTGAGGTGAGTGAAGTTATCCATGCCATTTCAGGAGCCTGATGGTAGAAGGCTAATAACTGTTCCTGAACCTGGTGGTGTGGCAGCAGCAAGGAGAGGGCATGGTCTGAATGGTGGGTGTCTTTGATAATAGGTGCAGCTTTCTTGTGGTAGTGCTCAGTTGCGGGGAGGGCTTTGTCTATGATGGACTAGGCCGCGTCCACCACTTTTCCATTCCTGGGCATTGGTGTTTCCATAGCAGGCCACGATGCAACCAGTCAGGGTACTCATTACTGTTTGTATGTTCTTGGTCTGATTTCATCAGAACACTCTGGTAAAATAAGGTTAATGTTCCTGCTCATTGTGCTGACTTAGTACTGATCCATTATCAAATCCCATCCTCTCATCCCTTCCTGCACACCACAACTATCATTCCAGGAATAGAATTCAGAAGGTTTTAAAATGGGGAGCAATCCACTTCACATTCCTTTTTGTACACAGGCTATGTTTCGTCTTCCTCATCCCTCCCTGGCAAATTCCTAA
Organism: Hypanus sabinus; assembly: GCF_030144855.1. NCBI lineage: Eukaryota > Metazoa > Chordata > Chondrichthyes > Myliobatiformes > Dasyatidae > Hypanus > Hypanus sabinus. The sequence goes on along the minus strand of NC_082715.1, from coordinate 83,364,200 downwards.
CACAGGGTTGCTTGGAGTTATGTCCAAATTGTTTGGAGTCATAGAGCCATAGGTCCCGCTTGGTGGTGCAATAACATCAGAGCCAGACTCCGGAGCGAAGGTTCCTGAGTTCGAATCCAAGTGGGGTTGAGCGTTGAGCTAGCAACTTGGCCTCGTAAAAACAAGAATAGCTGGCTACAGAAACACCTTCATGACGGTGGCCCCGATAACTCCACTGCCGAGTTAAGGGCTATTCGTCTTTTTCTTCATAGAGCCATAGAGCACTACAGCACAGAAACAGAACCTTTAGACAATCTAGTGCATGCTGAACTATTGTTCTCCCTCATCCCATCGATCTGCATCCAGATTATAACCCTCTGTGCCCTTCCCCATGTAAATTTATCCAAACACTCCAATCAAAACCACATTCACCACTTCACTGGCAGCTCGTTCCACTCTCACGCCACCCTCAAGAGTGAAGAAGTTGCCGCTTTACCCTTAACCTTTGACCTCTAGTTCTAGTTATTTAAAGTGAAAATGAGGCCAGATGTGAGGGCAGCACAGTGTGGTGCTGTTAGCTGTCTCAGCACAAGTTCGATCTTGACCCAGGGTGCTGTCTGTCTGGTGAAAGCACACATTTCTCCCTGTGGCCACTTGGATATCCTCCAGGTACTCTGGTTTCCTCACACATGCCAAGCATGGAGCAGTTGCAGGCCAATTGACGCCTGTGAATCAATACTAGTGTGCAGGCGAGTGGTAGAACCTGCGGGAAGAGAATGAGGGGATGAGGAGAATAAACTGAGATTAATATAAATGTGTCTTTGATGATCAGCAAGAACTCAATGAGCCCATTTCTGTGCTGTACATAACAATCCAACAAGCTGAAATTGTAAATGAAAAGATGATTGAATTCTGAAATTAAGTAATGCAGAAAATGCTTGAAGCACTCAACAGGTCAGACAGCATCTGTGAAAAGGGAAATATTTAGTGTTGCAGATCTGTGACTCCATCAGACGCATTCTCCCCACAGGTGCTGCCTGTTTCCAGCACTTTATATATTGAACACAGAACACTACAGCACAATACAGGCCCTTTGGCCCACAATGTTGTGCCGACCATGCACCTACTCTAACCCTTCCCCTCCCATATAGCCCTTCATTTTCTGTCATCCACGTGTTTATATAACGGTCTCTTAAATGGCCTGATATGTCTGCCTCTATCACCACTCTGGTTCTGTACATGTTTGTCTCTAACTAGAGTATTGTCACCATTTGTTTTTAATGCTTGCCCTGCAGCTATGCTAAACAAAGCTTGTAGTTTAATGTTGAAATTAAATTTATTGTAAGTACGTATATGCACTTATACCATATACTACTCTGAGATTCATTTTCTGCAGGCATTCAGTTAAACTGAGAAACACAGTAGAATCAATAAAAATTATACACAGAGATTGACAAATAACCAACGTGCAAAAGAAGACAAACTGTGCAAGTTCATAGACAGACAATACTGAGTGCATAATAAATAATAACAAGTGTACTATAGCAGTGTGCTACACGCAGCGCTACAATAACGACACGGAGTCAGTGAGCTGCAGTTACAAAGAGGTTTATTCAAACTTCGCAGCCTCGCTTTAAAGCCTTCCTGATCCCGCCCTTCCCGGGCGGGAATGCTGTAGGGGGGGTAGGGGGCGCGTATTCACAGTCCCGTCCCACGCGTGAACTTTTCCCCTTGCTGGTGAAGCAGGCTTGGTGCCCTCTTTGGGCCCTGCCTCAATGCCGGTGCGTGCCGCTTTGTGAGCCGGTTCGAGTGCGCTGGGAAGTGAGTCGCCACATAACCCCCCCCCCCCGAGAACTGACGATACACCCCCCAATGTCCACAGTCTGGGTCGGACTCTGTTTGGGAGGTCTGCCTTTGCGCCGCGGTACCGGAATCGCGACCGGCTGCGCCAAGTCCACATGGGCTGGTTTGAGTCGGTGAAAACCTCCTCTTTTCCCCCCAAGGTTCAGCACGAATGTGGACCAGTTGTTTATGATCATCGTAAACAGCCCCTCATAGGGCTGCTGTAGCAGTGCCCGATGTCCACCCCGTCGTACAAAAACGAACACGGTTTTGCTGGTCTTTGGGTACGCAGGTTGGGTTCTGCCCATGCTGTGAAGTGGGCATGGGGGCCAGGTTACCAAGCCTCTCGCGTAGTCTGCCTAGGACTGCTGCGGGTTCTTCCTCTTGTCCTCTTGGGGCTGGTATGAACTCTCCTGGGACAACCAGGGGTGCGCCATACACCAACTCGGCTGACGAGGTGTGCAGATCCTCTTTGGGCACTGTGCGGATTCCGAGCAGGACCCAGGGAAGCTCGTCCACCCAGGTAGGTCCTCTCAGGCGGGCCATGAGAGCCGACTTCAGGTGTCGATGGAAACGCTCCACCAGGCCGTTCGACTGTGGGTGCTAGGCAGTTGTGTGGTGCAGCTGTGTCCCCAAAAGGCTGGCCATAGCTGACCACAGGCTGGAGGTGAATTGGGCACCTCTGTCGGAGGTAATGCGGGCTGTTACACCAAAGCGAGATACCCAGGTGGTGTTCAGGGCCCGGGCGCAAGATTCGGAGGTGATGTCGGTGAGCAGGACCGCCTCTGGCCATCTGGTGAACCAGTCCACGATAGACAGGAGGTGCCGCACTCCTCGCGACACTGGCAGGGGGCCATGTGGTCGAATGTGGTCGAAACGCCGGCGGGTGGGTGGAACTGCTGCGGCACGGCTTTGGTGTGCCGCTGCACCGTGGCTGTTTGGCAGTGCATGCTTGTTTTGGTTCATTCACTGACCTGCTTGCGGAGTCTGTGCCAAACGAACCTGTTGGCTACCATCCAGATGGTTATCCTGATGGAGGGGTGCGCTAAGTCGTGAATGGAGTTGAAAACACGCTGCCGCCAGGCTGCCAGAACGACGGGGTGGGGTTGGCCGGTGGTGACGTCACAGAGTAGGGTCCTCTCACCTGGGCCTACGGGGAGGTCCTGGAGCTGCAAACTGGAGACTGCAGTCCTGTAACTAGGGATCTCCTCATCTGCCTGTTGCGCCCCCGCCAGCGCTTCATAGTCTACCCCCTGGGATAGGGCTTGGATGTTAGGGTGGGAGGGGGCGTCCGCCACGACATTGTCCTTTCCCGAGACATGCCAGACATCCGTCATGTATTCAGAGATGTAGGACAGATGTCGCTGCTGGCAGGACGACCAGGGGTCGGATGCTTTTGTGAACGCAGAGGTAAGCGGTTTGTGGTCCGTGAACGCTGTGAAGGGCCGACCTTCTAGGAAGTACCTGAAATGCCGGATTGCCAGGTTTCGAGCCAACAGTTCCCGGTCAAAAGCACTGTACTTGAGCTCGGGTGGTCGTAGGTGTTTGCTGAAAAGCGCCAGGGGTTGCCAGCGACCCTCGATGAGTTGTTCCAGCACTCCACCGACTGCCGTGTTAGATGCGTCCACTGTGAGGGCGGTAGGGACGTCCATTTGGGGGTGCACTAGTATTGCAGCATTTGCCAAGGCTTCTTTGGTTTTAATGAAAGCGGCGGTGGACTCCTCATCCCAGGTAATGTCCTTGCCCTTACCCGACATCAGGGCGAACAAGGGGTGCATGATTCGGGGAGCTGAAGGGAGGAAGCGGTCATAGAAATTTACCATACCCACGAATTCCTGAAGGCCTTTGATTGTGTTGGGTCGGGGGAAATGGCGGACTGCGTCTACCTTGGCGGGCAGAGGGGCTGCCCCTTCTTTAGTAATCCTGTGGCCCAGGAAGTAGATGGTGTCGAGCCCGAACTGGCATTTGGCCAGGTTGATTATCAGGCCATATTCACTCAGTCGGGCGTAGAGTTGACAGAGGTGGGACAGATGCTCCTGACGACTGCTGCTGGCTATGAGGATGTCATCCAAATAGATGAAAGCGAAGTCCAGGTCGAGTCCCACCGTGTCCATTAACTGCTGAAACGTTTGTGCGGCATTCTTTAGGCCGAACGGCATGCGGAGGAACTTGAAAAGGCCAAAAGGGGTGATGAGTGCCGTTTTGGGGACGTCGTCCAGATGCATTGGGATTTGATAGTATCCCCGGACGAAGTCCACCTTGGAGAAGATCCGTGGGCCGTGCAGGTTTGTTGCAAAGTCCTGAATGTGCGGCACAGGGTAGCGGTCCGGTGTGGTAGCCTCGTTCAGCCTGCGGTAGTTGCTGCATGGTCTCCAGCCCCCTGTTGCTTTGGGCACCATGTGCAGGGGGGAGGCCCATGGGCTGTTGGACTGCTGTATGATCCCCAATTCCTCCATCCTCTTGAACTCCTCCTTCGCCAGTCGGACCTTGTCCAAGGGAAGCCTTCGAGCATGGGCGTGGAGGGGTGGTCCTTGTGTCGGGATGTGGTGCTGTACGCCATGTCTGGGCATGGCTGCTGTGAACTGCGGTGCCAGAACTGATGGGAAATCAGCCAGGACTCTAGTGAAGTTGTTGTCGTGATGGAGTCTAGGTGTGGGGTCGGCAACCTGGCTTCACCCAGGGAGAACGTTTGAAAGGTCTCGGCGTGGACCAGTCTCTTCCTTGGCAGGTCGACCAGTAGGCTGTGAGCTCGCAAAATATCCGCTCCCAGGAGTGGTTGGGCGACGGCGGCCAGTGTGAAGTCCCACATGAGCCGAACTGTAGCCACACCATACGGGTGCTGTAGGTCCTTACTGTGCTGCCGTTCGCGGCCCTTAGGGTGGGACCCGGTTCTCTGTTGCAGGTGTTGTAACTCGTCGGAGGTAAGACACTGATCTCGGCTCCAGTGTCAACCAAAAAACAGCGTCCCGACTGCTTGTCCCAGACATACAAGAGGCTATCCCGATGGCCAGCTGCCGTAGCCATCAGCGGCAGCTGGCCCTGGCATTTCCCGGGAACTTGCAGGGCAGGCTACAGCAGCGGGCTTCTGTGCCCCACCGCTGGTGGTAGAAGCACCATTGTTCGTTGGTCTCCTCACCCCTGCCTCTGGGGTTAGCGGGCTCTCAGGCCGGGCTTGGTCTGGTTTGCTGCTGGGAGCGTGGCCTGGTGATCTGTGCGACGGATGCCCCACTCTCCTTCTTGGCTTTCCACAGCACGTCTGCCCGGGCCGCCACCTTCCGGGGGTCACTGAAATCCGCGTCAGACAGCAGCAGGCGTATGTCCTCGGGCAGCTGCTCCAGGAATTCCTGCTCAAACATGAGGCAGGGCTTGTGACCTCCGGCCAGGGTCAGCATCTCGTTCATCAAAGCCAACGGTGGCCTGTACCCCAAACCATCCAAGTGCAGTAAGCGGGCAGCTCACTCGCGCCATGAGAGTCCGAAAGTCCTTATGAGCAAGGCTTTGAATTCTGTGTATTTGCCATCTGCTGGGGGCGATTGTATGAACTCCTCAACCTGGGAGGCCGTCTCCTGGTCGAGGGAGCTCACCACGTAGTAGTAATGTGTGGCATCCGAGGTTATCTACCGAACGTGGAATTGGGCTTCTGCTTGCTGGAACCATAGGTGAGGTTGCAGCGTCCAGAAGCTTGGCAGTTTTAACAAAACTGCATGAACAGATGCGGCGTTATTCATCTCCGGTCCAAAAATCGTTTGGGCCGTCGGGGTCACCAATTGTAGCAGTGTGCTACACACAGCACTGGAATAACGACATGTAGTCGGTGAGCTGCAGTTACAAAAGAGCTTTATTCAAACTTTGCGGCCTCGCTTTAAAGCCTTCCTGATCCTGCCCTCCCAGGGCGGGAATGCTGTAGGGGGTGCATATTCACAGTCCCGTCCCGCGCGCTGGCTTTCCCCTTGCTGGTGAGGCAGGCTTGGCGCGCTCTTTGGGTCCTGCCTCAATGCCGGCGTGCGCCGCTTTGTGAGCCGGTGGTCGACACAGTATCATAATAAATAATCTCAGTGGGATGAAATAAATTTGGATCTAGTCATTCATTCCTAATGAACTGTGATGCAGAACTCCCTTGACATAAGTCAGACATCACTGGCACTTGGGATATTGTTCAACAACTGAAAATGTTAACAAAATAGTCAAAAGGCCGGGCAGCATCTGTGGAGAGAGGAGATGTGTGTCTGTGTAATGCACTGTAGAGTTACACTGCAGATCTGCTAATCCAGTGGCTTGAATTAATGATCCAGGGACACAAGCTCACCTTTTACCAAGGGACTGCAGATTGTCACAAATATGATGGCATTAAATGCAGTCACGCATGCCCCTGTTCATTATCCCTCTTGCTCTCCTTCAGCTCATGAGTCAGTTTATCTCCTTGGAAGGACGTTAAAATTAGAGTCATAGAGCACTGTAATACAGAAACAAGCTCTTCAGCCCATCTAGTCTGTGCAAGCTCTTATTCTGCCTCTTGCCCTTCACATACACCTGGACCATAGCTCTCCAAACCCCTTCCATCCATGTAGCTATCCAAATTACTCTTAAATCTTGAAATCAAACCTGCAATACCAATTCTACTGACAGTTCATTCCATACTCTCACTGTCCTCTGAATGAAGAAGACTCCCCTCGTGTTTCCCTTAAATAATTCTCCTTTCACCCTTAAGCTATGACTTCTAGTTCTTGTCTCACCCAACCTCCGTGAAAAAAGCCTGTTTGCATTTACCCTATCTATACCCTCATGTTTGTGTATACCTTTATCAAATCTCCCCTTATTCACCTACATTCAAAGGAATAAAGTCGTAACCTAATCAACCTTTCCCTATTACTCAGGTCCTCAAGTTCCAATGAGATTCTTGTAAATTTTCTCTGCACTCTTTCAATCTTATGGACACAAAAGGGCGCAGAATGTTTTCTGGATGGGGACTTCACCGTCCATTACCAAAAGAGGCTCTGTAACAGCACCACCACTGGGCTGGCTGGCTGGGGATGTCTGTGGCAGGCAACAAGCAAACTGAGAGGGATGAACATCCTTGCACTCATGAAGTCCCCTGAAGAGCCAGTCATCATTACTGTCCGTTGGTCCTGCCTGTAAATTAGCCATTGCACATAGGCTGAGAATTGTTTCTGGTCTGCATTCTGTGAATACGTGTGCTTAACAAACTTCATTAATTCTTGTTCTTTGGGCAGGAAGAAGAACTGAGAAAAAGTGGAGAGGCCAAGTATGCACATTTAGGCGATGACCTCCACGTGCTGATTGAAGTCTTTGTCCCAGCTGGAGAGGCATATTCACGCATGAGCCACGCCCTGGAGGAGGTGAAGAAGTTCCTGGTTCCAGTAAGTTCCCTGGTCTTTAAAAATCAGACACTCTCTCTTCTGCAGCTGCCTCACTGTAGTTCCTCCTCCTACAGTGATGACATGGAAATTAGAAATCTCTGAAGTAGTCATTTTTTTCTACTAGTGATCGTGGGCTAATGCAACAACTGGCGCCTGTAGGGTGCTCCCATGGAGTCACTATTGCTACCTTGAACTTAATGAGCCTGCAGAAACTTGGCAAGGTAATGAATACAGGAACAGTGATGTGGGAGGCTGGGTATCAGAAGGGATGCTGCACACAGGAGATTGAAGAGATGGAGCAATGTTGTGGTACTGTAGAGCTTAACATAATTATACACAAGGAGACCACTCAGCCCATTGAGTCGCTGCCAGCTCCCAGAGCAGTCCCACTCCCCATGAATTTTCCCTGTGACCTACTCCCATTAACTTCAAAAGGTTAAAGATTAGCTTTATTTGTCACATGTACATGGAAATACCAGTGACCAGTGCAGCCCTCAAGTGGTGCCGTGCTTCTAGCAGCAACGCAGCATGCCCACAGTTCACTTACCCTAATGCATATTCCTTTGCAATATGGGAGGAAACCAGAGCACCTGGTGGAAACCCACCTTGTCACAGGAAGAATATACAAACTCCTTACAGGGAGTGGTGGGAATTGAACCCTGATTTCTGGGTTCCACTAACCACTACGCTAACTGTGCCGCCCCAACATCAACTCCACTCCAATAGTTCCTCTTCCACAACTTAGAGTGGCTATTAACCTACTGACCACATACCATAGGAATGTGGGAGGAAACCTGCACGGTCACAAAATGAACATTGAACAGAATAAACGTGCTCGATGCACGTGAGGTCAGTGTCAAACTTGCGTCACTGAAGCTGTAAAGCAGCTGAACTACCTGCTGCACCACCTCATTGTTAACGGTTTTGTTGGTTGCTTAGAGAAGGTCAGAGGAGATCTACCAGGATGCTGCCTGGATTAGAGAGCATGACTTATGAGGCAGGGTTGAGTGAGCTGGGGCTTTTCTCTTTGGAGTGAAGGAGGAAGAGGGATAACTTTCTGGAGGTGTAGAAGATGAATTGAATTGAATTGACTTTATTTCTTACATCCTTCATATACATGAGGAGTAGAAATCTTTACGTTATGTCTCTGTCTTAATGTGCAATGTGCAATTTATAGTAATTTATAATAAATAGTATGTACAAAAGTATAGCCAGTATAACAGAAATACAGTTGCATCAGCATGAATTAAACAGTCTGATGGCCTGGTGGAAGAAGCTGTCCCAGAGCTTCTTGGTCCTGGCTTTTATGCTGCGGTACCATTTCCCGGATGGTAGCAGCTGGAATAGTTTGTAGTTGGGTGACTCAGGTCTCCAATGATCCTTCGGGCCCTTTTTACACACCTGTCTTTGTATGTGTCCTGAATAGTGGGAAGTTCACATCTACAGATGCACTGGGCTGTCCGCACCACTCTCTGCAGAGTATGTGATTGAGGGATGTACAGTTCCAGTACCAGGCAGTGATGCAGCCAGTTAGGATGTTCTCATTTGTGCCCCTATTGAAAGTTCAGAGGATTTAGGGGCCCATACCAAACTTCTTCAGCTGTCTGAGGTGAAAAAGGTGCTGTTGTTATTTTTTCACCACACAGCCGGTATGTACAGACCACGTGAGACCCTCAGTGATGTGTATGCCGAGGAACTTAAAGCTGTTCACCCTCTCAACCCCAGATCCATTGATGTCACTAGGAGTTACCTGTCTCCATTCCTCCTGTAGTCCACAACCAGCTCCTTTGTTCTTGCGACATCGAGGGAGAGGTTGTTTTCTTGACACCACTGTCAGGGCGATGACTTCTTTTCCGTAGGCTGCCTCATTATTATTTGAGATTAGGCCAATCAATGTAGTGTCGTCAGCAAATTTAATTAGCAGATTGGAGCTGTGGGTGGCAACACAGTCATGGGTGTTCAGAGAGTAAAGGAGGGTGCTGAGGGGCACCTGTGTTAGTCAGAGGGGCAGAGGTGAGGGAAAGGTTAGACTGATCATGCAGTAGGTTAAAAGGTTAGCACAACATTGTGGGCTGAAGGGCCTGTACTGTGCTGTAGTGATGTATGTTCTTTGTCACTTTCTGATGCTGGCATCCTCTACATTTATTTCCCTTTCTTCCTACAAACAGAATTCACCTCCACACCCCATCTCTTTGGAAGTGATTAATGATTTTGCTGCAGAAATCAATAGTGCTCAGACCTAATTATTCACTCTCCTACTGTGGGAAGGGAAAAAAAACTAAAGCTGTATCTTTGACATGCACAATAGAGTGCAGAAGTGGCCATTCGCCTGCTACCATGTGCTGGCTCTCTGAAAGAGTTATCTACAGTATTTAGTCCTCCAGTTCCCTCACTGCATCTGATCTTTACTCACAAGTTTACAGGAGTTTTTTTTCTGAATGTTACAATTGAATCTACTTCCAATTTCCTTTAGACTGCTAAGCACTCCAGATTTTGACAACTGGCTGTATAAAAAAATAAAATTCCTCCTCTTCAGAATCAGAATTAGATTTATTGTCACTGGCATATGTTGTGAAAGTTGTTTTGTGGCAGCAGTACACTGCAAGTCTGGAAAAAAATCCCTAAGTTGCAATAAGGTATATTTTTTTTAAAAGTAAGTAGTGTAAAAAGACAGCCAAGTAATGAGGTAGTGTTCATGGACCATTCAGAAATCTGATGGCTCTTCCTAAAATATTGATTGTATCCTTTAGGCTCCTGTACCTCCTCCCTGATGGTAGTAATGAGAAGCAAACATGTCCTGGAGAGTGAGGTTCCTTCGTGAAGGATGCCACATTCGTGAGGCATTGCCTTTTAAAGGTGTCCTCGAGGGTAGTGCTCATGGTGGAGCTGCCTGGGTTTACCACCCTCTGCAGTGGCCCCTCCATACCAGACGGATGGCACATTAATGTTGAGCAGCACAGTAGTGTAGCAGTTAGCATGGTGCTTTACAATGTCAGCTGTAGGATCAGCTTCCATTCCTGCTGCTGACTGTAAGGAGCAATATTCACCTGACCCTAATGTCTTCCTTGCAGTCCCACAACCCAGGCACCATTTGAGTAACTATACTGTGTAGTTCCTCCAAAATGTTAACTTGCTCTCTAAACTCTGGTGCCCAGAATAAGATTCAGACCTTTGCTGTGATGAAACTAGACTTCCATGCTTTTACTTCTTGTCCATCCTTTAATATAACCAAGAATTCCTAATATGATAGAACTCACCCTGCAGTTTGAGAGGAAGTATTACAATGGAGCAAAGGGAGTTACAGAGACATGAGGGAAGAACTGGCCAAGTTTGACTGGAAGGGAATACAAGCAGGAATGATATCAGAACAGCAAAGGCTGGAGTTTCTGTGTCCAATTCGGAACGCGCATAAAGGATATGTCCCAAAGATGGAGAATTGTAAAGGAAGGATGTGGCTGACAAGTGAAGTCAAACACAGCATAAAAGCAAAAGAGGGCATATAATGCAGCAAAAATTATTGGAACATTAAAGTATTGGGAAGCCTTAAAAACCAACAGAAGGCATCTAAAGATTCCATAAAGAGAGAAAAGATGAAATATGAAGGTAAGCTAGGAAGGTAAAATAGGATATACAAAATGTTTTTTCAGATGTATAAAGAATAAACGAGTGGATATGGAACTTCTAAAAAATAATACTGGAGAGGTGGTAATAGGGGACAAAGAAATGACAGACAAATTTAATATGTATTTTGTGTCAGTCTTCACTTTGGAAGACCCAGCAGTATTCCAGAAATTCGAGAGTGTCGGGGGACAGAAGTGAGTGTAGTTACTATTACTAGGGAGAAGGTGCTTGGGAAGCTGAAAGGTCTAAATCACCTGGACCAGATGGACCACACCCCAGGGTTCTGAAAGAGGTGGCTGAAGAGATTGTGGAGGCATTAGTAATGATCTTTCAAGAATCACTAGATTCTGGAATGGTTCCAGAGGACTGGAAAATCACTCCACTCTGAGAAGGTAGGGAGGCAGAAGAAAGGAAGTTATAGATCAGTTAGCCTGAATTCAGTAGCTGGGAAGTTGTTGAAGACAATTATTAAGGATGAGGTTTCAGGGTACTTGCAGGTGCATAATAAAGTAGGCCAAAGTCAGGATTATTTCCTTATGGGAAAACCTTGCCTGAAAAAGCTATTGGAATTCTTTGAAGAAATAACTTGCAAAACAGAGAAAGGAGAGTCAGTGGATGTTAGAAACATAGAAAACCTACAGCACAATACAGGCCCTTTGGCCCACAAAGCTGTGCTGAACATGTCCTTACCTTAGAAATTACTGGGCTTACCCATAGCCCTCTATTTTTCTAAGCTCCATGTACCTATCCAGGAGTCTCTTAAAAGACTCTATCGCTTCTGCCTCCACCACTGTCACCGGCAGCCCATTCCACGCACTCACCACTCTGTGTGAAAAAACTTACCCCTGACATCTCCTCTCTACCTACTTCCAAACACCATAAAACTATGCCCATTCGTGCTAGCCATTTCAGCCATGGGAAAAGCCTCTGACTATCCACACGATCATCTTATGCACCTCTATCAGGTCACCTTTTATTCTCCATCGCTTCAAGGAGAAAAGGCCGAGTTCACTCAACCTGTTCTCATAAGGCATGCTCCCAATCCAAGCAACATCCTTGAAAATCTCCTCTGCACCCTTTCTATGGTTTCCACATCCTTCCTATAGTGAGGCAAACAGAATTGAGCACACAGTACTCCAAGTGGGGTCTGACCAGGGTCTTATATAGCTGCAACATTACCTCTCGGCTCCTAAACTCAATCCCACGATTAATGAAGGCCAATGTACTGTTTGCCTTCTTAACCACAGAGTCAACCTGCACAGCAGCTTTGAGTGTTGAGTGTTGTTTACTTGGATTTTCAGAAAGTCTTTGACAAGGTGCCACACATGAGGCTGCTTAACAAGATAAGAGCCCATGGAATTACAGAAAAGATACTAGCATGGATGGAAGATTGTCTGATTGTCAGAAGGCAGAGTGGGAATAAAAGGGGCCTCACACACAAAATGCTGGTGGAATGCAGCGAGCCTTCGTCAGGGTCTCAGCCAGAAACGTCGACGGCACTTCTCCCTATAGATGCTGCCTGACCTGCTGTGTTCCACCAGCATTTTGTGTGTGTTGCTTGAATTTCCAGCATCTGCAGATTTCTGCATGTTTGCCTTGGAGTATAGTAAGCAGTTTTGGGCCTGTTATCAAAGGAAAGGTATGCTGGCATTGGAGCTGCAGAAATTAATACAAAACAAACATTTTTTAACGTAAAGTTAACTGTGAAATAAAGTCATGAAGCATAGTGGTTAGTCTAATGTGTTACAGCGCCAGTGATTGGCGTTCAATTTGCCCTGTTGTTTGTAACAAGTTTGTTTGTGACTATGTGGGTTTCCTTTGGGTGCCCCTGTTTACTCCCACATTGCAGGGTCATATGGGCTATTAGAGGCTAGTAAGTTGTGCCCATGCTGTGTTGGCACTGGAAGCATGTTGATACTTGCGAGCTGTCCTGCACATGTTTGAATTGTGGCAGTCATTGACGCAAACAGCGCTTTTCACTTTGTGTTTAATGCACATGTGACAAATAGAGATAATCTTCAGGATGATGCCAGAATTATTAGCACAGATAGAATACAAAAGCAGCATCCTTTCTCAGCTTCCACTCCAGTCCATCTGATATGCATTTACCTCAGCCATCCTTTCCCCTCCACTGTAGATAGCCATGTGGCTTTGATCTCCTCAGAACCCTGCTTTCAAACACCACGTCTCACCGCAGAAAGAGAGTTCTCACATTCAGTGGATTAACTTCCAACTTGTCCAACCTGATGCCAGCATCAAACAAACCTTGCCTTTTGCACCCCTCTCCCCTCATAGTAGCATTCCAGAGAGAAACCATTCCATCTCCACTCAGATGCCCTCCCTATCTCATGACATCTTCCTGTGTAAGTACAGGAGGTACTTACACCTGCCATTCTGCCTCCTGCTTTCCCAGTGGCCAGGGACATAAACTTCCTGTACAGGTGAAGAGACTTGTGCAACTAAAGGCTCACTTTAAAGATTCTACAAGTCATGTATTATTTAGTTTTTTTTTATTTATTATTTGCACAATTTGTTTTCTTTTGCATATTAGATGCTTGTCAGTCTTGTTATGTACAGTTTTTCAAAAAAATCTATTGTATTTCCTTATTTTCCTGTAAATATCTGCAAGAAAATGTACCTCAGGGTAGTATATAGTGACATATACATACTTTGATAAAAAGTTTACCTTCAACTCTCAGGCAATTTTCTTGCACTGCTTCTAAATGACTATGAAATCCAGGTGCTCTTGATGTGCTCCTTACTACATTGGAGAAGCCAAATGAAGATTGCTTGCCCTGATTGTGGAACATTCAATCTACAAGGGTGGTCCTGAGGTTCATTACTCTAGGCCTGTCAGTTTAGTTCCCCACCTACCTCTTTTTGACCTCCCGTAATGCTCCAGTGAAGCACAAAGTAAGACTCTCTCATTTTCTTGCTACACTACAACCTTCAGGGCTTACCACAGAATTTAACTATCTCACGTACAGAGCATTTACTGTCAAATGATTAGGAGCATCTAGTACTTCAGAATCAAATTCAGGTTTATGATCACTGACATATGCCATGAAATTTGTCATTTTGAGGGAATACATGAAATATACTATAAATAACAATAAGCGATATATATTTTAAAATATAAATAATTAGTGCAAAAATCGTGAAGTAGTGTTCCATCGTCTGTTCAGAAATCTGATAGCAGAGTGGAAGAAGCTGTTTCTAAATCGCTGGGTGTGTCTTCAAGTTCCTGTACCTTCCTCTCATATGGATGCAGCCTTTTTGAGGCATTGCCTTTCAAGATGTCCTCTGGTGGGGAGGCTAGAGTCTGGCTCCTTCCTGGGATTTTAGAAATAATTATCCTCTTGTTATTGACATCCCTCCAGCCATCCACTCACCACCCTCTCTCAGCCAACACCACCATTCTGCTTGTGCCATTCACTCTTCCTTTATTTCCACCCTGTCGCATTCCTTCTCTCAGACAGACCGGCCCCCCCCCCCCCCCCAGCACCCTCAAAGTTGCTGTGCAAGTTGATAGAGTTTTTAAGAAGATGTGTGCTGTACTGGCCTTCATTAGTCAGGAGAATTCAGTTCAAGAGCCATGAGGTAACTCTGGTTCGACCACACTTGGAGTATTGTGTTCATTTCTAGTTGCCTCATTATAGGAAGGATGTGGAAACTTCAGAGAGCGTGCGGAAGAGGTTTACCAGGATGCTGTCTGGATTAGAAAACATATCAGGGTAGGCTGAGCTATGGCATTTCTCTTTTGTAATGAGAGGAGACTACATTAAAGTGATATGCACTTCTCAGTAAGGCGTTGACAGAATGGACAGCACCGAGAGCAAAAATGGCTAATCTGAAGTGACATAGCGTTAAGACGATTCGAGGGAAGTAGCGGGTAGTGGGCGGATGTCAGAGGTAGGCATTTTTACACAGAGAGTGGTGGGTGCGTGGAGCACATTGTCAGGGGTGGTCGTAGAGATAGTTGCATCAGGGACATTTAAAGGACTCTCAGATAGGCACATGGATGATAGATAAATGGAGGGCTATGTGGGAGGGAAGGGTGGGATTGATCTTGGAGTAGGTTAAAGGAATAACACAACATTGTGGGCCGAAGGGCCTGTACTGTGCTCTGTTTCTATGTTTTTTATTTCTAATGAAGTGTCTTTGACCTGAAGCATTATCTCTATGCCTCACACCACTAATGCTGCCTGACCTGCTGAGCAATTCCAGGACTCTCTGTGTCTAGAGGAATTCATATCAAACAAGGTGGCAGTGCAGTGGCCCAGCTAGTAGGACTATGGCCTGTAAATAGCAGAGAGGCAGGTTCAGCTCCGACTTCCAGAACTATCTGAGCGGAACTTGCACCTTTTTATTGTGACATCTTGGGTTTCCTTCAGATTCTCTGGTTCCTCACATGTTGGTTAATGAGTTAATTTGCTGCTATAGTGTGTAGGTGAATGAAAGAATGTAGTAGTGAGATGCGGGGAGAATTAACAAACAGGATTAATAGCTGGGTGGTTGATGGTCGGCACAGTCTGATGTGGCCCAAGGGCCTGTTTCCATGCACTGTCTCTTTCTGACTCTGCATTTAGAGTTTGGGGTGTCAGACAGATTAATCAGAAGATGACAGTTCCTCTTCTAGGAGAAACCAAAGGCACAGACCATTAATATGGGATCGTCTCTAATAAGTCAAATCACTTGGAGTGAAACTGCTTCTCCCCAGAAAGCATTGGGATTGTTTTATTAATGTCGAATGTACCAAAATACAATTAAAAGCTTACCTTGCATACTGTTTATATAGATCAGATCATTACCCAGGAGATGCTGCAGATGTTGAAAATCTTTGTTTGTGTTGCTCAAATCACTGCACAGTGCATTGAGGCAGAACAAGATAAAACAATAACTGTGCAGAGTGAAGTGTAACGGCTACAGGGAAAGTGCAATGCAGGTGAACGATAAAATGCAAGTGAGTCCTGCCGCCCTGCGGAATGGGGGAAGTGATTGGTACCAGGAGGAAGCTGGATAAGAAGAGGGAGGGGAAATGAAAAAGGATCTAGTGCTCTCCTGGCATATATGACAAATAAACTCTTCTCGGGCTTCCAGCCGGGTATAGGTATCAATTATAATTGACGTTTGGATGACAAACTCTGCCATCTTCATCAGGAATCAACCCTGATGAAATGTACCCACTGGAAAGGAGAGGAAATGTTGCAATGACTGATATATAGTAAGGTCAGAATGGAGGCATTGGGCGGAATGGCCTCTTTTTACGCTGTATGCAGAGTGGCTACTGAGTGTATGTTTGTGGTCTCCTGCTGCTGTAGACCATTCACTCCAAGGTTCAATAGTTGTGCATTCAGTGATGCACTTCTGCACACCACTGTCGTAACATGTGGTTATTTGAGTGAGTGTCACCTTCCTGTCAGCTTGGACATTCTCCTCTGTATTAACAATGAGTTTTCACCCACAGGTTTGCTGCTCACTGGATGTTTTTGTTTTTCACACCATTCTCTGTAAACTCTAAAGACTGTTAGACAATAGACAATAGGTGCAGAAGTAGACCATTTGGCCCTTCGAGCCTGCACTGCCATTTTGAGATCATGGCTGATCACCTACTATCAATACCCAGTTCCTGCCTTGTCCCCATATCCCTTGATTCCTCTATCCGTAAGATACCTATCTAGCTCCTTCTTGAAAGCATCCAGAGAATTGGCCTCCACTGCCTTCCAAGGCAGTGCATTCCAGACCCCCACAACTCTCTGGGAGAAGAAGTTTTTCCTTAACTCTGTCCTAAATGACCTACCCCTTATTCTCAAACCATGCCCTCTGGTATTGGACTCTCCCAGCATCTGGAACATATTTCCTGTCTCTATCTTGTCCAATCCCTTAATAACCTTATATGTTGCAATCAGATCCCCTCTCAATCTCCTTAATTCCAGCGTGTATAAGCCCAGTCTCTCTAACCTCTCTGCGTAAGACAGTCCTGACATCCCAGGAATCAACCTCATGAATCTACGCTGCACTTTCTCTACAGCCAGGATGTCCTTCCTTAACCCTGGAGACCAAAACTGTACACAATACTCCAGGTGTGGTCTCACCAGGACCCTGTACAAAGGCAAGAGGATTTCCTTGCTCTTGTACTCAATTCCCTTTGTAATAAAGGCCAACATTCCATTAGCCTTCTTCACTGCCTGCTGCACTTGCTCATTCACCTTCAGTGACTGATGAACAAGGACTCCTAGATCTCTTTGTATTTCTCCCTTACCTAACTTTACACCGTTCAGATAATAATCTGCCTTCCTGTTCTTACTCCCAAAGTGGATAACCTCACACTTATTCACATTAAACGTCATCTGCCAAGTATCTGTCCACTCACCCAGCCTATCCAAGTCACCCTGAATTCTCCTAACATCCTCTTCACATGTCACACTGCCACCCAGCTTAGTATCATCAGCAAACTTGCTGTTGTGGATGAAAATCCCAGATCAGCAGTTGCTGAGATAACCCAAACCACCCTATCTGGCAGCAACAATGAGTCTATGGTCAAAGTCACTTGGATCACATTTCTTCCTCATTCTGCTATTTGGTCTGAACAACAACTGAACCTCTTGACCATGTCTGCATGCTTTTATGCATTGAGTTGCTGCTTCATAATTGGCTGATTAGATATCTGCATTATTGAACGAGGGTACAAGTGTACCTAATGAACTGGCCACTGAGTATATACCTTTGTGTATTTACAGATGTAACAGTGAAATAACTTGTACTGAGAAATTACTAATTAACTTTGCACTTGTGGCTGATTTAGTCCTTGACAACACCCCCAGTGTATTCTCTCCCCTTAATTTGCTTCTCAGACAAAATAGATGTGGTAAGGTGGGAAGGTAAATGGAAAGTAATGTCTGTGCTGCAAGTATTCTTAAGTCAGTGTGGGCTTGGCGATAGCACTTCCCACAAACTCCTCCACACCCCCACCTCCTCACTGGCAGATCTATCTCCCTCTCCTCCTGAGTATGCTGACATACTGGTATGTCAGAGTACCGATAATCTGCAGCCCTGCAGTAATGCTCCAGAGCATATTAATTAAATCCCATCATAGTGGCTGAGAAATACAATTGTTACTTGCATAAATGAGGAATTAGAAAATTTATTAGTTATTAGTTATGGTGCCCATCAGATTTTCAGAACATTTTAAATATTTTAAAATTTGTTCTTTTCTAATTCAACAGCAAGAGGTTTCCTCAAACACATTACTATTGAATATCATAAGAAATTGCCTTATTAGACTATATAAAGAATAAAATACAGAAAGAGAGAAAATAGTTAAAGTAGAAAAAGAGAGAAAATAATACTTACCAATCACTAAGCCACGCCACACAGTATCCTGACAGAGAGCACTGCAAGTGTCCGACATCTTTTCCAGTCTCTCGCTCCCTCCCTCTTCCTCTCTCTCTCTCTCTTTCTCCCTCTCCCCTCACCCCCTCTCCTCATCTCCCTCTCCCCTCCCTCCCTCTCCCCTGTCTCCCTCCACCTCTCCCCCTCCCGTCTCCCTCCCCTCCACCTCTCCCCTTCCCCTCCCTCTCCCTTTTCTCCCTCCCCCAACTCTCCCTCCTTCCCACTGTTACCACAAGTCGCAACCCAGCCTCAGAGAAGGTAGCCCTTTTAATGCCCTTTAAGACCCTTTCAAAAAAAAATAACAATTTTTACCCCAGTACCTCTCCATCCTGTTGTGGCACCAGCCTGTACCTTCTTATCTCTTGCAACATTTGGCCCAGTACATGAGGGCTTAATTTTAGGGTAATTGGAGGAGAGTACAGGGGGGATATCAGAGGTAGTTTCTTTGATATACATACAGTGGTGGATATGTGTAACATGCCACCAGTGTGGTGGTAGAGGCAAGCTACATAAGGTGTATTGAAGAGGTTGAAGCATTATTGTTAACACTAACATTGCAGTACTAAATGGCAATTGAATAGCTCATGAATATTGCAAGCAATATGCTTGTTAAGAGCTTGGGATAAGGGCACTAGAGTAGGATTGAAAAGCACCATCCTCTGGCTTTGAAGAAAGGCTGTGGGCGTAACAATGGAGCGGTGCGCTAGAAACCAAACCAGGCTCACATCAGGGCCATGCACTACACTGGTAAATTGATTTATTATTGTTTTATTTATCAAAGTACAATGAAAAACTTGTCTTGCACACTGATCATGACAGATCAATTCATTACAATGGTGCACTCAGGTACTGGCGTGTAAAACAATAACAGAATGCAGAATGAAGTGTTACAGTCACACAGAGAGTGCAATACAGGTAGACGGTAACGTCTGAGGGAAAGATTGTGAAGTCAAGCGTCCATCTTATGCTGTGTAGAGAATGATTCAATTGTCTTATAACAATGTCCTTGAACCTGGTGGTACGAGATTCAATACCTTTGTATCTCCTGCCCAGTGAGAGAAGGGAAAAAGGGGATGCGCAGGATGGGTGGGGTCTTTAATAATGCTGACTGTTTTACTGAGCAGCGAGGTGTCTGCAGAGCCCTTAGAGGGTAGCAACACACACAAAGTGCTAGAGGAACTCAGCAGGCCAGGTAGCTTCTATGGAAAAGATTAAACAATCGACGTGAGACCTTCACCAGCCATGATGAAAGGTCTTGGCCCAAAACATTGACTGTTTACTGCTTTCCATGGATGCTGCCTGGCCTGCCGAGTTCCTCTGGCATTTTGTGTGTGTTGCTTGGATTTCCTCATCCAGAGAGGGGAGGGAAGGTTCCCTGATGTGCTGAGCTGTGTCCATAATTCTCTGCAGTTCTTTGTAGTCATGGGCAGAGCAGTTGCTATACCAAGCGGTGATGTATCCAGATGGGATGGGGCCCAGTGGAGGTGTGGGCTGACAACAGGGCCATGGATTAGAACCACAATAATTCATCAGTTCGGGTTACATCGCCTTCATACTTGGTCAACCAGTGCTGTGAGGGCCACGGCAACAAGAGAGTGTCTCGGTAACCATGCTGCTGGGCCTGGATGAACTACCTATCTGTACGTCATGGAGGTGGGCAGCCAAGGGCTCCACCCAAGCTGACTGGCAATTTTTTCTAGTATTCCCGGGAAAAGAACACACTGTATGTGCAGGCACTTTGGAGGTGTTCCAGGAGCGGTGGGCACTGGGGGTAGGAGGGAGATATATTGTATCCTGATTGAGGATGGGAATATTTCATTTAGTTGCCTTTTAGCTGTTGTAGTTTATAGTGATTTTTTTTTGCAGTAATTGTGATCAACTTGTTTTTGTACCAAAAATAACTCAGCAGGATGAACTGTAAATTGTAAACTAAGGCGAGATATAATCACAAAGGAGTGAAATGTGTGCCACATCAGAATACATAACTCTTCTTAAATCCTTCATTGTTTTAATTCATTCAGTTGCTGTCTCAGCCACTATTACCTTCAGCCTTCAATGTTGCCTGCTACAATACTCATGCCCACTTTGTCATTTCTTTTTGTTTTCTTCCTTTAGCTGCTTGTAAGACCTTGGCATCAAACAATAAAGAGGAGAATGCTTTTCTTCAGTTAGTCCCCACTAGATAAAGACTTTATTCCACTGACAGCGTTACATAAATGCACAAAATATTATACTGCAAATGACTGCCTGATGCAACTGAATGCTTTTGTGATTACAAAAGTTTGGAAAGTCATTCCAGACTTAAAAGGAAGAAAATAAGACACCAAGTGGAACAAAAGAAGATTAACTATGAGAACTGTTTCAGGCTAAATAACAGCTGTGGGCTCAGTGAATGTCGATGGGCTGGTTCACAGGAAGTCCTACTGTGGGTATGGTAGGAGTGGGTTCATCTCGGAATCCAGTGATTCATCGATGAAGGTCTCTGGGTCTTCATCTCCAGTGCATCATCTGCCCTGCAGGAAGCTGTCTTGGTGCAGGACACCATGGATAGAGATGATGTGCGTACTGTACCTCTGCGCCGATGATTGTCCATCTTCACCCCATTGCCAGTTGTCTTTGGTGACGTAGCCAATGTCTGTTGGATAACTGCTTCCAGCACAAACTGGTAAATTATAGAATCAAATTAAACCATTGAAGAGGACAGCATAGAAGACCATCAGCAGAAGCTCTTCCTTCGGTTGCATTAGTCAACGGAAACAACATATTTAATTGTATGTTTTGATGTACGTGTGATAAATGAATTGAATCTGAATCTGTTCCACCAAGGCTGCATTCAGTAATACAAAAAGATCTGGTGTTCATCTCATTTCTCAGGTTCCCCAAAACAGCACAGAAGTGGGTGCCAAAGAGTTTGTGACGAAGGCGCCATCCCCTCCCCCCCCCCCCCCCCCCCACTGAGTTGGCCATAGACTTCCCATGGGCTTGTCTCAAGCGTTAGCAATGAAGGAGACACTAACTGTTATGGAAAATGTTCCCATGGTTGTGTCATCCAAACCAAGGTGTGGTATAATTCAACCAATATGGTGGTTTTTATACAATCTCTGCTGTACATTTCTGGTATACCCTAAACCACACCTCTCCTTCTCCCCCCCCCCCCCCCAAAGACCCTGGCTATACTTCTCCCTGCGTCAGTAAAGCAGCTAGCACAGTCAAAGACTCCAACAACACCAGACATTCCCTCTTCCTAACCAGAAGACCACAATCTGTGCGGATTGGTGATCAGTGACAATCAACTCTGGCGCACCTTAGGGGCGTGTGCTTAGCCCACTGCTCTACTGTCTATATATGCATGATTGTGTGGCTAGGCATAGCTCAAATACCATCTATAGATTTGCGATTTACAACCATTGTTGGTAGAATCTCAGGTGGTGATGAGAGAAGGTACAGGAGTGAGATATGCTGACTAGTGGAGTGGTGTTGCAGAAACAACCTGGCACTCAACGTCAGTGAGATGAAAGAGGTAACTGTGGACTTCAGGAAAGGTAAGATGAAGGAACACATGTCAACCCTCAAAGCGGGATCAGAAGTGGAGAGAGTGAGCAGCTTCAAGTTCCTGCGTGTCAAGATCTCTGAGGATCTAACCTGGTCCCAACATATCGATCTAGTTATAAAGAAGGCAAGACAACAGCTATACTTTCATTAGGAGTTTGAAGAGATTTGGTATGTCAACAAATGCACTCAAAAACTTCTATAGTTTTCCGTGGAGAGCATTCTGACAGGCTGCATCACTCTCTGGTATGGAGGGGCTACAGCACAGGACCGAAAGAAGCTGCAGAAGGTTGTAAATCTAGTCAGCTCCATCTTGGGTACTAGCCTACAAAGTACCCAGGACACCTTCAGGGAGTGGTGTGTCAGAAAGGCAGCTTCCATTATTAAGGACGTCCAGCACCCAGGGCATGCCCTTTTCCCACTGTTACCATCAGGTAGGAGGTACAGAAGCCTGTAGGCACACACTCAGCGATTCAGGAACAGCTTCTTCCCCTCTGCCATCTGATTCCTAAATGGACATTGAAGCTTTGGACAGCACCTCACTTTTTAATATACAGTATTTCTATTTTTGCACGTTTTTTAATCAATTCAATATACGTATAGTGTAATTGATTTGCGTATTTATTCTCTTCTAGATTATGTATCAATTGAACTGCTGCTGCTAAGTTAACAAATTTCACATCACTTGCCGGTGATAATAAACCTGATTCTGATTCCTCTCTCCCATTGAGCAAAATATACAAAAGCCTAAAAGCACGTTCCACCAGGCTCAAGAACATTTTCTATCCCACTGTTATCAGACCTTTGTACAGGCTTTTTAAGGGCTCCTGACCTCACTATCTATCTCATTTTGATCTTGCACTTTTATCGTTTAATTTACCTGCACTTTTCTGGTAGCTTTTATACTTTATTCTGCATAATTATTGTTTCAACTTATTCTAGCAGAATGCGCTGTGTAAATATGCAAGGCAAATTGCTCACTGTGTCTTAGGACAATAATAAACCAATACCTATACTCACCTGCTCATAAACACAAGAGATTCTGCTGACACTGGAAATCCAGAGCAACACACAAAATGCTAGATGAACTCAGCAGGTCAGGCAGCACCTATGGAGGGGAATAAATGGTCAATGTTTTGGGCTGAGACCCTTCATCAGGTCTGGAAAGAAAGGAGGCAGAAGCATGTACTCGTCCATGTTCACCAAGTCATCAAACTTTAACAAATCCACATCTTACTGCCTTCTGCTACTTCAGATTGCTTTTATTACCCCCCCACCCCGGTTAGGTTGACTGGTTTGGAATTATTAGGTTTATTTTACCACCCTCTGCACTGCCCCCAACTTCGGGCATTTCAGCACAATTGGTAGTGGATATGGGAGGAGAGGGGTGGGGTTTAAACCTGATAATCCCAAGGATGACTACAGGCTTGCAAAGTTTTTATTACCTTCATCCCAATTTGTCTCCCCAGCCATGCTCGCCAGGGTGATTTGTTAACGTTGAGTGATAGCGACCTAGTTAGCACACCTTTTTAGTCTATTTTTATCTTGTCTTCTATATTCACTTCCACCATCCCTGTTCTGCCCATTAACTTCCTTTTCTCTAGGTAGGAAGACAGATAGAAAGCGCTCACTCAACACTCCTGTCCTCTACAAGAGAATTTGCAGCCATGGTCCTAATTAGCCCACTGGTTCTGTTCTTTTGTATCTGCCCAGACAGGATTTGTTCATTATTTTTGTCTGTCTTACATTCTTTGCTAATGAATCTATTCTGAGGGAGCTGGAGCTGGAGCTGGGAGGGTATTTTGATGGGAACGTTAGAAGAATAAAGTAGGATAAATGTAACTGGGTTCTCCTGATTGGTGCAGGCTGTGGGCTATTGTTTCCACGGTCGATGACTTTTGGGAAGATTATTTTAAGGCTGTTCTGCCTATTTCTGCAGACTCTCAGTTAAAAGTGTTGTTTCCATGGTCAATGATTCAGAATCCAGGCTTGCTGATTGTTCATTATCATTCTTTATTACACGACTGTAAAGGAGAATGAAATGATTGCTACTCTGAATCACAATAAGCCTGAAGAATGCAACTCCATAAAACACTTCTGTATAAAATATTATTCTCAGGCTATTCTGCCTGCTCCTGACTAAACTCAGTGAGTGGACAAAAGGTGTTGTTCCATGATCGATGTCTCCATTAAAAAGAATTTTAAGGCTATTCTGCCTATTTTTGATTGAATTCAGCAACTGACATTTGTCATAAATGTTTTTTCTATTTTATTTAAACCTCTATTACCCTATTGTCTGAAGCTCTAAATTCTTTTGCCAGTAAAAATATGCTTGGTTAGCACTAAAATTTATTATTTGCTAAAACGCAATCCTGCACCTATTTGGTCAAATCTGAACTATCCTGTTTTGGTACCACTGAGACGAAGAAGCTGGCAAACTACTTAATGACTAGTGGAAACAATGCAGCATTTTTACCCTTTGTTACTTTCCATTGAGGGGAATTTCTTCGGTCAGAGGATGGTGAAAGCTGCCAGCGGAAATGGTGGATGCAGGTTCAAATACAACATTTTTGATAAGTGCATGAAGCAGGGGTCAGTGGAGGACTGGTCTGTCCAGGTGCAGATCGGTGGCACTAAGCAGAATAATAGTTCACCATCTACTAGATGGGTGAAGGGCCTGTTTCTGTGCTGTAGTACTCTATGACACTACTGATTAAGGCATCACACACAAAATGCTGAAGGAATTCAGCAGGTTAGGCAGAAAAATAAAGTCAGTGTTTCAGGACGAGACCCTTCATCAGGACAAGTTAAGACATACACTCCACAAACAAACAACGTAAGCAACAAAAAAAAAACAACTGTTCTATATTCCACACAAGTTTCAAAGAGGAGTTCCAAAAGTTGGCTGATTTTTGTAAGGTTAAAGAAGTGCTTACTTTGTACAAGTACAATGGAATTATCCAGAAGACTTCCTGTTTTGTGATGGCACATCTGTACATTAAGTTGGACAAGCAAAGCTGTTCAAATGGCCAACACCAGACTTTCAACTCAAACACAAGCTCTTGAACAGTTCTTATTTTGGAAACAAGTTATTCTTATTCCTGAGGAAATGCTGAGGAAGACGATTGAATTTGTCCCAAATCCTTGACTTCAGCATATCACTAAAAACTGGAGTTGAGCTGAAATCCATTATCCTGATGGTTACAGATTCCCAGCCAATCAGCTCACACTGTCCAATGCAACGGGCACTAGCTCATGATCATCAGGCAGACAGAAGGAAAAGATTAAAGGATGTGCTGAAGGCTCCCTTTGAAGAATCACAACATCAGGCTTTTTCCCAGCGTTGAAATGGCTAACACAAGAAGGCACAGTTTTAAGGTGCTTGGAAGTACATACGGAGGAGATGTCAGGGGTAAGTTTATCACACAGAGTGGTGAGTGCGTGGAATGGGCTGCCAGCGACAGTGGTGGAGGTGGATATGATAGGATCTTTTAAGAGACTCCTGGATAGGTACATAGAAAACTAGAAGGCTATGGGTAACCCTATGTAATTTCTGAAGTATATGTTGAGCACAGCATTGTGGGTGAAGGGCCTGTATTGTGCTGTAGGTTTTCTATGTTTCTCTATCATTAAACCCTGGGAATCGCTGACCTGTGATTGCACATCCACCCCACCATCAAGGACATCTTCAAAGAGTGAAGCCTCAAGAAGGTGGCATCTATCATTAAGGACCATCCAGGACATGCCCTATTTTCATTACTACCATCAGGAAGACGGTGCACACACACTCGACTCTTTAGGAACAGCTTCTTCCACTCTGCCATCAGATTTCTAGACAGTCCACAAACCCATGAACACTACCTCACTATTCCTCTTTTGAACTATGTATTTACTTATTTTTTTTATGTACTGTAACACTGCTGCAAAACACCAAAATTTCATAATATACCTCCATGATAGTGAACCTTACTCTGATTCTGACCATTCTGGTTGATATTTAGAATCTCATGGTCGTGAATGGCGTGGCACAGTTGTGTCGTGGTTAGTGCAATGGCCTAATAGCACCATCGATCACCACTTGGGGCTCGATTCCTGCCGCTGTCTAAGAAGTCTTTATGTTCTCCCTGTGACCATGCGGGTTTCCTCTGGGTGCTCCAGTTTCTTCCCAGATTCCAAAGACGTACAGGTTAGGATGCGTCAGTATGCTATGTTGGCACAGGAAGCATGACAATACCTGTGCCACAATCCTTGCTGGATTCATTGGATGCAAATGATACATTTCACTGTATACTGTACTTTAATCAAGATGGGACAAATGAAGCTAATTTTTAATCTTCTAGTCTTGTATCAGAAGTCCAGTGTAACTGGTAAAGAGTCCAATACTTCACAAACTAGCAACCTACCTGTCCCACCAGGCACCTCAAACCCCACCTGTGGAACTGTCTGTGGCCCCCACGCTGGGGTCATCAGCCACGTCAGAAGTCACAGACCAGAGGATAAAAAAGTCCTGCTGCAGGGTTTCGACCAGAAATATTGACAATTCCTCCTTCTACACAGATGCTAACTGACTTACTGAATTCCTTCAACACTTTGTTTTTTGGAAAAAGGTTATCCTGGATTCTGAGGGTCTGCCAAATAGGGGGAGACTGAACTTGTCCCAAATCCTTGACTTCAACATTTACACTCAGTAACCACCTGATTGTTAATGCAAATATCTAATTGGCCAATCATGTGGCAGCAACTCAATGCGTAAAAGCATGCAGACATGGTTATGAGGTTCAGTTGTTGTTCAGACCAAACATCAGAATGGAGAAGAAATGTGATCTAAGTGACTTTCGCCGTGGAATTATTGTTGGTGCCAGAAAAGATGGCTTGAGTATCTCTGAAAAAGCTGATCTCCTGGGATTTAATTTACAGAGAATGGTGTGAAAAACAAAAAACAGCAAGTGAGTAGCGGTTCTAAACGACTTGTTAATGAGAAAAATCAAAGGGAGTTGGCCAGACTAGTTCAACCTCAAATAATGAAACATTAGAACAGTGATGTGTTGAATGCACAACACCTCGAACCCTGATGTGGATGGGCTACAGCACAAGCAGACCACAAACATACGTTCAGTGGCCATTTTATTAGGTACAGGAGATAGCTAATAAAGTGGCCACTGAGTGCAGATTCACATCCAATTAGCTCGCACTGTCTGCTTTCAATAATTAGCCTGTCTGCTTGCAGTTGATAAGTGGTCCACGGCAGAACAGTTGATATTGCCCTCATTAGCCCCTTAATAACACAATTAATAACCAATAGGCAGCAGAGCAACTGTAAGTGGTGATTGTTCCAATTAATTTATGGAGAGATTCCCTGGATTAGTCAATTGAAGGCAGCCCATGGGAAGTGTTGTCAATATTACCGGGTTAAAGACATCTGGCGTACAAAAGGCAAACAGCTTCCTCTTGATTGTAGAGCTTCTGAATGTATTCAGTTCCGGGCACCTCATTATAGGAAGGATTCTTGAGGTTTTGGAAAGGAGATTTACTGGTTTAAAGAACATGTCTTATGTGGGAATGTTCAGCAAGCCAGGGCTTTTCTCTTTAGAATGGAGGTGGACAAGAGGCATAGATAGAGTGGACAACCAACGCATTTTCCCCAGGCAGCAGTGGCTAATACGAGAGGATGTAATTATGAGGTGATTGGAAGAAACTATAGAGAGGATGTCAGAGAATGGTAAGTGCATGAAGCACACTGCTAAGGATAGAGCACAGGGCAGGTATATTAGAAATATTTAAGAGACTCTTTGATTGGCACATGGATGGGAGAGAAGTGGAAAGTTCTGTGAAAGGCAAGGGTTAGAGTGATCTTGGAGTTGGTAAAAGGTCAGCACAGCATCGTGGGCCAAGGAGCTTGTTTGGTGCTGTACTGTTCTGTGTTCATCCCAGATCCCAGTATGGAACCTACAGTAGGTACCTGAAAACCCTGAAACAACAGCAGCAAAAATTTTCATGAAAGTTTTTGAGGATCAGCTGATAGGACAGATGTGCTAACACCAGTGTGGTGCAGGAGGCCAACACAAACAGAATCTTCACCATGATAAAGCAATACCAACTCGAATGGATAGGTCATGACATCCGGATGCCAAATTGCTGTGTCCCCAAGCCAATATTTTACTCCTAGTTGAAGCACGGTCAGCAAGCCCCTGGTGAGCAAAGGAAACATTTCAAAGATAACATCAAAATCATAAACATGAGGAAGTTTGCAGATGCTGTAAATCCAAAGCAGCACACACAAAATGCTGGAGGAACTCAGCAGGACAGGCAGCATGTATGGAAATTAATAAACAGTTGACGTTTGGAGCTGAGACACTTGTTCAGGACTGAAAGTACGAGGAAAGACACCAGAATGAAAAAGGTGGGGGGAGGGGAAGGAGGCTAGCTGGAAGATAATAGGTGAGGCAAGGTGGGAAGGAAAGGTAAAGGGCTTGAGAAGAAGGAATCTGATAGGGGAGGACCATAGGAGAAAGGGAAGGAGGAGGGACCCAGAGGTAGGTGAGAAGAGGTGAGAGGCTAGAGTGGGGAATGGAAGACAAGGGAAGGGGAAAGGATTTTTTTTAAAACAAAAGAAATCAATATACATGCCATCAGGTTGGAAGCTATCCAGATGAAATATATGAAGTGTTGCTTTTCCACCCTGAGAAAACACAAGAGAGGCACATGGACTGACAAGCTGGAATAGAAATGGAAATTGGAATTAAAATGTTTGGCCATCAGGAAGTTCCACTTTTAGCAGATGGAGCGGAGGTGCTCAAGAAAGGGGGGGGGGGGTGGTTCTCAAATTTACAACAGGTCACACCAATGTGAAGGAGGCCGCATCAGGTGCACCAGAGACAGTATACCTAGCAGATTCGCAGGTGAAGTGTTATCTCACTTGCAAGAAATGCTTGGGGCTCTGAATAGAGGTGAGGGAGAAGGTGAATGGGCAGGTTAGCACAAGCTGCTGGAAGGTTAAGTGCTTAAATGGAAATTAATGAGAAGAGACAAATGGACAAGAGAATGGCAGAGGGAGTGATACCTCCTGGAGGCGGAGAGCGCAGAGGTAAAGAAATGTTTGGTGGTAGGATCCCTTTGGAGATGGCAGAAGTTGTGGAGGATGATGTGTCGGATGCAGAGGCTCATGGGCTCGTGGGTAAGGACAAGAGGAACTTGATCACTGTTCAGATGGCAGGAGGCTGAGGTGAGCATGGACGTTCGGGAAGTGGAGGAGATGCGGGTGAGAGCAGCATCAAAAGTGGAGGAATAGTATTTTTAGAGGAAATAGAGTGAGAAGAGATACAGTCAAGATGACCATGGGAATCATAGGTTTATAAATGATGACAGTAGATAGGGGAGGGAGGTGTCAGAAATGGACCAAGTGAATTTAAGGACAGGGTGGAAGCTAGAGGCAAAGCTGATGAAATTGATGAGGAAGATCTGGGAAGCAGTACGAAGGAAGGCTTGAAACATGGACAGTTCCACATAGTCGACCAAGAGGCAGGTGTAGCTGAGGCCCACGTAGGCGCCTATGACTACCATGAGTCTGGAGAAAGTGGGAGCAGCCCAAAGAAAAATTGTTGAAGATGAGGGCCAGTTCTAAAAGAAGTTCAATATTACATCTAAATAGGGAAGACTCAATAGATACACCTGGAGGCAATCTGCTCAAGAGGGAGCCATGCCACAGAGAACAAAGCAACAGCTACAAAAGGAGAGACTGAACAACCAGAAGACCCAGCCACCACTTACTCTTGCCCACACGGAACCAGAATATGTGGATCCTGGATCAGTTCTGCGGCAGCCCGAGGACCCTCCAATAGCAACATGCTCGACTCAAGTGATCGCAGTACTATGCTCTATAAGAATGAGGTAGAAGAAAGGTGGGAAGAAGTGGATTTTTAGTTCAGAGTTCTCCCTTGCTACGTCTAAGAGAACACATTTTGGAGTAGTGTTTTCATTGGACTGAACAGAATCCAGGACTGAACAAAAGTGAACAGATGCCTAGTGTGGACGTGGTGTTGGTGAAGCAGTTTGACCCCCCACCTCCCCCCCCCCCACCCAATCCCTGAACAAACAGGTTATAGTCACATGTAGAGGCAGTGCAAAGGAGAGTCACCAGTCTGACTCATTGGATGGGAGCGTTGTCCTGTCAAGAGATTTTAGGTCTGAATTCTTTGGAGTTTTGAGGAGTAACCTGACTGAGGCAGCTGACATGCTGAGGTGGTACATATCAAAATGGTTTTACTAGTGTGAAAGTCTCGACTGAGGTGATATAATTACAAGATACAAGGAGGGTCATCTCAAGTGGAGCTGTGCAGAAATGTCTTCTTACAGAGTATGTTGAGCTCAGAGGGTTGTGGAAACCAGATCAGTTGAAACATTTAAAGAGGAGGTGGGTGCATTTTTGAAAAGTTTGAGGACTTTGGGAATGGGAATAGAACTGAACTTGAAGCCAGCACGGATGTTCATATTGAATAGTGTGTCAGGCTCGAGGGGCAAAGGGGCCTTCAACTACTCCAGTTTTGTTGTGACCGTGTGTAGCTGTGACATCCTCTGAATTCAGTCAGACTGTAAACAGAGCACTTTTCAAAGCCAATTCAATTCCATGCCACGCATTGTTCTAACAGTCTGTGGTGGCCAGTGCTATCATGTTTGCTGTTGTGTGCTGGGGCAGCAGTCTGAGGGTAGCAGACACCAACAAAATCAACAAACTCATTCATAAGGCCAGTGATGTTGTGGGGGTGGAACTGGACTCTCTGACGGTGGTGTCTGAAAAGAGGATGCTGTCCAAGTTGCATGCCATCTTGGACAACGACTCCCATCCACTCTATAATGTACTGGTTAGGCACAGGAGTACTTTCAGGCAGAGACTCATTCCACCGAGATGTAACACTGAGCGTCATAGGAAGTCATTCCTACCTGTGGCCATCAAACTTTACAACTCCTCCCTCGGAGTGTCAGACACCCTGAGCCAATAGGCTGGTCCTGGACTTATTTCCACTTGGCATGATTAACTTATTATTTAATTATTTATGGTTTTATATTGCTATATTTTTTCACTATTCTTGGTTGGTGCGGCTGTAACGAAACCCAATTTCCCTCGGGATCAATAAAGTATGTCTGTCTGTCAAAATGTTATCTCAGCTCAGACACTTCAAGTGGGGCTTCCAGTGTTGTACAGTGAGGGAATACTCTCTAAAAACTCAGGATGTAACTTGCATTTCCAACTGCAGTGCCACTACCCGATCTCCCCCCTCTCGCTCCCCAGTTCACAGACACACCCTCACTCTGCAGTGGTCACTTTTCATCTTTCAATATTGCTGTTTCACATATTTATATGACTGCTTGTTTTATTATAATAGTGCCAGTAACATTATACCTCCACCTCGTACTTTGCTTCAACCTGTCAATCTTCAGGCCATGCCTCCCGGGGACTTGTGCTGAAATTATTTTGTGACTGTATGTGCTGGATTGTAACTATATCACTGTGTGTGACTGAATCCACTGTGGTTTGCACCTTGGCCCCAGAGGAACAGTGTTTTGTTTAGTCGTATACATGTGTATGGTTGAATGCCAATAAACTTGAACTTGACTTGGCAACCTGTCGTTCCTGATGATTGATCTGTACAGCTAGCTGACACATATAATCAAGCAACCTTTATTTCTCCTCATGAATTGATCAATTAAAAGAATGGTGTGTCAGCACAACATTGCGGGCTGAAGGGCATGTACTGTAATGTTCTATGTGCAGATCCACAGGTAAATTACCCCAAACAGGTTGGTGAGTGGTAGAATCTGAGAGAAGTTGAAGAGATGAGGCGGCACAGAAGTGCAACCATTAAAGTAACACTATTACCATACCAGCAATCCAGGTTCAATTCCCGACGCAGTCTGTAAGGAGTTTGCATGTTCTCCCCATGACTGTGTGGATTTCCTCTGATTGCTGTGGTTTCCTCTCACATTCAAGAGACAGATGGGTTAGTGGATTACTTGGTCACATGGGTGTAATTGGGCAGCACGGGCTCCTTGGGCCAGAAAGGTCTGTTACCGTGCTGTATAACAATAATAAGTACTTTATTGATCCTGAGTGGAAAATTCTTTTGTTACAGCAGCAACATTTAAAAACACTCTTAGCAGAGTGCAGACTTAACTAATAATAAACTACAGAATAATAATGTACACAATGATTTACCAGTGTGCAATAATAATGTCTGAAATAATAAAACAGAGACTATTGTACTATGAAATGTGTTCTCCTGGCGCACAGAGATGAACTGTTGTAGATGTTTATTGCATTTGGTAGGAAAGATTTCCTGTAATGATCCTTGTGACAGCAGAGCTAGATGAGCCTGTTCGAGAGAGTGGTCCACTGCCTATTCAGTAGCTCATGGAGAGGATGTGCCCAATTGCCCATGATGGATAATAGTTTGTTTTAGTGACCTCCTCTCCACCACTAACTCAAAAGTTTATTTAGTATTTTTACATCACCAATACCGATGAAAAAAGTGGTAAAGAAGACGGCACTCGTTACAACAGACGGCTAAAATATCTGCAGCACCCTGCTGCACACATTGAGGGATCTCAGTTTCCTTAGAAAATAGAGTCTGCTCATCCCCTTCTTGTAAACAGCCTCGGTGTTGGTTATCTCTAAATAAGTAAAATTTTAAGATAATCTGAAAAGAATAAAATTAGATCAATGTAAATGAATGTCTATTGGTCAGCAAAGTCTGAGACCATAAGATACAGGAGTAGACATAGTCCATTCGGCCCATCAAGTCTGCTCTGCTATTCCATCATGGTTGATTTATTATCCCTCTCAACACCATTCTGCTGCCTTCTTCCCGTTATCTAGAACAAAAGTAATCAAGAACCTATCAACTTCTACTTTAAATAGCAGACTTGGCCTCAGAAGCCATCCGGTAATGAATTCAACAGCTTCATTACCATCTGCCTAAAGAAATTCCTCCCCATCTCTTTTCTAAAGGGACTGTGCTCTGTGGTCCTAGAATCCTCCACTATAAGAAACATCCTCCCCGCGTCTGCTCTATCTCGACCTTTCAATTCATTCTTTTAAACTGCATTGAGTACAGGGCCCAAGCTATCAGATGCTCCTCATACATTAACCCTTCCATTCCAGGTATTATTAATGGACCATAGGTCATATTTCCATGGTCAGTGCCTTGCAAACATTTATTTTTATATAATGGCACAGTGATTTTATTTCCTCTGGGATTAGTCATCCTGTCTAGGTTGTGTTCCTTTGATTCCTGGAAATTACAGAGCAATTTGAATGGTCGGTGACCCTAAATGTTTCTCTAAGGGAAGATTAAATCAGATTACCCTATGGCCTAATAAAATACTGCTATTGATTTCCCTTTATATTGTCATGATAATAACATTTAGCTTTTGCCTGATTGGTAAGGAGGAATAAATCAATTTAGACTGGTGAACTGTTGAAGTAAGATTGAACTTTAAGAGTATAAACCTAATTAAAAGACACTCTAGTGCAGAGTCCTTTGGTCGGTTGATAAAAAGTATTGCGAAAGGATTGGTGCTTTTTGGAAAGTGGAAGATTAGCAGGGAAGTGTGTGGAGTTATAATTGGAAATCTCACTTAGCAGAGCAGCAACACGAGTAAAACCAGAGATAAGACAGCAAGGTTCAGAGAATCTGTCAGAAATAAAGAACTCGTTAATACTGTAAAGCTACAATGTAATAAGTGGGCCAAAGTTTGGAAGTGTTGAGCTTTATTACGAACGTGTGGCTCACCATGTTGAAGGGGAAGGGGTAAGAAAGCTTACCACTGAGTGCCAGGGTAGTGTAGCACGACGCTATTACAGCTCAGGGCGTCAGAGTTCAGAGTTCAATTCCGGTGTCCTCTGTAAGAAATTTGTAAGTCT
The DNA here is from genome assembly GCF_030144855.1 of Hypanus sabinus. Taxonomy (NCBI): domain Eukaryota; kingdom Metazoa; phylum Chordata; class Chondrichthyes; order Myliobatiformes; family Dasyatidae; genus Hypanus; species Hypanus sabinus. The sequence continues at coordinate 83,330,522 of NC_082715.1, read as the reverse complement.
TTCCCATGAGCATGTGGGTTTCCTCTGGGTGCTCCGGTTTTCTCTCACAGGCCAAAGATGTACCAGTTAATAGGTTAATTGGTCATTGTAAATTGACCTGTGATTAGGTAAAGGCTGATAGGTGTGGCAGTGTGGCTCATTGGGCCAGAAGGGCCTTTTCCATGCTCTGTTTAAAAAAAAATCAAGTTCAAGTTTACTGATATTCAACCATACACGTGTATAACAGCTAAATGAAACATCATTCCTCTGGGGCCAAGGTGCAATACACAGTATATATAATCACACACAGTGATACAGTTATGTTCCAGCACATAGTTACAAAATAATATTTGCATAAGTTTCTGAGGGGTATGGCCTGAAGGTTGACAGAAAGTGGGAGGTGCATGATTATGTAAGACTGTTTAATGTTTCTGGCACTATTCTAATAAAACAAGGTGTGGTATAAATATGTGAAATAGTAGCAATAAAATATGAATAAAACAAATAAAAAGAACAATAAAAGAGAGAGATTCTACAGATGCTGGAAATCCAAAGCCATATGCAGAAAATGCTGGAGGAACTCAGCTAGTCAGTCAGCATCTGTGGAAATGAATGAACAGTTGATGTTTTGGGCCAAGACCCTTCATCAGTACTGGAAAGGAAGGGGGGAGATGCCAGAATAAAAAGGTTGGGGGTTGGGGATGGAAGAGAGCGAGAAGGTATTAGGTGAAGCCAGGTGGGTGGGAAAGACAAAGGTCTGGAGAGGAAGGAATCTGATGGGAGAGCAGATTCTCGTGGAACACAGGAGAAAGGGGAGGCAACAGGGGGAGGTGATAGGTAGGTGAGAAGAGGTCAGAGCGGAGAAGTGAAAAAGGAGAGGCAAGGAACTTTATTTTACCTGAAGGAGAAATTGATATTCATGCCATCAGGTTTGAGGCTACCAAGATGGAATAGAAGGTATTGCTCCTCCATGCTGAGGGTGGCCTCATTGTGGCACAAGAGGAGGTGGTGGACTGACATGGGAATGGGAATTAAAATGTTTGGCCAGAGGCATGGAGTGAAAGTTCTCAGTGAAGTGGTCCCCCTATTTATAATGGGTCTTACCAATAGACAACTCCAGCAGATTGGCAGGTGAGGTGTTGCCTCACCTGGAAGGACTGTTCGGGGCCCTGAGGTGATGGAGGAGCCAAATGGGCAGGTGTAGCAGTTAGGCCAATGGCAGGGTAAGTGCCAAGAGGGAGGTTAGTGGGAAAGGATGACTGAACAAAGGAATCATAGAGGGAGCAATACCTGCGGGAGGCAGAGGATGAGAAGGTAAAAGATATGTTTGGTGATAGGATCCCTTTGGCGATGGCAGAAGATGCGGAGAATGATGTGTTGAATGTGGAGGCTCATGGGCTGGAGGTGAGGACAAGAGGAACTCTACCGCTGTTAAAGCGGTGGGTAGATTTAGTGAGTGCAGATGTCCAGAAAATGGAGGAGATGTAAATGAGGGCATCATCAATGGTGGAGGAAGGAAAACCCCGTTTTTGATGGAGGAGGACATCTCTGATGTTCTGGAAAGGAAAGCCTTGTCCTGGGAACTGGGTGGAGCTAAAGGAACTGAGAAAAAGGAATAGCATTTTTACAGGAGACAGGGTGGGAAGAGATGCAGTCAAGACAGCTGTGGGAATCGGTAGGTTTATAAAAGATGTTGGTTGACAGTTTGTCTCCAAAGATGCAGACAGAGGGATGAAGAAAGGGGAGTTGTCAGAAATGGACCAAATGAATTTAAGGGCAGAGTGGAAGTTGGAAGCAACGATGATGAAATTGATGAGCTCAGCATGAGTGCCTGATACAGCACCAATGTAGTCATTGATGTGGTGGAGGAAGAGTTAGGGAGCATTATTGGAGAAGACTTGGAACATGGACTGTTCTACATAGTAAATAAAGAGCTAGGCATAGCTGGGGCCCATGTGGGTGCCCATAGCTGCTCCTCGAGTCTGGAGAAATTGGAAGGAGTCGAAGGAAAAATTGTTGAGGGTGAGGACCAGTTTTGCCAGACGAAGGTGTGTGGCGTAGAGGGAACCTGGCTGGTTTTATTGTGAAAGAAGTAAAGAGGTTTAACACCTTCTTGATGTGATATAGAAGTGTTAAGGGATTGGACAACCATGATGAAAATAAAGCAGTCAGGACCAGAGAATTGAAAGTTAGTGAGAAAATTGAGAGCATGAGAACAATAAAAAGATGAAAAGTGACCAGTGCGGGTTGCTAGTGTGTCTGTGAGTTGGGGAGTGAGAGTGAAGCAGGGCTTTCAGACAGTGTGGACTTGTGTGCTGGATGGCAGAAGTCAAACAGCCTGGGGGAAGAAGCTGTTACCCAGCCTGATAGTTCTGGTTCTTAGGCCGAAGTAACTTCCGGCTGACAGCAGGAGGTCAAATGGATTATGGGAAGGATAGGAGGAGGCCTTTGACAATGCTGGAGGCACTTCTGGTTTCCATCATTTGTAAACTTGCCTTCGGCTGACAAAGCCCTCGCTTGGACTTCCCTCCAAGCGCACTGCTTCTCTTTCCTCCTTAATATATATTTAAGCCTGTGACCAAGCATTCTGACTGGCTGCATCACTGCCTGGTATGGTAACTGTACCTCCCTCAATCGCACAACTCTGACAGCCCAGCACATCTGTAGATGTGAACTTCCCACTATTCAGGATATTCACAAGTGCATAAAAAGGGTCCAAAGGATCACTGGGCACCCGAGTCACCCCGAACCACAAACTGTTCCAGCTGCTACCATCCGGGAAACAGTACCGCAGCATAAACCCAGGACCAACAGGCTCCAGGACAGCTTCCTTCCACCAGGACTCAGCCTGATTAATTCACACTGATATAATTGTATTATATTATGATTGTAATTGTATTGACTGTCCTGTTGTACATACCATTTATTACAAATCACTATAAATTGCACATTGCACATTTAGACGGACGTAATGTAAAGATTTTTACTCCTCGTGTAAGATGTAAGAAACAAAGTCAATTCAATTCAGTTACCTAACCTTACATAGCAACGTGTTGAAATTTTGTTCATAACACATTTTGCTACATAAAAGATGTTACTTAAATGCAAAAATTTGCCCGTATAGTAAGAAGGCATTGGTTCAGATACTTGAACTAGAAGGGCCTGTCACCTCTATTGTGTCCATGAACCAAGCCCTCGATTGTTGGCGTCACTCTTTCAACATAAAGAAACCTGTGTGTGCCCAGCATCACTGCACAGAAAGGTTTCATTAACTGTCAAACCTTTGGAGACATCTGAAGGAGATCTGTGAAGAGATTTTTTTTTAAGTGGAAGTCTTTATTTCTATGATATACTGCGCTGACATCTGTTGTTCACTGTTTAGCAACCCAGTTGACTAGAGGAGTAAATTATAAGTGAGATCACACTCACTTAACACCCTCGTCTGAACAATTCTTCAGCACAGTACATAGTGCCTGGCTGAAAGATATCGGAATGTTGCCTGGATCTTGCCTCCTTTCAGACAGCTCCAGAGACATGAAATGCCTTTCCTATGCAAGGATGGTGAACCTTGGTACACATGCCCAGGCTTGGCTCAAACTTACAATGCCTGTTCATCGATCTTTAAACTCCATGTATAATAAAAGGATACATGATGATTATATTGACTGCCAAATGAGGCAGCAAATAGATCTTTAACAATCTGAGAGCAGTGGCAAAATCTGACTGAGATTAAAGTGTTTGTCTCAGCCCTAAATGTCAGCTCTTTATTCCTTTCCATAGATGCTGCCTGGCCTGCTGAGTTCTCTCAGCATTTTGTGTCAGATTACTTTTCTCTCCTTAATATTTTATTAATACCTACCAACGCTTATAATTTCACTTTTACATTTCTTATATATGAGGAATGATACCAAACTGAATTTATTTTTCAATTGGCATTTTGAAAGATTAATATTAATTTATAAACAGGTTTTCTAAAATGCTTAATTTATTTCATTCTGTCTGGGATATACTTTTATTAATAGTAAAACAATTAATACACATAAGTAACTAACAGAACTCATCTCTTTTCCTTTGAGAAAAGTTCATTATTATTATTGCAAATTCATTAACTGATGATAGTCGCAGCTCAAAATTACCCTGAGAATTCTTCAGAATATTATTGCCAATTTGGGTGCACACTCTCAGAAAGGTTCACCACCCCTGCCCTAGAAGACTCTCCTGGGCCATTTACTCTTGTCTCTTTCCACCAGGTTACTCCCTGACCTCCTGAGTGTTCTCTATTCCAGTTTCCAGCATCCACAGCACTTTGCATTCCAGCTCCACGGCGTTCCTGTGCTTAGAGTGGAGGCTCAGTCTTTCCTGTAGTTCCATTGTAGGAGATGTCACGTCAAGGACTGACACAAAATAGTGGACGGACACAGTGGGTCAGGCAGCATACTGGAAGGAAATAGAGAGTCAGTGCTTTGTGTCCAAACCTTTCATCTGAAGAGAAAAAGTGCGGAGATAGCCAGTGTAAAAGGTAAGTGGAAGGGCTGGAGCAAGAGCAAGCAGGTGATATCACAGTGAGCTGAGTCAGTGTCCTGGTGTCACAGAGAGATGGTTGGTTATTCTACTTTTGGATGTGAGTAGGATTCTTGAGATTCAGGTCAAGCACTCAGTCCCAGAGGCACTGGCACAATATCCTTCTCACTGAAACCTCAGCCAATGATGTCAGCTGAACTGCTGAAAAAAAAAGTCAGAATGTCACAGGCAGGTATGAATTGCAATCAAACTCAAATATTTCAGGTCATTTGTATCACCAGATAATGGTTCCTTCTCTTCCATCCATGAGAGCCTCTGTTTCCACACTCCCTCCCCACTCACCGGGACCCCAGTTCCCACACTCCCTCCCCACTCACCGGGACCCCAGTTCCCACACTCCCTCCCCGCTCACCGGGATCTCAGTTCCTACATTCCATTCCCACTTACCGGGACCCCAGTTCCCATACTTCCCACAATCTATTCCCACTTACTGCAGCCTCAGTTCCTGCACTCCCTTTCAGATCATAGGAGCCTCATTTTCCACTCTATCTTCAGTCTCAGCAGGATCCTGTTCCCTTCAAACCTCCCTAGGACATCAGAATTTTGAGATACTCAAACCTCCCCTTCCACCACTGACAATCATTCCATGGTTAAAATCACTTCGATCACATTTCTTCCCCATTCTGATCTTTGGTCTGAACCTCTTGACCATGTCTAAATGGTTTTATGTATTGATCTGCTGCCACATGATTGACGGATTATTTACCTGCATTAACAAGCAGGTGTACCTAATAAAGTGGCCACTGGGTGCAGGTAGCAGACATCGAATGCTGGAGTCGTACAGGCTGTGAAATGCTCGCTTCTCCAGTGTTGCTGTTGCCTGTGGCAGTGACCTGTGTTTGCAAAAGCACTTCATATCACCTCAAGAAATAATTAAAGCGTCCTTCAGAGCCAATCATCCTCATGGGGTTGAGGTGGAAATGATTTATTGGATTACGGATGGTTTAATTTACAGCCGTGAGTTGAGACAACATTAAGGGCCACAAGGGAGAAACATTATACTTGGCCACTATCTATAATTATTTTTCTAATATTCACTGTAGCCTCAGTGAAATGAAAACAGTGCTAATTAAAAGTTGGGTAGAATGTGCATTGAGCAAGGACTCAGAGGTTGTTACAACTCTATCCACGTGCTTCCTTGTTGCAGACTTGCTTCACAGACAGTGCATTGTAGAGGTCCAAACTTAGTCCATGTTCTAGGGCAGTGGGCTCCAAGCTGGTGGATTGTGGTGATGATAACAATCTGGCTGCCAGAGCTGATTGTGCCCGAAGCTCGGAAGAGTCAGAGAGAGAATGCCTGCTATGCAACCACTTAGCTGCGGTTGTCGTAGACAACATCTCCTGCCAAAGCCATCACTGCACATGTATGTCTACACATTCAGTGGGCACTGATACTGGTTTATTATTGTCACAGGAACCAAGATGCAGGAAAATGCATACTGTTTGTACGGGTCAAGTCATTACACCATGCATTCAGATAAAACAAATTAAAACAGTAATGATACAGAATAAAGTGTAAAAGTTACAGAGAAAATGAAGTGAAGGTGGACAATAAGATGCAAAATCATAAGCAGGTAGATTGTGAAGCCGAGAGTCCATCTTATCTTACAAGAGGTCCATTCAGGAGTTTGATAACTATGGGATAGAAGCCGTCCTTCACCTTGGTGGTATGTGTTTTCAGGCTTTTGTATCTTTTGCATGATAAGAGAAGAGAGAAGAGAAAATATCCAGGGTGGGTGGATATTGGCTGGCTAGCTGCTTGACTGGGGCAATATGAAGTATAGGCAGAGTCCATAGAGGGGGGCACACACAAAATGGTAGAGGAACTCGAAGGGTCTTGGCCCCAAATGTCGACTGTTTACTCTTTTCCATAGATGCTGCCTGCCCTGCTGGGTTCCTCTAACATTTTGTGTGTTTTGCTTGGATTTCCAGCACCTGCAGGTTTAAGGGGTTCTTGTGATTGGGGTGGGGTGAATGAACAGTCTTTCTGTTCTTGTGAGTGTGAGCAGAGACTCTGAGTGGGAGGATGATTGATCAGTCTGTAAAAGGGTCTGCTCAGTCTTCCTGTGATCAGGAGGGGATTTCTGAGACCCCACGATTGGGAGCAGAGGCTCAAGCAGTCTTTTTGAGATTGTAAAACAGGACTAGGCAGTAGGCAGTCCGGCTGTGATCAAGCCAGACATGCCTTATGCCGGGAGGAGTTTCATTGGCCCTTCATTCAGAAGAGGGGAGGTGGAAGGGTTAAAGTCAGCTATCTTCTTGCATTTTCATGCTGGGTGTTACTTAATTCAAAAATGATCGCAAATTTATCTCAATCTGAGCCAGATTAATTTTCAGTCCTTTGGTGCTGGAAAAGAAATGCCATTTGATCCAATTTCTCAGCACGTAGGCTCACAAACATTATATCACCAGCCATTAAATCTACCATCTGGTGCTGGGAGATTTGCGTGTTTACCTTCAGACTAGAAAACTCTACCTTCTGCAGTCGGCTTTGTTTTAATACCAGCAATACAACAGCTTCTGATTTTCTGTAAGGTCCCGGTCCTCCCCAGATTATGAATACCTGACTAATGGACAGTCTTGCATTTGAGAGACTGGCTAGATGGTTTAGGTACAAGAGATACTGCCTGCCGGTGCTGGAAATCTGTAGCAACACACACAAAATGCTAGAGAAACTCAAAGTTCAACATTCAGAGTTCAGAACTCGGTCAGGCAATATCTATGGAATGGAATGAACAGTTGATGTTTCGGGTTGAGAACTTTTATCAGGACTGGCTGATGAAGTCCTGTCAGATCACATTCCTGATGAAGGGTTTCAAACCGAAACATCAGCTGTTCATTCCCTTCCGTAGGTCCTGCCCAACCTGCTCAGTTCCTCCACAATTTGTTTGCATGCTGTAAGATGGATAGGGACAGGTTTAAGACCATAAGACATAGGAGCAGAACTAGGCCATTCAGCCCATCAAGTCTGCTCTGCCATTCCATCACAGCTGATCCAGGATCCCAGTCAACCCCACACACCTGCTGGCTGTCGTGGGGCTGCAGGCATCTTCTGCTCAGTAGGAAGGGACATTTCTGTGTGCCTCTTCACTGCACCAACACCCCCCCCCCCCTTCCAAGACTGCAACAATCGGGGGCTGGGTGCTGAAGAGACTCACTCACAGCAATGATGTTCACTCCAAGGAACTTGAAGCTCTCAAACCCAACACCGTAAATGTAGACATTCAACAAGATGACTATTTGGGCCCCTCAGACTAACGGCTCCATGCCAACAACAGCATACTTCCTACTAGGCCCAATTGTCCATGTTCAGGCCTTAACTGTGCAAGCCCCTCTCCTCCATGTACCTTTCCAGATGTGCCTCATAAATGCTGCAACTGTACCCGCCTTGAGAATTACTTCTGTCAGCTCATTCCAGGTAGTCACTGCCCTCTGTGTAAAAATGGTACTTCTTAGATCTCCTTTAAATCTCTGCCCATTTACATCTGTGCCTTGTCCTCTTCAAATGGCAGCAGAGGATAAAGAAAACCATTGGTCTGTTTTATCTCACTGCTGTTTCTTAGGAGCTTGCTGGGTGAAAGATTCTGCTTTCAACAATAATCCTTCATCTTCCGAACATAGCAACTTTGGACTCTCCATAAGATGAAGTCTTGATACACTACTTATTTATTTTTTAACATATTTCTTATTACGTTTTATGTTTTGCACTGTATGGCTGCCAGAAACAACAAATTTCGCAACATATGTCAGTGATAATAAATGTGATTCTGATTCTGGGTATAATGAAGCAATTTCACGATGGGCCAATTGGTTAGTCATAGTGGTGGGTGAAGAAACTTGCGATTGCACCGGAGAACAGAACTAGAGAAGGCTTTGGGTTGTTGGACCAGAACAGTTCACAGAAATAGAAATAGACCAAGCCACAGAACATTTGAGCACTAAGGATTTAAAATGAGGTTATTGGAAGCCATGATAGACCATTCAAAGTGTTGGATGAGTTGCATGAGTTCCTCCAGCATCGTGTTTGAGTTGCGTTGCCTTCTGTTGTTGTCTAACAGTGCAAGTCGAACTGCAAATAGTTGGGAGGCTGGAAACCGAAGACCTGAGATCTTGGTTTTGATGCCTTATTGGAGACAGAAGGATCTGTTATCTGCTTCGTGCTGCATTCCTGTGTTGGCCTGGGTTAGTTGGATAAATCTGAGGTTGGGTAGATGCTGTTTTCACCCTGAAAGTCCCTCAATGCCCACCAGCAGGCGGGCAGGAACAGAGGCCTTGCGTTGGCCAGCTGGGAGCCAGCCAACAGAACCAGCTGCACAGCATAATACAATTGCGGCTGAACTAGCTGCCAACATGGGCAAGCCGGCAAGCAGCCAAGTGTTACTGGCAGCGAGGTCTGCCCTGTGAGAGGAGAGGCAGGGATCTTCACACGAGTGCTGCCACTTGGCTCCAGGTGCCAGCCATCCCCTCAGGGGTTGGCTGTGTGGTTGTAGAGGTCTCCAAGCCATTGACCAATGTACATTTTCCACTTTCTCACAGGGTGGATGCTACCAACAGATGGCATCAGGGTGGGGGCAGCATGGTAGAGTAGCAGTTAGCATAATGCTTTGTAGTGCCAGCAATGAAGACTCAATTCCTGCCACTAACTGTAGAGAGTTTGTACCTCATAGGTTTCTTCTGCATACTTCAGTTTCTGCCCAAGTCACAAGAAATTTCAGATTACTAAGTGGTGGGCATGCTATGTTGGTGCCAGAGAATGGTGACTTTTGTGGGCCAACCCCAGCACATCCTCAGCTGCAATAGTTGTTGAAACCAGCAGCATTATTTGCTGTATGTTTCAGTGTAGAAGTGACAAGTAAAACTAATCTTTTTATTAAAAAATGGAGGCCACCTCTGCCCTCTGGATAAATGTGCTGCATCCATCCTAGTATGCTGGCTAATGTTTATCCCCAAATCACTTATGCTCAAGATAAAAAGGAACATTCACCTACCCTTGTATATAAAATGATACAGTGCTCAAATTGATAGTTGTACTTAACTTAGAGAAGGGCAGCAATCATTGTAGTGTGGTTTGGGAAGTCTAGGCATGTGAGAATGCTTATCATTTCCTCCTTGTGGTAAAGTGCTTTCGTTTGCCCCTGACCTTACCCGAGTCATCCCTCCCACCTTCCAAAGCGGCCATCCATTGGTTCCCTGCGCTCACAGTGATTGGATCTTGCAGCTATCAATAACGAGGCTTGTCTCCTCTGCTGCCACAATGATGCCACACTCAGATTAGAGCAGCAACATCTCGTATTCCATCTGGGAAGCCTCCAACCTGGTAGGATGAACATCGATTTGAAAGACTCAAAGCATGTTTATTATCAAGGTACATATACAGAATAAAACTCTTGTGCTCCATCCTCCTGCACACAGCCCCGAAACGAAGAAACACCATGGAATCCATTCAACAAAACATCCAACACCCACCACGTGATAAAAAAGAAGTTGCAGAAACGACAGAAAACGAGTGAGCAGCATAGAATATCAAACGTTAAACCAGCAGCTTTCTGTTTAGTTCATTTCAGCGCCACACTGCTGGCCAATGGGGGCCTCAGGCCAAGGAAGTGGCAGATGGAATACAGTGTTGGGAAATGTTTGATAATGCATTTTGGTAGAAGGATCTGTAGTGCAGACTGGTATCTAAATGGGGAGAAGGTGCAGAAGAACTTAGGGGTCCTTGTGCAAGACACCCAGAAGGTTAATTTACAGGTTGAGTTTGTGGTAAAGAAGGCAAATGCAATGTTGGCATTTATTTCAAGGGGAATAGAATGTAAAAACAAGGAGATAATGCTGAAGCTTTTAAGACACTATTCAGGCAGCGCTTGGAGTATTGTCAACAATTTTGGTCCCCATATCTCAGAAAGGATGTGTTGTCATTGGAGAAAGTCCAGAGGAGGGGGTCACAAAGATGATTCTGGGAATGAAGGGGTTAACATATGAGGAGCATTTGACTGCTTTGGAATTTGATTCACTGGAATTTAGAAGAATGCAGTGGGGGTGGTTGGTTCCGATCTCATTGAAACCTATCGAATGTTGAAAGGACTAGACAGGGTGGTGGGGGTATCCAGAAGAAGAGGGCACAGCCTTAAAATTGAGGGGCAATCCTTTAGAACAGAGGTAAGGAAGAATTTTTTTAGCCAGAGAGCAGTGAATCTGTGGAATGTTCTGCTACAGGCTGTGGTGGAGGCCAAGTCCGTGGGTATATTTAAGGTGGAAGTTGATAGTTTCCTGATTGATCAGGACATCAAAGGATATGGTGAGAAGGAAGGTGTGTGGGGTTGAGTGGGATCCAGGATCAGCCATGATGGAATGGCGAAACAGACTTGATGGACTGAATGGCTTCATTCTGCTCCTATGTCACATGGTCTTATTCTTCACTGAAGCGCCCCAGTCCGCATTGTTCGCCCCAACCAAACCACTAAGAACAGCAAAAAGAAGAGTAAGCAGAATCCAGGTACGCATGAACCTCACAGTTCCCCCAAAACAAGTCCACAGCCTCGCTGATCAATCCTGGCAACGGGGACCCAAGGCTCCTGCACTTTGCTCCAGCATTAGCTCGTGAAAGGGAGAGGAAGACCAGTCCAGCACAAACGGATGGTGCCGAACACCTGCCTGTCCACCACTCTTGTCTTCAACCTTGCTCGATGCCTCAATCGGAGAGAAGCAATGGTGTCTGTTACTGGCTCACATGCTGTCTCCAGGCCACACGCTCTGCTCCAAACCTCATCAAACTTCCTTGGAGACAGCAAAGTGCCAGATCGCTCAATCAGCCCCAAAATACACCATCAAAATGTAATTCACAGGTTCCAGTTGCACATAGATTAGTAGTAGAATCATATTTGAAGTAGGAATTAAAAGGAGTAGTTTTGTGAACTCTCAGTAGGATGTCATCGCTGGTTGTGTTGTTTGCCAATGCCATCTTCTCAAATTTCCGTTAATTTCTCTCCCCTCCCCCTTCTCTATTTTTCTATTCCTCATTCAGTCTCCCCTCTTACCCCTTCTCTCTTCCTCACCTGCCAGCACCTCCATCTGGTGCCACACACACCTTTCCCTCTTTCCCATGATCCACACTCTTCTCCTATCAGATTCCTTCTCCTTAACCCCTTTACCTTTTCCACCTATCATCTCCCAGCTTTTCACTCATCCCCATTCACCTGTCTTCACTTTCACTTGCCAGATTGTACTCCTTTCCCTTCCCCAACTCCTTATTCTGGCTTCTTCCCCCTTCTTTCCAGTCCTGTTGAGAGGTCTTGGCTCAGAGCATGAGCTGGTTATTCCCCTTCGTGGATGCTGCCTGATCGTCAGAGTTCCTTCAGCAATTGTGTGTGTTACTTTACATCCTGCACCTGTCAACCACCCCACCAGTTCTCTGTGCAGATGGGCATCCATATTTTTAGACTGCAAGCTGGAGGAGTGAATTTCAAAGATTTCTTAATTGCTCTCTTATGCTTTCAATGTTTCATAGAACAGTACAGCACAGAACAGGCCCGTCAGCCCATGTGCTGTGCTGACCTTTTAACCTACTCCAAGATCAATCCAACCCTTCCCTCCCATAGAGCCCTGCATTTTTCTTTCATCCGTGTGCCTACCTTAGAGTCTATTAAATGTATATATTAGCCTCAACCATCACCCCAGCAGTACAGTTCAGGCACATACCACTTCACCAAAAAAAATCCTCTGCCATCTCCTCAACACTTTCCTCCCATCACCTTAAACAGATGTTCTCTTGTATTGGTCACTGCCGTCCCAGGAATAGGGTGCTGGCTGTCCCCTCCATCTATGTCTGTCATAATCATGTACATCTCTATCAAGTTGTCTGTCGTCCTTCATCATTCCAAAGAGAAAAGCCCTAACTTTTCCTCATAAAACATGCTCTAATCCAGGCAGCATCCTGATAAATCTCTCCTGCACCCTCTCTAAAGCTTCCACTTCCTCCTTATAATGAGGTATCCAGGACTAAGCACCATACTCTACCTCACAGCTCTTGAACTCAATCCCCTGACTAATGAAGTCCAGCACACCATATGCCTTCTTAGCTACACTAGCCACTTGCACAGAAGGATCAATGGACTTGGACCCCAAGATCCCTCTGTTTTTCTACACTGATAAGAATTCTGCCATTAATCTTGTATTGTGCCTCCAAGTTCAATCTTCTGAAGCGTGCCACTTCATACGTTTCCGGGTTGAACTCCATCCGCCACTTCTCAGCCTCACACTGCATCTTATCAATGTCCCATTGTAATCTGTGATCATCTTCTACACTCTCCACAACACCATCAATCTTCATGTCATCTGCAAACTTACTAACCCACCCCTCTACTTCCTCATCCAGCTCATTTACAAAAATCACAAAGCACGTGTTCCAATAACAGATCGCTGTGAAACACCACTAGTCACCAACCTCTAGACGGGATGTGCTCCATCTACTACCATCCACTGTCTTCTGTGGGCAAGCCAATTTTGAATCAATGCAGCCGAGTTTCTGTGGATCCCAGGCCTCATGACTTTTTGTATGAGCCTACTATATTTAGTACCAATGAAAATTTAAATCATTTTACCAGTAAGGTAAATAACATTACAACACCCAAACTGGCCCTTCAGCTCAAAGAGTCCGTGCTGGCCAACAAGCACCCATTTAATCCTATTCTTCCCACATTTGCATCAACTCCCACCTCCAAACCCCTCCCCACCACAGCAGATTCCAGCATTTACCTACAGATCAGAGGCAATTGACATCAGCCAATTAACCCACCAACTAATGTGACTATGAGATGTGAGGGTGGCTCACACAATCAGAAAGAGCATGCGAGTTCAGTGTAGAGAGCACTGGGGCTCAGAGTTAACCAGGGTTGCTGGAGCTGTGTGGAGGCAGCTCTATAATCTGTGCCACTGTGCCAATCCCATTGATGACAGCACAGCAATTGGTCGGTTAGACATCAGGTTTGTGAAAGGGCAATCTGTCTTCTTCAGTCATTCAGCACCGTTGAACCAAGCCACTTGTTCACTGCTTGTGTTAGATACCAGGTGAATCTTAGCAATTATTCAGACATTTCTCTGAACGGAACTACCTTTCTCTTTGAATCAAAATCGATCACATGAAGATTCTCAAGCCCCGTGTCGCAACAGCTGGTCGAGCAGCAAATGGCTGACTGAAGTCTAAAAAAAAATTCACATAAATCATGTTATCCTTGCAGCTGACAATTCGATTAAACTCAAGAGCCTAATGCTCTGGGGACTTATAAAACTGTGGGCCAGCTTTAAGGTATACTATCAGTCAGTCCAATCATAACATTTTGTGGAAACAATGGTTTGTGACGTACATTGGACTGTCTTTTAGTCAGACTGCAAACTTGACTCCTTGGGATTATGGTCAATGTGACCAATTCCAACACAGAGTACAAGGGTAGTTTATGATCTCATGTGGCACAGTAACATCATGAAGGGCACTTTCTTATTCTTTCAATTTTTCCATTAAGTACATCATATTCAGCAAGGTTTTAACCAAGGATTTATAGATACCAGTTAGCAAAGAAGGGTTTGTTTGTGAGAGGGAGGAGAGCTAACTCTGGGATTTGTTTCTCACTCTCATTGCCCCATTTTTTCCCTCTCCTTTCCCCTCTTTCTCATCCTTTTTCTCTTTCTTTTTCCTCTCACTCCCTTCAACCTTTCAGTTCCCTACAACTTCTCTCCTTCAAATCCTTTATCTCTCTTTCTTTCTTTTTCATTCCATTTATCTCTCCTTTCCTCAATCAGTACCCTCCCCCTCCCCCCCATCATATCAGTTCCCTCTTCTGTCTCTTTTCCTCTCTCAGCAAAACTCAAGCTGCTGGAGGAACTCAGCAGGTCAGGCAGCCTCTGTGAAGGGAAATGGACAATTGACATTTTGGGTCAAGATCTTTCTATCTGCCTCCATGCCTTCTAACCACTCCAAAAGCTCATCTAAATAAAATACACTCTCAGTGCATAAGCTTAGCAATGAGTCTGTCATCGAGAACATGGTGCCACAAAAAGGCGGCATCATCATTAAGGATTACTACCTTTTAATAATCAGCCACCATGGAATGGCAGAGAGACTTGATAATCTAAATGGCCTAATTCTGCTCCAATGTCTTATGATCTTATCAGAGAGGAGGTACAGGATCCTGAAGGTATACACTCAACATTTTAGGAACAGATTCGTCCCCTCCGTCATCAAGGTATGAGTTACTGTACCAGAGCAGTTTACTGAATTAGAGCAAGTGACATCATTTAAACATTGAAATTTTTAAGTTAGGTTATTGGAGTCTATGATAACAAAACCTTTCCCATCAGACCATTCAAGGTGTTGGATGAGCTCCAGCATCGTGTTTGAATTGATTTGCATTCTGTTGTCTAATGGTGCAGGTCAAACTGTGAATAGTTGGGATGGAACCGCTGGAGGCTGAGTGATGGCCTATCCTGGTGTTGGAGGCTTCTATGTGTGTGGGTGGGAGGGTGGGGATGAGGAATGGGGCTTGCTTTGCTGTCGTCGTTTTGTCGCCTGTTGTGTTCTGCGTTCTGCCAAGCATTGTGGCCATGCTGTGTTGGTACCAGAATGTGTGGTGACAGTTGTGGGCTGCCCCCAGCTCATCCTTGGAGGTGTTGGGTGTTTACGCAAACGATGCATTTCACTGTATGTTTCAATATGGATGTGATAAATAAATCTGAATCTTGATCTTGTACATCCCAAAGTTACATTGAAGAACATGATGGATGTCCAGTGGTCAATGCAGAACAGTGGAGAATGGCGGGAGATTTAATAAAGGTGCACAAAATTATGTGGGGTATTGATAGGGTAAATGCAAGCAGGCTCTTCCCATTGAGGTTGAGTGAGACAAGAAATAGAGGTCAGGCTGTAAGGACAAAAGGTGAAAGGTTTAAGCGGATCCTGAGGGGGAACTTCTTCATTCAGAGGGTGGTGAGTGTGCTTTGAGCTGGATGCTGGATGTGGGTTTGATATCAGCATATAAGAAAAACTTGGATGGATACATGGATGGGAGGAGTATGAAGGACTATGGTTAAGGTACAGGTTGATAGGACAAGGCAGATTAATAATTGGGGATGGACTAGATGGGCCAAAGAGCCTGTATCTGTGCTGTAGTTTTCTATGACTCTCTGACTTTGACCAAATAGAAGTTGAAAAGAGGTTGGATTTTGATTCTGGGGAAGATAGATTTCCTGGTAGGCATGGAAAGGGTTAATCTAGAAGAGGGTGCAGTGAATTGAGAACTTGACGGATTGCATCGCAGCATAATAATGGCACCTTTGAATCAATATTCTTTAGCCTTAAGGGCAGAGGATTGTTACAGTCAATGCTAACTGTAAGATTCAAAAACATGCCTACCTCCTGAACATTATGCCTGAAGATGAATTCAGAGTAAAAATACAAGCCTTTGCCAAAATAACTTCACTGATAACTGAAATTAGAAAGATACTGCAAACTCTTAGGTGAAAACAAATGCCCCCACACTCCCACAAAAATGAATCCACACCCAACACCAATATCCAGCCTGCCTCCTGTAGTCCATCGCCATGCTTTAGTGTGACTGACTCCATACTTCTACCAAAAAAATATATAACATCCCTACATGTTTGAATTTAAGGAGCCATAGAGAATTTCCTGAACCAATTTCACATCTTCTTATTAATTATTTTTTGGAATGCAGACATTGCCAGCACAACTTCCCAACTGTGTTGTCTGAGGCTGGAGGGTGATCATCTGCTCCTTCACTCACCATTAAAGGGGGAGGTCAGAGTAACAGTCCTAATTTGGAGCAATAACTGGCTTGGAATATTGGAGGTAGCCTTGTTGTGGAGTCCTGTTATCTGCATGAATGGCCTATGGTGTTTGTAGGAGACACAAGCACAATGGAATTTTAGGAATGTGGAGATAATAAGACCATAGTATAGGTAATAGTCAAGATGGTAATGTAGTTGGGCAATCACTCAAGTCGGGTATGATGTTCTCCTGAGGGGTTTTTAGGATGTAGGTTAGATTCCTTATTGGAGAATGCCTGTGTGTAACAGTGGGGAGGCTGGTGCATGGGCAGACACCACATGATCCTTGACAGATTGGGGTCAGGGTCCAGTGGCATGTAACACAAGACGACTTCACTGCTGCAGTCATCCTCCACCTTTGCTGCCATTGTGATGTGACATCATCTTCCACCAGCTCCGCCTTGGTTGGATCACTCTTTGTCTGGAACATCACTCTTGACCTTTCCACCATGGGTGACCCTTGCAGAAGCTAAGCTCCTGATGGCATCGGTCTCAGGATCTCCACCATGACAAGGTGATGATCCTCAGGGACAATCCTCCAATAGGTAATAATCAGGGAGTCTGCAATGTTATTAAGAGCTGTTAAAGACACTGGCAAGGATATACTGCAGCTGAGGGCACATGTTGCTGCCCTGTGCTTAGTGAATGCTTTGCTCACTGAAAACTTCAGGTGAGCCCAAGTCTAAAGAATAAAGCACCTGCCAATGTTGCACATTCTACTCTGATGCTCCTAACTGGGGCTGTGTCTGGAGTCATAGAGAACTACAGCACTGACCCTTAAGCCCATCTATCCATGCTGACCTGGTCTTCTGCTAGTCCTATCTACCTACACCCAGACCATAGTCCTCTTTAGTCCCCATCCATTTACCTATCCAACCTTCTCTTAAACATTACAATTGATCCTGTGTCTGCCGTTTCCACTGGCAGTTCACATCACCCTGTGAGTGAAGAAATTGCTGCTCAGGTTACTCAGTTTGGGGACCTTTTTCAGGGCTTGACAGGGTGGTGGTGATTTTCAGAAGATGGAGGTGGGTTAAGGTCTCAGTCGTTGAGCTGGACACCATGATTTGAGAATGGCCAAATGCTGGGCCATTAGAGAAACCAGGGTATCTGTGTAGTTCGGAGAGCTGATGGCTGGTGCCTTTGCTTCTCCTGTTGGGTTGGTTGACTGTGGAGAGATATAGGAGTTGGGGTGTAAAGTTAAAATTGTACAAGGCATTGGTGAGGCCAAATTTGGAGTATTGTGTACAGTTCTGGTCACCGAATTATAGGAAAGATGTCAACAAATTAGAGAGAGTACAGAGAAGATTTACTAGAATGTTACCTGGATTTCAGCATCTAAGTTACAGGGAAAGGTTGAACAAGTTACTCTTTGGAGCGTAGAAGGTTGAGGGGGGGGGGACTTGATAGAGGTATTTAAAATTATGAGGGGGATAGATAGAGTTGCCGTGGATAGGCTTTTTCCATTGAGAGTAGGGGAGATTCAAACAAAAGGATATGAGTTGAGATTTAGGGGGCAAAAGTTTAAGGGTAACACTTGGGGGAATTTCTTTACTCAAAGAGTGGTAGCTGTGTGGAGCGAGCTTCCAGTAGAAGTGGTGGAGGCAGGTTCAGTATTGACATTTAAAGTAAAATTGGATAGGTATATGGACAGGATAGGAATGGAGGGTTATGGGCTGAGTGCAGGCCAGTGGGACTAGGTGAGAGTAAGCATTCGTCACGGTCTAGAAGGGCCGAGATGGCCTGTTTCCGTGCTGTAATTGTTATATGGTTATATATATGAGATGATAAATACTGAGACTTAGTTAAGTGTGGTTTTTGCCTTGGGTTCTGTTACTAACAAAATATTCTTGAAACATCACAATATCATGTCAGGCAGCATAACCCAAAATTGCATTTTCTGTTTTTATTTCAGTTGTGAAATATCTTCATTTTAATTTTAGTTTTATTAATGTTACTAAAGCATTAACCTGATGAGGCGCATTCCCAGGAGAGCATGGACTAGTTTCTGGCAACACTCCAAAAGGTATAATGCATGTAAAATTATGGGGTCATACAGCACAAAAACAGGCCCTCCAGCCCACCGAGTGCAGGCCCACCAACTAAGCCTACCAGTGCCATTTTATTCTCTCGATGATGCCCACATTCTCCTCCCCCTCCTCCCAGATTCTACAGTTTACCCACCCACCAGACAACAGCCAAACAAGCTCCTCTCCTCCCTCCCACCCACTCACACCACTGCAGTCCTCCAACCACTGGACAGAGGTCCTCATTAGATGCAGAGCCACTGAGCTCTTTGATCTTCTGCATCTACAGCGTAGACTACATTGTAAAGTGTTTTGGAGCTGTCTATGCTCAGTAAGAAACTGTCCTCTAATGATGCCAGTGCAGGCAACTCAGTACCTCCTTAATTCCTTCACATGGAATTGTGTACTTATTAAAAAAAAAAGAAAATTTGCAGTCCCTTGCATTAAACTTCTTCCAACTCATTAATCTCTAGTGTAATGATATAAATGTCTTCAATTAGTCACACCACAGCTCACTTTTGACTGGCTCAGGCTTAGAAACTTAAACTTCCCAGTTACTCTGAGTTGATGGATTAAGGAAATGGAGTGGAAAAAGCCTGAACAGGCACCTTATTCCAGGGATGAGCTGCACTGTACATGCGTGACCTCAGTAACTCCAGGCAAACGAGCCTTTTGCCAGTCTTCAGCAATATTCTGTCATTATATTGTGCCTGCACTGGAAAATAACTCCTTTGCTCAAAGTGAAGTTAATTCACCTACATCTGTAATTTTGAAACATATATTGCAAAGTAGTTAAATGATTGAAAAACCAAGCAGTATTGAAACAAAACAGATCCCACAGATTTTATTTCACACAGTATTTGAGGGAACAAACCTCTACATTCAAAATATTACATGGGGACAAATATTGATACAAAAATAATTTAATATTAACATGCTCTCTTCTCGCAGCTGTCATCAGGAGGGAGATGCACCTCATTGGATTAATGCTTTAGTAACCTTAATGAAACTCAAATAAAACGTTTAGGTCCCACACCATCAGTCAGGAACAGTTATTACCCTGCAACCATTAGGCTCCTAAACCAGCATGGATAACTTCATTCAACACTAATCTGCATCCACAACCTATGGACTCACTTTCAAGTACTCAACAACTCATGTTCTCAATACTCATTACTAATTTTTTTTAGTTTTTTTTCTAGTTGTGTGCATTTGCACAATTTGTCAACTTTTGCACATTGGTTGTTAGTCCGTCTTTGTGTGCAGTTTTTCTTCGATTCTATTCTGTGAACCACCATTCTTCTCGGGCGTCTCAGGAAATGGCTTGTTACCCCTCACTGGCAGTCAGCTCAGCGCCGGAAGACCCACCAATCTCTTGCCATGTGTGTATACACTCCAGTCCCACCAAATCCGTGAGACTGGGACGTCTCTCCCACCCAAACCACGGTTTGTGCTGCCAGGAAATGACAGACAGCACACTGCATATAATTAAAGGAAGTATTTTTTGGAATATTAACAAAAGGGTTAGTAAAGAAATAAAAAAACAAAAAGGGCCCATTATAATATTAAACAGTCAAAAGTATACTGGTTGAAGCTCAACTCTTCCAAAAGTCATATTCACGGATCCTCAGTAGACTCCCACACCTTGCTCCATTGAATCATGGTCAATGTTCCCTCTAATTTTTAGTCGTCAGTGTGCACTAAAATCTTATGTTGTGCAAATTTTTTTCCTCTGACAAAAGTATGTGCGCACTGAATGCACACATGGCACAGTTTCTGTAGGTTTACAAAATATTTGACGTAAAACTACACAGATTAACAACAAAATAACATACATATTTAAGTCACTCAGTTATTTTTTCTCTCTCTAGTCTTTGGCATTTACCCATTCTTTGTAAACACTATCTGGACTAACAAAACTTCCATCCAATTGATAGCTTTTGATTCTCATTAACATATCCAAATGACATTCACCTAAATGGTTTCTCAGCTTGTTTTTGAGTTGATTCATTTGGCTAAAACCTCACTCATAGTCCACTTCATTTAGCTAAAACCTCGCTCACAGTCCACACTGGACACAAGAAAGGTTCCCCCAATGTCCATCAACTGTGCAAGGTCGCAAAACTGTTCATCTTGAAGTACAAATGCCACCATTTGAGCAAAGTCTGAAATCAGTTTGGATTTAATTTTTTCTTGCATGGAAAATTTGAAATCATTGAACTGTCTGTTACTAGAAAATCATGATATTTTAGACATAAGGATTAACTTGTTCATCACCAACTGTGAAGTCACAATCTGCAATTGCGGGGAAATCAAAAGCTGACCATTCTTGTGCCTCATCTTCAGGAAACCTTTCTTCTAAATGAACACAAAGACTATTTATAAAAGTCAACAGCAAACTTGTTTCTACTGTGATGTTTTCTTCACGTTGTTGGCTTAGTAAAACTTTAAACAAATTTGCAGTTCTTTTGTGCTTCACGCCCTTTGCTTCTTTTGAATTCAACATAGTCAATCAATATTGTTTGCAATAAAAACTTAGTAAGCTATCTACAGGATGTGAAACAGATCTTTGTAAACTTTATGATATGAGCACTGTCCGCCAAAGATGGCTGCTGCCGTGATGCAGCTGTACAAACCGGAACAGGAAAGGTGAGGTGACGTAAATTAGTGACGTGCATTGTGGTATTTGAAAAACTAACTAGTTAACAGAAACATTTAGCTAAAAGATTATTTTCAATAAGTATAATTATTAATTACCACATTATTTTAGGTAACCAACCTTTTGTGCGCATGTTAATTTTCTTTGTGCGCTGGTTGAAGAACGTGTGTGCGCGCGCCCACGTGGACAGCTTAAAGGGAACATAGATCATGGTCCCCACGGGATCAAATCCTATGACCAGTTCTCTCCAGCATCTTCTCTCCATCTCCCACCGCACAAAGACAAAAGCTCACACTGGTGTCCAGCACAAAGAACCAGCTCCCCCAACCTTCCCTCCTCATTGGATGGCTCACGTTCCAAAGCACCCATTACCTCTACCCATAACCCAAACACTGCTTTACAGAAAGACCATTACGTAAAATACCCTACAACATTAACAGTGAAATCTTTACCAGGGCGTTACATTTACTGTGAATGCCCACAAGAAATTTAATTCAGGGTAGTACAGGTTACATATATGTATTCTGATAATAAATTTACTTTGAGCTTTGAAAATATAAAGAATATCTGCTTGAGATGTATTATTTTTGGGCAGCAATGATCAAAACCAGTCACATCTCATTGCTAATGAAACAGGTTTCAAAATATGTCATTCTTTCTGTACAGTAATTGTCTCCAATAGCAGGTATCCTCAGAGAGAAGTGTGTAATCTTTCTGTACTAATCTGTGTTGAGCTTTTATTGTTGAGCCTAATAGGACACCTCACACTTCCTCACTCCCTTTGTTTACTTGATCTGGCAGTCAGATTGGACTCCCCAGATTTTGTCTGGAACAAGATGTGATCCTCCTGTTTACGGATTTCTTTCCTCCACCAACTCTTCTGTTTTCTGTTCTGTGAACACCTCTAAAGCAATGAACCTTTAATCAGGTTAAGTTATTAACTGCCTCCGAAGACTGGAAAGATAACCAGTGAGTGAGCATTAATTTACTATTTGCCAAAATAAGTGGGGTAAAGAGATATTTCCCTAAAGCACAGTGAAAGGACTGTAACTGCTGATTCCAAAAGGAATAACAAAAACTATAGTTTGAGCATGCAAGAAAAAAAACAGGCAAGAGCACCTAACAGTTTCAGTTTCAAAAGATTCTGGTTTCTGCCCCTTCCTTTCAAGGTCTTGATGAAGTGTCTTGTTACGAACCCCGTAACTGGGTCACTTACCAGCAAAGATAGAGAGTTCCGTTGAAGTCTGATGGTACTATTTTTAACAGTATTTATTAGTAAAAATACACAAAAATAATATCAATGCAAACATACAGATAATATACATCGTCAATACTAAATCTAAAAGTGCAGGTATAATAATAATCAATAAGAAATAAGCTCTATCATTGTCTAGGGGATAATGTATTGTCCGATGGAAATATAAAAGTCACTCACTTCATTCAGGTTGCAGCCTTTGGTTGGAGAGAGACAGATTTTAGAAACTTGCCGGCTTTCCTTTATCCGATCTTGATCCGTATTCGTCCTTTAGCGAGGCCGTTCCGTGGAAGACTTGTCATCCGGGCAAGGGTGGACACACACACAAGCCTCCACCGGTCTCGTACGTTTCTCCTGGTGTGTCTGAGGGGTGTTCCCCAGACCCTCTTTTATCCTTACTCAAGGGGTCTCAGATGCCAATCAGGTTGGGATGATGCAATCCCTCAACCAGCCCACTCTGGTCATTCCCTGAGGGCTTCAATGAATAGTACAGTACTCAATACACAATTCCGTCTCCAAGAGACAATGGCTGTTATCCGTGGTTTTGTCTCGCTGAAGCCAGGACACATTCCAAACCCTGTGTATTCTGGATGTCTCTCTCTCTCATTTCCTGGGTCCCAGACCTGAATTAATAGCGATCTTGCGATTCTCAAAAAGGTGGGGGCTACTTTGTACCCTTCAGCCCCTCAGAGTTATGGCACATTCGTAACAGTCTCAACTCAAAATTGCTTCACTACAGGAAGGATGTGGAAGCCATAGAAAGGGTGCAGAGGAGATTTACAAGGGTGTTTCCCTGGATTAGGGAGCATGTCTTATGAGGATAGGTTGAGTGAATTCGGCCTTTTCTTCTTGGAGCGACAGAGGATGAGAGGTGTATAAAATGTTGAGAGGTGTTGATCCTAGGCATTGATAGTCAGAGGTTTCTCCCCAGGGCTGAAATGGTGGCCACAAGAGGACACAGGTTGAAGGTGCTGAGGAGTAGGTACAGAGGAGATGTCAGGGGTAAGTTTTTTACTCAGAGAGTGGTGAGCGCGTAGAATGGGCTGCCGGCAAAGGTGGTGGAGGCAGATACAATAGGATCTTTTAAGAGACTTTTGGATAAGTACATGGATCTTAGAAAAATAGAGGGCTATACGTAAGCCTAGTAATTTCTAGGGTAAGGACGTGTTAGTCACAACCTTGTGGGTCAAAGGGCCTGTATTGTGCTGTTGGTTTTCTATGTTTCTAAAATGGCACAAACATCAGTTTTTCTAACTATTGGTATTTTTCACCGAACCCCTTTTCCTCTTCTTCCACTCCCCACTCTGACTCCCCTCTTACCTCTTCTCCTCACCTGCCTATCATTACCCTTCCTCTTTCCTTTTCTTCCATGGTTCACTCTCCTCTCCTATCAGATTCCTCCTCCTTCAGCCCTTCCACCTATCACCTCCCAGCATCTCAGTTCTCCCCCCTGCCCCACCTGGCTTCAATTTCTAGCTTGTATTCGTTCCTCTTTCTCTCATTTTCTTATTCTGGCTTCTCCCCCCACACCTCCCCCCGGCCACTTCCTTTCCATTCCTGATGGAGGGTCTCAGCCCAAAATGTCAACTATGGTTATTCCTCTCCATAGATGCTGCCTGACCTGCTGAGCTCCTCCAGCATTTCATCTGTTACTCCAGATTTCCAGCATCTGCAGAATCTCTTGTGTCTATTTTTTTCAAAGATTCTCCTTTAGTGTCATTCCATAAGATTAAAACATTGCTAAATTGGGTCTCATACATCAAACACTTCCTTCCAAACCGTAGATCACTCACTAATTTTATACGTATTGTAAATTATAAGTCCTTATTTGTATGATTAATAATATTTTGAAGCCCCCTTTTAGCATGTTTTTTATCATTTGCATCCCAGATCCATTCATTATCAGAGCTATAGCTTTGTAATGTTGTAGCTTTTTAAACCAATAGCTTTAGCAGGCTATTTTTGCTTGCATTTTGGGTTAAGACTGCATAATGATATAATATAAATAGAAATGATATGAGATGTGTTGGGCTGCATCATCTATTCACATGAGGTTCTGGTAGCAAACAGCCTGCAAATGGGATTCTGCTGAAATAGGGCAGCCCAGTGGTACTACTCATAGAGCTGTCCATACAAAATGCTGAAGCAACTCTGCAGGTCAGGCAGCATCTAAGGAAGGCATAAGCATTCAGTCTTTCAGGCTGAAACTAGTCATCAGGTCTTGAAAGCAAGGGCGAAGAAGCTAGAATGAGAAGGTGGGTGGAGAGGGGAAGCAGTGCAAGCCTGTCAGTGATAGATGAAGCTAGGTGGGTGGGTGGAGGAGGGGAAATGAAGTGAGAAGCTGGGAGGTGATAGGTGGAGGAGGTAAAAGGCTGAAGAAGAAGGAATCTAATCGGAGAGGAGGATGGAACCTATGAGAAAGGGAAGGAGGAGAGGCAGCAGAGGGAGGTCATGGGCAAGTAGGGAGAAAAGAGGCAGCCAGATTGTGGAATGGAAAAACAGAGAGGAAGGAGAGGAGACAAATTACCGGAAGTTAGAGAAATCGATGTTCCTACCATCAGGCTATCCAAACAGAATGTGAGGTGTTATGCTTCCAGCCTGAGGGTGGTCTCATTGTGGCAGTAGACGAGGCTGTAGATCGACATATTGGAATGAGAAGTTAAATCAAAATGGGGGCTGCTTCACAGCTGCAGCATTCCTGGTTCAATCCCGACCTCCATTATTCTCTATGCTCTGGTTTTTTCCCAACATCCTAAAGATGTATGCTTAGATGGCCGCTGAAAATAGCCCCAAACATATCAGAGAATGGAAGAGAAGAGGGGTTATTGGTTGTTGACAGAAAGAGATCTTAGAGAAAATAACTGTGGGAATGGGATTGCTCTGTGAGCCAGCATGAACTCAGTGGTCTGAATGGCCTCCTAAAGTGAAGAGAAAAGTGGAAATAAAGTGAAGTGGACTGTACTGTACCATAGAAAAGAAGGGATTCAGAAGTTTATAGAACTATACACTCAGTGGCCGCATTATGAGGCACCTCCTGTACTAATAAAGTGGCACTGAGTGTATGTTCATGGTCTTCTGTTGCTGTAGCCCATCCACTTCAAGGATTGATGTGTTGTGTGTTCAGAGATGCACTTTTACCTAGCACTACTGTAATGCACGGTTATTTGAGTAACTGTCGCCTTCCTGTCAGCTTGAGCCAGTCTGGCCATTCTCCTCTGACCTCTCCACTGAACAAGGTGCTTTCACTACAGAGCTGCTGCTCACTGGATTTTTGTTTTGTGTTTTTGCACCATTCTCTAAAGACTGTTGTGTTTGAAAATCCCAGGAGATCAGCAGTTTCTGAGATACTCAAACCACCTCTTCTGACACCAAATATCATTCCATGTCAAAAGTCACTTAGACCGCATTTCTTCCCCCATTCTGATGTTTGGTCTGAACAACAACTGAACCTCTTGACCATGTCTGCATGTCTTTTATGCGCTGAGTTTCTGCCACATGATTGGCTGATTAGATATTTGCATTAATGAGCAGGTGTACAGGTGTACCTAATAAAGTGACCACTGAATGTATTTTAGAAGCAAATATCACTGCAGTGTGACCCCAAGAATATTCTATGATGTTTGACAGGAATCCTGAAAATATGTGAGCTGTAGTGGGTGGACAAAGGGTATACATATTCATGTCTGGACTGGGGACCATGGACTTGAATCATTAACCTTGTTTCTGACATGCTGTCTATTTTCTTCCTTTTTCATTTTATTTAACAGACTTCCAGCACTGAAGGTTTTTTTCTCTCTCTAGGAAATTCAGGAGTATCTTCTCTTCCAATAAGAGCTTAGAATGCAGAACTTGCTGCCACAGGAAGTAGTTCAAGCAAATGAGCATGAAGGCAGTAGTTCCCAACCTGAGGTCCACAGACCCTGTCCTTGGTGGTCTTGATCCATGGCATAAAAAGGTTGGGAGCCCCTGATTGAAAGGGAGGATTAGAGGGACAGGAATGAAACGCTTTGTTGTCGGAACAAGATGAAACAGATGGGAGAAAGATTTTTGAGAGCAGAATCACAAACATAACCTAGATAGGCTAAATGGTTATTTTAGTTCAAATGACCATAGAAAAGATAGGAGCAGAATTAGGCCATTCAGCCCATTGAATCTGCTTCGCCATTTAATCATGGCTGAGTGATTATCCTTCTGAATCCTGCTCTTCTGCTATTTCTCCATACTCTTTGTCCCACACCCCACGAATCAAGAACCTATCAACCCTCACTTTTAGGTGGTTTTTTTATTGTCACATTTACCGAGGCACAGTGAAAAGATTGTCTCACATACTGTCCATACAGATCAAATCATTACTCAATGCATTGAGGTAGAGCAAGGTGAAACAGAATGCAGATAATGTGTAACAGCTACTGAGAAAATGCAGTGCAGGTAGGCAATAAGGTGCAAGATCATGAGGTAGACTGTGAGGTCAAGAGTCCATCTTATCATAGAAGGGAACCTTTCAGTAGTCTTATAACAGTAGAATAGAAGTCATCCTTGAGCCTGGTGGTATGAGCTTTCAGGCTTTTGTATCTTCAGCCCAATGGGCGAAGGGAGAAGAGAAGTTTTCAAGGGTGGGTGGGATCTTTGATTCTGCAGGTTGCTTTATTTAGGCAGCAAGAACTATAGACAGAGTCTATGAGGGAGAGGCTAGTTTCCATTATGTCCACAACTCTCTGCAGTCATGTTACCATACCAAACTGTGATGCATCCAGATAGGATGTTTTCTATGGTGCACCAATAACCATTTATAGGCGTTGACGGAGCATGCCAAATTTCATTAACTTCTTTAAAACGTTGAGGGACTGATGAGCTTTCATGGCTGTGGCATCTATATGTTTGGGCCAGGACAATCTATTGGTGATGTTCACTCCTAGGAACTTGTTCTGCAGCAGCAATACAATGCAAGATATAAAAATTATTATATGTTACAGTAAGTAAATATAAAAAATAAATAGGGCAAAAAGAGTGCAAAATAGTGAGGTAATGTTGATGGTTTAATGGACCATTGTGAAATTTGATAGCAGGGAGGAACGAAGTTGTTCTTAAAACATTGAGAGTGTGCCTTCAGGTACTTCTTCCTTGATGGTAGTAATGAGAAGAGGGCATGTCCTGGATAGTGAGGGTGCTAAATGATGGATGGCACCTTCCTGAAGCATCGCTTTTGAAGATGCCATTGATGGTGGAGAGCTGGTGCTCATGATGGAACTGGCTGAGTCCATCACCCTCTGCAACTTTTTCTAATCCTGTGCATCGGCCCCTCCATACCAGAGAGTGATGCAACCAGTCATGGTACGTCTGTAGAAATTCACTGGTCTTCGGTGCCTTCTTCATAATTGCATCAATATGCTGGGCCCAGGATGGATCTTTCAGTGGTAGGTGAACTGTAGTGGGTTGATGTTGTCTGGGAGGCTGGACTTAATGTATTCCATGACCAGCCTCTCAAATCACTTCATGATGGTGAACGTCAGTGCCGCTGGGCAGTAGTTATTCAGATAGCTTATCCTGTTTATCTTGGATAGTGGGACTGTAAGAGTCTCCTGATCATGAACAAGAAACTGTTTTCTAATCATGCACACACAAAATGATGGAGGATCTCAGCAGGTCTGACAGCATCTATGGAAAGTCCTCATGAGTCCGAATGACTTGTCACACATATTCTGGCTTCTCCCACTTCCTTTCCAATCATAATGAAGGATTTTGGTCCTAAATGTCAATTGTACATTCCTCTCCATAGATGCTTTCTGACCTGCTGAGTTCCGTCAGCTTTTCATGTTTGTTACTGTGGATTTCCAGCATCTGCAGAATCTCTTGTGTTTCTAATCATGCATTAGTCTTGATATAGCCTTTAAATATTAAGGAGACCTTTGTAATTTAATGTCATTGCTGATGGTTATATTAGCGAAACTGTGAAGTGGAAAGTACCCGGTCAGGAATGGCTGCAAACAGCAACCATCCAAATCCTCAGGAAACCTGAACTAAAATAACATGTTTACTGGAATTACCAAAACCACCTGGCACCTCTAGGCCTTACCCTCTCCCCTATCTCTCTTACTGGGCTTCGGCCCTCTCTTCTCCCCCATTCCTGATGAAGGGTCTCAGCCCGAAACGTTGGCTACTCTTTTCTCACAGATGCTGCCTGACCTGCTGAGTTCTTCCAGCATCGTGTACATATTCTTTGATCCACAGCATCTGCAGTTGTATTTTTGTGTTTTGAAAAATACAAGATGAACAGCCAAGTGTGAAAGTTAAAGTTATTGTTTCTGTTTGCAGGATTATAATGATGAAATCCGCCAGGAGCAGTTGAGGGAACTCTCATACCTAAATGGTTCAGAAGATTCGAGTCGAGGGCGGGGAGCTCGTGGGCGAGGACTTCGAGCACCCCTCACACCCACTGTGAGGTAAGTCTGTCAGTGTCAGGGATGACTGACCTGCACGCTGGTTTTGTGTTTCGGAAGTGGCGAAGGAGGCCAGAGTTGGAAGGGCAGATTCCTCCACAATTGCGGCTAGAGGTATGTTTCTTCCACTGCCTGGACAGGGCCTTTGTACTCCTGATGGTCATCTAATTCTCAGTATCATCCAAAAAGTTTCTCCTCCCCTTTGACTTATAATGGGCCAGGGAATCCTAACAGTCGGTTGGTGTGTTGCACTTTTCTGAGGAGTTTTAAGCAAAACCTCGAAAAAGCAAAGTCATCAGTTGACCCCTCAAGCTGCCTGCACAGTTTCTGATTTATTCAAGTATCTCCCATCTCGCTCCCTGGAAAATAAAGCAATAAGGAAAAGGCATCTGGAAAACTTGGCCCACTCAAACGATTGAACAATTCTAGAAGATCGCACTGAATACTACTACATAGTCCAATCCTTCCATACGATGCTGTCTTGGTCCTAGTTGGGTAATAGTCCCTGCTGCCTCATGAAGGGGAGTAACCACTGTACCAACAGCAGGCTCCCTGTATACTGGGAGCAGAAGAAGGACCCAGTGTTCAGTAGACCCCAATATCTAGAACAGTTCAGTGTCTAGGTGGTGTATTGGCCAGAATGATCCAGTGTCTAAAATGACCCAGTGTCCAGAATGGACTGTGCCTAGAATGGCTCAGTGAACAGAATGGACTGTATCTAGAATGGCTCAGTTACCAGACTGACCCATTGTCTAGAATGGCCCAGTGAACAGTATGGCATAGTGTCCAGTCAAGCCCAGCACAGAATACCCCAGTGTCAAAATGTTCCAGTGTCTACAATAACCTAGTGAACAGAATATCCTAATTTCCTGAATTGATCAGAGTCTAGAATGACCCAGTGTCCAGAATAGCCCAGTGAACAGACTAGTTCAGTATTTAGAATGGCCCAATATCTAGAATAGCTCAATGAACAGAATGCCCGAGTGTCCAGAATGGCTGAGTGTCTAGAATGGTCTAGTGAATAGAATGACTGAGTGTCTAGAATGGTCTAGTGAATAGAATGGCTGAGTGTCTAGAATGGTCTAGTGAATAGAATGGCTGAGTGTCTAGAATGGTCTAGTGAATAGAATTGTTCAGTGTTTGGTGAGGTCCAGTGTCCACAACAGCCCCATGATAAGTCTGTGTGTAGATTTCATCAGGAAAAGAGGAATCCATTTAAAAGTTTGTGGGATAAAATGATGAAAAAGTGTGTTTTATTACATTTAATAAATGTATTTGTCTTCTGGCATTCGTTTCTACACAGTGTTTGTTTGTGTGAGCCTGTGTGAGAACATTGATGCGCTTGTTTCTGTGTGCATCCGTGCATACATATATGTACAGTATATATGCAATTGTGCATGTGCACACATGTATACATGCATATGGTATGCATACTCACCCAGTTGTGCATTTGTGTGTGATTGAAAGCATCTTTTGTGTGTACATGTGAGTGTGTACTTGTGTGAACATGTTCATGCCTGTATTTTCTGACCGTCTTCATAAACACTAGTAAACACAGTGTTCATTCTTTCACACTGAAACAAGCAGCAAGTTCTTCCCTTCCATTTAGCTATGTGTTGAAAAGCTTCACACGCACACTGTCATCCTCTGTGGTTGAGATACTGAGCCAGGTATATAAACTAGTTGAGTGGTGTCGTAGCAACAACCTTGCACACAGCGTGAGCAAGACCAATCAGCTGATTGTTGACTTCAGGAAGGGTAAGACAAGGGAACAAACCAATGCTCATAGAAGGATCAGAAGTGGAGAGAGTGAGCAATTTCAAATTCCTGGGTGTCAATATCTCAAAGAGCCTAATGTAGCCACAATATGTTGATGCAGCTGTAAAGAAGGCAAGACAGCGGCTGTACTTCATTAGGAGTTTGAGGAGATTTGGTTTGCCACCTAAAACACTCGAAAACTTCTACCGTGGAGAGCATTCTGCATCACCATCTGGTACGTGTGGGGGGCGGTTACTGCACAAGATCAAAGTATAGTTGCAGAAAGTGTAAAATTAGCACCAACATGGGTACTAGCCTCTGTAGTGTCCAAAACATCTTCAAGAACTTGTGCCTCAGGAAGGCAGCTTCCATCATTAAGGATCCCCACCAACCAAGAGATGTCCTCTTCTCATTGTTACTGTCAGGAAGGAAGTACAGAAGCTTGAAGGCACACACTCAGCAATTCAGGAACAGCTTCTTCCGCTCTGCCATCCAATTCCTAAATGGACTTTGAACCCTTGAACCCTGTCACTACTTTTTTATTTCTGTTTTTGCACTACATATTTTAATTTAATTCAATGTATGTATATATTATTACTATAATTCCATTTCTTCTATATTTATCATGTTATTGCGTTGTACTACTGCCGTAGAGTTAACAAATTTCACAGCATACGCAGGTGATATTAAACCTGATTCTGAATTGATATGTGTCAGTATCTTCACTGGAGTTTATTGCTACTATTAAGTGTTTTTAGCGTTTATTGAACATAAGGTTTCAAGTTCATTATATTACTTGATGTGGGTGTAATAAATGACCAATTATGCTACCGGAATTGTTAAACAGTTAATACAGGGAGATCGTTGGTTAAAATCATCACCACAATGTTTTATTGGAGATCTGAAAAAAAAGAAAATGCTGGAAATATTCAATAGCTGAGGCTGTCTCTGTGGAAGGAGAAGCTGAGTTAAATTTTCAGGTCCAAAACCTTTCCTCAGTACATTTTCTTTTTATTTTCTGCACAGGTACTGCCTGGCTGAGCATTTCTAGCATTTTCTATTTCGACACTGTTTCAGGTAATATGAAGGTCAGCTCAGTAAAAGTGTTCACAATGTTGTTTTCACTAAATTCCCGCTGTTCCCTGCAGAATTTCTGTACAGGGAACCTCATCTGCTCTGGTCTCCATAAGACTCCATGCCCTCAAATACTGACCTGCCTCTGAACTGGTTTCTGCTCCTTTCCCCTTCCGGGAGTGGGTTTTATTTCTTTGTCCTCTCCCCTCCCCTAAACTAGCTGGTATCCAACAGCGTCACAGAGTGTAAAAGCACATACTCTCTGTTTTAGGAACAGCTTCTTCCCCTCTGCCGTCAGATTTCTGAACAGTCCATGACCCAATGAACACTACCTCACTTTTGTGCTATTTATTTGGTTAATTTTGCAACTTTTCGCCCTTTACTGCTGCCACGAAACAAGAAATTTCACAAGATAAGCCAGTGATGATAAATCTGATTCAGATTCTGAGCTGCAGACCAACACTAATTTTCCCAGAATGTAGGTTTGGCCAGTTAATGTCAGCCTCACCATATGTAAACTGTTCCCATGTTCTTTCCAGGGGACGTGCCAGTGCACTTCTTCCAGGACGGGGAATTCCGGTTCCTAGAGCTACACCCGCAGCGCGCGGGGCTCCCCTACCTCCCCACGCAGGCAGGAGCACTGTAGCACCCCGAGGGAGGGGAGGACCAGGGGCTGTGGGCTATCGACCTCCACCTCCACCAGAAGAGGATGCCTATGACGAATACGTGAGTACTCAGTGGTGGCATTGGGGTGTTGAAAGAAAAAAGTGCCCTTTGGGAGAATAGGCCCTGCTGATCAGAAGGGCCAGCATGTTGGAGATTGGTACTGGTTTAATATTGTCACATATACCCAGATACAACAAAAAGCTTTCTTGCTTTACATGTCATCCAGAGACATGTAACAAAAGATAATTTTAAAATTTCATTTCTAGTTCTTTTCTGATTCAGCAGCAAGAGGTTGTTTGCAAACAAAAGAGGTACTGTATACAGGTATACCCCGCTTTTCGAAAGTTTGCTTTATGCCACTTCGCTTTTACGAAAGACCTACATTAGTACCTGTTTTCGCTAACCCAAAGAAATCCGTTTTTGCGAAAAAAGGCAAAAATAACGTTCAGCATTTGTTTTGCAGCAAGCCCTTATAGAGGCACCGCACACCCTGAGCAGTGAGAGGGCTTTATCTCGATTTATTTTGCGCATCCGTTAGCAAGATGTGTCCTAAGGTATCAGAAAAGCTTAAGAGAGCTCGTGAGGGTGTTGTGCTTAGTGTAAAACTGGACGTAATTAAGCGTTTCGATCTTGGTGAATGAAATTGTGCATGCGTTGAACATGCCTGCGTCCAACATTCATACTATTTACATGCAGAGAGAAAGAATCTTGAAAGCTGCCAATGTTACTGTTGATTCCGCTAGTAGCATATCATTCCCACTTTTACTATATGTTTGTAATATGTTATTTTAAGTTTTATGTGTTATTTGGTATGATTTTTTAGGTCTGGGAATGCTCAAAAATTTTTCCCATATAAATTAATGGTAATTGCTTCTTCGCTTTACGCCATTTCAGCTTACGGAAGGTTTCATAGGAACTCTCTACTTTCAGATAGCGGAGGATACTTGTGTGTATGAAAGTTACCTTATTAAAGTTACATAGTAAAAGAAACAATACTCACACCACACAATATACGACCCAAGAAACCACAGGTGACTGTTTGCTTTTCTATTCTCTTTCTCTCTGTTGATGTTCTTGTCTCTATCTTTAGCTCTTAGCATTAGTCACGAACCAGCCTAAGAAAGATTCCCACTTGCACAGAGAGATTTCCCCTTTTTATATGCTTCAACACACACAACTTAGAAACAGAGAAAATATTCTTCACTAGTATCAAATCTTAACGATGTGCACTCAACATAGAGACAGACAGTCTGTAAGGAGCAAAAGGACAATACCGTCTTCCAAGATGACACTATTTTGTCTTACAAACCTCCATTTTGCGTTATACATTTTAACATGTACCAAGGTGGAATCAAATTTAACTCTTTCCTTACAATGGATTGTTCTAAATAATTACTTTTGAGGTAGTAAAGGGAGAAGAGAATGCAGAATATACTGTTGCCGATATGGAGAAAATGCAGTGCAAGTAGATATGTTCAGTAAAGTTCAAGGGTGTTATGTTGTGTAACTTCAAAACATTAAGTTACTTCACAGGAAGACGCAGGAGTGTGAAAATACTGGTGTATCATCTTTTACTTTTAACGCATCATGTGGTAGCGTGATGACATCACCAGTTAACTTATTTTATATATAACTCATAATTAATTATTTAAACACACACACAATTCCAATCTGCTAATTATATCTGCTGATGAAACTACACTGATTAGCCTAATCTCAAATAATAATGAGGCAGCCTACAGAGAAAAAATCATCAACCTGACATAGCGGTGTCAAGAAAACAACCTCTCCCTCAATGTCGCAAAAACAAAGGAGCTGGTTGTGGACTGCAGGAGGAATGGAGACAGGTAACTCCTATTGACATCAATGGATCTGGGGTTGAGAAGGTGAACAGCTTTAAGTTCCTCAGCAGAAACATCGCTGAGGATTTTATGTGGTCTGGACATAACCCGCTGTGTGGTGAAAAAGGCACAACAGTGCCTCTTTCACCTCAGACGGTTGAGGAAGTTTGGTATCGGCCACCAAATTCTAAGAGCTTTCTATAGGGTCACAATGACTGGCTGTATCATTGCCTGGTATAGGAACTGTACTTCCCTCAACCGCCAGACTCTGCAGAGA
Organism: Hypanus sabinus; assembly: GCF_030144855.1. Lineage (NCBI taxonomy): Eukaryota > Metazoa > Chordata > Chondrichthyes > Myliobatiformes > Dasyatidae > Hypanus > Hypanus sabinus. Next base: position 83,296,133 of record NC_082715.1, on the reverse strand, counting down.
GCGGTGCGGACAGCCCCGCACATCTGTAGATGTGAACTTCCCATGATTCAGGACATTTACAAAGACAGGTGTGTTAAAATAGCCCAAAGGATGATTGGAGACCCGAGTCACCCCAACCACAAACTGTTCCAGCTGCTACCATCAGGGAAACGGTTCTGCAGCATAAAAGCCAGGACCAACAGGCTCTGGGACAGCTTCTTCCACCAGGCTATCAAACTGATTAATTCATGCTGATGCAACTGTATTTTTATGTTATATTGACTATCCTGTTGTACATAATATTTATTATAAATTACTATAATTGCACATTTAGATGGAGATGTAACGTAAAGATTTTTACTCCTCATGTATGTGAAGGATGTAAGTAATAAAGTCAATTCAAATTCAAGAATGCTTAATCAACTAATACAAGATTGCTCAGATATTATTGAAATATTCATTACACAGTTAAGGGCACAACTTGGAGATCAAGAGTTACTCTTTCAGTGTAAGAGAGCTCCATTCTGGTAACAGCAGGCGAGAAGCCGCCCTTGAGCCTGGGGTTTATGCTCTTGTGTTCTGGAGAGGGAGGGAGGAGAAGAGAGAATGATACAGATGTTTCATTGTCACATGGCTGGGAAATCAACCTGGCTTCCAGCAAAGTAATCATTCCTTAGTGCCGCTCTTCAAACGTATATAACTGAAAGGCACGCATGCGTGGCAGGAACATGTAAAAATGAACATCACAAGAAGTGTGTCCTGAATTGTTACAGGAATTACCCCTTGTAATAATGATCAGTGAGGTACAGAGAATCTGTATTCACTGACAAGTAACTCTGCCCACAGGGATAACCATAAGTGAGATATTCATAAGGTGTTTTGCTCAGCTCTCCGTAGTTCATCGAAGGCCTGCGAGGGATGCAAATGGTAAATTGATTAACAACCATGGCTGTAAGCTGTACTGTTTCACTCCATGAGTAGTCTTTATTTCTGGATTACATACAAACTCTCCAGTGTCTAATAAAGTAATTGTAAACCCCACGTAGACACAGCCACAGAGACCATTTGTATAAAATCTGTTTCAAGAGGCAGTTTCCTATGTTTAGAAAATCTTGAATTGGCAAAGGGGCTTTAAGGGGTGGGGGATGAGTACTTGGTACTGAGAGGAGTGGTTGTGGTCTTTTCCTTAATGTTGCATAGGCTCAATTAAGAGACTTTGAAGACCACAACCTACAGGTCCAAACAAAACTTTTAGTCTACAGAGCAATCGTCCTTACGTTAATGGACCACCTACAGTAGGCACCTGAAAGCCCAGGAACAATGCCACCCAAATTCCTTTCCAAAGACTTTGAGGATCAGCTGAAAGGACAGTTGCACTTAACACCAGCATAGTGGAAGACGCTGATAGGAAAAGCATCTCCATCATGATAAGCAATACCAGCTCCAATAGATAAATCATGTCATCTGGATGTCTCACGAACCATTTACTCCCAGTTGAAGGAAGGTGGGTTTAATTTGGTGGGCAAAGGAAATGCTTCAAAGATAACATCAAAATTAGCCTGAAGAAATTCAACATTACTTCTAAAAACTGGGAAAACATTGCACTCAACACATACTCCCGGAGAAAATCTCTTCAAGAGGGAGCTGTGCTACATTGGAACAACCTCCGCTGTGCCACAGAGAACAAGCGGCATCTGTGAGAGGAGTGACTGAACCAAAAAGACATAACCACTAACCACAGCCACCACTTACTCTTGCCCACACTGCACCAGAATATGTAGACCCTGGATCAGCCTCTGCAGCCACACGAGGACCCTCCTACAGACAACCCCTTAGGAGAACATCTTACTCGACTCGAGTGATTGCACTATTGCTACTACCAAGAGGAGGTGATGTTTTATACATCTCATCCTCAGAGGGCTAGGTGTGTTGTTGGTGAATGCATTCAATGCTGAGATCAATAGATCTTCTGCCTGAGGATACAGGGATCAGGCAGAACAGAGACGTTACATTTTACTGATTTTATTGAATGGCTGAACATTCTAAGAGGAAAAAAGATTAACTGTTTATGTATTTATTGTGGTGTTCTTGATATTTAAGATGCTGTAATTTATAAGATCTACATGCAGAAGCTGCCAAAACACCTCTAATTTCTCAGAAATTTACGTAGTTTCAGCATGGCACCAAAAACTTTGACAAACCTCTATAGATGTACAGTGGAGAGTATCCTAATTGGTTGCATCATGGCCTGGTAACGGAAGCATCAATGCCCAGTAATGGAAAAATCTACAGAAAGTGATGAATACAGCCCAGCCCATCACAGGGAAAGCCCTTCTCCAACATTGAGCACATTTACAAGCAGCATGCGTCATCGAGAACCCCTCCCACCAAGGCCATGCTCTCTTCTTGCTACTGTCATTGGGCAGGAAGTACAAAAGCCTTGGGCCTCACACCACCAGGTTCAGGAGCAGTTATTATAATCTGCCAATCATTGGTGCTACGAGCAGTTATCCTGGCCACTACACTACCATAATTAGAATAGACAGGAGATGTTTATCACATTTGTAAGTCACATGGTCACCTCGGACAGCTTGTGGTCAGCTCATGTCCGCGTGTCCATTGCAGTATACCAAATAGAGTTCTAAATTTATGTCAACCACCAGATTGTCAAGCATCCAGTAGCCACCCCTCATAATCCCAGCTCCAGTTTTTTGACCCAGTCTCGGCAGTGGAAGTAGCCTCTCACTATCCGCTTTACCACTTCCCTTTCTTAGCTTTAAGGGTCACTCTCTCACCCCAGTTTGTTTGTTTCCCTGACCCTTGAAGTTCTACCTGGGGCAGCAGAGGGGCGTAGCAGTTACAGGAATGTTTACAGCAACAACTGTCTGTAAGGAGTTTGTACATTCTCCCTGTGACCAGGTGGGTTTCCTCCCCCATTCCAAAAGCCTTGGTGTTGGTAAGGTGGGGCATGCTGTGTTGATGCCAAAAGCATGGCAACACTTGCAGGCTGCCCTCAGCACATCCCCCGACATTTTGGTTGTTGATGCCAACGATGCATTTCTGCATATGTTTGATGTTTATGTGACAAATTAAGCCAATCTTTACATTTCAGACGTCCTGATAAAGGGTCTTGGCCCAAAACGTCAACTGCTTTCTCTTTTCAATAGGTGCTGCCAGGCCTGCTATGTCTCTGCAGCATTTTGTGTGTGTTGCTTTGCTTTCCAACATCTGCAGATTTTCTCTTGTTTGTAATCTTTACAGACCTCTCTTCGTTTTGGTGTTAGCCCTGATTTCTGCACAGAGAACACTCTGCACACAGTTCCCTAAAATCATTTTAAAATCCACTGCTCTCAAACTGTATCCCTTGTCAGTAAATCCGTCTGGCTCGTAACCATATAACATGTAACTCATCTGGTACATTCACATATAAAATGGCTGATCTACATATTCACGCCACCTCATTAATATGCAGACACCCTTGGCTCATTAACTGATAAATTCCTCTGGCACATTAACATGTAAACTGGCTCATTATTGTGAACCCTGGTTCGTTAATTCCTTTGTTTTGGCAGATGCAACATATGGCTAGAAGCAAATTAACCCAGAGTGATCTCCTTCCATATCAAACACACCACTTAAGTGTTGTTTGACTCCAGAAACATAGTGGAAAGAGCTCCTGGGCACAATCGAGCAGGTTGCACTTAACTGCCCTTCCCCTCGACGCTGGCCAGCTGACAGAACCACTGTCCAACAGCTCCAGAGACAGGGCTCAATCCTGACCTTGTGTGGATTTTGTATTGGGGGGGTGGGGCGGGGAATCTTATTGAAACCTTCAACCATCACATTCCTGAACCAGTGTGAATAATTTCACTCACCTCAAATCGAATGGGCTGGGCCCAGAATGTCAGCTGTACTCTTTTCCACAGATGTTGCCTGGCCTGCTGAGTTCCTCCAGCATTACCTCAACTCTGAACGGATTTCACAACATAAGGGACTTTAAAAGACTCTACAATTTAGGATCTCGGGATTATTTATTTATTTGTTTACTTATTTACTCACTGCACAGTTTATCTTATTTTGCACCGTTGTTGTTTGTCAGTCTTTGAAGTATTTCTTTGACTTTATTGTATTTACTGTGAATGCCTGCAAGAAGTGAATCTTAAGGTAGAATATGGTGACATATACGTACCTTGAAAATAAATTTACTTTTGAACTTTAAACCTAATGAATGCTGAAAGAGCTATATTGACTACACATGAAAAGGCTGTTTCCTAGTATTGGGAGGCTCTAGGATCACAGGGCACAGCGTCAGACTAGAAGGATGTCCCTTTAGAACAGAGATGAGGAGGAATGTCTTTAGACAGGGAGTGATAGAAATAGAGAAAAATGACAGCGCAATCCAGGCCCTTTGGCCCACAAAGCTGTGCCAAACGTGTCCTTACCCGAGAAATTACCTCGAGTTACCCATAGCCCTTTATTTTTCTGAGCTACATATACCTATCCAGGAGTCTTTTAAAAAGACCCTATCGTATCCATTTCCACCATCATCGCTGGCAGCCCATTCCACGCACTCACCACTCTCTGCGTAAAAAACATACCGCTGATATCTCCTCTGTACCTACTCCCCAGCAGCTTAAAACTGTGCCCTCTCGTGCTAACCATTTCCACCCTGAGAAGAAAAACCTCTGATTATCCATATGATCAATGCCTCTCAGCATCTTATACACCTCAGTCAGGTCACCTCTCATCCTCCGTCGCTTCAAGGAAAAAAGGCCGAGTTCACTCAACCTTTTCTCATAAGGCATGCTCCCCAATCCAGGCAACATCCTTGTAAATCATCTCTCTGCGCACTTTCTATGGCTTCAACATCCTTCCTGTAGTGAGGTGACCAGAACTGAGCACAGAACTCCAAGTGGGGTCTGACCAGGGTCTTATATAGCTGCAACATTACCTCTTGGCTCCTAAACTCAATCCCACGATTGATGAAGGCTTTCTTAACCAGAGAGTCAACCTGCGCAGCAGCCTTGAGTGTCCAGTGGACTTGGATCCCAAGATCCCTCTGATCCTCCACACTGTCAAGAGTCTTACCATTAATACTATATTCTGTCATCATAGTTGACCTACCAGATGAACCACTTCACACTTATCTGGGTTGAATTCCATCTGCCACTTCTCAGCCCATGTTGGCATCCTATCAATGTCCCGGCTATTAATGTTCCTAAGGTTGTCAAGCCAAGGACTGGTAGTGGGGACAAGCTCCCGCTACCTAAAAGTGCTCCTCACGGCATGCAACTCAAATAGTCTCTGACAACCAAGTCCAACTCCTGGCCTTCTCGCGTGGCTTAGCCTCTAAGCCCGGCGGAACTGTTTTGACTGACAGGAGAAGGGGCAAAAGCAGGTCCTGGCTCCTTCAAACCAGCGCTTCAGGTAGATGGAGCTCATCAGCCTGGGAAGGCAGTCCATCTAAGAGAGGGAAAACTCTGATTTCAAACCTCTGCTGCTTTGAGTAAACCCTGAGGACAAATCCAGAGCTGGAGTCCCTAAGGCAACCAGACATTTCCTTCAATCTCATTCTGGCAACTCCTGCGAAGACATTGGTGCCAAGTTGTATCAGCCCTTGCCCTTCCCTTGGACAACATTGGTGGTGTGGAGAGCAGAGACTTGTTGCATGGGCAACTGCCGGTCTCCCATACAACCTTGCCCAGGCCTGTGCCCTGGAAACCTTCCAGGCACAGGTCCATGGTCTTGCAAGACTAACGGATGCCACCACCAATATCCCGCTGTAACCTCTGACAGCCCTCCACACTATCCACCACACCTCCAACCTTTGTGTCATCAGCAAATTTACTAACCCATCCCTCCACTTCCTCATCCAGGTCATTTATAAAAATTACAAAGAGTAAGGGTCCCAGAACAGAACAGATCCCTGAGCCACACCACAGGTGACTGACCTCCATGCATAATATGACCCGTCTACAACCATTCTTTACCTTCTCCGGGCAAGCCAGTTGTGGATCCACAAAGCAAGGTCCCCTTGGATCCCATGTCACCTTACTTTCTCAATAAGCCTTGCATGGGGTACCTTATCAAGTGCCTTGCTGAAATCCATATACACTACATCTTCTGCTCTTCCTTAATGTGTTTAGTCACATCCTCAAAAAATTCAGTCAAGCTTGTAAGGCACAGCCTGCCTTTGACAAAGCCATGCTGACTATTCCTAATTATATTATACCTCTCTAAGTGTTCATAAATCCTGCCTCTCAGGATCTTCTGCATCAACTTACCAACCACTGAAGTAAGACTCACTGAACTATAATTTCCTGCGTGATCTCTACTCCCTTTCTTGAATAATGGAACAACATCCGCAACCCACCAATCTTCCAGAATCTCTCCCATCCCCATTGATGATGGAAAAATCATTGCCAGAGGCTCAGCAATCTCGTCTGGTCCCTGTGACTTACTATCCAACTTGATACTTTCCTAAAGCGCTAGCACATCCTCTTTCTTAATATCTACATGGTCAAGTTTTTCAGTCCGCTGCAAGTCATCACTACAATTGCCAAGATCCTTTTCTGTAGTGAATACTGAAGCAAAGTATTCATCAAGTATCTCTGGTATCTCCTCCAGTTCCATACACACTTTTCCGTTGTCACACTTGATTGATCCTATTCTCTCACATCTTATCCTCTTGCTCTTCACATACTTATAGAATGCCTTGGGGTTTTCCTTAATCCTGTCTGCCAAGGCCTTCTCATGGCCCCTTCTGGCTCTCCTAATTTCTTCCTTGAGCTCCTTCCTCAAACAGGAGTACTTGTTGTCGAGGGGTACAGGTACAGGCACAGGCGTACTCTCTAGTACCTGACTCCTACTTCCGTCTCCTGACTGTTACCCACTTATCTGTCGCCCCAGTCCCTGATGTGACTACCTGCCTATATCTCCTTTCTGTCACCTCACTCTCCCTGACCAGACGAAGATCCTTGAGCTACATCTCCAGTTCCCTAACACAGTCCCTAAGGAGCAGCAGCTCAACACACCAGGTGCAGATGTGGCTGTCCGGGAGGTTGGGAGTCTCCCAGACAGCCCACATCTGACACCAAGCACAGAAAACCAGCCTCACACACATGCTTCCTGTCTGGAATCTACACAGATAACCTGCCTCGCCTTGAGCTGTTAACGCCAAAGCCCTGTTGAGCTAAAGCTTTCCTAATCTGTTGCCCTTCTATAAGGCTGTCTCGTTTTAAATTCTTCTTGCTGTTCTCACCTGTTGACGAACACGCACTTGCGCAGTCGTGCCCTGATCAAACCGCTGAAGAATCTGCAACATTCATTGTCACAGACTGCTGCAGGGCCAAATCACTGAGTATATTTGAAGCGATTGATAGGTTCTTGATTAGTAAGGTCTTTGAAGGTTATGGGGAGAACGCAGGAGTATGGGGTTGAGAGGTAGAGCTACTAGGACTTGATGTTTTAATCCCAATGATAAAGTTGGCACTCTCGATGTTGGCAGTGGCTTGGAGTGGTGACGAAGAGGGTAGCTACGTCATCAGAGTCATCAGGTGGGCACCCTCCTTCTTTGACATTTCGTTGATAAGCCCACGACGTCCCTAGAGGGCTCAACGGTGCTACCTGGCGTCCCAGATACACCCTCCGCAGTTCCGTACCCTCCTGTCTTCATCTTGCAGCCCAGTTGTCGTCTTTCCTTTTAATCCAAATCCAATTGCTGCTTTCCTCTGCCGTGTTTGACAAGGACTTGATTGCTTGTTGGAGGGAGACAACCCTCACCCCCAACTTCTTCAATAGACTGGTCATAGATGTAGCAACAAACCCCTTGCATCCCACTTCTACAGGGAAAATCTTGGTCTTCCAGCCGTTCTGAGCAGCTTCAGTTGCCAGTTCAGAGTACTTGGTCTTTTTCCTCTCATAAGCTTCTTCAGCGCCATCTTCCCATGGTACTGTCAATTCCACAACATGTGCCAGCTCGGCTGTTGTGGACCACAGGATTATGTCTGGCCGGAGTGATGTAGCTGCAATGTCTGGGGGAAACACAAGCTTTTTCTCCAAGTCCACGTCCATTTTCTAATCCCGAGCAACATGCAGAATGTTTATATCCTTTGATGTTACTTGGTGCTCTGGAGGTTGGCCTGCTGGTACAAATCGTGTAATGTGGACATTTCCTGCCGATGTTTGTGGGAGAGCGTTTACGGTGGTTTGCCTCTGTTCCAAGATTGATGCCAGCTGTCTGAGAACTTGATTATGCTGCCAAGTATACCGCCCCTGGCTGAGGCTCATGGTGCATCCTGTTAAAATGTGCCTTAGTGATCCAGGTGCTTGACAAAGAGAACAAGAGGGGTCTTCTCCCCACCACTGGTTCAGGTTTTGAGGTGTTGGTAGGAGGTCATAAGTGGCTCTGATGACAAGCCGAGATCCCTCCATCTCCCAGATGTCATGCCAACTGAGTTTCCTCTTTTCCAGGCTCTCCCAAATAGTCCATTGCCCCTGCTTGGCCAGTGAAATGGCGCTGGTGTGTCACTTTGCCTCCTCCTGTCTCCTCATCTCCTCCACCATGAGCCGTCTCTTCTGCACTGATGTTGCCTCATGCCATTGAGGAGCCTTTGGGATGAGCCCGAGACCGGCTCTCCCATGTTGGACTTGGCCAACCACATCCCTGAAGTGAAGAGCAGACCTAGCACTCTGAATGGCTTCAGATGGGGTCCACTTCCTCCCCATTGCCACACGGGGGGGCTGCGGTTTGAGTAACAGTATCTTCAGATTCAGTGAGGGTCGTGACCAACCTTGCTTTGGTGCACTTGAATTCTTCCACAAGACTTGTAATTGGTAATTCCAATTTGCCATTCCCGTACAGTCCAGCAGGACTTAAGCATCGTGGAAGTCCAAGCCACTGTTCCACATGTGTGCTGATCACTCTTTCGAGCTTTTCCACCTTGTTGATGGGGATTTCGTACACAGTTAAAGGCCACATGAGTCTTGGGAGTATGCCGAACTGGAAACACCACAGCTTGAGTTTTCCTGGCAGCCAGGACTTGTTGATGTGAGCTATGTACGTGATGGTAACCTTTTTGAGTTGTTTAAACTGCTCGGTGTCCTTGAGCTTAGCATCATACCATCGACCCAAGCTCTTCACTGATATTTCTGACACAGTTGGGATAAGTGTTCCATCAATATGAAATCTTTGATCTGTGAGTTGACCTTTGACAATGGAGATGCTTCTGCACTTGCTGGGCTTGATCGTCATCCTCACCTATGTGATGTTTTGATGAAGCTTTTGCAGAAGTCTCTTGGTGCAGGGGACAGTTGTCGTCAGTATTGTTATATCGTCCATATAGGCTCGTATCTGTGGTAACCGCTGACCAAACTGTAGCCGTTTTCCTCCCGCAACCCATTTTCAGTAAGGTCTTTGAAGGTTATGGGGAGAAGGCACTAGTATAGGATTGAGAGGGAAAATAAATCAGCCAAGATACTCATGGGCCAAATGAACTAATTCTACTCCTGTGTCTTCTAGTCTTAATGGTCATGGTGAATTACATGTAAGGTGCCAGTGTTCTCATGCACCTGCCATCCTTGTCCTTCCAGACTGTCACATGGCTCCCCCTCATGCTGGTGGGGGGTTGGGGTAGAGGGAATGGTAACAGTGGTCGCTGTTGAACCAGGCTGCTCTGTGTACAATGCCTACAAAAAGTGTTCACCTCCCCCCCCCCCACCCCCCGCTGGAAGTTTTCATGTTTTATTGTTTTACCGTATTGAATCACAATGGATTTAATTTGGCTTTTTTGGCACTTATCAATTGAAAAGACTTGTGTAAAAGTGAAAATTGGTCTAAATTTCTATGAAGTGGTCTAAATTTTTTACAATTATTAAACACAAAATAATTGTTACATAATTACTCACCCCCTTCAAGTCAGTATTTAGTAGATGCACCTTTAGCAGCAATTACAGCCTCGAGTCTCTATGGACAGGTCTCGATCAGCTTTGCACATCTGGACACTATAACTTTGCCCCAATCTTCTTTACAAAACTGCTCAAACTCTTTCAGATTGCTTGGGGATCATGAGTGAACAGTCTTTTTCAAATCCAGCCACAAATTCTCAATTGGATTGAGGTCTGGACTCTGACTTGGCCACTAAAGGACATTAACTTTGTTGTTTTTACCCATTCCTGTGGAGCTATAGCTTTATGCTTGTGTCATTATTTACTATGTGATTTTTGCATTCAGCCAATTAGCAAAACTATGGGGACATTTAAGTAACAGAGGAAAAATTATTCTCTTTTTTCTCAGTAACATTCCAAAGCAATTCTCATTGGCGTTATACCTGGCATTATGTGAGCAAATACAACATGCGCTTTATACATTGTAAAGGCTCAAAATGCAAAAGTACATAAGGCCAGCCAATCCCCCACACTTTAAAAAAATTCAGTTCAGTTCAAGGTAAATTTATTATCACCTACGATCCTGAGATTAATTTTATTGCAGGCATTTACAGAAAACAGAAAGGTGCCAGAAAAACCTAGAAATATCATAAAGGACCTCACACACCTTCATGGACTGTTTGTCTGACACTCATCAAAGGAGAGGCTGAGCAGCATCATGCCTGGACCACCAGACTCAAAACCAGTTACTTCCCCCAAGCCGTCAGGCTGATCAACACCTCCACCCATCAACCCAACCCACCACCACTTCACCTAGAATCACTTTATGTACATACAATCAGTCTGTGCATGTAACAGTTACTTGTACATTGTGTTTGATAGGATTGCTTCTATATTTATATTTATTGTGTTTTTTATGCTTATTGTTTGTTTTTTATGTTGCATCAGATCTGGAGTAACAATCATTTTGTTCTCCATTACACTCGTGTACTGACAATAAAATATCTTGAATTTTGAAGGAAGGAATACAGTAGAATTTTAGAAATGCTGTGCATAAACAGGCAAAAGCTTACAGACAACCAAAGTGCAGAAGAAAGTGTACAAATAAAAGTAATACTGAGAACCTAAGTTGAACAGAGACCTTGAAAGCTTTTCTGAATGTCGTAGCTTCAGTTCAGAATAATGCTGAAGATATTCTTCAGGTTATTTCTTATTCAACAAACGTGATCCATCTGTATAGCGGGTGTGCTATGAGGGGCAGGAGTACAATCGCATGGCTCCCCAACACGTTGTAGCATGGATGGGGTTACAGCAGAGGGAAATGTCGGGGTGGTGGTTGTTGAATCTGGCCTGCGTTGCCCTACATAGTATGGCAGTTACCTTGTGCTGTTGTTTCCCACACTCATCCAGGGTAGCTGGAGGGTGATCCATTCATGCTCCTGGCCTGTAGTGGGAAGGCTTTGGTGAACCAGGAGATGAAACATGATATTCTTGTATCTATGGTGATGATGCCAAGGAAAATCATGTTGAGAGGACGATAAAAGCAAGGATGTACTGCTGAGGGGCTCGTTGGACCTCATTTAAAATATTGTTAACAATTTTGAACCTCTTATTGAAGGAAGAATGTACTGACACCGGAGAAGGTCCAGAAGAGATTCACAAGAATGATCCCAGGAATGAAAGGTTTCACATGTGAGGACTATTTGATGTCTCTCGGACTGTACTCAGTGGAGTTTGGAAGGATGAAGGAGGAATCTCATTGAAATCTGCTAAATATGGGAGGGTCTAGACCGAATGGATGTGGAGAGAATGTTTCCATTAGTAGGAGAGTTGAGAGTCTGAGGGAAAGAGTACTGGAGGTAGAGTCGAAAGTGCTTTTAAGGAGGTAGTGAATAAAAGGGCAAGGAAAAAGGCAAGGCTAAGAGGAAAGGATGGAGTAGAAGTAGCTCACATGAAGAGTGGGCAGAAGATAGAAGGCCCTCATCCTGCTATCTATTGTTTCATTCTATAACTCTTGTTTGAACCAAGCTAATGCTCTTTTTGTCAACACTGGGTCTTGCATTAGGATTTTTAGGGTTTTAGTTCAGATTCAGGGTCAGATTTTTTCTCACAACATAAAGTGAAATTTTTTGTTAGCAACCAACACTTCACAAGGATGTGCTGAGGACAGCATAGCACATCTGCAACGTTCAGAACAACAAACCAAGCAGCGTCAACAACACCAAAACAAAGTAAGACAACAACAAAACCATCCCCTTTTCTACCCCTCTGATGCACCATCAATAACTCACTTTGAGATGTAAGGTGAGATATCGGCTTTTATTGACTGGAAGAAGGAACAAGCAGTGAGTGACCACCATACTACATCCTGGAGACTGAGAGGCCGGGCTCAAGCCTTGATCACCATTATACAGGGGTCTGTGGGAGGAGCCACAGGAGCAGTCAGCAGGGGGCATGTCCAGACAGGTATATGTAGTTCACCACACCACCCCCAGCCCCCACCTCACACACAGGGACAGGCCTCCTCTGGGTCTCCAGTCCTTGACCCTGGACTCTCAGACTTGCAGACATCTGGAGTCCAACTTCGAGCTTTGCCCCACATCTTCCCTATCACAGGCCTTGACTTCTTAATACAGAACATAGAGCTCTATAGCAGCACACAGGCCCTGTGCTTGGATTCAATTACTCAGGCCTTTTCCAAGGGTGAATTCCAAGATCATGTGACTGTTAATACAGAGACACAAGAGTGCCAGATGAAGGGTCTCAACCAAAATATCGACTGTTCAATTCTCTTCATCAATTTGCCTGACCTGCTGAGTTCCTCCAGCAGCTGATACCTGCTTAATATGTCTGTACTGTATCAGGGCTCTGAACCACAAATCCCTTTACTGCAACACACACAAAATGCTGGAGAAACTCAGCAGGTCAGGCAGATTGAAATCAGGGTGACAGGGTCAGAGGCAACTGGCAATCCGGTTCAGCTTGCTGCTCCACAAGGTTTACTCATCTCTGTGCTGGACTGAAGCTGTGGCCTGTAACTAGTGGACTTCTGGATCAGCTGCAGTGATGCCCAGCTTTCTGGCAGGGTTTGCTCGTCTCTGTGCCTGACTGAGGCTGTGGTCTGCAACTTGTGGACTTCTGGATCAGCTGCAGTGATGCCTGGCTTTGTGAAGCACACACAAAATGCTGCAGGAACTTAGCAGGCCAGGTAGCATCTATGGAAAGGAGTAAACATCTCGGCCCGAAAAGTCAACAGTTTACTTTTTCCCATTGATGCTGCTGGCCTACTGATTTCCTCCAGCATTTTGTGTGTGTTGCTCTGGATTTCCAGCGTCTGTAGATTTTCTCATGTTTGTAAGTTCTGAATGCTACTTGCTTTATTTTATTGTTTGCACGATTTGATTTTCTCTCTCCCTCTCACTCTCCCTTGCCCTCTCCATTCACCCTCTCTCTCTCCCTCTCTCTGTTTCTCTTTTTCTTTCTCTCTTTCACTCTTTCTCCCCCCACCCCCACACTGAGTATTTGATGGTCTGCTTTTGTTTTTAATGGGTTCTTTTGGGGTTCTTTGTTTCGTAGCTGCCAGGAAGGAAACAACTCTCAAGGTTGTGTAAAATATAGACACTTCAATGATAAATGTATTTTGACGTTTGAGCATTGCCACAGATGCTGTTAAATTGGACCTTTGGACCTTTGACCTGCTGAATTCCACCAGCATTTTGCTAGTGGTATTGGCCTTGGTTTATTATTATCAACTACAGTGACAAGTTTGTCTTGCGTGCTGTTTATGCAGATCAAATCATTACACGGTGCATTGAGCTAGAATAAGGTCAAGCAATAACAATGCAGAATAAAATGTAAAAGCAACTGGAAGAGTACAGTGTATGAAAACAGTTAAGGGCAAGAGTTTAGGAAGTAGATTATAAGCCAACGAGTGCATCTTTTGAACCAGAGGTCCATTCATGAGTCTAATTAAAAGTGGGATAGAAGCTGTCTTTGAGCTTGGTAGTATATATTTTTCACATTTTTATAATGTATATTCTGCCCAGTGGGAGAGGGAAGAAGACAGAGCATCTGAGGTCCAGCATCTGCAGAATCTCTTGTGCCTCTTTACTGCTGCTTTTTATCATTTGCCCTGAAGTGATTTTACACAACCTCAGGAGGTGGCTGAATAATCATCTCGTTAAGCTATCAGACGGATCTCTTAGACAGTAAATAGATCTGATAAAAGTAGCAGTGTTGCACTGAAGATTCCCAGTCGAGAAAGAGTAAAGGATTGCATTAAGATAACACTTGCCACTGCCTCAGGATGTCCCAAGGCAAAACTCTCTCCCCACACTAGACATGTACCTCTCCTGAGCACGTTGTATCACTCTTTCACCAGAGCAGTGCCCGACCGTAACACTCTCTCACTCAAACTTTCCCTCTGTGTAACACTCCCTCAATACTGCCCTCCTTCACTACAACACTACCTCAGTACTGCCCACTCTCACTGGAACACTCTCTCACTCAAACACTCCCTCACTGCAACTCCCTCAAAACTGCTCTCCCTCACTGTAACACTCCCCCAGTACTGATCTCCCTCACTGTAACACTCCCTCAATACTGATCTCCCTCACTGTAACACTCCCTCAGTACTGCCCTCCCTCACTGTAACACTCCCTCAGTACTGCCCTCCCTCACTGTAACACTCCCTCAGTACTGATCTCCCTCACTGTAACCCTCCCTCAATACTGATCTCCCTCACTGTAACACTCCCTCAGTACTGATCTCCCTCAGTGCTGCCCTCCGTCACTGTAACACTCCCTCAGTACTGATCTCCCTCACTGTAACACTCCCCAGTACTGCGCTCCCTCACTGTAACACTCCCTCAGTACTGCCCTCCCTCACTGTAACACTCCCTCAATACTGATCTCCCTCAGTGTTGCCCTCCCTCACTGTAACACTCCCTCAGTACTGTCCTCCCTCACTGTAACCCTCCCTCAGTGCTGCCCTCCCTCACTGTAACACTCCCTCAGTACTGTCCTCCCTCACTGTAACCCTCCCTCAGTGCTGCCCTCCCTCACTGTAACACTCCCTCAGTACTGATCTCCTTCACTGTAACACTCCCTCAATACTGATCTCCCTCACTGTAACACTCCCTCAGTACTGCCCTCCCTCACTGTAACACTCCCTCAATACTGATCTCCCTCACTGTAACACTCCCTCAGTACTGCCCTCCCTCACTGTAACACTCCCTCAATACTGATCTCCCTCACTGTAACACTCGCTCAGTACTGCCCTCCCTCACTGTAACACTCCCTCAGTACTGATCTCCCTCACTGTAACACTCCCTCAGTACTGATCTCCCTCACTGTAACACTCCCACTTACAGCAAAGAGTAAGAAAGTCTTGCTTTCCAAATGCAGGTGACCAGCCCGGCCTGCCACAGAGTAACGTGTGTAGTTCTGGTCTCTTTACTGAATGGTAGATGTTGCTGCTCTGCAAGTGTCACTCCACTCTTTAAGAAGTGGGGAAGGCAAAAGAAAGGAAATTATCAGCCAGTTCGCCTAACCTCAATGGTTGGGAAAGTGTTGTAGTCTATTATTAAGGATGAGGTTTCGGGTACTTGGAGATTAATGATAAAGTAAGTCAGTCAGTCAGCATGGTTTCTATCAAGGGAAATCTTGCCTGACAAATCTATTTGAGTTCTTCGAGGAAGTTACAAGCAGAGTGGACAATGGTGGATGTCATTGACTTGGATTTTCATAGGGTGCCACACATGAGGCTGCTTATCAAGATAAAATTCTGTGGTGTTGCAGGAAAGATAATGGCTGACAGCAGGAGGCAGTGAGTGGGAATAAAAGGAGCCTTTTCTAGTTGGCTGCCAGTGTCTCATGATGTCCTGCAGGGGTCAGTATTGGGACTGCTACTTTTCACGTTTTTCAAAGATTTAGATAATGGAATGATGGCTTTGTGGCAAAGTTTGCAAACAATGCAAAGATAGATGGAGGGTAGATGGTGCTGAGGAAGCAATGCGATTGCAGCAGGACTTAGTCAGATTGGAAGATTGGGCCAAAAAGTAGCAGATGGAATACAGTGCTGTGAAATGTATGATAATGCATTTTGGTAAAAGGAATACTAGTTCAGACTATTATCTAAATGGGGAGAAGCTTCAATAACCATATAACCATATAACAATCACAGCACGGAAACAGGCCATCTTGGCCCTCCTAGTCTGTGCTGAACTCTTAATCTCACCTAGTCCCACCTACCCGCACTCAGCCCATAACCCTCCACTCCTTTCCTGTCCATATACCTATCCAATTTTACCTTAAATGACACAACTGAACTGGCCTCTACTACTTCTACAGGAAGCTCATTCCACACAGGTATCACTCTCTGAGTAAAGAAATACCCCCTCGTGTTTCCCTTAAACTTCTGCCCCCAACTCTCAAATCATGTCCTCTCGTTTGAATCTCCCCTACTCTCAATGGAAACAGCCTATTCACGTCAACTCTATCTATCCCTCTCAAAATTTTAAATACCTTGATCAAATCCCCCCCTCAACCTTCTATGCTCCAATGAATAGAGACCTAACTTGTTCAACGTTTCTCTGTAACTTAAGTGCTGAAACCCTAGGTAACATCCTAGTAAATCATCTCTGCACTCTCTCTCTAATTTATTGATATCTTTCCTATAATTCGGTGACCAGAACTGTACACAATATTCTAAATTTGGCCTTACCAATGCCTTGTACAATTTTAACATTACATCCCAACTTCTGTACTCAATGCTTTGATTTATAAAGGCCAGCATTCCAAAAGCCTTCTTCACCACCCTATCTACATGAGACTCCACCTTCAGGGAACTATGCACTGTTATTCCTAGATCTCTCTGTTCCACTGCATTCCTCAATGCCCTACCATTTACCTTGTGTGTTCTATTTGGATTATTCCTGCCAAAATGTAGAACTTCACACTTCTCAGCATTAAACTCCATCTGCCAACATTCAGCCCATTCTTCTAACCGGCATAAATCTTCCTGCAAGCTTTGAAAACCCACCTCATTATCCACAACACCTCCTACCTTAGTATCATCGGCATACTTACTAATCCAATTTACCACCCCATCATCCAGATCATTTATGTATATAACATCAATGTATATAACACTTCAAACACCAGAAGTGCAGAGGGACTTGGGAGTCCTCGTGCAGAACTCCCAGAAGGTTAATTTACAAGGTGAGTCTGTGGTAAAAAAAGGCAAACACAATGTTGGTGTTTATTTCAAGTGGAATAGAATAGAAAAGCAAGGAGATAATGCTGAAGCTTTATAAGACACTAGTCAGGCCACACTTAAGTATTGTCAACAGTTTGGGTCCCTTATCTCAGAAAGGGTGTGTTGTCATTGGAGAGAGTCCAGAGGAGGTTCATGAGAATGATTGGGAGAATGAAGGGGTTTACATAGAGGTGCATTTGGCAGCTTTGGGCCTGTACTCACTGGAATTTAGAAGAATGTGGGGATCTCATTGAATCCTTCCGAATGTTGGAAGGACCAGATAGGGTGAATATGGAGAGGATGTTTCCTATGGTGGGGGTATCCAAAACTGGAGGGCGCTGCCTCAAAACAGAGGAGTGGCCTTTTAGAACAGAGATAAGGAGGATTTTTTTTTAGCCAGAGAGTAGTGAGTCTGTGGATTGCTCTGCCACAGACTGTGGTGGAGGCCAAGTCTATGGGTACATTTAAGGCAGAAGTTGATCTTTCCCTGATCAGTCCAGGCATGAAATGATGTGGCAAGAAGGCAGGTGTGTATGGGGTTGAGTGGGATCTGAAATTAGTCATGATGGAATGGTGCAGCAGACTCGATGGGCTGAATGGCCTAATTCTGCTCCTGGGTGTTACTGTCTTATGGAAGTCCTGTTGATTTCATTCCTGGGATGGAGGAGTCAGATTACGAGGAAAGCCTGAATGGTTTGGATCCGTTTAAAATAATGAGTGGTCATCTTATTGACCTTATAGGGAATCGTGATGGGGTAGACGATGACAAGCTGTTTCCCATGAGATACAGCTAAATGCTTGCTTATTTTACATTGTGCCAAGGAGGAGTGTGAATCTTTGAGACTCTTTACCATAGAGTAGCACAGACCAGAAACCAGCCCCTTTGCTCCAGCTGGTTCTTGCCAACTACAGCATCCTCCCCAGTCACTACCCTCTGTTCAAAGCTCATTGAGGATATTTAGTGCAGAGATACACATCTTGTTCTAGCATTGCTTTGATTCTAAGCTGGAAAATAACAGCTAAATTAGGATATCTGCACTTTAGGACTTTGTTTTTGTGGAGTACTCCCTTTAAGAAGCTTCTGTTAAATTTAGGCTAAAATAGTTTTTAAGATGAGGCAAAAGTTGATTGACAGAACTGAATAAAAAATTAGAGGAAAACACCAAAGATGTGAGTGCTGATTATTATGGGAAGAAGGTGGGAACCTAGAGCCAAAATCAGACTTGGTCTTATTGAATGACCAAGCAGAATCAAGGTTCCTGCTTCCTTCAGGCAGCATTGGAGTAATCTGTTCAAACATGGAGCCCACCTCAGAAGCCTGTTGCAGGTGTGGGAACAGGTCAACAAGATATTTGCACCTTCTGTCTGTTCAGAGAGAAGGAAGCTATTACTGCACTAAAATGGTTAATGTGCATCTTCAGGCTCCTGTGCCTCTTCCTTGTGTGTATTAATGAGAAGAGGCCATGTCCTGGGTGGAGCAACACACAAAATGCTGGGAGAGCTCAACAGGTCAGACCCCTGTCGACTGTTCAATCCTGTCCATAGATGCTGCCTGCCCTGCTGAGATCCTCCAGCATTTTGTGTGTTGCTCTGGATTTCCAGCATCTGCAGAATCTGTTGAGTTTATATCCTAGCTCCTAATGATGCTTTCCACCTTCTCAAACATCATGTCCTGTGTGGTGAGGTGGCAAGTGCCTATGGTGGAGCTGGCTGAGTTTACAACCCACTCTGCAGCTTTTTTTGCAAACCTCTGCATTGGCCCCTCCATACCAGGCAACCAGTTAGAATGCTCTCCAAAGTACATCTGTCGAAATTTGCAAGAGTCCTTGGTGACACACCAAGCCTTCTCAGACTCCTAATGAAATATAGCTGCTGGCATGCCTTGAAACTACTGCAATATTTTGGGCCCAGGATTGATCTACAGAGATGTTGATGGCCAGGAACTTGAAGCTGCCCACGTGCAGTTTGCCAAAGTGGGATTTGTGAGTTTTGTAGAGGGACGTCAGCTGTAGGCACCGGACAGGATCAGCTAGAGGCCTTCAGCTATGAGCCTGGCATCCAGTGGAACAGCATCCCTTGAAGGGCTGACTTTCAGTGCTGGAGGGCAGGCTGATTGGGCAGGAAAGTAAGCCAATTAGTCACCACGGCCCTGCATGGATGCACGAGACACAGTTGCTCCTGCCGATGTTGTAGCTCAGAAGGTCACATTAAAAGGAAAGAAGCTGACTTCATTAAAAACACCAGTGCTGTTAAATAGAAACAGGTGCAAATGAAGAATTGTTTCACTGACTTTGTAAAGAAAATTAAAACATACTGTATCTGCACACTTTGAATCTGGGGCTTGTTGAATTCAGGACAACTCTTTATCTCACACAAAGTTATGGAGGAACTTGGAGAAGGGCCTCGGCCCAAATGTTGACTGTTTATTCATTTCTGTAGGTGCTGTCTGACCTGCTTGAATTCCCCCAGCATTTTGTGTGTGTTGCCCTGGGTTTCCAGCATCTACAGAGTCTCTTGTGCTAACTCTTTATCACACCTCACTCCTCTAAGCGGTCTTGTCCACTTGCATGAATCAGGCAACATTAACTCTGTTCTAAGCACTGTCTCCTTGTAATTGGGGTTGGTAGAGCATCAAATAGCTCTCAAAGTTCAAAGTAAATTTATTATTAAAGTACATATATGTCACCATATACAACTTGAGATTCATTTTCTTTATGGGCATTCATTGTAAACATACGAAACACAACCGAATCAATGAAAGATCGGACCCAACAGGATGGACAAACAGCCAATGTGCAAAAAGCAACAAACTCTGCAAATAGAAAAAGGAAGAAAATAAAAGAAACAATAATAATAATGATAATAAAAACAACTTACTCAATTATAGGAAAGATGTCAACAAAATAGAGAGAGTACAGAGAAGATTTACTAGAATGCTACCTGGGTTTCAGCACCTAAGTTACAGAGGAAGGTTGAACAAGTTAGGTCTTTATTCTTGGGAGCGTAAAAGGTTGAGGGGGGACTTGATAGAGGTATTTAAAATTATGAGGGGGATAGATAGTGTTAATGTGGATAGGCTTTTTCCATTGAGAATAGGGGAGATTCAAACAAGAGGACATGAGTTGAGAGTTAAGGGGCAAAAGTTTAAGGGTAACATGAGGGGGAATTTCTTTACTCAGAGAGTGGTAGCTGTGTGGAACAAGCTTCCTGTAGAAGTGGTAGAGGCAGGTTCGGTATTGTCATTTAAAGTAAAATTGGATAGGTATATGGAAAGGAAAGGAATGGGGGGTTATGGGCTGAGTGCAGGTCAGTGGGACTAGGTGAGAGTAAGCGTTCGGCATGGACTAGAAGGGCCAAGGTGGCCAGTTTCCATGGTGTAATTGTTATATGGTTATATAATATATTAGCACACATAACTTACAGAAATCAGTAAGTAAAAAGCACCAGAAATAAGTTGAATTATAAGAGGAAACTGTAAGACTGTGCAACATGAAGAGGATATACATTGTCCTGACAGTAATATCTGCTACTGGAATCTTCCCAAAGGCACTACACAATAGCATTCAACAATTAGACCTACTTAGCAATATTTATGTACATCTCCAGAAAGCCACAATACTGAACACCTGTGTAGTAGTCAGAAAGTTTCTCGCAATTGATGCTTGTTTATGCCCATATCTGAGGTTTTACCAGATTGAGCTGAGAGAAAACAAAAATATAAGGAAGAGGAAGAAGAATTATTATAGTAATAATCAAGTGGCAAACATTATTCACCAAAATCTTGCTTTAAATACAGACTCATAAAAGACACCCATAGCTTGCTGTAAATACTGTATAAGTCGGATCCAGTTTTACAGTCAGAGTCTTACAAATTATATTCTGATTGATCCATTATTACGGATAGGACAATCCTTAATAACAATCCGGGTAGAATATTACACAATAAACAAGCAAGAACAACTTAATAGATATAACCATTCCAAACATACATAACGTACAGAAATCAGTAAGTGGAAAAACAACAGAAATATGCTGAATTGAAAGACTAGGGAACATGAACAGCCTATACATTGTCACGATAAAATTTGCACCTGGTATCATGCCAAAGTCAGTGCACAATAGCATTAAACAATTAGCCCTACACAGCAATAACTATGCAAATCTCCAGAAAGCCACAATACTGAACACCACTAGAATAGTCCGAACATTCCAGGCAATTGAGAAATGAATGGGTTTAGCTGTACCCATACCTCAGGTTTATCAGCTTGAGTTAAGAAACATTTTTAAAAATTATAAGAATATTAATTAAATAAGCAATAAATATTGAGAACATGAGATGAAGAATTCTTAAAAATGGGTCCATAGGTTGTGGGAACAGTTCACTGATGGAGAGGGTGAAGTCATCCTTTCAGATTGAGGGGTGACAACTGCTCCTGAACTGGCATTGTGGCCCAAGCTCTTGCATCTTCTTCCTGGTTGCTTCCTGATGCAGTAAGAAGAGAGCATTGCATGGGTGGTGGGGATCCTTGATGATGGGTGCTGCTTTCCTGCAAAAGCACTCCATGTAGACATGCTCAATGTTGGGGAGAGCTTTAGTTGAGATGGACTAAGGTGTATCCACTACTTTATTGTAGGAGTTTCCATTCAAGAGCATTGGTGTTTCTATACCAAGCCATGATGGTTCTATATCACCTGGGGTTTAGATCTACTCATGACTCAAGTGATATTACTATTGGTCTATTATTGTCACATGTGCCAAGATACATTGTAAAGCTTGTTTTGCATACTGTTCATACAGATCAAATCATTACACAGTGCATTGAGGTAGAATGAGGAAAGTCAAAAATGGAGAATAATGTGCAAAAGCTTCATTGACCCCTCCCCCTCACCTGGTCTCCTCTATCACTGCCAGCTTATACTCATACACCCCCTCCACCTTCTTATTCTGGCTTCTTCCCTCTGGTGAAATGTCTTGGCTGAAACATCCACTAGATGCTGCCTCACCTGCTGAGATCCTCCAACATTTTGTATGTGTTGCTCTAGATTTCCAGCCTCTGCAAAATCTCTCATGTCTCAGGGTAGTATATAGTGACATATACATACTTGGGATAATAAATCTGTTTTGACATTGACTTGGAGAACAGCTCAACAAACGGGGAGGGTGAGGGTATGGGTTGGCTGGAGAGCAAAACAGAGCAGCAGGAACCAGAATTGAGACCGGCAGTGAGATTGGGAGTGCGTATCACTGTCTAATAGAAGGTGAAACTGTTCCTGTTACTGCTGCTGCTACGTTCCTTTTCCCAAGATTGCTGGTGTCCAACTACAGTTGTTTTTGTTGGCAAAGTCGTTATCACATTGCTAGTGAAATCCCGTGAGGTAGCGTCGCAATTTCCTTGAAAAATCTTTCTCATCTATTCTTAAAATTTGGCTTCATTTCTCCTTCAGTCATTAAGCTAGGTAGTGCATTAAAGAACCATCAGTATAAAAGAATAGCTTCTACTTCCCTGTGCTAAATGCCTGGTACGTAGTCCTGAATCAGTGTACTTCATGGTATTTCCTTCAATCACTGTGCACTGTCTGCTTCTATAGGTCACATCCCACTTCTAGTTTGACACATGGCGAAAAGCCTGTTTATTTCTAGTCCAGGAGTGGCGAACCTTTTGAGTGCCTATGCCCAAAAACTGAAAAGCAAAGAGTGATCTGCTTTATTTGTCTGGAGAAGTACATGATGAGAAGAAACCTGCAAGGGTTAGTGAGAAGGGGGCAGAGGCAGAACCAGAGGTGGCTCCAGTGGACGGCTGGTGTAAACACGATGCATCAAGTGGTCTCCATCTGTGCTGTAGTCCTCTGCCTTCAGATCTCTGTACAGACAATAAGTCCATGAACCCTACACATGCTCATCCTATTTAATTTTCTTTATATGTATTTTGATATTATCAACCCAACAATCCAGGCCATACTCTTGTCATACTGCTACCATTCAAAGCCCAAGTTCAAAGTAAATTTATTATCAAAGTGCATATATGTCACCGTGTACAAACCTTAGATTCATTTTCTTGCGGGCATTCACAGTAAATGCAAAGAAACAGAACAGCATAAATGAAAGACCGTAGCATCGGGATGGAGATACAGGAGCCTTAGGTCCCACACCACCAGTTTCAGAAGTCAGTTATTACCCATCGACTATTACCCTGAACCAGCACGGATAACTTCACTCACCTCAACAATGAACTATTTGCTGATCACAATCTGTGGACTTACTTTCGAGAACTTTACAACTCAAGTTCTCAGTACTGCTTATTTATTATTATTACTATTATTTATTATTTTCTGTATTTTCACAGTTTGTCTTCTCTCTGCATTTCGGTTGCTCATCAGTCTTTGTAAATTTCATTGATTCTATTGTATCTTTGCTCTACTGTGAATGCCCTCAAGAAAATAAATCTCAGGGTAGCATTTGGTGGCATATACAATATGTACTTTGATCATAAATTTACTTTGAACTTTGACCTTGTTATAATTTATAGTATATTTTATCTATTGCACTGTACTGCTGCCACAAAACAGCAAATATCCTGACATATGCTAGTGATATTAAATCTGATTCAGAATCTGATTAACCTTTCTTTGATTCTATAACCTGCACACAAGCACTGAGCCTGCTGGTGAAGGAGAGCTGGCACCTTTAGGATGTGCCAGGGACTGAACTGCTGCCGCAGCCTAACAGAAGTTATTAAGGATTCAAAACCGTAGCCTCATTTTGTCATGTTGCCACCAGAACAAGTCATCTTTGTGGTCTCAAGAGAAGCAAGCTAGATAAACATTGCTAGAGGTTAAATTCAGCAAGACCGGCCCATGGCGGAAACTGCAGATGGTACAGGAGCAAAGCAAACAGGGGATGGTCTAAATGATGTTTACTCTGTGCGCTAAGCATAGAAGGGACAGAGTAACCTATGCGACCACACGCGTACACAAAGAAAGTGCAGCAAATTATATTTTGCACTGTTTAGCATTTTTAAAGCACCTCAGAGACAGCCACAAAGGAGTAAATTCAATGATGTTTGGCCAAGAGTAATGAGATGTGACATAAAGTGTACCATTAAATCAGTTGTCGGAGCAAACATGCAAATTCCGCTCCGACAGAAGAGAGGATGGGTTGTTGTAACGTGTGATGGGTTGTAAACAGGGAATAAGCCATCGGTTCTCCTGCCAGGCGTACGATGAACTGTCCGCATTACCTCCCTGTAAGTCTGCCCGCCCGCCAGTCACATTGCCTAACCTGGTGGAACCTTATGCGTTACTGCCCTTGGAGTGGCACCACAGGGTTTATCTGGTGTCTTTGCACCTCACCTGATGAATGTGAGTCCTGTTTTTGCAATTAAAATGACAACCGTAGTGCACAGCTGCGGGAGTAGTTACTGGGTTTGAGTTTGTGTTCCACTCTGCAAATTATGGTACAAAAAATAGTTCAAGGTGTTATTTTTAAATGACAGAAGCAGCCATGGGAACTGCAGAGTAACACTGGTTGTCATTCTATCCTCCTTACAACATCAGTCAACGTAGGACAGCAATGCCAGAGGTATCAGGAGCACTGACAGTTTTGAATGTGTGGGGGTGATAGCGTGGCACAGATCATGGAGCAGCTGCTTCACAGCTCCAGGGGCTCTGGGTTCAATCCTGACCTCCTGTGTTGCCTCCGTTTGTCTTGTCACATCCGGCGGGTGCTCCAGCTTCCAAAGACGTGCGGGTAATTGCCACTGCATTTACCCGTGCTGTGTAGGTGAACGTGGAATGGTAGAGCACAGTACAGGCCTTTCGTTTCACAATGTTGTGCTGACCCAAAGGGATTAGCTTTATTTGTCACACCGAAACATACAGTGAAACACATCACTTGCGTTAAATCAAATCAGTGAGGATTGCACGCCAGACTTACAGCACGCCTGCGACTCGCTCACCCCAACCGTACATCTTCGGAATGTGGGAGAAAGCCCACGTGGTCACGGGGAGAACCCCTTACAGACAGTGGTGAGGATTGAATCCTGATCTTACAGCCATTGCTGTAAAGCCTGGTGCTAACTGCTTTTGCCACTGTGCTGCCAAAGTATATCAGTCTACTACATGGTCAATCCAACCCTTCCCTCCTACATAACCCATAACCCTTCATTTCTCTTTCATCCATGTGCCCATCTAAGAGCTTCTTAAATATCCCTAACGAATCTGCCTTCACTACCACCCCCGGAAGTGTATTCTGGGCATCTACCACTCTATACGTAAAATACCTTCCTCTGACATCTCCCCTAAGCTTTCCTTCACACAACTTCAATGGATGTCGTCTGGTATTAGCCATTTTCTCCCTGAGAAAACGGTGCTGGCTGTCCATTTTTATCTATGCTGACCCAGGCCAGTGAGTTTCATGGTGTGTAGGCGCTGAATGTTTATGTCAGGGAGGATGTGGTGAAGAAGTCTGTGTGGGTGAGGTCCATGGGCCTGTCCTCTTTGGAGCATCAGAGTTGGAGAGCTTCAGCAACCTGTCCTGGGCCCAGCTCCTAAGTACAATTATGAAGAAAGCGTAGCAGCGCCTCTACTTCCTTAGGAGTTTGCAAATATTGCATGATATCTAAAACTTTGGCAAACTTCTGTAGATGTGTAGTGGTATGGAAACACCAGTGCCCTTGTACAGAAAATCCTACAAAAAGTAGTGGATACAGCCCAGTTCATCATGGGAAAGCACCCCAACTATTGAACGTGCCTACACGAAATACTGTCGTAGGAAAACAACATCCATCTTCTGGGATCTCCGCCACCCAGAGCACGCTCTCTCCTCACTGCTGCCATCAGGAAGAAGTTACAGGACTCACACCACCATGCTCAGGAATAGTTATTACCCCTCAACCATCAGACTTTTGAACAAAATGAGTTAACTTCACTCAACTTCCCTTGCCCTAATATTGAAGTGGTCCCACAACCTAGGGATTCACTTTCAAAGTCTCTTCATCTGATGTTAGTGATATTTATTGCTTATTTGTTTTTTATTATTATTATTTCTTTCTTTTTGTATTTGCATTTTGTTATCTTTTGCACACAGGTTGGACGCCCAAGTTGTTGCAGTTTTTTCACTGATGCTATTATGGTTATTATTCTATTATGGATCTATTGAACACTCCTACAAGAAAATCAATCTCAGGGTTGTGCATGGTGACATGTATGCACTTTGATAATAATTTTACTTTGATGCTTCTGTCTGCAGCCTCACACTGTTCAACATTGACTTTATCCAGAGTGAAGCACAAAATTGCCTGCCTCAAATCTGGTTGGATATTTACCAGAGTTTCCCTGATTTTTTAACCAAGCACCAACAATGGTACTTTCGTACTAGTCAGTCTCCTGTCTGGCATTCCAATTGGAGCACAGCAATGGAAATTAGACCATGTTAGTGTTCTGAATGGTTGCATCACAAGCAAGGTATGGAAACACCAATGCCCAGGATTGGAAAAGGCTACGGCGGGTATTGGATCTTGTAGATCCAGTCCATCACAGGAAAAGCCCTCCCCATCACTGAGCACTTTAACATAGAGCTCTGCCTGTAGAAAGCAGCATCCATCGTCAAAGAGCCCCACCATCCAGGAAGTGCCTTCTTCTCACTATCACCATCAGGGACAAGATACAAGAGTGTTAGGTCCCACACGATCAAGCTCAAGAACAGTTATTACCCCACAGCCATCAGGCCCCTGAACCAGCTTGGAAAACTTCAATCACCGCAACTCTGAATTGATTATATGGCCTGCAGAATCACAGACACGAGGAAATATGCACATGCTGGAAATCGGTGTCTGGTGCTGTGACCTGCAGACTCACTTTCAAGGGCTGTTCAATTCATTTTCTTAGTTTTATTTTTTATTCACACAGTTCATCTTCTTTTGCACAGTGGTTGTTTGTCAGTTTTTGTCTGTTTATGTATAGTTTTTTGTAAATTATATTTCTTTTATTTTCCTTTAAATGAATGTGTGCAAGAAAATGAATCTGAAGGTAGTATATGGCAACATAAAAGTACTTGGATAACAAATTTACATTGAGCTATGAAATTTTTAATGCTGTCCTGAGCAGACAGATTACGAGAACACGGAGGATTAGACACTTTGAGTTAAGTCTCACACTTTGCTTTGATCATTTGAGATCCCAGGCAATATGCCGTCAATCACTGCAACACTCAGTCCTATCTCTAACTCTTGCCCTGAAGATTCAGATCAAGACCCCAATTACTGACACTCTCAGAACTCATTGGACCTGACCTAAATTCCCTCCAGGCCCAAGACCTTGAGTTTATCAAGGTTCTGATTATACAGGGCCAAGGTCCTGATGTTCATCCAGGTAACCTGTTTATGACCCCAAGGATATCTTTCCATTCCACCCATGGAAACAACACAGGCCCATTGCAAGTGATTACCCCACCTAAAATACCACATCCACATCCCTTCCTGGTCTCAGTTAGGCTCCTGACCTTGATCTCTCACTGAGTTACAATCCCTCACTGGCCCCCAATCCCAATCGTGATCTCTCTCTGACCCCTGATCCCTGACTGAGGTGTCTCACCTGACGCTGACTGCAGTCCCTCTCTGTCAAAGCCCTCACCTCCTGGCACGTCCTTGACATTGACTGCTCTCCTTAGTCCCACCGGAACCCCGCCTTTGGTCTCCCTAAGATGGTGAAGTGTTTGGAAACAGGAAGGATGGACGGAGATACAAGCCATCTATAATCTGATTTATTAGTGGAGGAAGCTGGAGGTGCTATCTGTTGCCATGACTACAGCCCCTTGCCTGCCTTTGGATATAAATAATAGATCAAAGGATTTAATGCTTCCATCAAAAAAGGAACCTTGAGATTCAAGGCTTATTTTCACAGGCTTCTGTGGCACACCACATCCCCATTCCCCAATCTAAATATCAAGACAAGCTAGCTTTTGGAGGTTGGGACAAAGGGGAAGGCTGCTGGTGGGGTTGGGTTGGGCTCATTATGTCTGTGAGTTGAACATAGGCCCGGGGTACAAAGGAGGGTTTCTGGCATCAGCATCCTGCGGGGTTGGTGTTAATCACAGTGATAGTGCTACGCTGCCCAGTACTGTCTGTCGGGCAGTCTATTACTCCCTCTACACCACCTTCCTCATTGCAAACCCACCAGTGACAGGTACTAAAAATGTTCAAACACAGACCAGGGCACAAGGCTGCCTAGTGTAGAAGGGGGTGAGAAAGCATCCAACCACTAACTAATTTGGGGACACCATTTAAAGTCCCAAGTAAATATTATCTAAATACTTATATGTTACCATATACAGTATTACCATAACTGCAAGAAAGTGAATCTCAAGATTTTATATGACATATATACACGTACTTTGATTATAAATTTACTTTGAACCTTGACCTTTGAACCATTCCTACTGGATGAATCCATTGGCCTAAGCTTCTTTAGTGGGAAAGCTCAGTCGGTTTAAAGCAACTTTTCTCCTAGGGATCATTGAGGGAGCTGGCCTCTGCTACTTCACTGTAGTCACTCTCCTGCTCCTTACAGGCCTTCAACACTGCTGCCTTCCCTATCTAACAGCCCTCTTCTGCAACTTACTTTAGGACTGTGATTGGCAAGCCGCTTGCCAGCGTGGCCAGCACCTGGATGCTTGGCCAAGTGCAGGGGGTGGTATCTGTGATGATTAGTGTTCTCGACAGTGTGCACACTGCCTCACTCACTGGATGCCAGTGTTAGGAAACAGGCTGGATGTAATCTCTATCCCTGAAGGGCCATCTAAAGGTTTACCCTTCTTCCCAGGCCATCCCTAGCGATTACAGAAGATTTGCAATCACTCTAGTCCTGAAGACAAGGTTCAAACAGCACCCTCTGGATCAGGAAGTAACTGATACCCTCTCTGTCCACTACTACTCACACAGGACCTCTCCCAATATTCTCAATACCATCCCGATTCCACCTTCTTTACTTAGTTTGGAAATAGGCTGGAGGTTGCAAGCAGTTGGTCACTTTACAGTGCCTGCTGCAAAGTTGGGGTTTAATTCCCACCACTATCTGTAAGGAGTTTGTGCATACTCCCCATGACCGCATGGGTTTCTCTGGGTGCTTCAGTGCCCTCCCACATTCCAAAGATGTACAAGTTAGGGTTAATAAGTGTGAGCATGCTACGTTGGTGCTGGAAGTGTGACAACACTTGCAGGCTGCCCAGCACAATCCTCGGACTGTGTTGCAAAACCACGCATTTCACTGTAATTTTCAATGTTTCAATGTACATGTTACAGATGAAGGTAAGCCTTTTCAGGAAGGTTTTGAGCATATTCTTTCACCCTTTTCTCTACTGCACAATGAAGCTACACTCAGGATGGAGGAATGTCTGGGTAGCCTCAAATCGGATGGCATGAACATTGATTTCTCTTAGCTTCCGGTATTTTCTCCACCTTCCCACTTCTCTCTTTTTCCATTCCCCATTCTACTTCCCATATCATCCCCTCTCTTCACATGCCCATCACCACCCTCTAGTTCCACTTTCATCTCCTATTAAATCCCTTCTTCTTCAGCCCTTTACCTTTCCACCTATCACCTCCCAGCTCCTCACTTCTTCACCCACCCACTTACCATCTCACCTGGTTTCACCTGTCAACTGCCAGCTTTACTCACTCCCCTCCCCCACTTTCTTATTCTGGCTCTGTCCCCTTCCTTTTTAGTCCTGATGAAGGGCCTCGGCCTGAAACGTCAACTATTCATTCCCCTCCATAGATGCCAAGTGTGCTCAAGAACGGTGTGGAAAAAAAGGATTCAGTTATTAAGAAGCACCATGCTCAACCTTTGATTCTTAACTTTATCTGAGGTTTTAGCAAGATCTGCATCCACAACCGACCCACCAACTGTCCTGGCACTCTGGTTCCCATTTCCCCTGCAGCTCTAGTTTAAACCTGATCTGCAGCATTAACAAACCTTCACGCTCCAGTTCAGGTGCAAACCGTCCCTTCTGTACAGGCCCCCCTTCCCTGGAAGAGAGCCCAATGATCCAAAAACCTTATGCCCTCCACCCTGCACAAACTCATTAGCCATGTATAAAACTGTAAGATCTTCCTAGTTCTGCTTCACTAGCATGTGGCACAGGCAGCAATCCTGAATTCACAAACCTGGAGGTTATTACGCTCTTTCACTTAGCGCCTAACTCACTATGCAGAACCCCGTCCCTCATCCTACCCATGTCATTGGTACCTGCATGGACCTTGACTTTTGGCTGTTCACCCTCCCAGTTAAGAATGCCGAGGACTCGATGCAAAATATCTTGGACCCCAGCACTCGGGAGGCAACATACCATCTGGGTATCTCGTGCGTGCCCCAGAGAACCTCCTGTCCATTCTTCTAACCAATGAGTCCCTAATGAGTACAGCCTGCTGAGTCACAGAGACCTGACCACTGTGACGTCCCTCTGGTTAGGTCATTCCCCCCTCCCCCACCCCGACAGTATCCAAAGTCTTGTTGTTGAGTGGCCACAGAGATACTCTGCACTGGCTCCTTAACCCTTTTTCCCTTTTTGACTGTCACCCAGTTTCCTGTGTCCTGCACATTGAGTGTAACTACCTCTTGATATGTCCTATCTATCACTCCCTCAGCCTTCCGAATGATCTGGAGTTCGTCCCGTTCCAGCTCCAACTCCTTAATGCAGTTTGTTAGAAGTTGCAACTGGATGCATTTCTTGTAGTGGTAGTTGAGAGGGACACTGGATGTCTCCCTGCCTTCCCACATCCCACAAAAGGCGCATTTCACTATCCTGCCTGTCATCCCTACTGTCCTAGCTGAGCAGATATAAAGGAAAAAACGAGCTTTTCTTTCCTTTGTTTTCTCTGAATGAAGCTTCTCTTGGCTGAAGCCTCGAAGAGCTAAAGCCTTAAGATCACCACTCTTCACTGTCCACTCAGACAATGGCTGCTGCACTTGTCCTTGCCTTCCTTTAATTTGCTCTTACTAATTTGGCATGACATACCAAAGCTCTTCAAACTCCTAATGAAGTGCAGCTCTTGACATGCCTTCTTCATAATTTCATCAATATGTTTGACCCAGGATAGATCTTCAGAAATCTTTTAACACCCAGGAACATGAAACTGCTCACCCTTTCTATTGCTGACCCCTCGATGAGGACTGGGATTTGTTCCCTTGATGTCTCCTTCCTGAGGTCCACAATCAATTCCTTAGTCTTGCTGACATTGAGTGCTAGGTTGATGATGCAACGCCAATCAACTAGCTGATCTATCTCACTCCTACTTACCTATTCGTTAGCATCTGAGATTTTGCCAACAGCACTTGTGTCATCAGCAAATACATAAATGGTGTTTGAGCTGTACCTAGCCACATAGTCATAGATGTAGAGAGAGTAGAGCAGCAGGCTAAGCACGCGTCCCGAGGTGCACCTGTGGTAATTGTTAACAAGGTGGAAATGTTATTTCTGCTCCACCGATTGTGGTCTCCTGATGAGAAACCGAAGGATCCAGTTTCACAGTGAGGTACAGAGGCCCAGGTTTTGAGGCTTGTTGCTTTGTAACACCATCATCAGGGGAAGATGGTGTTGAGCGCTGAGCTGTGATCAATAGACAGCAGCCGGACAAAGGTATTACTGTTGTACGGGTGGACCATGGACAGAGTAAAGCTGAATTTAAATTCCATGGATTCTGCTTCTTCTGCCTTTAGCATGGAATCCTGGCAGCTGTGGTGATCAAATTCAGTGAATAGAATTTAAGGAAACAAGCTTGTCGATCATTATTGACCATAAAATGACTAAATCTGGTTCAGGATTTTTACATCTTTTGAGAGCTGGTCTGCCGTCCTTACTCCACTTGGCCTGTATGTGACTTCACACTGGCCCTGTTGTTAAACATAGCCACTTATTTCAAGGGCATTTAATGACAGGCAATAAATGCTGACCTGTCCAGCCTCAGGCAGCATTTAAAGATGAACAAATAACAGTGAGATTGAAAGCTGACCTAAACAGAAAGCCTACTTTTGATTTAATGCTAATGCTTCAGTGAAAGACCCTTCATTGCCCTTCTGATGAATGGTTCTCACCCTGAACATATGCTCTCACCCTGAGCATCTTTCCACAAATGCTGCCTGACCCTGAAAGACTTAAAGGAGTTAGAAGTGTAGACTGAGGAAAGCCCTCCTCCTCACCAAGGCTTGTGAACCTCTGGAATTTTCCATCCAGAGGGTTATGGGTGCTGGATCATTGGGGGTATTTGAATAGAAAGTAGAAGGTTACAGCCCTCTGTAGTTGACACCAGATAAGGGTCAGGAGATGGCTGAAAGAGGCTCTGGCGGAGAGAATGAAGTGTTTTAGCCCAGTATGGACCTGCAGGGAGTGAGACTTTTCCCTCTCCATGGCCAGCTTGTCTTTGGCTGTCCACTCCCTCTGAGTTTGCAGGTTCTGTGCAGGGGTCTGTTGCCAGGCGGGAATCACTGAACTCGTGCTTCCTAGAGTTATAGTTCTTCGGGCAGAAATCATTACTGGTCCTGTGATATTGGGGTCACATGAGATACTGAGATCAAGGCAACTATTTCCATTACCAAAACAAGGATAGTGAATCAATCCAGCAGGTTTATGGTCATCGTTACTGAAACCTGCTTATCAAGGGGTCAACAGTGCAAAGGGGGAGCACTTTCTATCTAAGAGGGTCTATCCTGGGCCCATCATATTGATGTAGTCATGACAAAGGCATGTCAGCAGCCATACTACATTAGAATTTTGAGGAGATCTGATACGCTACCAAAGACTATTAAGTTCTACAGAAGTACTGTGGAGAGCATTCTGACTGGTTGCATCACTGTCTGTCTGGTATGGAGGTACCAATGCACAGGATCATCAGAGGCTCCAGAGGGTTGTAGACTACAGCTAGCTCTATCACAGGCACAAGCCTCCCCTCCATCGAGGACGTTTTTGAAGATGGTGCCTGAAGAATGCAGTATCCATTGTTAGAGAGCCTCACCATCCAGGACATGCCCTTTTCCCATCACTACCTTCAGAACAGAGGTACAGGAGCTTGAAGGCGCACAATCAACATTTTAGGAACAGCTTCTTCCCCTCTGTTATCAGATTTCTGAATAGACTATGAACAGTGCCTTGCTATTCCTCTTTCACAATATTTATTTTTTGTAGCTTGTAATATTTTGTTATGCCTGCACTGTTCTGATGCCACAGAACAGCACATTTCACAACTTATGTCAGTGACAATAAAGCTGATTCTGATTCTGAATTTTCTTTCAGATTATTTAATTGAATTTGTATTTGCCAGCTGACATTGGGGCATTTGAACCCATGCCTCACAGTCCTCTGTTGAGGTTTCATGGTTGTGCCAGTAACTGATCACGGTGTTATGGCCTTGTGTTTGCCATCATACCCTATGCCTCTTCGGTGCTGCATCAGAATAGAGTGGAAATATCTTGACACTTTTCCATGTCCGACAAGGGGAAAACAACTGCAGTATATCATGTACGACACAGACTGCACCTTCATTACACAGATACAAGCTATTCCATTAAGCACCACATTAGCGTTTCCTTTCACTGTGAATGAACTCTACAGAAACAGACCTAATAAGGGACTGTTGCTGAATATAAAATGTCACCAATAACACACACACACAGCTACTGTCCAATGCCTGATGGTGTGGTACCTGGCCTTGGTGTCACTGCTAATTCCTACACCCGCATTGCCTGCTACCTGCTTGTATTGAGACTGCCTTCCACAGAACAACACTACTCTTTATCCGGCAGCTTCACTGCACAGATCAGAACACACCATTGCCATATGTCCTGTCACTAAGGTGATACAATGTGTGGCACTGTGGTCATTCTGGTGAGCGGATTGGATTGAACTGAATTGACTTTATTACTTACATATTTCATGTACGTGAGGGGGAAAATACGTTACATCTCCGTCTAAATGTGGAATGTGCAACTTACAGTAATTTATCATAGATATTATGTACAACAGGATAGTCAATATAACGTAGACAGGCAGACACACTCAGAGGGAGGAGTTGTAAAGTTTGACGGCCACAGGTAGGAATGACTTCCTATGTCGCTCAGTGTTACATCTCGGTGGAATGAGTCTCTGGCTGAATGTACTCCTGTGCCTAACCAGCACATTATGGAGTGGATGGAAGTTGTTGTCCAAGATGGCATACAACTTGGACAGCATCCTCTTTTCAGACACCACCGTCAGAGAGTCCAGTTCCACCCCCACTACATCACTGGCCTTATGAATGAGTTTGTTGATTCTGTTGGTGTCTGCTACCCTCAGCCTGCTGCCCCAGCACACAACAGCAAACATGATAGCACTGGCCACCACAGCCTCGTAGAACATCCTCAGCATCATCTGGCAGATGTTAAAAGACCTCAGTCTCCTCAGGAAATAGAGATGGCTTTGACCCTTCTTGTAGACAGCCTCAGTGTTCTTTGACCAGTCCAGTTTATTGTCAATTCGTATCCCCAGGTATTTGTAATCCTCCACCATGTCCACACTGACACATAACATAGAAATACAGTTGCGTCAGCATGAATTTAGAAGTCTAATGGCCTGTTGGAAGAAGCTGTCCCAGGGCCTGTTGGTCCTGGCTTTCATACTGCGGTACCGTTTCCCGGATGGTAGCAGCTGGAACAGTTTGTAGTTGGGGTGACTCGGGTCTACAATGATCCTTTGGGCCCTTTTTACACACTGTTCCTGAATAGTGGGAAGATCACATCTACAGATACGCTGGGCTGTCCGCACCACTCTCTGCAGAGTCCTGTGATTGAATGAAGTACAGTTCCCATACCAGGCAGTGATACAGCCAGTCAGGATGCTCTCAATTGTGCCCCTGTAGGACGTCCTCAGGATTTGGGGGCCCATACCAAACTTCTTCAACCATCTGAGGTGAAAGAGGTGGGTGGTAACTAGAGTGATAGGACTGCGGATGGGCCAGTTGGTATACAAAGCTCAAAGTAAATTAATAAATACAAAGAAACACAATGAATCAATGGCAGATTGCACAGAACAAAATGGACAAACAGCCAATGTGTAAAAGGCAACAAACTCTGCAAATACAAAAGAAAGAAAGTGATAATAAAAAATATTAATAATAAATAAGTTACCAATAAATACCAAGAACATGAGATTGTGTCCGTGAAAGTGAGCACAGAGGTTGTAGGAACACTAAAGTGTTGGGGTGAGAGAAGTTATCCTCTCTGGTTCAAGAGTCTGATGGTTGAGAGATGGTAACTCTTCCTGAAGTCTTCTCTGTACCTCCTTCCTGATAGCAACTCTGGGAAGTGAGCATGGCCTGGATAGTGGGGTCCTTGATGATGGATGCTGATTTCCTGCGACAGTGCTCTGTGTAGGTGAGCTCAATCATGGGGAGGGCTTTAGATGGACTGGACTGTATTCCACTACTTCTTGTAGGCTTTTCCATTCAAGGGCATTGGCGTTTCCATACCAGGCTAGGATGCAGCCAGCCAATATATTCTGTTCTGTAGATCTATATATGTTTGTCAAAGTTTTAGATGTCAAGCGGAACCTTCAACAGCCTCTAAGGAAGTAGAGGTGTTGCTGAGCTTTCTTCATTCTGCACTTATGTGCTGGACCCAGGATGTTTCCTATAGTGGGTAGTCTTGGACCAAAGGCCACAGTCTCAGAATAGAGCAACGTCCATTTAGTACAGAATAAGGAGGAATTTCTTTATCCAGAAGGTAGTGAATCTGTGGAACTCATTACCACACTCTAGTGTGGAGGCCAAGTCATTGGACATATTTAAAGTGGAGGTTGATAGCTCATTGATTAGTCAGGTCATCAATGGTTATGGAGAAAAGCAGAAGAATGGGGTTGAGAGGGATGATAAATCAGTTGTGATGGAATGGCTGGGCAGAGTTGATGGGCCAGATAGCCTAATTCTGCTCCTACGTCTTATCTTTGCCAGCCCTCTGGTATTTCAGAAACTGTTTCTGTTAATTTTCTTCTGAAACCTTCTTTATTCATTGGGGTAAATGGTATCTCTGAACCATGTCCTACAAGCCCTGAGTGTGTCGCCTTCACTGAATCCAACGAGGTGAGACTTGTCTTACATCCAAGACTTTTCACTGTCCCGTCACGATCTGTTAATTCCATTTGTAGTTTGGAGTTGTATTACATCAGAAGTCACTCCTGGAGCAGTTTGTCTCCACGGCCTTTCACTTTGTGTCTGTGGTTCTGCTGCCAAATTTGATTTACGTCTCCCAGGACCTATACCCTGAGCTACATGCCTGCAACAACTCTTCCTGATACAATCATCCAACTTACTATACTCTTCTAGTTCTCTGTGTCTTCTCAACAGCTAACTACACTTTGTTGTATTGCAAGTGAGCAAGGCTGGAAATTTTAAATACAAGAGAACCCTACAGTTGGAAGTTTGGATGAGGCAAAACTCTGGTTGGAGGAGTAACCTCTAACCTGATGGAAGGAGCATTGATTTCTCTGCTTTCCACTAATTCTTCTCCTTTCCTCAGTCTCTCATTCTCTATTTCTCTTTCAGATTTTCCTCTCACCTCTTCTCCCCACCAGTCCATTACATTCCTCTGGTTTCCTAATTCCCTCTCTTCTATAGTCCACTGCTAACTCCTATCAGATTCCTCCTTCTTCAGTCCTTTACCTCTTCCACCTATCACATTCCAGCTTCTTACTTCATCACCCCTCTCCCATCCACCTATCTTTCCCCCCACCTGGTCTCACCTATCACCTGCCAGCTTGTACTGCTTATTCTGGCTTCTGCTCCCTTCTTTTCCAGTCCTGATGAAGTGTTGATGGTTTATTCCCCTCCACAGATGCTGCCTGGCTGCTGAGTTCCTCCAGCATTTGAGTGATATTCTCACTCAAGATTTCTAGCTTCTGCAGAATCTTTTGTGCTTAAAATGTACGGCCTTGCTCATTTAGAATACAACAAAGGGCTAGGGTTTATAGTCTGAAATGTTATCCACAGGAACAGAGAGTGAGATTCAATTCACTGACTGGTCTATGCTCAGTCCACTGTGACTTGTCATTGTACAGCATACAGGCATACATCATAGCAAGGCTTCATTCATAGCCATTGTGCCAGAGTAGTTTATAGATCTCCGAACTTAATCGAAATTTAACCAGTGGCTATGTGAAGATGAAAGTTAACTTGCAGATGCTGGAAATCTAAAAACAGAAATAAATACTCAGCAAAAATATGTACCCGGCCAATCAGACTGCATCTGTGGGAGGAATGATAATTCCTCTTCTCACTCTGTGGCTTTTGTTATATTTTTTTGTGTATTTTCTGTGGTAGCAGCACACAGCACTTGCATGATGTGTGTACAATTTCTCAAAACAGAACAGTTCACACATTTAATAACATCCTCTTGTATCCTGTAAGAGAAACCATCGAAAGCCCTGCAGATGCTCTGAATCTGAGGTAAAACAGGAAGTACTGAAGGCACTCAGCAGGGTAGGTAGCTTCCGAGAGGAAGACACAGCGTTATCGCCCATTAGAACCCTTGTACAGATACTGACTTCCACAACACGCTAAGCCAAGCTCTCTTCCCTGTGAGTTCAAACCTCATTCCAGTGAGAAGGTGCCTCACCCAGAATTCAGAATTAGAATCGCTGACATATGTTGTGAAATGTGTAGTTTTGAAGCAGCAGTGCAGTGCAATACATTAGAATTACTTTAATTACAATAAGAAATCCATAAAAATAAATAATTAGTGCAAAAGAAGAAAAAAATAATGAGGTGGTGTTCATGGGTTCAGGGGACAATCAGAAATCTGATGGAAGAAGGAATGAAGTTGTTCCTAAAACATGAGTATGTGTCTTCAGCCTCCTGTACCTCCTCCTTTTATTCACCATATTGATTTACATTTATAGTGGATTCCGGTTCATTGGACCATCGGTTAATTGGGGCAGCTGTGTATTTGGGGCAACCCTTAAAGAACAAAAGCTTATCGAAAAAATAGCCGGGATTTCCTTTGTTCATTTGGGACACTATGCCACTTAATTGGGCCAGGAGACTGCTGCTGAACAGTTTCTGCACTTGTGCAGCTGTTACACACTACACCATGTTTAGAGAGAACAGCGTTTAAATAGCATCAGTTGCATGTGTTTATGTTCAAAAAGTAGTGATTGTTGACACTGATAGACGCTGAGAAATAAGCAATAAGACAATTGGGAACTGCTTCACTGCAGTTTCAAGCATTCAGTCTTGGAAGTGCCAGAAATGGCTGGAAGTGAAAATGAAATGATTTTACTATTTCAACAAGTTATGAACTATGAAGAATTTGAAGGTATTGAAAATCATCTTGAATGTTACCTTTGGTCCCCACTGGACTCTCCACTCTCACCTTGGCTCCAAATAGCTGTTTGCTTGCAATAGTGGCCACACCCCAGTACACCACTTCAACATGGTGAGGGTAGCCGGCGCATCCCAAACCCCGGTGAGATACAGACATGTCTGCCCTAGCATGTGAAGTCTGCTCCGGTAGACTGGACAGATGAGATCTATAATGAGATCCAGTGACCAGGGATGGTGATGTTGCAACACTCGGAGAGCAAAGGGCATGACAAAGCACAGAAGACGTCATGTTCATCATTTGCTACGAAGGAAGGCCCCAGTTGTGGCAGCTACTCATACCATTGGACACAGACTCCTGAGGCCATGAGAGTGGAACTGCAATGCTTTTCCACTTTCAACATTCTCCTGCACAGGTTTCCTGTCATCATTGTATAGAAGAAAATGGTAATGTTCTAACTTGTTGTGTACTTCATTTAAATTCATAACTTGCTACTCAGTTAAGTTGTAGTTTGTCTTCTTATACTTTTTTAACTTTTTCCATGGAACTGGCCAATTAGGACAGCTAATTAATTGGGCCAAAATGTACTGGTCCTGATGTATACCAATGAGCTGAAATCTACGGTATTAGGAAATTGTTGTGGTGTGTTAGTGCAATGTGCAACAAAAAACAACATTCAACAATTTTACAGAATAAAGAGTTATATAAAATTAAAATTAGAAGCACCGATTTGGAATCAAATGGACGTAAATACAAAGTGCCAGTGTGCATTTGCAATGTAAACTGCATTATAAAGAGTGCTTTAAAACATTTACAGTGAAGTGGGTGGCAGAATGGCTGATCAGATTAACTGCCTGGGTGAAGAAACTTTAAAGGTGGCGTGAAGTTTTTGTTTTAATAGCCCTATAGTGCTTTCCAGAAGGGAGCTTTTGGAAAAGGCAGTTTGCTGGGTGAGTACTGTGTGCAGTGATTTTCCCTGTCCATTTCTTTGTCTTGGACGCATCCAAGTCCTGCAGCCAGTGACCTTTCCTGTTGTCCTGACAATTCACTGTAGTCTTTGTGTTGTGCGAGGACGCTGTATCAAATCAGACAGTAATACCTGAATGAGGATGCTGTCTGGGATGGCAGTGTAGAATTACACCAGTATGTTCTGGGGAAGGTGGAAAAACAACCAAATTTGGTGGGCATGAGTGAAAGAAATTAAGAGAAAAATAAAGGAAAATGGGATGAGAAGAATGGGGATGTTACCTGGAAGATGGCAGGACTATAATGATACAACTGTCTCCCTCTGTGCTGTTACAAATATATCATTACATGTAAGTGCTCATGGATTGAATGCAAATTAAGTGTTAGATGCTATTATTCTTAATTATAGGCATCTGCCTGAACTGTGTGTGTCTCAGATCTTTTAGTCCCCATTTCAGAATTCTGCCAGAAGCATAGTATCGTGCCTTGTGTGAACAATTGACTCTCTCCCTGAAATAAAAGCAACTCCAGTGAACAGTCAGATGCTGCATTTTACTAGCAGTAGCATCATTATTTACGGAAAGCCCGATGTTCTTCTGCAGAGGGAAGTGTGCGGCTTGAACCTTGTCTTTTATTCTGATTTGTAAAGGTCATGTTAACACGGCTTCTTGAACAAATTGAACAGCTTCATGCCGAGGAGGAAAGCAATCTCTCCTTCCTGTGGCAGAATAAATTTCCAGACACTAAACCTGATGGGTTTACCACATGTGCCTAGTTGCAAAATTCATTTTTTTTTCTCCCTCCCTGAGACCTGCGTGCCTGCCACAATCCTTGCCCTTGTAGCAGTTAATTGTGTCCTGTTGGTTGTATCTCCCAGGTGCCTGTCAATGATTAATGATTCTGGAGTCAGAGTTGTGTCCCTGTGTAATCTGTGGCGTGGTGTGCACCTCAGTGGAGACACGTCTTGCAAATTGGTGACCGTGTGACTGATGGAGGAAGATCATTAAACAGAAGTGGTGTGGGCAGGGAATGTGACAGAGGAGCTATTTGCTGATTGGTTGCAAAGCTTTCTGGAAACTGCTGGCTCCAGAAGCTGCAGAGGCAAAGAAGCCCAGTTGCCACTATTGCTCAAATCTGTGTTTTCAATCTGTTCACTGGAGCCCAAATTTGTGTTTTTATTCCATCCACAGGAGTCCAAATCCTTGCTTTTGTTCCCACCCGTCTCACCTTTCAAACCCTCATTGTCCACCTCCCAGATCTTCTTCCCTTGGAAGGCATCCAAAATGGCTTTGTCCGGGTGTGTGTGGTCATCGCTTCCCATTGCTGGAGTGTCAAGAACTAGAATTCACAATCTCAGGAAAAGCATCTAGACCAGAGGGGAGAAAATGGCTCTTCACCCAAATGGTGATGAACCATAGGAATTCCCTACCAAACGGGACTCTGGAAGCTCAATCACTCAGTTTGTTGAACAAAGGTCAAAAATATAGTAGGGATTGGGGCAAAGATGGGCATTGGGTGAGCAGTTTCAAGTTCTTGGGCATCAGCATCTCCAAAGTTCTGTTGATGTTGATGCAATCATGAAGAAAGCATGCCGGCTGCTATACTTCTTACAATCTTGAGGTGGTTTGATATGTCACTAAATACTGTGGCAAATTTCTTCTGATGTAGGCTGCAGAGCACTCAGACAGGCTGCAACACCAGCTAGTATGTAGGCTGCAATGTATAGGATTGAAAAAAGGGTTGTAGATTTATCCAGCTCCAACGTGGACACAACCCTCCCTACCAAGGACGTCTTCTGAAGGCAGTGCCTCAAGAAGACTAATCTGTTATGAAGGGGCCATCACTATATGGGACATACCTTCTTCTCATTATTACCATTAGGGAAAGGGTACAGGAGCCTAAAGACCCACTCTCAAATGTTTTAGGAACAGCTACTTCCCCTCCTCTGTCATATTCCTGAATGGTCCATAAACACTACCTTACCATTGCTCTTTTACATACTTTAATTTTTATTGTAACCTATAGTGTTTTTTAATCATTTGCACTGTACTACTGCTACAAACCAACAAATCCACTCAGTGGCCACTTTATAGATACACCTGTACACCAGCTCATTAATGCAAATAGATAAGCATCCAATCACGTGGCATCAACTTAGTTCATAAAAACATGCAGATATGGTCAGAGCTTCAGTTGTTGTTCAGAATGGAGAAGAAATGTGATCTAAGTGAACTTGATCATGGAATAATGGTTTGTGTCAGACATGGTGCTTTGAGTACCTCAGAAACTGCTGATCTCCATAACAACGTCAGGCACAGGAGCAGAATTAGGCCATTTGGCCCTTCGAGTCTGCTCCACCATTCCATCATGGCTGATTTAGTATCCCTCTAACTTTTATCCCTTTAACTATTTTTGCCCTGACTAATCAAGAACCTATCAACCTCTGCCTTAAACACACCAAGGACTTGGCTTCCAGAGCCGGCTGTGGCAATGAATTACACAGATTCATTACCATCTTGCTGAAGAAATCTTTCCTCATCTCTGTTTCAAATGGCATTCCTCAATTTTGAGTCTGTGCCCTTTAGCCTTAGACTCTCCCACTAAAGGAAACATCCTCTCCATATCCACTCTAACTGGGACTTCCAATATTTGAAAGGTGTCAATGAGATCCCCCCCCTCATTTTTCCAAACTCCGGTGAGCTTAGGCCCAGAGCCAACAAACACTCCTCATATGTTAACCCTTTCATTCCTGGATTCATTCTCATGAACCTCCTCTGGATACTTTCCAATGTCAGCACATCCTTTCTTAGATAACGGACCCAAAACTGCTCACAATATTCCAAGTGTGGTCTGACCAATGCCTTATAAATCCTCAGCTTTACAGCGTATTTTTGTATTCTAGTCCTCTCAAAATGAATGCTAAAATTTTATTTGCCATCCTCAACACTGACTCAACCTGTAAGTTAAACTTTTTGGAATACTACATAATATTCCCAAGTCCCTTTGTACCTCTGATTTTTTTATTTTATCCCCATTTAGAAAAGAGTCTATACCTTTATTTCTTCTGCCAAAGTGCATGACCATATTCTTCCCTACATTATATTCCATCTCCAACTTGTTTGCCCATTGCCCCAACCTGTCTCTAAGTCCATCTGCAGACAAACTGCTTCCTCAACACTACCTGCCCCTTCACCTATATCTATATCATCCATTTCCTCGCCACAATGAGCCATCAAATCCTTCATCCAAATAATTGATATATAACATGAAAGGAAGTGATGTTAACACTGATCCCCTTCTGCACACCACTAGTCACTGGCAGACAACCAGAGTAGGCCCCCTTTATTCTCATTCTTTGCCGTCTGCCAGTCAGCCAATCTTCTGTCCAGGCTGTATCTTTCTTGTAACTCTATGGGTCTTATTTTGTTAAGCAGCTCATGTATTGCACCTTGTCAAAGGCCTTCTGAAAATCCAAATAAACAGCATCCACTGACACTCCTTTGTGTATCCTGCCTGTTATTTCCTCAAGGAATTCTAACAGATTTGTCAGGCAAGATTTCCCCTTTAGTAAACCATGCTGACTCCAGCCTCAAAGTACCCAGAAACCTCTTCCTTAATAATGATGGATGCCAGCATCTTTCCAACCACTGAAGTCAGGCTAACTGGCCTGTAATTTCCTTTCTGCTGTCTCTCGACCTTAAAGAGCACAATAACTCTGCAGAGTCCTCGGACCATTCCAGGATCTATTGATTCTTGAAAGATCATTACTAATTCCTCCAGAATCTCTTCAGTTACCTCTTTCAGAACCATGGAGTGTAGTCCATCTGGTCTGGGTGACTTATCTACCTGGGGTTCTCATGCACAAGTCTCTAGCGTTTACAGAAAATGATGCAAAAATAAAAAAAAAATCCATTGACTACTTGGAGCGACGGAGGATGAGAGGTGACCTGATAGAGGTGTATAAGATGATGAGAGGCATTGATCATGTGGATAGTCAGAGGCTTTTTCCCAGGGCTGAAATGGTGGCCACAAGAGGACACGGGTTTAAGGTGCTGGGGAGTAAGTACAGAAGAGATGTCAGGGGTA
The DNA here is from genome assembly GCF_030144855.1 of Hypanus sabinus. Taxonomy (NCBI): domain Eukaryota; kingdom Metazoa; phylum Chordata; class Chondrichthyes; order Myliobatiformes; family Dasyatidae; genus Hypanus; species Hypanus sabinus. The sequence goes on along the minus strand of NC_082715.1, from coordinate 83,252,624 downwards.
AGTTTTTTACTAAGAGAGTGGTGAGTGCGTGGAATGGGCTGCCAGCAAAGGTGGTGGAGGCAGATACGGTAGGGTCTTCTACGAGACTTTTAGATAGGTACATGGAGCTTAGAAAAATAGAGGGCTACAGATAAGCCTAGTAATTTCTAAGGTAGGGACATGCTCGGCACAACGGTGGGCCAAAGGGCCTATATTGTGCTGTAGGTTTTCTGTGTTTCTATGAGTGGCAGTTCTGTGGGTGAAAACATCTTGTTAATGAGAGATGTCAGAGCAGAATGACCAGACTGGTTCAAGGTGACAGGAAGGCGATGGTAACTTAGGTAACCACACATTGCAACAATGGTATACAGAAGAGCATATCTGATAGTATAACACTTTGAACCTTGACACCTAATAAAGTGACACACTGAATGTATGCTCCTGAGAAGTGTTTTTTTATGCTCTGCCATATTATAGGCGCTATTCAAATGTGTTGCTGTTCTGATGTCTTGGCCCAAAATATCCACTGTTTATCTCTCTCCATAGATGCTGCAAATGAGACCAAGGCAATGTTAGGTGACCATCAAGGGTTCTGCAAGGAGTTTAACAGAGGAAATTATGGATCCTAAAATCTGTAATTGCCTTCTTAAAACTCCTTGCATAAACAGGGAAAGAAGTCAGTTTACAGCAACACCTTTATTTTCTTAAAATCAATAAAAACATGAGCCTCTTGAAGGAAATAAAGTGAGCCCTGTCAACAGCACAAAGCAGGGAACAAGTGCAGAGATCTTGCAGCATGGCTGCTGACACTGGTAAACAAGAAACTGCATTCAAATCCCTCAGAAATTACCCTAGCTTTACAGTTAAGCAATGTAGAAGTCCAGGCTTGCTAACATGCGTGGTTTGAACACAGAATTTGCAGAGAACATCAAATTGGTAGTGCGATCAATGCCGAGAGCCTACTGATGATTGGCAGGGAATGGTTATTGGAACTGCCTGCAATCAGACACTCATGCCCTCCTGTGCAAATAAAGATTGTACTGCTAGACAGCTGCAGATACAGGAAATATGAAAGAAAAAAGCAGCAAGTGCTGGAAATGCTCAGCGGGTCAGGCAGCATCTGTTGAGAGTGAAACAATATGGATATTTCAAAGTTTGTCATCCTTCACCAGACATGTAAGAGTGAAAAGAAATTAGGGTTTTAAGCTGTAGAGAAGCTGAGGGGTGGAGAGACCAAAAGAATTGACTGTGGTTGGTGGAGACCAAGGTTGCCTAGATAGCACAGTTATTTTAGAACATAGAGGAGTACTACACAGAGAGATACCCTTTGGCCCATCATCTCTATGCCTACCAGAGTGTCCATCTAAACTGTTTGCATCTGCCTCTGCATGGTGTACCTATCCCTCCATTCCCTGCCCACTAAATGCCTCTAAATCATTGCTACTATATATTTTCATTGGTGGAGTGTTCCAGGCACCTACCACTCTCAGTATGAAAACATTTCCCACATAAATGTTCTTTAAACTTGACCATTCTTACCTTAAACTTCTGCCTTTAGTATTTGATGTATCCACCCTGAGAAAAATACTTCATCTACCTCGCTCTGCCTCTCATAATTTTCTATACTTCCATCAGATTGCCCCTCCACCGCTGGTTCTCCAAATGATCTGCCATTTCATCATGGCTAATTCATTACCCTCTCAACCCCATTCTCCTGCCTTTTCACCATAACCTTTCACACCATGACTAATCAAGAACCTATCAACCTCTGCCTTAAATACACACAAGGACTTGGCCTCCACAGTCACCTGTAGCAATAAATTCCACAGAATCACCACCATCTTGGTTAAAGGAATTTCTTCTCATCTCCTTTCTAAATGGATGTCCTCTATTCTGAGGCTATGTCCTCTGGTCCCAGACTCTCCCACTATAGGAACTATTCTCTCCACATCCACACTATCCAGGACTTTCAACATTTGATAGGTTTCAGTGAGATCCTCCTTCATTCTTCTAAATTCCAGCAAGTAAAAGCCCAGAGCCATCAAATGCTCCTCATACAATAATCCTCTCATTCCCAGAATCATTCTCGTGAACATACTCTGAACCTTCTCCAGTGTCAACGCATTCTTTGTTAAATAAGGGGCCCAAAACTGCTCACAATACTCCAAATGTAGTCCGACCAATGCCTTACAAGCTTTCAGCATTACCTTCTTGCTTTTGTATTCTCCTCAAAATGAATGCTAACATTGCATTTTCTTTCTTCAGCACTGACTCAACCTGCAAATTAACCTTTAGGGAATCCTACACGAGGACTCACAAGTCCCTCTTATTTTTGAATTTTCACCCCGTTTAGAAAATAGTCTATGCTTTTATTCCTTCTAACAAAGTGCATGATCATTATTATGTTCCATGTGGTATGACATGGGCAATCATGGGCTTACATCTGTCTTTAATCTGAGAAGTTCTAATAAGTTCTTCAAACATTTTGCCTGTATATCCCCATGAAAGTTATTCACTGTTGACTGCGACTTTTTTCCCATCACTGCAAAATGTTCTCCTTCCTCAGCACAAGACCCAGAAATTCCAGCTGCTGTTTCCTGAATGGATGATACCAGCTCTTTTCTTATGTGGGCTTTTTGCAACACCTCCTCATTTGTTACTCTGTCCTTCCTCAATATTTTCATCATCCTTCTCAAAAACTAGATATCTGCAGCTTTGATGTGTCCTTTGTTTTGCTTTGATATTGTCCAGCTTTCATTTCTATATGTTAGCATGGAAAGAATGTAGCACCACAACACACTGAGTTTTGTAACCATAGGAATTATGTTATTCTTTAGTATCTTGTTCAAATGCTCGAGCGTGCATTTAGCAATTCCAATCCTCCTCCTAATTTCAGTATCATCTCCACCATCAGAAATTATCATGCTCCCTAAGTAATTGAACTTCCATGTTTGTTTAATGGTTTCATTGCCCGCTTTCAGTTCACATTTCTCTATTTCTTTCTTCTTCATGCCAGCCACATATTCTGATTTCTTGTAGTTGATGGTCAATCCTCACTTTGCACTTTTCTCAATGATATTATCCAGTATGTCTTGGAGCTTCTCTTTAGAAACAGTTATCAGCTTTGTATCATCTGCGTATTGGAGGCTGTTTGAATTGTATCCACAAATTATCATAACTGGAATACTGATAGAATCTCCTCACTATAAAAGTTGAATAGGTTGGGCAAGAGAACACAACCCTGCCTGACTCCTCTCTTAATCCAGACAAAGTCACTTACCTCATTTTAAACTCTCATTCCTGCTCTTTGTTCCCAATATAAATTTTTGATGAATCTGATATGTTTCCCATCAAGGTCCAAGTGCTGAAGGATTTTTATAAGCTCTTCACGGCTCACTATGTTAAAAGCTTTGGTATAATCAATGAAACATAGGTACAGGCCTTTCTGGACCTGAATGGCGCACTCACAAATCACTGTAAGGATGAAGACTGCATTTTGCATTCTCCATCTTCAATGAGGTCACGCTACCCTTGCGCGATCTCCGATTTCATGTTATTTCTTGCTCTCATCATGACGATTCTTTGCAAAACATTCACAACGTGACTCATCAAACTAATTGTGCAGTGTAGTTCACGTTCAGTGGCTGTAGTTCTTTTTTTCAGCAGTGCAATAAATACTGACTTGCTCATTTCCTCAGGTATTTCTCCAATATCATAAATTTCATTCAGCAAATCTGTTAACATTTCAATCCCGAAATTTTTCAGTGCTTGAATCATTTCTACAGCAATGTCGTCTGGTCCATTTAATACCTTATTCCTTTTCATTTTCCCCACTGCTGGTTTAATTTCCGATTTCATAATCGGTGAGCTGCCCATGTTCTTAGCAATTATTGACTTCTCTTCTCTCGTATCTTCAAACAAGTCAGCTATGTATTCAAACCATCTAGCCAGTGTATCTGTTTTTCCATGTAATACCATGGGCTCTTATATTGTTAAGCAGACTTGTGCAGCAGCTTTTCAAAAATCTTCTGAAAATCCTAGTACACAACATCCACCAATTTTCCTTTGTCTATCCTGCTTGTTACGTCCTCACAGAATTCCAATAGATTTCTCAGGCCAGATTTTCCCTTAAGGAAAACCTGCTGACTTTGGCCTATCTGGAACATTAAAGAAGCTCTCGGATAGGCTTAATAGATGAAAGAAAAATGGAGGGCTATGTGGGAGGGAAGGCATAGATTGATCTTGGAGTGGGCTAAAAGGTTGGCACAACATTGTGGACCAAAGTGCCTGCCTGTGCTGTAATGTTCTGATATATTTGTATGACATCAGGAATGGGACCGTATGTAGTTTTTGTAGATCACTGAAAGCCAGCTTGCTGCAGGTATCTTGCTCTAAGCTGAGTGGCAAGATTTACCACAGGAACCATCTTATCTGGATGCTTAACAACTCCATATGGCACTGCTCTGCCTGTGACCACACGAAGCTGTAAAGAGTTGTGGACACAGCACAGCACATCACAGGAACCAGCTTCCCCTCCATGTCTATACTTCTTGCTGCCTCAATAAAGCAGCCAGCATAATCAGAGACCTCACCTACCCCAGACCTTCCGTCCTCCCCTCTGTCCCATCTGGCAGAAAATACAAAAGCCAGAAAGCATGTACCACCAGGCTCAAGGACAGCGTCCACCCCATTGTTATCAAACTCCTGAGTAGTTCCTTAATATGACAAGATGGACTCCTGTCCTCACAATCTACATCATTATGATCTTGCACTACACTTTCTGTGTGCCTGTGGCACTGTATCTTGGTACAAGTGACAATAATATGCCAATACCAAGAACCTGTGCCATGGTAGGACTTTGCAAAGCGCACATCTGTCCAGCTGTGGTGAGCAGAAAAATGCCCACCCACATTAGTGCAGGAAAAATCTCACAACCAGCAGTGCCTCCCCCTCTGGCTGAGCAATCGGATCTCTAATACAAACTCCTTTGCACAACTCTGAAAGTGCTGTGCTGGGTGATTGATTATCAGCTTCCCCTTTTGTTTGGCACACGTTTCTGGGAGTCTGTGCCTCTTGGAGGAGCTCAAACCCTGCTGACTTCTGAGTGAGTGAGAATTGTGGTTAGCCAAGCATTTTTTCTCTTTCTGATGCAAAACTCACCTCAAATGGTGCCCATACTAGAAAGCCCAGAAATTTATCTGTAGTGAGTTTACCAACTGCAGTGGCCTGAATAAGGACAGTTCTTATTAATACACGCTCATTCCGTAGAGACCATGTTTTTTTTTTCAAAAGAGCTCGGATTTAACCAGCACCCTTTGCGTTCATTGTATTCATCAAAGCTTTGGTGAAGTTTGAAGGTACATGCTCATGGTAAGGTCTGAATTGGGCATCATTAAGTTAGTTATTGGTGGTTATGACTGGGAGTAGATTGACTGATCAGTGAGTAATCAGATTCGATTGCTTTCGTGAGCAGGACATCCCTGAGCAATTTTTGATGTTGTCAGTGTTCAGCTTGGTTTATTCTGAAGCACAGATCTTCATTGTGAATTGTAACTGACTAAAGCTGAGCCACATGAAAGCTGTAATTGGGAAATATAAAAGTCTTTATTCACACTGCAAACCTCCAGGCAAGAATTTCATTCTCCTGACATGATATTTTGTACTTCTTCAACACAAAGATAACAATAAATGATTTCAATTGCTATTTTTGATTGTTATAATCACCTACTTGAATTTGACATTTCATATACAGTCAGGTAAATTTAAAGAATTCCATATTTACAATGGTAGCACATCCCAACTCGCAGAACCCTTTTGAATATTCATTACTGGTGCCTGTCCCAAAAGCCAGAGTACATACTTCAAAGTACACCCCTTTTATTACAGTGTTGAAAGATATCTCCATGAATATACATCTAACTGAAGGTTAAGTGACAAACAGACCTGCCCTTAACTATGCATTGAGTGGTAGGGATGCCCCATCAACACTGTGCTAAAAGCAGGAACATTCATCTACTGGAAATCCAGAGCAACAAGCACAAACTGGTGGATGAACTGAGCAGGTCAGACAGCATCCATGGAGAGGAGTAAACCATCAGCCTTTCAGGTCGAGTCACTTCATTGGGAGTACTTATCTATCATCTTCCCCTAAGTAGTTTCAATGGAACAGAATCAGAAGATCCCACACCAATAGTTAATTTCAGTAGCCACAAAGTATTGTTTAGAAGTTAAATTGTGTAAAACTTTTATTTCCTGAAGACTGGTTTTCATTTTAGTCTATCTGTAGTTAAATTATCCATAATGTTATAACTCCAAATGATCCCTAACAGTCTGTCTCCGAGCCTTTGCTGCATCCCACTCTTTGATATTACATGGACTGATTCAAACTGGCTTCTGTGCTGGCTAATCTGTGCTGTGCCCAGACTACATAGGGATTTTGTAGAGTAAATAATAATAATAACTTGTTTACAGAGCACTTTTCATACAAATGGCGTAGTTCAAAGTGCTTTACAATGGGATAAAGTGTAAGCATAAAAATAAAAGGCAAAACTATATTAGTTGAAAGTAAAGTTAAATAAATAGGTTTTGAGCCAATGTTAAAAGTGCCATTTGAGTCCACGTTCCTTATAGTTTTAGGTTTTAAATCCCACTGTTTAGAAGCATAGTTAGAAAAGAAGTTCACCTGCCAGTTATCCTTTGAGGGAGATAGTTTAAATTGAAGAGATCAGCAGAAGAATACCAGAGCTCGAGCAGGATTATAAAATCAAGGCAATTCTCTGATGTGCTCCATTCCCAGACCACTGAGAGCTTTAAAAACAAGTAAGGTGAAGCATTTCTCATGACAGCGGAGTGCTAACTATACTGATTTAAATTAATTGGCAAAAGAAGCAGAATTAAGGTCAGAGTTTTGTGAGCTGCATTGAGAGGGTGGTGGAAACAGAGAGTCACAACTTTTGAAAGGGATTGGATGCTGAAGAACTTTGCTGGGCCATGGATGAAGTGCAGAGGTAGTCAGATGAATTGGAGCAATCTATTGCGGAGCTACCTCGGGAATACACGGCCAATATTCCTGTGCTGTATGATCCTCTGACCAAATTAACTCCTGACACTCCCAGTGGACTCTTCAAAACCCTTCAGACTGAAAATTGGAGCAACAGCCACAAAATACTGGAGGAATTCAGCAGGTCAGGCAGCATCTATAGAGAGGAATAAACAGTCAAGGTTCCAGGCTAAGACCTGACAGAAGGACCAGACTGTAAATTAATTTCTTGTTAAGGTGTGTTCACCACTCAGAATCTTCCTGTTTCCCCATACCTTTAAGAATGTTTTCAACTGTTCCGGTTTCATGTAAATTCTTCTTTCATACCGCAATCTGTGACTGATTGAGTCGCTTCTCTCAGAGTGTTTCTATGATAATGCATGTAACCTAACTCCAGCCATCAGACTGAAACCATTTAATTTAATCTCTTATTGTAATCTGAACCTTATTGTATACTGTTCTGTGTACTCCAGGCAAAGATGTTGTGGCCTCTTGGTCACCTGCAGACAAACTGTCTGGATAATCCATACTAGTCTGATCGGTCAAACTGTTCCTGCTGGGCCACTACTTTATCTGATCAAGTATTTTGGTCAGATAGCAGATGAATCACCATTCATGCATTGAGGGCACCTTTGCCACATGGTGATACAGGTTCAGAGTGGTGGCTCATGTCCTACATGGGGAGTGGTAGTCAAAGCGGCCTTTTCTGGCAGCAGACTACACCAGGCAGCATCTATGGAAAAGAGTAAACAGTCAACTGCTTTCAGACCCAAGTCAACTGGGAGTTCCCCAAACAGTACTTACAGGTGAGCTGAGACTTCACCCGTGAGTCTGTTAGGGTCATCTACTGTATCCGATGCTCCTGATGTGGCCTCCTGTATATCGGTGAGACCAAAGTAGATTAGGACCATTTCACCGAGCATCTTTGCTCTGTCTGCCAGAAAACATTTGCTCTCCCAATGGCCACCCTTTTTAAAGAATTAAAAAGGATTAACTTCCCATTCTCATTCTGACATGTTAGTCCATGGCCTCTTCTACTGTTGCAATGAGGCCACACTCAGGCTGCAGGAGAAACACCTTTATTCCATCTTAAATTATGAAAGGGATAGATAAGATAGAGGCAGGAAAGTTGTTTCCACTGATAGGTGAGACTAAAAGTAGGGGACAAAGCCTCAAGATTTGGGGGAGTAGATGAGGAGGAACTGCTTTTCCCAGAGAGTGGTGAATCTGTGGAATTCTCTGCCCAATGAGCTACCTCAGTAAACATATTTAAGACAAGGTTGGAGAGACTTTTGCATCATAGGGGAATTAAGGGTTATGGGAAAAAGGTAGGTGAAGATGAGTCCAAGGCCAGATCAGCCATGATCTTATTGAATGATGGAGCAGGCTTGACAGGCCAGATGACCTACTTCTGTTCCCATTTCTTATGTTCTTATGTCTGGGTAGCTTCCAACCTAATGGCATGAACATCAATTTCTCGAACTACCAGTAATGATTCCCTCCCCCACCTCTCCCTCACCATTCCCCATTCCCATTTCCTTCTCTCACTTTATCTCCTCACCTGCCCATCACCTCCCTCTGGTGCTTTCCTTTTCCTTTTCCTTTCTTCCATGGCCTTCTGTCCTCTTCTATCAGATTCTCCACTTCTCCAGCTCTTTGTCCAATCAATTTTCCCAGATCTTTACTTCACCCCTCCCCCTCAATGAGTTTCACCTATCACCTACAGCCTTGTACTTCTTCATTCCCTCCCCCACCTTCTTACTCTGACTTCTCTTGTTTTTCTCCAGTTGTGATGAAGGGACTCAGACCTTTTCCATAGATGCTGCCGGCCTGCTGAGTTCCTCCAGCATTTTGTGTGTGTTGTTTATGTTCATGGTTTTCTATTTTTGTAGCCCATCCACTTCAAGGTTCAACATGTTGTGCTTTCAGAAATGCTTTTCTGCATGGTTATTTGAGTTATTGTTGCCTTCCTATCTACTTAAACTAGTCTGCCCATTCTCTGCTGACCTCTCATTAACAAGGCACTTTTGCCCACAGAAATGCCCCTTGCTGGGTTTTTGTTTGTTTGCACCATTCTCTGTTAACACTAGAGACTGGCATGCTATCCCAGAAGGTCAGCTGTTACTGAGATACTCAAGCACCAAATATCATTTCATGTTCGGTCACGTAGATCACATTTCTTCCCCATTCTGATGTTTTCTCTGAACAACAATTGAATCTCTTGACCATGTCTGCATGCTTTTATGAATTGAGTTGCTTCCACGTGATTGGCTGATTAGATACCTGCACTGAGAAACTGGTGTACAGGAGTACCTAATAAAGTGGCCACTGAGTGTATGACCAATGACAGGAAGCAAACAGACTGAGGATCTCGGGCCACCAGGAACTAACCTGCCATTATTATCATTGATTCATCGTCACCAGCAAGAGAAAGGAACTGTTAACCCGATTATTATTGATTGAGGAGATGGAAATTCATCACTAATCTGTCACATTCCCATGCTACATCCTGAACACACTTACCTCCCTAACGACTGTAAGCATCCAGTTAGCCTGGTATTATGTTCTATACAATGTGTTGCCTGTTCCATTCTCCTATTAATTTTGGGTCACAAACTTGAAATCATTCAAGTACAATGCTATAGATAATGTTGTTCCATTACAGTCACAGCATGAAGATTATATTGCAAATTACAATGAAAATATAATAACTTAGTTGCTCTCAAATTTTCCTCACTAGTTTACCAGAAAAATGGTAGTTTGTTTCTCACTCCTACTATTTTTTCTTTAAATCGTCTCAGACAGAACCTAACACTTTGGATAGAACTTCCCTTTTCCCCCAAACCTTACTTGCCTTTTCCCATTTAAGATGATAAGACATAGGAGCAGAATTGGGAAATCTGGTCCATCAAGTATGGTCCATGAGTTATTATTATCCCTCTCAACCCCATTCTCCTGTCTTCTGCTTTGTAACCTTGATGCCTTTACCTGTCAACCTCCACTTTAAGTGTACCTAGTAACTCGTCCTCCACAGCCATCTGTGGCAAAGAATTCCACAGATTCACCATCCTCTGGCTAAAGAAATCCCTCCTCTTCTCTGGTCTAGAGAAGTGCTTTCATTCTGAGGCTGTGCCCTCTGGTTCTAGACTCTCCCACTACTGGAAGTGTCCTCACCAAATCCACTCTTATCTAGGCACATGAAGAGGATGTTTCCACTATAGGATACATCCCCTCCTCATAAATTCCATCTAGGCCTTTCAATATTAGGTAGATTTCAATGTGATCCTCATCTCCCCTCATTTACTGGCTCATCAAAACTTGTTTCATATTACATGCAACCGAGGAGGAGGCCAGTTGGCCCATGAAGTCAATGCTAGCTCTCGGAACAGTCCCATCATGCCCATTCCCCCACTTATTTCCACATAGCCTGTCCTGTCACACCTCCCAGTGAGCTTCCCCCTGATTCTCATACCAGCCCCCCTCTCTAGTGGTAAAATACATTGGACAATTAACCCATCAGTCATCATATATGTGGGAGGAAATGAGGAGAAACATAAGCAATCACAAACAGAGTGTGCTGACTCCTGGGGTTAAGTTTGACTGAGAATTGCTGGAGCTGTGGGGCATCAACACTATCTACTGCTCCAGAGTGCCACACTTAATCACTTCATCTCTGATTACAGCAGTCACAGTTTGCATTTTATAGCTCAAAGGCCGAGATGCATGGATTCTGTTCCCTTCAGCTACATTAATGCCTGATTTATATCTAATTAATTTGGTTAATAAGGGGCCACTTAATTGGTTTTCCAAATGAAGATCTTAATATCTTGATGCATTGGTTATAAGCTCCACATAATCAAAGAAAAGTAGAAAGATGAGGTGAAGCAACGGGAATTTGGGAGTAAACAATAAGATTTTGAGAAATTGCACAAAATATATGCACGAAGTTGGCCATAAGAATAAATTATGCTGGCATTTGTGTTCTGCATGTGAAATAGACTGTAGGGAAATGTGAAGACATCCACTTTGGAAGGAAGACAAAGGAAGAGTCTTATTCACAAGGGAAAAAGAATGTGCAGGGGCCCTGTGCACGAAACATAAAAAGCCAGCACACAATCTCAGCAGGTAATAGGGAAGGCTAATGGAACGTTGGCCCTTATTTCAAGAGGGCTCGAGTCTCAACAGTTCCTGCAACAAGGCGCCATGAGGACCACACCCAGAGCAGCATGAATCTTATTTGATGAAAAAAGATTATTTCATTGGAGGTGGCTCAGAGAAGGTTCATTTGAACGATCCTGGGTGTGGAGGGATTGTCCTGTGAGAAAAGGTTAAACAGGTCGAGATTTCGCTCATTGGACTGAAGAAGATTGAGAGCTGATTTCAGAACAGCTTCAGTAGGATTAAGTGGCAGTAGTCTGGCATTAGAGATCTGAGTTTCAGAATAAAGGGATGTCCAGTTAAGATTGAGATCTTTTTTCAGAGTGTTTTGAACTCCTTGCCTCTTAGATCTGTGGGTTAGAGTACTTGTATACATTAATGGATGAGACAGATTTCTAAACAGTAAGGAACATATGATTATGGGCAGGGAAATAGACTTGAGTAATGTCAGGTTACGCATGATTCTATGAAACAGTGGAGCTAAAAGATCAACAACTGTTCCTGTCCTTATCATCTCATGGTTTCACCTGCCCTACTTCATCTCTGACCAGCACATTCTCTGTTCGTTCTGTCATATCTGATGCATGTTGATTCTCATTGGAATAGGGGCATCATGAGGTGGAAAAGGGTGAGCAGCTTCAAGTTCCTGGGCATCAACATCTCAGAAGATCTCTCCTGTGCCCAGCATATTGGTGCAGTCATGACAAAGTCATGACAAAGGCACGCCAGTGGCTGTATTTCATTAGGAGCTTGAGGAGATTTGATATGTCAACAGTTGCACAGAAGTAGTGTGAAGAGCATTCTGAATGGTTGCATCACCACCTGCTACGGAGACGTCAGTGCACTGGGCTGTAAGAGGCTTCAGAGGATTGTAGATTCGACCAGCTCCTTCACGGGCACAACTCTTCCTACCATAGAGGACATCTTCACAGGGCTATGCTGCAAGAAGATGGCATGCATCCTCACTCTCTGGGACATGCCTTTTGCCTTGGATAGCGTAGAACGTCTTGAGTGTTGCTGGAGCTGCACTCATCCAAACAGGTGCACAGTATTCCATCACACAGATAGCTTGTGCCTTGTAGATGGCAGAAATCCTTGGGGTGGCGGAAGGATCCCCAGGATGCACCACAGGATACCCAGGCGCTGTCCTGCTCTTGTATTCATAATGTTTATGTGGCTGTATCGATTGAGTTTTCAGTCAGTGGTGACCCCCAGGATGTTGGCAGTGGGAGACTCAGAATCAAATTCATTATCACATATTGTGAATTTTATTGTTTGTATCAGCAGTACAGTGCAACACCAAAAAAAATAGAATGTTACGTACATAAATAAGGGCAACATGATAATGTATCGGTTAGTGAAACGCTATTACAGCACCAGCAACCCAGGTTCAATTCTGCCGCCATCTGTAAGGTGTTTATACATTCTCACCGTGACCATGTAGGTTTCCTCCCACCTTCCAAAGACATACACTTAGCATTAGTGGTTAATTGATCACATAAATAACTGGATGATTGATTGAATGAATAGTGCAGAAGAAGAATAGTGAGGAAATATTCACAGGTCAGGGACTGTTCCGAAATACAATCGCAAACGGGAAGACTCTATTCTAAAATATTCCTAAAATTCAGTGCTGGCAATGCCACTGAATGATGAGGTTAGATTCCAGGCTTTCCCTTGTGGCAGATGGGAGTTGCTGAGCATATTTGCCATTTGCCACCTAACCCATGACACAAGCGACAAGGAGAGGCTGAACTCAATCCAGGAGGAAAGTAGCTTCTGCACACCTAAAGACCGAGCCCCTCCACAAATAGTTTGCCCCTCGAGGCTGCAGGATACATTACCTCCATGTTGGACACCTGTGCAGCACACCTAGGCACTTTCAACAGTGCCTCCCGAACCTGCACTATGGAAAGAGAAGCCTCGGGCACCTGGAACCACCAGTCAACCCTCAACTTTAGACTGACCTAATCGTATATCGCAAACAAGAGAAAATCTGCAGATGCTGGAAATCCAGAGCAACACAAACAAAATGCTGGAGGAACTCAGCAAGTCAGGCTGTATCTGTGAAAAAGAGTAAACAGTCGACGTTTCAGGCTGAGACCTTTCTTCAGGACTGAGAAGAAATTGATTTAATTGATGCCTCAATTAAATGCTGACGGAGGGAGGGGAAAGAGCCTAGCTGGAAGTTGAGGGGTGAAGCCAGGTGGGTGGGAAAGGTGGATGAGAGTGGACAGTAGGGGAAAGGGAGGAGGACGGAACCTAGGGGGAAGTCATAGGGAAATAAGAGGAGGCCATGGATCGACACCAATGGCCAAGCATTTTAAGTTAAGTTCTGCTTCCCATTCCAATGTGTTAATCCATGGCTCCTTTGTGCCAGGATGAGGCCACCTTCAGGGAAGAGCAACACTTTATATTTTGTCTGGGTACCCGACAACCTGATGGCATAAATATTGATTTCTCCTTCCGGTGAACAAATTTCCCCTCCCCCCACCTTCCTCTATTCTTCACTCTGCCTTTTCACTTCTTCTCACCAGCTTATCGCTCCCCCTGGCTCCCCTCCTCCTTCCCTTTCTCCTATTATCCACTCTCCTCTCCTATCAGATTCCTTCTTCTCCAGCCCTTGACCTTTCCCACCCACCTGGCTTCACCTATCACCTTCTAGCTAGCCTCCTTCCTTCCCCTAATCTCTTAATTCAGGAATCTCCCCACTTCCCTCTCAGTCTCAGCCAAAAATGTCAACTGTTTACTCTTTTCCATAGATGCTGCCTGAGCTTTTGAGTTCCTCCAGCATTTTGTGTAAGCATATCACTGTGGTGGAGTCTAAGTCCTGGAATACTTTTCTGTACAGGATTGCTTTGCTGCACAGATAAGACAAGACAATTTCACCTTCTCTAGGACAAATAGAGATGGGCAGTAAATGCTAGTCTCGCCAGCACACCCACCTCTAGGCCATAAAAGCTGTCATCATCACATTTTATACTGGCTTTTAACTTGCCCTCCTACATATTACTTACCAGGTGAAGGAAGGGCAGGGACCCAGAGCGCAGCCTTGCAGGATTTTGTCAGTGGCTCTCTGCCAATAAAGACCTCCTTGCTCAGTCAAATTAATTTGCCGTTAACTCTGCGCGTACTAAATCTTTTTAATCAACCTCATAAATGTAGTGTCATCAAATGGCTTCTAAAATTCCAAGTGAATAACTTCCATCTCCCGATTTAATTAAGTGTTTCAGTGGACTGATGAAATATGTCAGAAAACTGAGGCAAGAAAGGAAAGATGGTGTGATATTTTGAGTTTGATCGGAACGCTTCCACGGTTTGTGTTCTGCTGTATGTACCTGTAAATATTTGTTCTTTCACTGTGCAGTGTTGTCAGTTAGTCCAACCCTTCAAACCCATGAGGCCTTCGCCAGTCATCAATCACTAATCCCACGTTAGTGCATATACTCCCAAAAACTCCACCCAGATTCCACCGCTCACCTACACATCTTCAGAGGCCATTTAACACACAATCCTGACTTGAGATCTGTCAGGAAACACCCCCCCCCCCCCCCCAGTGCCTGTCCCTGGAGGAAAGGTAAAATGATAATAACAAAGCAAAGGTATGCATTGGCACAGGTCTGGGAAAGTTCCGGTTGATAACAGTGAGAGTGCAACAGTGAAATTGGTTTCAGTTATTTAGGATGTTGTTAGGTCATTTCTATTACCTCTGGGTTACTCAATACCAAGGCTGTGATTGCCAACACTATCTTTACAGGTTAAACCGTTCTTTTTTTGCACTATATTTATTTTCTTAAACATTACTTATTGTAACTTGCAGTAACCTTTTATGTATCACCCTCTACTGCTGCTGCAAAACAACAAATTTCCATGACATACACTCAGTGGCCACTTTATTCACTGCACCTGTACCACGTGCTCATTAATACAGGTATCTAACCAACCAAATAATGGCAGCAACTCAATGCATAAAAACATCCAGGCACAGTCAAGAGGTTCAGTTGTTGTTCAGACCAAACACCAGAGTGGGGGAGAAATGTGACCCAAGTGGCTGACCGTGGAATGATTGTTGTTGCCAGTCGGGGTGGTTTGAGTATCTCAGAAACTGCTGATTTCCTGGGATTTTCATGCACAGCAGTCTCCAGATTGAGTTCAAAGATTTGAGTGCAAAAGAAAAACAAAAAAAAAATCCAGTGAGTGGAAGTTCAGTGGGTGAAACCGCATTGTTAATGAGAGAGGTCAGAGAACGGCCAGACTGGTTCAAGCTGACAGGAAGGCAACAGTTACTCACGTAACCCCGCATTACAACAGTGGTGTGCAGAAGAGCATCTCCGAACACAACATGTTGAATCTTGAAGTGGGTGGGCTACAGCAGCATAGTGGGACCCTCTCCTCATGCCACTTCATTAGATATCTAATAAGGTGGCCATTCAGAGTATCCCAGTGATGATTCTGAGCCACAAATAAACAAGGGGGTTTGAGTTTTATTACCAGAGCCATCTACCCTTGCAGGGAAATACATTGCATGGCACCTTTCCAAGAAAGATGTGAGTTCTCTCCAACTAACTGGACAAGATCTACACTGCCTTCACCCTTACTGAAATAGGTTACCTAGCTGTATAAGAAGCTGGTGAGGGCAAATTTGATGTATGATGTGCATTTCTGGTCAGCGACCTACAAACACAATTAAGATTAACAAGATTAAAAGAGTACAGAGAAAATTTACAAAGATGTTGCTGGGACTTGAGGACCTGAGTTAT
This sequence comes from Hypanus sabinus, assembly GCF_030144855.1. Classification (NCBI taxonomy): domain Eukaryota; kingdom Metazoa; phylum Chordata; class Chondrichthyes; order Myliobatiformes; family Dasyatidae; genus Hypanus; species Hypanus sabinus. Next base: position 83,236,688 of record NC_082715.1, on the reverse strand, counting down.
AAGATTGAGTAGATTAGGAGTAGCAGAATGAGGGGATATTGGCTAGATATTATTAACGCTATAGATTCGTAAATGCAAGTAGGCTTTTTTCCACTGAAGTTGGGTGAGACTAGTGGTCATTGTTTAGAAGAGAAAGGTCAAATATTTATAGGGAACGTGAAGGAGAAGGGGAACTCTTAAAAGGTGGTGGGAGCACTCACTGGAAGTGGAGGATGTGAGTTTGGTCTCAGCACTTAAGAGAAATTTGGCTAAGTACAAGGAAAGGAGGGCTTTGGAGGGCTACAGTCCAGGTGCAGGTCAAAGGGACTATGAAGAATAATAATAGACTGAAAGGCCTGTTTCTGTAGTGCTTTGTGGTTCTAACAGATCCTGCGTAGGCAGTTTCTCTTCAAGTATTAATTGGAATCAAAGCGCTTGGGGAGGGGGTGTATCAGAGACTTGTTGAGCTCTCAGGAACACATGCCAACTCAGGTATCAGGTGCACCCTTTAGTCTGCCCAAAACCTGTTTGTCTTCCAGCACAGCAAGATATCTCTAAGGCAGGGGTCAGCAACTTTTACCACTGAAAGAGCCATTTGGACCCGTTTCCCACAGAAAAGAAAACACTGGGAGCCACAAAACCGGTTTGACATTTAAAATGAAATAACACTGCATACAACGTTTTTTTTTCCCTTTATGCTATGTATAAACAAACTACAATGTGTTGCATTTATGAAATCGATGAACTCCTGCAGAGAAAACGAAATTACATTTCTGCATGCAACAAAAACATTTTGAACTCGGGAAAAAAAAGACGTTGGGTTGAAGGTTACTTTTAAGTAAAATACTCAATGTCTATTTGAGTCCTTCTTGTATTTATGAAAAACGCCAAACTTAAATTGTCCGCCAGCAGCAAACCAGAAATAACATCAGCCAGCTGTCAACCTGAAAAATAAAAGGACTATTTCACTGAACAATGAAAAAATATGAATATACGTAAAATAATAGGCAATTAAAGTACTTATCATACTTGGTTAATGGGATTTCTGCTCCTGGACCTCAGCGCACAGCGTCTGCACATCAGGGCTGTATGACGCCACCTTCATCTTTACACAGGATCGCAAGCTGTCATCTGTGAAGCGTGCGTGATGTTTGTTTTTAATAAAGTTCATGGTGGAGAACACCTGCTCACATACATATGTGGATCCAAAGATCGACAGGACTCCAAGTGCATACTTTTTAATGTTTACATAAATGTCGGGGATAGCATTCCATATTTCGAACACAAGTTTGTCCGGTTAGAGGAGGTTTTCAATATCACTCCATTTGTGATTCTGAGCAAGAACGGCCTTCTGACGGGCAACATCTTCAAGGTCTGCTGTCAAGCGTCTAAACTTGGACACCCATATGTCTTTGTCAGCTATGTCGGCCAGTTCCATCTGAAGATCAGGTTGACTCACACCTGCCAATGCAGTCGTATTCAGTAGGGATAGATCGATGCTTAGGGGAGTGACCAGGAAGGATAATGTGTTTTTTTCCTCTCTGAACTCACAGAAGCGTTTCCCAAACGATGTTTGCATTGCGATGATTGCAGAATGTAAATACTCCGAATTTATCATGTCGTGACCCTGTTTGAACTCTCTCAAATTGGGGAAATGAGACAATGTGCCTTTCTGTAAATCTCTGGCAAGCACTGTCAACTTGCGCTCGAATGCCAAAACATCCTCCAACATGTGCAGGGCTGTACGTCCTTTCCCCTGAAGAGCTGTGTTCAGCGTGTTCAGGTGCGCTGTCATGTCTACCATGAAGTGTAGATTTTCCAGCTGCTTTGGCTGTTCCAGCTCAGGAAAGGTGAGCCCTTTGCTGCCCAGGAAAGTTTTCACTTCTGCCAGACACGCGACAAAGCGTTTCAGCACCTCCCCTCTAAACAGCCAGCGATAAAAACACGTTGTAGCGGTGTGCTACACGCAGTCAGTAAACTGCAGTCAAAGATAACTTTATTTGAACTAAACAGCCTTGCTTTTAAGCCTCCCTCAACCCGCCCCCCCCATGGGCACGAATGCTGCAAAAGACACATACTCACAAACCCCCGTAGGCTATCTCCCTTAGCCTGAACACTGGCTAATTGTGAGCCGGTTCGAATGTGTCAGGAAATGGGTCGCCACAACGTTTTATTTAGATTGTACAAGATCACCATAATCTTCAAATTTAGAATTACATTTCAAAAACGAACAAACTAACATAAAATACATTTTAATTAAATACTGACCATTTATTTTCCAAAGCCACAGGGAGCCGCAGCACAGAGATGAAAGAGCCCCGGGTTGCTGACCCCCGCTCTAAGGGAATGCAACATTTTAGGCTGCACTCCCTTACAGACATGTACTGAGGGATCCTATTCGCCTACTGATGGAACCAGTCTACTGACGACACCATAGCCACAGCACTACAAACTGTCTTCACTCACCTGGAGATGAGGGATGCATATATTAGAACGCTGTTCCTGAACTACAGTTCAGCATTCAACACCATAAATCCCTTCAGACTTGAGAGGAAGCTCAGAGACCTCAGCCTGCACCCCGCCTTGTGCAGCTGAATCCTGGATTTCCTATCGGATCGCCGACAGGTGGTAAGGATGGTCTCCCTCATCTTTGCCCCTCTGGCCCTCAACACAGGTGCGCTCCAGGGTTTTGCCCTGAGTCCCTCCTCTAATCCCTTTACACCCATGACACACAGTTCCAATCTGCTGATCAGATTTGCAGATGACGCGACATTGATCAGCCTTATTTCTAGTGGTAGCAAGACAGCCTACAGAGGGCAGGTTAACACCCTGAGACAGTGGTGCCAGGAAAACAAACTCTCCCTCAATGTCCAAAAAAACAGAAGAGCTGATTGTAGATTAGAAGAACGGAGACAGGATCACCCCAATCAGCATTAATGGGACTGCAGTTGAGAGGGTGCACAGTTTCAAGTTCCTCAGTATAAACATCACCAAAGATCTCACCTGGACTGTACACACTGGCTTTGTGGCAAAAAAAAAGCACAACAGCGTCTCTTCCACCTCAGGCAACTGAAGAAGTTTGGCATGGGTCCACAAATCCTTCTACAGGGGCACCACTGAGAGCATCCTGACTGGCTGTATCACCGCCTGGTACAGGACGGTAAAGTAAAATTGGATAGGTATATGGACAGGAAAGGAATGGAGGGTTATGGGCTGAGTGCAGGCCAGTGGGACTAGGTGAGAGTAAGCATTCAGCATGGACTAGAAGGGCCAAGATGACCTGTTTCCGTGCTGTAATTGTTATATGGTTATAGGAACTGCACCAACCTTGATCACTGGGCACTGCAGAGAGTGGTACGGACAGCCCAGCACATCTGTGAATGTGAACTTTCCTCCACTGAGGACACTTACAGCACCAGGTGCATAAAGATGGCCTAAAAGATCATCGGGGACACCAGTCACCCCACTCATAAACTGTTTCAGCTGCCTGCGTCTGGCAAACGGTACGGCAGCATTAAAGCCAGGACCAACAGGCTACAGGACAGCTCCTTTCTACAAGCCATTAGACTTGTGACTTCACATGTCTGAGAATTAATGCAAAGATTTTTACTCCTCACGTTGTGGGATGAATGTAAGATTTAAATAAATGCAAATTCAAATTCACTGAAGCTCAGTACAGCCAAAACTATGACTCTGTAGGGACAGACCAGAGCCTAGGTACCTTCTGCTACTGCAAACAAAGCAGCAGGAGTTTGGTGGGGTGGGGAGGGGATATCCCCCTGAACAATGGAAGAAGTATCACTCCAGGGGGCCACATGATGACATTAATGTTATGTTTGTGCTTTTTCTTTATCTCTATGAAGTTCTCACTATGTAATATACTGACCAAGAATATCTGACCACTACTTCCTCTTTTTGTTTCTACTTTTATCACAAATTAAGTATGTTTTTGAATAAAAAGAACTCACAAGTTTGTGAAAAGATTCAATGGCTAAACAATGTTTAGTATTTTGCTTTCCTTGTCTTTTAACCTATTGACTTTGAGCAAATTAACTCATTTGTGATGGGAAATGTTACATTATGTTTCAAGAACAGTTTATGTTTAGTAAATTCGTACAGCAGCTAGGATGTTCCAAAGACTGGATTTGTTGCATTTTATTATTATTTATTTTAGCTATTTTATTTATCTGTTTATTTTATTGTTCTTGATTGTCTGGCAGAAGCTAAGTAGGGACAAAATAATCTGAACACTAATTTCTGATTAGTGCTAATTGTATTAATGAGAAAATTGTTGAGGCATTTATGGATCATTACATTTTCAATAAACTGAGTGTTACTTCATCCATCAACTTCAAGTTATCCTGCTGAAGTCTACCTTCATTACTTATCTACCCTGATCCTGACAATGTATTCCAGATCAGAATAGCACGTTACATGGAAACGTTTCTCCCCATCACCCCCCAATCACAAATTATTTTGCCAATAATCAAAGGTTAAAAGGTTCATTTTATTGTCAAAATACGCATGTAAATACAACCCTGATATTTATCTTCTCCAGATAGCCATGAAAAACCATGCGAGTTGTTGAAAGAAAAGACCACCCCCGCCCTGCACAAAAAAAGAAAAGGAAACAAAACTTGCACCCCCTCCTTTGCACAGAAAACTAACGTATCGCCTCCCTCATAAAACAGAACAGCAACAATGGCATCAAACCCCCAGCCCCTCTCTTATACACAAAAACTAACAGATCGCCCACGCAGAAAAACACCAGCAAGAACATCAGACCCCAATTCCCTATTCCTCCCTCGCACAAAATGGAACATATCATCCACCTGCCAGTTGGCAGCAAGAAAGAAAATGCAGAAAACTGAAGGAGACCAATATAAGCTACTGTTCAGTGATACGTAAATCTCAGAATTTCGGAAACGTCCACTCGTCAGCATGGAGGAAAATGGCTGCACGTACTCAGTCCTTCCGTGAAGAGCAATGACACGCCGGGTCTGAATGCCACTGACCTGATTACTAGCCGCTGGTGACTCCATGGAGAGCGGCTGCTGATCTCCTCTGCATTTGCCTCAATGCTGCGGTCTTCCTTAATGCTTCAAAATGGAGCCATTTATGACCCCGCGCCCCACCTCTGGTCTTCTCCATGTGGCAGCTCGTGCTCTCAGTCCTCTCCTGGGACAGCAGAGCACTAAATCATTCAATTGAACTCCAAATTGCACGTCACAGGCTCCAAGAGTTTTGAACTGCAACCAATCCTAATCCTTCTCTAATTAAATTAATATTGTCACCAGTTATGTTGATCACTGTCAATGTACATCCACCTTTGATCATAGTAGTCAAAAATGTTGGAGGAACTCAGCAGATCGGGCAGCATCTGTGGAGGGAAACAAACAGTCAATGTTTTGGGACGAGGTCTTTGGCCTGAAACACCAGCTGTTCATTTCCTTGCATAGTTGCTGCCTGACCTGCTGAGTTCCTGCAACCTGCTCAAAATGGTGCACAGCATTTTGTGCACATGGTTCAAGGTTTCCGGCAAGTGCAGAGTCTGGGTGGGAGGTTTACTAGGATGCTGGCTGGATTAGAGGGTGTGTGCTATAAGCAGGCGTTGTGCAAACTTGAGTTACTTTCTCCAGAGCGACGGAAACTGAGGGGAGACCTGACAGGTTTGTAAGATTATGAGAGCTGTAGATAGACAGATAGTTTCTTTTTCTCAGGGTTGAAATGTGTTATAGTGGAGAGCATGCATGTAAGTTGAGAGGGACTAGATTCAAAGGAGATGCGGGGGGGGGGGGTGTAATACACAGAGAATAGTGGGTGCCTGGACTGCACTGCCAGGCGTGGTGGTGGAGGCAAGTATGATAGAAGCATTAAGATGCCCTTGGATGGGTGCATGTATATGCAGAGAATAGAGGGATTTGGCTGTTGTGTAGGCAGAGAAGTTTAGTTTAATTGGGCATTTTAATTAGTTGAAAGAGTTCAGCACAATATCACGGGCAAAAGGGTTTGTTCCTGTGCTGTACCCATCTATTTGACAGTAATACCCATGCACTAGTAATTTACAGGATGTGCTTACTCAGGGACTTGGGCTATAATAGATATTTTAGTGTGAGTGGATGTTTTACTGCTTTCTTATACGTGCCTTCTGCTGTGTGTGACTGTTGGAGCTTTGTTTTGCACCTTGGCCTTGGAGGAACGTTGTTTCGTTTGTCTGTATTCATGGATGGTTGAATGATGATTAAGCTTGAACTTGACGCAGTCCTCTGATACATTAGTCTGCAAGAACGAGTGAATTCCCTGGCATCTGAGGAAGGAAAGGCAGGTTAATGTGCCTTTTACATAGTGCACCTTCTGTTGTAATGAATCCGAGAGCTTTCATTTCAGTCACACATCAGTAGCAAAATGTATACGCTTCTACTCAAACCTCTAAGTGGACACGGCTCTCCTAGCTATTTAATGTTACACATCCTCAGGAGACCCATGCATTCAATAAAATGTACACTCAAAGCCTCTGAATGGCCTGACAGGATTAGTTCAGAGATAATGTTTCTCCTGGCCAGTGGAGGTGAATCTCACATTACAGAGCATTCCATTCAGGATTAAGTTGAGAAATTTCTTCACCAGAGTCATGAATCTTTCAAATTCTATGCCCAGGAGGACCGGGGCCTCTCAGTGACGAATTGTCATCAGCGCATAAGAAATAGGAACAAGTAGCAGGCCCATCGATCCTGCACAGCCATTCAATATGATCATAGTTGATCTGGCCGTGGACTCGGCTCTACATCTCCACTTTTCCTCATAAACTTTAGTATCCCTGCTCTGCAGAAAAATGTATTTTTCATTGTTGCTTTTGATTCTTGTCTTGACTTACTCCACGGATGTGGTAGTAAGATTTATTTTTCGTGACACTGCTGTGATGCATCTTGGAGCGAGTCTTTGTTAGAATGATCAACACTTAAGGCCCATCACTGACTGTCCCCTGTAAAGAGGCCTTGATCAGACAAGTCAGGGATCAGTCAAGTGTTGGCCATATTATGCTGTGTTGGTGAAGTTGTACAAATAGGGGAAGGGTTGTGACCTAAACCACACAATTCCCTCCATAGATGCTGCCTAATGTACTGAGCTCGACCTCCATCTTGCTTTTGCACAAACTCCAGTGTCACTGTCTCTTCTGCCCCCATCATGTAAATACATATTGGTGAACAAAAGTGTGAAGAAAATGGGTATATTTAAAGCAGAGGTTGATAGGTTCTTGGTTAATAAGGGTGTCAAAGGTTACAGCGAGAAGGCAGGAGAATTTGGATTCAATGGGAAAATAAAGCAGCCATGTTCACATGGCAGAACAGAATGGGTCAAATGGCTTAATTTTGCTCCTATGTCTTATGCTCTTCTGGAGAAACCAATGTCCAACAAAGCCAAACATTCAAGATTCACATTTATTTGGCACATCTAAACTGAAACGTACAGTGAAATGTATCATTTGTGTTGACAGACAATGCACCAGAGGGTGTACTGGGGAGCCTGCAAGTGATGCCACACATTCTGCACCAACATAACATGCCCACAGTGCTCAGCAGAACACAACAAGCAACAAAACCACAATTGAAGGCAAGCCCTATCCTCCCTCTCATCCACATACATATGTAGTCCTCTAATCCCAAGTTAGTCTGTATTCTTCGGCCTCCAGCCTCCAACGTACCCGGACCCGGATGCACAATCAGATACAGACACACAGACAACTATCCCAGTGTTTCTCCAGAGTTGCACAGGCACAAGGTTCCAGCCAATGTGCCGTGACTTCTGGACTTGCAGTTCAAACTTTTGGCTGCAATCCTTGGCATCAACCCAAGGCCAGCTGATCACTGAACACTAGGACCCAAAGTCTAGACCCACTGACGATGGGACTCTGATATCCTACTAGAATGAGAACTGGAGTTCGAATATTAGGAAGGTCATCCCAAACCTTGGTTAGACAGACCTTAGAGATGAGAATAATTGAGGCAGGTGGTTAACAAGGTAATGGAAAACCTTGGGGTTCAGCGTCTGCAGTCCCCAGCAATCAGTGATAGAGTGGATCAAATCTGGAAAGAAGGAAATAGAACTCCATCCACCTGGCATGGTTCTGTAACCATTAGCCTGAACTATAACAAATATTTATCCATTTTGATTTGAAGAACCAGCTGAGAGAAAGGACCAGCTGTCTTTGTGACATATTAGCACTGAATAGTTTTTCTGTAATGTTAAGGTAATGCTTCCTCATTTTAAACTCACCTAGCAGAGAAAGTATGTTCTCTCTACCTATCCTCCTCACATTTGTGCATCACCTTAAATATCTTAAGTCTTCTGAATTCACAATGCAAGCTTTGACAATGCATCTTGTCCTTATAATTCAATGCCTCTAACCATGATGAAACTGCTGAATCTCCACTGTTACCAATATAACTTCTATTAAATCTCTTAATCACATTAAATTCCACAATTGGGCTAGTTTACAGTCAATATCGTCCTCTGTGATTTTGAGTAAGGGTGGGAAAGTTGTGGACAAGGGGAATAAGTGGGACATTGGAAGTTTGCTTTGAGTAAAGTTTCGGAGAATAGAAAAAGATGACATTAAAGTTGGCAAATTTGAGGAAATGTAGTCTTCTGCCAAATATTCTGTCATAGATTGATCTGATTAAAGCTGGACGTTACTGTTGTAGACAATCCCTGGGATGAAAGTGGTTGATAAATGTTGAGGCAACTGACTGCCATTATTTGTACTGAGAACTCTGTGTTCTATGGGCTTTGTTGCCAGAGTGATTCATTAGAAATCAACTATTTTGGTAATGGAGTCAAACACGATCGATCTTTAGGGATAGCAAATGTCATGAAAGTTACAGTCAGCAAGTACTTTAAAAAGAGTGAAACATTTTTTTATTTTTTATAATTCATCAAAACTGCTGAGACAGCTAAAACTCCCTGAAGTGAATACAATAAGTACTTTTGCGGAGAGTCAAACTTTCAATATGTCCTCTTTGTCATTATTTATTACTATTTTCTCAGTGCTGTGTTCTGTTCAGTATAGGTAACCAAGTTCAGTTCTAAAGTTTAAGTAACTTATCAAAATTTGAAAATAATCAGTAGCCCCTTTAGTTATATGTGCCATGTGAAAGCATATATATAGTGCCTTTGAAAATGTATTCAGCCGCCACAACTATTTTCCCCTTTCACTGTCTCGTTTTCTCAGTTTAAACTATATTGAAGTAGGATTTTTTGAGCCTAATCTACACAACATTGTGCAGCATGACAAATCAAAGGACAATTTCCAAAGCCTGTCAACAATTTACTAAAAATTAAAAACCAAAATTGTGAGGCTGAAAAAGTATTCATCCCCTTTGTAATTACTATGCTAACTTTCCTCAGCTGCAATACTGTATATTACTTTACCAACTCACCCAACTTGTTGATGTAGAAAATTGGAGGATCATCTGATTTCAATGAGCTCATAAGAATTCTGTAAATACTTCTGCTCTCTGTAAGGTCCAGCAGTGTGGTAGATTTTCAACAAATCAAACCAAAATGAAGTCAAAAGAGCATTCAAGTCAAGTCAGGGAAATGATAATACAAAAGCACAAATCTAAGGAAAGACCATCGCAAAGGCACTGAACAGAACTCGGAGCTCAGTATAGTCTGTCAAGAAAAAGGGAAAAAATATGAAACTACAGCCACACTGCAGAGGCCAGGCAGCCCCTCTAAACTTAGTCACCGGAGAAGCATGATATTTGTAAGAGAGGCTATTGTGATGCCAACTATAAGTAAGCTGCAGAAGTCAGTGGTTCCAACTGGAGATGAAGTTCATGGCTCCACAATCTTTAAGGCCTCACACAAAAAGGGTATTTATGGAAGGGTGGTGAGAAAGAAGCCTTAGCTAAAAAAAAAAGCATGTACTTGCCCCCAGACACTTTGCGAAATGTCACTTGGAAGATAGTGTAAAGATGTGGAAGAAGATCTTATGATCAGATGAGAGGAATGTGAAACTGTTTGACCTCAACACTAAATGTAAATCTAATGCTGCACATCAGGCAGGCAAAATTATCTCTACTGTAAAGTATGGTGGAGGTAGTATCATGCTATGGGATGCTTTTTAGCAGCAGAGACTGGAAATGTGATCAAGATTGATGGGAAGATGAATGCTGCTAAATACAGAGAGATCCTGGCGAATCTGCTAGCCTCTGCCAGAAAGCTTAAACTGGAGAGGAAGTTCATCTTTCAGCAGGACAAAGGCCCAGAACACACTGTCAGAACAACCATGGAGTGGCTTCAAATGAAGAAAACTGATGTGGCCCAGTTAGTCTCCTGTCCTTAACCTGACAGAAACTCTCAGGCGAGACCACAAGATTGCTGTCAACTGCCACTCCCTAACTAACCTGGCACCTCTTGAGCAATTTTGCAAGAAGGAATGGACTAATCTTGCTCCATCACATTGTGCAAAGCTAATAGAGGCTTATCCAAAAAGACTATTGGCTGTAATAGCTGCAAGAGGTAGTTCAATTAAGTACTGAGCAAAGAGAGTTAGATACTTTTTGAACTGCTGACATTTCAGTTTTTGATTTTTTAGTTTTCCATGTCTTACAATTTTCCCTGCTTTGGGGCTGTACTGTGGAAAAAAAGGAGCATGTGATTCAGAAAGAAAAATTCTCTGTTAAATTGATCAAAATCCCTGGTTATAATACTCATTTATGTGAACAAAGGGTTGGAGGCTGAATATGTTTATAAGGCACTGTTTTAGTATTTAATGTTCCAGCATAGCTAAATTAGATCTTTTCTTCTACATGCAGTACATTTTTGCTGTCTGTTAATGTATTGGTTTATTATCGTCACGTGTACTCAGAAATGGTGAAGTGCTTGTCTTGCATACTGTTCATACAGATCAAGTCATTACACAGTGCATTAAGCTACAATAAAGTAAAAAAATAACATGGCAGAATTAAGTGCAACAGCTACAAAGTGCCATTCGGGTAAATGCTGAAGTGCAAGATCATAACAATAACAAATGGATTGTGAGGTCAAGAGTCCATTTTATTACACGGGAGGTCTGTTCATGAGTCTGATAACTGTGTCCTTGAGCCTGGTAATATGTGCTTTCAGGCTTTTGTGTCTTCTGTCCAATGGGTGGGAGGAGAAGAGAGAATGTCTTCTCCCCTCAAGGGAAAAACTTGCGTGCATTCACCCTATCTACACCTCTCATGGTTTTGTATACTTCTCTAAGTTCTCTCCTTATTCTTTTGTGTTAACCTTTTGAAACTTTCCCTAAATTTGACCAAAGAGATAAGGAAGTCAGAAAGGGAGAGAGAGGTGAGGGTGTTCCTTAGAAGGAGTTCCAGACCAGCTTGCTCCAGGCACTGAATAGATGAAAAATATGTAGGAGAATTTTAAAATGGAAGTCTCACTTTAGTGGGGTAGGTTAACATAATTGGTATAAGAAAAACCAAGATGATCTGAGGCTGACACAGACTGAGATGTAAAGAAGATTTCATTGAAATAGTTAGGCTTGGAGATAACCAAAGCTATGAATAACAGTGTCAGCAGCAAGCATGCTGAGCCATGGACAGAATCTGACTATGTTACCAAGCTTGATAAAGGAGATTGTAGTGAAATTGTGGACATGAGAACAACGCCATGGAGGGCTATGGTTCAAGTGCAGGTCAAAGGGCAGAATAACACTTCGCCACAGACTGGATGGGCCAAAGGGCCTGTAACTATACCATAGTGCTCCCTGACTGGGTTCCTCCCCACAGCCTAACAACACACACATATACTGGAAGAACTCGGCATGTAAGGCAGCATCTTTGGGAGGAATAACCGTTGCTGTTTCAGCCAAAGGCCCTTTATCAGGATAACCTCCCAGCATAAACCATTCCCTCCCCCATAAACTCATTCCTTCCATCCCCTCTGTCCTGATGAAGGGTCTCGGCCCGAAATGTTGACTGCTCATTTCAACAGATGCTGCCCGACCTGCTGAGTTCATCCAGCTTTTGTACGTGTCGATCATTTCTTCCATCACCTCTGCCGCGGAGTAACCCACGTGGTCACGGGAAGAAGTTACCAAGTCGTTGGAGACAGCGGCAAGAATTGAAGCCCGAATGCTGGGGCTGTAAAGTGTTACGTTAACTGCCACGCTACAGGGCAGTTATGGGTGGACAGTAATGTCTGGCCTTACCAGCGATACCCATATCCTGAAAATGAATTATAAAAATCAGGCAATCAGGGATCAGAGTGGCACACAGTCTGAAAGACAACCCATTGTGTGACAGAGACCCAAAGCAATGACTTAGAATGCCCATTAGTAATCTTGATTAACTTCCTGCCCAACCGGTTGTAGGGCGTGCAGTAGGACTGTTTAGAGCCAGTGGAGATGGGGGTGAGGCCCACTCAGTGGCCACTTTATTAGATACCCGTGTGGAATCCAGGGCACTCTTCTGCTTCTATAGCACATCCACTTCACTTTGTGCATTTAGGAATGCTCTTCTGCACACCTCTACTGTAGCGCATGGTTATTCGAATTAATGTCACCTTCCTGTGAGCTTGAACCAGCCTGGTCATTCTCCTCTGACCTCTCTCATTGACAAAGTATTCTTGCCCACAGGACTGCTGCAGATTGGATGTTATTTTTCTGTTTTTCACACCATTCTCTGTAAACTCTAGAGACTGTGTGAAAATCCCAGGAGATCAGCGGTTTCTGAGATACTGAAGCCACCCCACCTAGTGCCAACAATCATTCCATGGTCAAAGTCCCTTAAATCACATTTCTTCCCCATTCTGATGTTTGGTCCAAACAGCAGTTGAACCTCTTGACTGTGTCTGCATTGAGTTGCTGCCACATGATTGGCTATTTAAATATTTGCACTAACAAGCAGGAGTACAGGTTTACCCTGAAACCCCTTTTACTGAGTGTTTCCAGAGATGTGGCTCATTAGCCACCAGACTCAGAAGCTTCCTCAGGCTCCACACCGAGAGTAGATATGATCTTGGTCCCGCCAAACCTGTGAGGTTGGGATGCCTCACTCACCTGAACTCCAATTTGTGTGAATACTGTGTAATTTTAGTGCCCCCATGCAATTGCCCATCGGCAAGAAATAACAGACTCTGCACTGTATACAATTGTAAATGAAGTATATTTATGAACGTTAACATAACCAGTTATTAAAGACAAAAAAGAAATAAAAAGGGCCCATCATATTTAAACAGTCATATGTGCATGTAAGTTGGAGTTCATCTTGAAGTTGTCTTTAACTCACACAATGGACCCTTGGTGTGCATGAAAGCACACATCACCTTCCAAATGTCACTCAAAACCTATCTCGAGCAACCAGGCTCCCCACGGGAATATTGGTCCTTCCTCATCTACACAAAAGCCATTCATCTACACAAAGCACCTTGTGCAACAGGGACAGCAACCTCAGAAACCTTCCTTCTTGTCTTCTCCCAGCTCCCACCAAAAAGACCTTGCCCCTACGCCAGTGTCCGTCACAAAATCCCCAACGCTCTGCGTTCTCTAGTACCTTCTCCCACTTCCACCATCCTGATCGGCTGACACAATATTCCTTAAGTTGAACAACATAGCCTCTTTAGCTCAAACCTAAACAGGCTGAAAGCAGAATGGACTGCCTTTACAGAAATGGTAAAATGGAATATCTACAGCATAGCAGTAAATATCTTAACATACCTAATAAAGTAGCTGTTGAGTGAAACTTGGTGTAACCATTGTACACGTAGAATGTCCATTTGTTCTTCAAGAACTGTTGCAGAATCCAAGGGCTTTAGGAGGTCACTTAAATTAGTGGAATGATGTTACTCCAAAGTCATCTTCTAGAAAAGCAGTTGAAAGGGCAGCTGGATAAATATACTGTAGGAAAAAATGAATATAAAAATTGTGCTGATTGGATAAGTGGAACAAGGTCAAAGGAGCTCCTGTGCAACAGTAGTACTGCTTGGAAAAGATCGTTAGGCACTATTTATGGAAAGGAATAAACATTTGATATTTCAGACTGAGACCCCTCCTGCATTTCATTCACACAGATCAAGTCATTACACCCATGCATTGAGGTCGTACAAGATAAAACAATAACAGACAGCAGAGTAAAGTGTTACAGATACAGAGAAAGGGCAGTGCAGGCAGGTAGTAAGACGAAGGGTTATAATGAGGTAGATTGAGATTCCAATGGGAGAGGGGAGAAGAGAGAAGGTCCAGGATGTGTGGGGCTTTCACTATGTTGCCTGCTTTACTAAGGCAGCAAGGAGTATTTACAGTCCATGGAGTAGGGACTACTTTCTATGGAATACTGAACTGAGTCCACAACTCTCTACAATTTCCTGTGGTCCAGAGCTCAGCAGTGGCTATACCAAGCCATGCTGCATCCAGACAGGATGCTTTCTCTGGTGCAGCGATAAAAATTGGTAAGGTAGCCTCTCAGGGAAGGAGAGACACTGAGTGAGCTTTCCTAGCTGTAGCATCAACGTGTTTGGACCAGGACACGGTATTGGTGATGTTCACTCCAAGGAACTTGAAGCTCTCAACTTAAGGACTGTTGATGTAGACAGGAACATGCACATCCCCCACCACCACCTCCTTAAGTCAAGGACCAGCTCTTTTGTTTTGCTGACATTCAGGGAAAGGTTGTTGCTATGACATCGTATCACAAAGCTCTCAATCTCCTTCCTGTACTCATCATTGAGATTCAGCACGCTATGATGGTATCATCTGTAAACATAGGTGAAGTTGGAGCAGAATCTGGCTATGCAGTCAGGAGTGCACGGGGAGTAAAGTAGGGCTCTCCGGACACCAGTGTTAAGGAAAATCAAGGCAAAGATGTGCTGCATGTCCTTATTGATTACGATCTGTTGGTCTTATCCCCAGTAACAAAATAGTCTCAACGACATCAGTCAAATTGTAATATTTGACAATGATCCACCAACATTCACTCTGTAATTTTTTGGTGCTTGGAGCAAAAATTAAAGTTTAACATTGAAAATGTTCAGTACCAAAATGTGCATGTATCAGCATAATGTTGCTTAATGGAAATTCTGCTAATGCAAAATGAATCATAAATCTACATCCTTTCACATTTATTTCAGTATTACCAAACAAACATGATCAACCTTTAAAAAGTAGAAGGGACATCAATTTTAATTTAAGATTGTGCAACTTTGATAAGTATTGGAAAATGAGTTCCTCTGTTATGATTTAGATTTGTCAGACACTGTGGTCAATTCAGAGTTTACTGTTCTGGTCATCAGTGTTATACAAGTCTTACTTGTCACAAGAGTAAACTTGCTATGTTTTACACTTTCTCCCACCTTTTTATTCAGGCATCTCTCCCACCCCTACCTTAACACTCAGTCCCGAAGAAGAGTCTTGGCCCAAAACATCAGCTGTTTACTCTTTCCCATAGATGCTGCCTGACCTGCTGAGTTCCTCTAGTCTTATAAGTGTGTTCCTCTGTATTTTAGCCTATTGTCCAAGGGATTTAATATCAAGATTCAAGATCATTATTATTATTTGCTTTTTTGGTATTTGTATCATTGGTCTTCATTTTGCACATTGATGGTTTGTCATTTTTGTTAGAGTGCTGAGGATAATCATTACAAAGGTAGCTTTTCATTGATTCTATTGTATTTCAAGGTTCAAAGTTCAAAGTAAATTTATTATCAAAGTACATATATGTCACCATGTACAACCTTAAGATTTATTTCCTTTCAGTCATATTCAATAAATTCAATAACCATAATAGAATCAATGAAAGACCGCACCAACTGGGCCTACAAATTGTGTACCAAAAAAACAACAAACTGTGCAAATACTAAAAGCAAAGTAAATAAGTAAACAAACATACAAGCAATAACTATTGAGAACATGAGCTGAAGAGTCCTTGAAAATAATTCCTTAGGTTGTGGGAACATTTTAGTGATGGGGCAAGTGAAGTTGAATGAACTTATCCCCTTCAGTTCAAGAGCCAGATGATTGAGGGGTAATAACTATTCCTGAACCTGATGGTGTGGATCCTGAGACTCCTATACCTTCTTTCTGTTGGCAGCAGCGTGAAGAGAGCACAACCTGGTGGTGGGGGTCACTTTCCTGCCACATTGCTCTGCGTAGATGTGCTCAGTGGTGTGGACAGCTTTACCTGTGATGGAATGGGAAATATCCACTTCTTTTTGTGAATTTTCCATTCAAGTCCATTGGTGTTTCCAGCTAGTCAATATACTCTCCACCACACATGCATAGAAGTTTATCAAAGCTTTAGATGTCATGCCAAATATTCACAAACTCCCAAGGAAATAGAGGCACTGTCGTGCTTTCTTCGTAATTAAGGACTGGGCCCAGGACAGGTCTTCCGAAATGATAACACCAAGGCATTTCAAGTTGCTGACCCTCTCCACCTTTGATCCCCTGATGAGGACTGGCTCGTGGACATTTAGTTTCCTCCTCCTGAAGTCAATAATCAGCTGCTTGGTCTTGCTGACATTGAATAAGAGATTGTTGTTATGCACCACTCAGCCAGATTTTCAATCTCCCTCCTCTATGTTGATTTGTCACCACCTTTGATTCAGCCAACGACAGTGGTGTTGTCAGCAAACTTAAATACAGTTTTGGAGCTGTGCTTTGCCACCCAGTCATAAGTGTAAAGTGAGTAGAGCAGGGACTGAGCGCACATCCTTGTGGTGCACCTGTGCTGACGGAGATTGTGGAGATGTTGTTGCCAATCCAAACTGGTTTGTGTCTGCAAGTGAGGAAATTGAGGATCCAATTGTGTAAAGAGGTATAGAGGACGGTCTTGGAGCTTATTGATTAGTTTTGCAGATATGATGATATTGAATACTAAGCTGTAGTTGATAAAGAGCATCCTGATATATGTATCTTGGCTGTCCAGATGGTCCAGGGTTGTGTGAAGAGCGAATGAGGTAGCATCTGCTGTGGACTAGTTCACAAGATCGCAAGACCAAGGAGCAGAAATAGGCTATTTGGCCCATCGAGTGCTCCGCCACTTCACCATGAGCTAAACTATTCTCCCACCTAGTAACAATTTCCGGCTTTTTCCCCCATATCCCTTGATACCTTGACTAATTAGATACCTATCAATCTCCTCCTTAAACACCCTCAATGATCAGGCCTCCACAGCTGTATGTGGCAATGAATTCCATAAATCCACGACCTTCTGGCTAAAAAAAATTCTCCTCATCCCTGTTTTAAATGGGTACCCTCTAATTCTAAGACTGTGACCTCTTGTCCTGGACTCACCCACCAAAAGAAACATCTACTCTGTCCAACTCTTTCAACTTTCAAAATGATTGTATGAGATCCCCTCTCATTCTTCTATACTCTTATGAACACAGTCCAAGAGCCAACAAACACTCCTCATATGTTAGTCCCTGCATTCCAGGAGTCACCCTTGTAAATCTTCTCTGAACTCTCTCTAACATCAGTACATCTCTTCTAAGATAGGGGGCCCAAAACCGCATACAGCATTCCAAATGGGGACTCACCAGAGCCCCATAGAGCCTCATCAACACCTCCTTACTCTTATACACTATTCCTCCTGAAATGAATGCCAACATAGCATTTGCTTTCCTTACTGCCGATCCGACCTGGTGGTTAACCTTTAGGGTATCCTGCACGAGGACACCCAAGTCCCTTTGCACCTACAATTTTTGAATTTTCTCCCCATCTAAATAATAATCTGCCTGATTATTTTTTCTTCAAAAATGTACAACTATACATTTCTCAACATTGTGTCTCATCTCCTAAACTGACCAAGTCTCTCTACAGCCTTTCCATTTCTTCAACACTTTCTGCTCCTCCACCTGTCTTGGTGTCATCCGCAAACTTAACCATAAAACCATTTAATCCATAATCTAAATCATCAATATACAATGTAAAAAGAAGCAGCACCAACACCGACCCCTGCAGAACACCATTAGTAACCGGCAACCAACCAGAATAGAATCCTGTAGCGGTGTGCTACAAACAGCGCTAAAATTACGACACGGAGTCGGTAACTGCAGTCGAAGGAAAAACTTTATTCGAAAACTTCAGCCTCACTTTTAAGCCTCTGTCAACCGGCCCCCCATGGCGAAGAGGCTCCAAAGCTCTGTGCTCGCAAACCCCCGTAGGCTATCTAATTGTGAGTCGGTTCGCATACGCTAGGAAATGAGCCGCCACATAACCCCCCCCCAGAACCGGCGATACACCCCCCAATGTCCACAGCCTGGGCCAGAACCTGCTTGGGAGGTCGGCCTCTGCGCCGAGGCGCCGGAAACTCGGCCGGTTGCGCCAGGTCCACATGGGCCGGCTTGAGGCGGTCCACCGTGAAAACCTCCTCCTTCCCCCCAACGTCCAGCACGAACGTGGACCCGTTGTTCCGGAGCACCGTAAACGGCCCCTCGTATGGCCGCTGCAGCGGTGGCCGATGCCCGCCCCTTCGTACAAACACAAACTTACAGTTCCGTAGGTCTTTGGGTACGCAGGTCGGGTGCCGCCCATGCTGTGAAGTGGGTATGGGGGCCAGGTTACCGAGCTTCTCACGTAATCTGCCCAGGACTACTGCGGGTTCTTCCTCTTGCCCCCTCGGGGCTGGTAGGAACTCCCCGGGGACGGCCAGGGGCGCGCCGTATACCAACTCGGCCGACGAGGCGTGCAGGTCGTCCTTGGGCGCTGTGCGGATGCCGAGAAGGACCCAGGGAAGCTCGTCCGCCCAGTTGGCTCCTCGCAGGCGGGCCATGAGGGCCGACTTCAGGTGACGGTGGAAACGCTCCACTAGCCCGTTCGACTGTGGGTGGTAGGCAGTGGTGTGGTGCAGCTGAGTCCCCAAAAGGCTGGCCATAGCTGACCACAGGCTGGAGGTGAACTGGGCGCCTCTGTCGGAGGTAATGTGGGCTGGTACACCAAAGCGGGATATCCAGGTGGCGATCAGGGCTCGGGCGCAAGATTCGGAGGTGGTGTCGGTGAGCGGGACCGCCTCTGGCCATCTTGTGAACCGGTCCACGATAGCCAGGAGGTAACGCGCTCCGCGCGACACTGGCAGGGGGCCCACGATATCCACATGAATGTGGTCGAAACGCCGGTGGGCGGGATGGAACTGCTGCGGTGGGGCTTTGGTGTGCCGCTGAACCTTGGCCGTCTGGCAGTGCATGCACGTCCTGGCCCATTCACTGACCTGTTTGCGGAGTCCGTGCCAAACGAACCTGCTGGAAACCATCCGGACAGTTGTCCGGATGGAGGGATGCGCCAAGTTATGAATGGAGTCGAAAACCCGTCGCCGCCAGGCTGCGGGGACGACCGGACGGGGCTGGTTGGTGGCGACGTCACAGAGTAGGGTCCTCTCACCTGGGCCCACGGGGAAGTCCTGGAGCTGCAAACCAGAGACTGCAGTCCTGTAACTCGGAATCTCCTCATCTACCTGCTGTGCCTCTGCCAGTGCCTCAAAGTCTACCCCTTGGGAAAGGGCATGAACGGTAGGGCGAGAGAGCGCATCCGCCACGACATTGTCCTTACCCGAGACGTGCCGGACATCCGTTGTGTATTCAGAGATGTAGGACAGGTGGCGTTGCTGGCGGGATGACCAGGGGTCGGATGCTTTCGTAAACGCAAAGGTAAGCGGTTTGTGGTCCGTGAACGCGGTGAAGGGCCGACCTTCTAGGAAGTACCTGAAATGCCGGATTGCCAGGTAGAGCGCCAACAGTTCCCGGTCAAAAGCACTGTACTTGAGCTCGGGTGGCCGCAGGTGTTTGCTGAAAAACGCCAGGGGTTGCCAGCGACCTGCGATGAGCTGCTCCAGCACCCCACCGACTGCCGTGTTTGATGCGTCCACTGTGAGGGCGGTAGGGGTGTCCATTCTGGGATGTACTAGCATTGCGGCGTCAGCCAAAGCTTCCTTCGTTTGAACGAAAGCGGCGGCGGACTCCTCGTCCCAGGTAATGTCCTTGCTCGGACCCGACATCAGGGCGAACAGGGGGCGCATGATCCGGGCAGCTGAAGGGAGGAAGCGGCGGTAGAAATTGACCATACCAACGAATTCCTGAAGGCCTTTGACCGTGGTGGGTCGGGGGAAGTGGCGGACCGCATCTACCTTAGCGGGCAGAGGGGTTGCCCCGTCTTTAGTAATCCTGTGGCCCAGGAAGTCAATGGTATCAAGTCCGAACTGGCATTTGGCAGGGTTAATTGTAAGACCGTACTCACTCAGTCGGGCGCAGAGTTGACGGAGGTGGGACAGATGCTCCTGACGACTGCCGCTGGCTATGAGGATGTCATCCAAATAGATGAACGCGAAGTCCAGGTCCCGTCCCACCGCGTCCATTAACCGCTGGAACGTCTGTGCGGCATTCTTCAGGCCGAACGGCATGCGGAGGAACTCGAAGAGGCCAAACGGGGTGATGAGAGCCGTCTTGGGGACGTCGTCAGGATGCATCGGGATTTGATGGTACCCTCGGACAAGGTCGACCTTGGAGAAGATCCGGGCGCCGTGCAGGTTTGCCGCAAAGTCCTGAATGTGCGGCACAGGGTAGCGGTCCGGTGTGGTAGCCTCGTTCAGCCTGCGGTAGTCGCCGCACGGTCTCCAGCCCCCCGTCGCTTTGGGCACCATGTGCAGGGGGGAAGCCCAGGGGCTGTCGGACCGCCGGATGATCCCCAATTCCTCCATTCTCTGGAACTCCTCCTTCGCCAGTCGGAGCTTGTCCGGGGGAAGCCGCCGAGCACGGGCATGGAGGGGTGGTCCCTGTGTCGGGATGTGGTGCTGTACGCCGTGCCTGGGCATGGCTGCTGTGAACTGCGGTGCCAGAACCGATGGGAACTCCGCCAGGACCCTGGTGAAGTCGTTGTCGGACAGCGTGATGGAGCCGAGGTGAGGGGCTGGCAACTGGGCCGCGCCCAGGGAGAACGTCTGAAAGGTCTCGGCGTGTACCAGTCTCTTCCTGGGCAGGTCAACCAGCAGGCTGTGAGCTCGCAAAAAATCCGCACCCAGAAGCGGTTGGGCTACGGCGGCCAGTGTGAAGTCCCACGTGAACTGGCTGGGGCCGAACTGTAGCTGCACCTGACGGGTGCCATAGGTCCTTACTGTGCTGCCATTCACGGCCCTCAGGGGGGGACCCGGTGCCCTGCTGCGAGTGTGGTAACTTGTCGGAGGTAAAACGCTGACCTCAGCCCCAGTATCGACTAAAAAGCGGCGTCCCGACCTGCTATCCCACACGTACAGGAGGCTATCCCGATGGCCAGCCGCCGTAGCCATCAGCGGCGGCTGGCCCTGGCGTTTCCCGGGAACTTGCAGGGCGGGCGGCAACGGCGGGCTTCTGCGCCCCACCGCTGGTGGTAGAAGCACCAGTGGTCATTGGGCCGGGGGTTAGTGGGCTCTGCGGCCGGGCCTGGACTGGTTTGCTGCCGGGAGCGTGGCTGGGAGATCTGTGCGATGGACGCCCCGCTCACCTTTTTGGCTTTCCACAGCAAGTCCGCCCGGGCTGCCACCTTCCGGGGGTCACTGAAATCCGCGTCGGACAGCAGCAGGCGTATGTCCTCGGGCAGCTGCTCCAGGAATGCCTGCTCAAACATGAGGCCTGTGTGTCCCTCGGCCAGAGACAACATCTCGTTCATTAAAGCCGATGGAGGTCTGTCGCCCAAGCCATCCAGGTGCAGTAAACGGGCAGCCCGCTCGCGCCGTGAGAGTCCGAAAATCCTGAGGAGCAGGGCTTTGAATTCCGTGTACTTGCCGTCTGCCGGGGGCGACTGCACGAACTCCGCGACCTGGGCAGCTGTGTCCTGGTCGAGGGAGCCCACCACGTAGTAGTAGCGGGTGTCTTCTGAGGTGATCCGGCGAACGTGGAATTGGGCTTCGGCTTGCTGGAACCATAGGTCCGGGCGCTGTGTCCAGAAACCCGGCAGTTTCAACGAAACCGCATGAACAGAGGCGGCGTCGGTCATTTCTGGTCCAAAAATCGTTTGGACCGTCGGGGTCACCAATTGTAGCGGTGTGCTACAAACAGCGCTAAAATTACGACACGGAGTCGGTAACTGCAGTCGAAGGAAAAACTTTATTCGAAAACTTCAGCCTCACTTTTAAGCCTCTGTCAACCGGCCCCCCATGGCGAAGAGGCTCCAAAGCTCTGTGCTCGCAAACCCCCGTAGGCTATCTAATTGTGAGTCGGTTCGCATACGCTAGGAAATGAGCCGCCACAATCCCTTTATTCCTATCCTTTGCTTTCTGCCTATCAGCCAATGCTCCACCCATTCCAATATCTTTCCTGTAATTCCATGGGCTCTCATTTATTAAGCAGCCTCTTATGCAGCACCTTATCGAAGGCCTTTTGAAAATCCAAATACACAACATGCACAGCCTCTCCCTTGTCAATCTTATTTGAGATTACCTCAAAAAATTCCAATAGGTGGTGAGGCAGGATCTTCCCTTCATGAAACCATGCTGGCTCGGGCCTATCTTGTCATGCACCTCGAGGTATTTTATAACCTCGTCTTTGAGGATCAACTCCAATAACCTTCCAACTACCGATGTCAGACTAATAGGTCTGTAATCTTTTTTTTGCTACCTCCCTCCTTTCTCAAACAACGGAACTACATTTGCGACCTTCCAATCCTCCGGAACCATGCCCGAGTCTATTGATTCCTGGAAGATCATTTCTAATGCCTCCACAATCTCCAAAGCCACCTCCTTCAGAACCCATGGGTGCACCTCATCTGGTCTGGGTGACTTATCTATCCTTAGTCCATTTAGCTTCCCAAGCATTTTGTAGTAATTTTGACTGTAGCTAATTCTATTCCCTGAGACATCTGGCTATCAGGTATGTTGCTAATGTCTTCCACTGTGAAGAATGATGCAAAATACTCATTTAGTTCCTCTGCCATCTCTTTGTTACCCATTATAATTTCTCCAGCATCCTTTACAATAGGTCCTATATCTACCCGTGTCACTCTTTTACTCTTCATATATTAAAAAAAACTCTTATTATCCTTTTTTATAATTGCCAACTTCCTTTCATAATTCATCTTTTCTTTCCTAATGACTTTCTTAGTTTCTTTCTGTAAATTTTTAAAAGTCGTCCAGTCCTCAGTATCCCCACTAATTTTTGCTTCCTTGTACACTGCCTCTTTTGCTTTTTAGCCTTATCTCTCTTGTTAGCCACATTTGTGCCATTTTTCCATTCATGATTTTCTTTTATCTTGGAATATTTTTTTCTTGCACTTTCCTTATTTCTTGTAGGAATTTCATCCAATTCTGCTCCACCATCCCTCCATCTAGCTTACCTTTCCAATCAACTTGGGCCAGTTCCTCTCTCAAACCACTGTAATTTCCTTTGTTCCACTGAAATATTGATGCACCTGATACCAGCTTCTCCTTTTCAAATTTGAAACTGAACTCAATTATATTATGATCACTACTTCTAAGGGGTCCCATTGCCTCTAGCTCCCTAATCGCTTCATTACATAGCACCCAATCCAAAACAGCCGATCCCCTGGTGGGCTTATGGACAAGCTGCTACAAAAAGCCATCCCTTGGGCATTCTACAAACTCCCTCTCCTGAGATCCAGTACCTTCCTGTCTTTCTCAACCCACTTTCATATTAAAATCCCCCATAATTATCTTGACATTTTCCTTCTGACATGCTTTTTCTATTTCCAGCTGTAACTTGTAGTCCACATCCTGACTGCTGTTTGGAGGCCTGGATATAACTGCTATTAGTGTCTTTTTAACTTTGCCATTTCTTAACTTGATCCAGAAGGATTCTACATCTTCTGATCCTATGTCCCTTCTTTCTAGTGATTTGATATCATTGCTTACCATCAGGGCCACGCCACCCCCTTTACCTACCTTCCTAACTTTCCTATACACTGTGTATCCTTGGACATTCAGCTCCCAATCCCATCCTTCATTTAGCCATAACTCGGTGATGGCCACTATGTCATATCTTTTAACCTGTAGCTGTACAACAAGGTCATCCACTTTATTGCTAATGCTGCGTGCATTTAAGTACAATACACTTAGATCAGTATCTGTTATCGATTCTGCTATATCTCTATCGCACAGCAAATTATCCTGTCTATTCACTTGCCTGTCCTTCTTGCCATCTTTGCTGCACAGTATCTTTGACTTATTTCTATTTTCCTCTTCCTCGACCCTAACACCCTGGTTTCCTTCCCCCTGCCAACTTAGTTTAAACCCTCCCTAAAAGCTACATTAAACAATTCCACCAGGATATTAGTACCCTTTAAGTTCAAGTGTAAACCATTGTTTTTATATAAATCATACCTCCCCCAAAATAGATCCCAGTGATCTAAGAATTTGAAGCCCTGCGCCCTGCACCAGTTACTCAGTCACACATTCATCTGCTTAATTCTGCTATTCTTACCTTCATTAGTGCGTGGCTCAGGCAGTAATCCTCAGATTACTCTGGAGGTCTGGCTTTTCAATTTTCTTCCTGGCTCCCAGTAATCTTCCTTCAGGACCTCCTCTCTCTTTCTGTCTACGTCATTGGTACCAACATGTACCAAGACTTATGGCTGCTCACCCTCTCTCCTCAGAATACTCTGGACCCGATCCGAGATATCCCGCACCCTGACACCAGGGAGGCAACACACCATTCGGGTATCCTTGTCTGGCTCGCAGAGTGTCTTGTCTGTTCCCCTCACGATGGAATCCCCTATAACTACGGCATTTCTCCTTGCTCTCTTGATCATGGCACTGGCAGAGTGCCAGAGTCCCGTTCGCTGTGGTTGCTCTGGTAGGCACATTGAAGTGTATCCAAGTTGCTTCTCTTGCAGGAATTGATATGTTTCATTACTACCTCTCAAAGCACTTCATCACTGTGGGTGCAAGTGATGCTGGATGATAGTCATTGAGGCAAGTTACCGCATTCTTCTTCGGCACCAGTATAATTGAAGTAGACGGGCACCTTAAGACTGCTGAAGTGAGAGGTTAAGGATGTCAGTGAAGACTCCAGCCAATTGATTAGCACAGGTCTTTAATACTTGGCCAGATACCCCATCTGGGCTGGATGCTTTCTGTGGCCCACCCTCCCGAAGTCTGCTCGCACATGGGTCTCACAGACTGAAATCATTTGATCATTGGGAGCTATGGGAGTTTGTTAAGGTGCCTCCATGTTTGGATGGTCGGAGCAAGCATAGGAGACATTGAGTTCATCTGGAAGCAAGGGCCTGTTGCCACCTATGTCACTTAAAAGAACCGATAGCATTCAAGCCCTGCCACAATTATCAAGCACCCTTCATTGATTCCGGTTTAGGCCAGAATTACCACTTTGCCTATAAGGTGGCTTTCTAGAAACCATACCTGGACTCTGATCTGGCCATCAGCGGGTTTATCCAGGGCTTCTGGTTGGGGAAGACTGAATGATTTTGTGAGGACACGCTTGTCTATAACTGCTTCCCTGAACAAGAAGATACAGCAGCACCTCCACTTCCTAAGAAGATTGAGGCAAGCAAAGCTCCTCCCCCACACATCCCCATCATAACTGCGTGCTACACCATTGAGAAAGTCCTGACAAGTTGCATCTCCATCTGATAAGGGAGCAGTTGAGCATCGGGCCAGAAGTCCCTACAAAGAACTGTGAGAATGGCTGAGAGGATTATAAGGGTCTCCTTACCATCCATTGGGGACATTTATCTGGAGCGCTGCACACACAGGGCCCTTAGTATTATTATTGATCCTACACATCCATCCAGCATCCTCTTTGACTTTCTGCCATCAAAAGGGGAGATGCAACGAGACCTGGGTGTCACTGTACACCAGTCATTGAAGGTGGGCATGCAGGTATAGCAGGCTGTGAAAAAGGCAAATGGAATGTTGGCATTCATAGCAAAAGGATTTGAGTACAGGAGCAGGGAGGTTCTACTGCAGTTATACAAGGCCTTGGTGAGACCGCACCTAGAATATTGTGTGCAGTTTTGGTCCCCTAATCTGAGGAAAGACATTCTTGCCATAGAGGGAGTACAGAGAAGGTTCACCAGATTGATTCCTGGGATGGCAGGACTTTCATATGAAGAAAGACTGGATTGACTAGGCTTATACTCACTGGAATTTAGAAGACTAAGGGGGGATCTTATTGAAACGTATAAAATTCTAAAGGGATTGGACAGGCTAGATACAGGAAGGTTGTTTCCGATGTTGGGGAAGTCCAGAACGAGGGGTCACAGTTTAAGAATAAAGGGGAAGCCTTTTAGGACTGAGATGAGGAAAAACTTCTTCACACAGAGAGTGGTGAATCTTTGGAATTCTCTGCTACAGGAAACAGTTGAGGCCGGTTCATTGGCTATATTTAAGAGGAAGTCAGATATGGCCCTTGTGGCTAAAGGGATCAGGGGGTATGGAGAGAAAGCAGGTACAGGGTTCTGAGTTGGATGATCAGCCATGATCATACTGAATGGCGGTGCAGGCTCGAAGGGCTGAATGGCCTACTCCTGCACCTATTTTCTATGTTTCTATCAAGCAGGAGACTACAATGCATAAAATCAATAACAGTCAAGATGTGAAATAGTTCCTTTCCCCAGGCCATTAGGCTTCTGAACTCCCTGTCACATCGTATTCAAAGTGCCCCTGATTAATCTGTTCAATACCTCACAATATTTAATATTAAAGCACTTATTTATGTGTGATTCATCGGTAGATTTTATCCTTATTGTGTGTTACCATGTCTTACACCGTGTCTGGAGAAACATCGTCTCAGTTCTGTACACATTATATGTTAAATACGTATATGGAGTTAAATGATAATAAGTTCACTTGACTTGACTTATTAAGTCCATGACAATCATGCTGTGTTCATTCAGATCCAATGATGAGTTCTTGAACACAACCTGGTCTACCAACTTGAAACAATCCCATAGCCTCTCCTCTGCCGCTTGTGACCAGCTCTTTGTTATGTCTGTCTGTCTAATCTCTGGATCCCTGTCTTTAGCCAGACCTGTGCATGTGTACGAGAAGGACAGCCAAGTGATTACAGTCTAGGCATGGAATGGTAGGCATTCCTCATCTGAACATAACAGTGGTTTTGTGTGTTGGGACCTCTGATGCTACAGGTTATAGGCTGATGGTAATTGGGCAGGGAGTATTTCAAACAAGCCTGATTGAAATCCCCAACTATGATATGAAATGTGTCAGGATGGACTGTTTCTTGTTTGGTGACGGCATCATGCATTATGTCAAGCAGTTGATTATAGTCGGCCTCTGGTTGTATCTAAACTCCAGTGAGGATCACAGATGAGAACTCTCTTGATAAATAGAATGGACAGCATTTGATTATTAGGCATTCAAGGTTGAATGAACATGAGTTTAACAAAACCGCCACACCAGACCACCACAGAGAGTTTATCCTGAAACACACACCTCCACATTTTTGCCTTTTCCAAATCAGCAGCTCACTCGGTGTGAATATTGAAGTCTTCAGGTCTGATCACCATATCTGGCAAACTGGGAGTAAGCCATGTCTCAGTCAAACACAGAACACAAGTTCTCATTTTCCTTCAATACACCAATCTTGCCCTCAGGTCCTCAGTTCTGTTATTTGTTCTACTTGCAATGACTGAATGAAAATAAATCTCAGGGTAGTATTTGGTAATATATAAGCATTTTGATAATAAATTTATTTTGAACTTCAAGTTTCACGTTTACTTACCACATATACATCAAAACATAGAATGAAATATGATATTGAGTTAACAACCAACGTAATAGTACTGCGGGCAGCCTGAAAGTATTGCCACGTATTCTGGCACCAAGATAGCAAGCCTAGTATGTTCAGCAGAACAACACAGAACACAACGAGCAACAATGGCAAAACAAACCCCCGTTCCTCCCTCCTACCTATACACATACACGGTCTCCTAACTCCAAGACACTTCGTATTCTTCGGCCTCCAGCCTCCAGCAGATCCAGATTTCGACTCAGTGAATCAATCTACTGATTAATTTATCTGTGTTGTGGTTGTGACCATCACATGGGTGTGGTCACTGCAGACTCCTCCACAGATGGGGCAGGAGGTGACTGTTAGGGCAGGTTGATTGGGATGCACTCCTTCCACTCCTAATGCATGACCTCAAGGTTCTCTGTACAATCCCAAAAGCTGCTTCTTCAGTTGATTTTTCTGGCCAAGACTCTTGGTCAGGACTGGAGAGCAGGGGGGAAAGAAGCCAGAATAAAAAGAAGGGGGCAACAGGTAGGGAAGGACGAGCCAGGGTAAGTCATAGGGCATTGAAGTGTGCAGTGAAACAAAGGGACTTTAGAATACAGACTGATGATTCCTTGAAAGAGGCATTACAGTTAGGTAGGGATGTAAAGAGGGCTTTTGGCTCATTGATCTTCATAAACTAGAACTTTTGAGTACAGGAGTTGGGATGTCATGCTGAAGTTATACAGATGTTGGTGAGGCCAGTTTTAGTGCATCGTGTGCACGAGAACTTCTTATGCTACAAGAAGCATATCAGTAAGCTTAAAAGACTGCAGAGAAAATTTACAAGGATGTCACTGAGACGTGAGGACCTGAGTTATAGGGAAAGGTTGAATAGGTTAGGACTGTATTCCCTGGAGCGTAGGAGAATGAGGGGAGATTTGAGAAAGGTATACAAAATCATGAGGGGTATTGACAGAGTAAATACAGGCAGGCTTTCCCCACTAAGGTTGGGTGAGACTAGAGCTAAAGGTCAAAGATTTATTGTGAAATCTTTAACGGTAATCTGAGGGAAATCTTTTTCAATTAGAGGGTGGGACAAGTGTGGAATGAGCTCTGGTGAAAGCAGTAGATGTGGATTCCATTGGAGCATTTAAGGGAAGTTAATGAGAGAGGTGTGGACTTCTATGGTCTGGGTGCAGGTGTATGGGACCAGGCAGAAAACAAGGCCGGTAAGGATTAGAGCATAATGCACTACAACTGTAAAGAGCAAATCAAAGAAGCACCTACCATATTGATGACGATACATAAATCAGTTTATGTATTTTTACCTCTGCAGGGATATGACGATGGCTATGGAGGTGATTATGATGACCAGAGCTATGATACGTATGACAATAGTTATGCAAGTCAAGTAGAGAGGTGAGTAAAATTCATTCTATTCTGTTCCATCTGCATTCTGATTACACTTGATGTTCTGTCTCAATGTTACGAAGACTCAAAATCAATCGAACAAAATAACAACTTAAAATATGCAAAATCACATAGTGTCTGCATTAGCTATCCACATGGACGTTGGGTCAACAGTTTAGGAAGAGGTGAAGGTCATTCAGTTCCTCCTTCCTGCTTAGCCATTGAATGGATCATTGCTGATCTGCACCATCAGGCCATGAACCATGCACTGCAAGGCTGGACCCGTGGCTTTCCTTGCAGTAGAAGTCAAGCAGTGAGATGAAGGAAGGAATATGAGTTCAAAAGGAACATGCATAGAAACTAACACAATAATAGAACTGAGGGGAGAATATCAGGACCCCCCACTATGATCTTTAAACTATGTGAGACTCAAAAAGACTAAAATTGCTGGAAATCTGAAAGGAAAAAACAGAAAATGCTAAAAGCCCTCATCAGGTCAGACAGCATCGGTGGAGAAGGAGATTAACATTTCAAGGCAAAGACCTTTTGTCAGAACTGTGAAGGAGAGAATAACGAGTTTGCTGTAAGTTGCAGGTCCTGCAGGTGCTTCAGTGTTATGACATGGATGCATCAGCCGTTCCTGAACCCAGCACTGAAACATATGATCTTAAGTGTTTTATATGCATAGAAAGGTAAAATATATACTATATACTAAGACAAACATTTGACAAACTGACCCTAAATAATACCGGATGTACATGTTCCGACTTACTTAGTAAGAGAACTTCAGATTTTTTTCGATCCCAAACCACAATAACCCACGCACGCCCTCCTGTATACTTTAAATCATCTCCAGATTAGTTATAATACCTAATACAATGTAAATGCTATGTAAATAGTTGTTATATTGCAATGATTAGGGAATAATGACAAGAAAAAAAGTCTGTACATGCTTGAACAACAAGTGCTGGAAGAGCACTTCCGGGTTTTCATGATTCGCGGTTGGTTGAATTCGCGCATGCGGAATTCACAGATAAGGAGGGCCGACTGTACTCTTGTGTTGACTGCTAAAAGACAATCTGACAGATGTGTATAAATTATTCATGGCAGAGATTGGGTAGAGAGAACATAGAACAGTACAAGACAGGAACAGGCCTTTTGGCCCACAATATTGTGCTTAGCAAATTACTTTAATAATCAAATGGTCAGCTAAACTAATCTCGTCTGCCTACACAATGTCCATGTCCTTCCATTTACCTCACATTCATGTGCATCTCTTAAGAGACCTTACGTATCTGCCACTACCACCATCCCAGGCAACATGTTCCTAGTGCCCACCACTCACTATGTAAAAACAACTTGCTCCTCACATTTCCTTTGAAATTACCCCTCTCACCTTAAATCCATGCCCTCTGGTACTAGACATTTCAACCCTGGAAAAAGATACTGTCTGTGCTTCTCATAATCTTATAAACCTCTATCAGATCTCCCCTCAGCCTCCATCACGCCAGAGAAAACAACTCCAAGTTTGTCCAGTCTCTAGTTATAGCACATGCTCTCTAATCTAGGCAGCATCCTGGCAAACCTCTCCTGCACCTTCTCCAAAGCCTCAACATCCTTCCTATAATGGAACAACTAAACTGTATTCAATACTCAGATAATCGGAGTCTTTTTCCCAGAATGGAAATGGGGGGAATTTCCAGAAGTATACTCGAGAATGGCTTTAAAGTGAAAGGGGAAAGTTCAAAGCAGGTAACAGTATGTACCACAACTTCTGGCTGTTCACACTTAGCTAGAATGCTATGGACCCAATCCAAGACATCCCTAAACCCTGGTACTTAGGAGACAACATACCTTCCAGGTGTCTCTCTTCATAGAACCTCCTGTCTGCTCCTCTATCTATGTAATCCCCTGTCTCTGCTGCACTCCTCTTCTCCCCACTATGCTTCTGAGCCGCAGTGCCAGAGACCTGGTCACTGTGGCTTTCCCCTAGCAGGTCATCCCCACCAACAGTATCCAAAGCCGTGTACTTATTACAGAGAAGAACGACCACAGAAGTACTCTGCAAAATCATCAGGTGTCTCCCACTTCTCACACAAAGAACATTCCACTAACCCTAGACCAATTCTCACCACACTAGCTATAACTAATAGACAAAGAAAGAGAAGTTTACCTCGAGCTTTCACCTCCTGTCATATAAGTCGCTTGAGACAAAACCTAGCCACTCCAACACTGGCCCTCTCACACAATGGCTGCTCCCACAAAGGCCACCCTGCTGTAACCTAAATTCCTTTTACTGGCCTTTGCCAGGTGCCCTCACAGATCATTATGATAGAAACCCACTGAAAAGTCTTTAAAGGCCCCGAGCTCTTTTTAAGTCTTGCGCTGCCTCACCAACAAGCGACTGCTCATGATGATTGAACCCTACCACTGGAAGTGTTAACACACCTGATGTTAGTTATGCAAAGGATCCAGAATAATGCAACGATTCAACCTGCTCCTCTTATTTCAAAGCCGCTGCTTAAACCATGTCCTTAAGTTCAATTTTCCTTTAAAGCAAAATTCCCATTAACTTTGCTGTTCAATTTGCAGTATGTCATAATTCAACTTATTGGATGATTCATAAACATTATCTCTGAAGCAAGTTTGAATTTACCAGCATGATACTGTATTAGTACAAATCACTCTTCAACAATAACCTTTACCATTGACCTTAATGCAATATTACAGAAAATTTGGATGTTTTTAGGCTAAAATGCTATTATATAACCAAAACAATTTACTGACAGCATTTTATTAAGGAAAGAATTCAATTTTTATGTTCCTCATATATTTAATTATAGTTTGATGGAAATGTATAAATGAATCAATTGAAAGAATGTGTTTGATTTAATGGTAAAACAGAGTGACTTGATTAAGCCTGATTGCACCAAATGTGATAACATTTTCTAACATTTCAAGATCATTAATTCTTATTCAAAGTGAAAGCAGGCACAATAACTGGAAGCGATCTGAATAGGCAGAGGTCTATTTTATGGCCTATCGAAGGAAATGCAAATTCATGATAACTATTAGACAATTGTTATGAAAAAGCATTTCCATGTCTGTGGTTTTTGGGAAATTGTTGTGTATGACATACTTAATGCTCAGATTCAGGAACTGTATGGAGTGGTTCAGGGCAAGAGAACAAATAACTTTCAGGGAAAACAGATGAGAGAGAAAGGAAGAAAGGGCATGTTGAATGTGGAGTGTGAGCTGAAAGATCCACACTCAATGTTTTAGGAACAGCTTCTCTCCCTCTTCCATCAGCTTTCTGAATAGTTCCATTCAGATTTCTGAATAGCCCATAAACCCATGAACACCTTTCCATTCTTCTTTTGTACTTTTTTGTAATAGTAATTTTTTTGTCCTGCACTGTACTGCTGCCACAAAACAACGACTTCTGTGACATATGTCAGTGGTACTAAATCTAATTCTGAGCTCATTCTAAGATGTGATTCTAATAGGGCACAAGCGACTGTTAGACCAGTAGGGTGGACTTGTCTGTTGACTCAGTGAACTGTTACAGTAAAACCAGTGATGGGTGGGATCTTGATTTCTCCTTTTGAGCAAAGGTGATCAAACTCTTGCTGGGTGGTGACAACAGAGTCCCTTTCATCCTCTCACCTAGCAACCCCCTCACCTGACTTCACCTGTCATCTTCTGGCTTGTTCAGCTTCCCCCACCCCCAACCTCCTTTCAATCCTGATCAAGTGCCTCAGTCCAAAGGATCAACTGTTTATTCCTCTCCACGGATGCTTCCTGATCTGCTGAGCTCCTCTGGGATTTGCTGTGTGTCGCATCAGACTTTAATCCTTCTGTTGGTGCTGGAATTAAGTTTTCATCCTTGTTTACGAAACCTTTCCCCAGATAAATAGCAGGTGGAAAACGTATTGTTTATTGGTGTGACAAATCTCACCACAGCAAATGATGTAATAACAGTGTAAATATTCAATCTTAACACCAGCTCTTTAAAAGAGCTAGACAATTAGTC
The DNA here is from genome assembly GCF_030144855.1 of Hypanus sabinus. NCBI lineage: Eukaryota > Metazoa > Chordata > Chondrichthyes > Myliobatiformes > Dasyatidae > Hypanus > Hypanus sabinus. The sequence goes on along the minus strand of NC_082715.1, from coordinate 83,203,606 downwards.
CCACTTGCCTGCTTTCTCCATCGTACTTAATTTTTAAACATATACTGTATCCCATTTCCATACTGAGAAACTTTGTGGGATTCTGATTCCTCTAATCTTGCAAACCTTTCATTCCAGGTCAGAACAGCTCACAGCACATAAAGAAGTTGTGTATTCTCTGCACCCACGCCCCCCCCCCCCCCAACCACAAGAAATACTGCAGATGATGGGAATTCAGAGTAATGCATACAAAATGCTGGAGAGACTAGGCAGGTCAGGTAGCATCTACAGAAAAGAATAAGTCAAGTTTATTGTCATTTAACTACAGTTGAAGTCAGAAGTTTATATACACTTAGGTTGAAGTCAATAAAACTCATTGTTTAACCACGCCACAGATTTCATATTAGCAAACTATAGTTTTGGTATGACGTTGAGGACATCTACTTTGTGCATGACACGAGTAATTTTTCCAACAATTGTTTACAGACTAATTATTTCACTTTTAATTGACTATATCACAATTCCAGTGGGTCAGAAGTTTACAAACAAAATCAAAAGAAATCAACCAAGACCTCAGAAAAAAAATTGTGGACCTCCACGTCTGGTTCATCCTTGGGAGCAATTTCCAAATGCCTGAAGGTACCATGTTCATCTGTACAAAAAATAGTACACAAGTATAAACACCATGGGACCACACAGCCATCATACCGCTCAGGAAGGAGACGCATTCTGTCTCCTGGAGATGAATGTACTTTGGCGCAAGAAGTGCAAATCAATCCCAGAACAATAGCAAAGGACCTTGTGAAGATGCTGGAGGAAGCAGGTAGACAAGTATCTATATCCACAGTAAAACAAGTCCTATATCGACATAACCTGAAAGGCTACTCAGCAAGGAAGAAGCAACTGCTCCAAAACCACCGAAAAAAGCCAGACTATAGTTTGGAGGTGCACATGGGGACAAAGATCTTACCTTTTTGAGAAATGTCCTCTGGTCTGATGAAACAAAAATTGAACTGTTTGGCCATAATGATCATCGTTATGTTTGGAGGAAAAAGGGTGAGGTTTGCAAGCCAAAGAACACCATCCCAACCGTGAAGCATGGGGGTGGCAGCATCATGTCGTGGGGGTGCTTTGCTGCAGGAGGGACTGGTGCTCTTCACAAAATAGACAGCATCAAGAGCAAGGAAGTGTATGTGGATATATTGAAGCAATATCTCAAGACATCAGCCAGGAAGTTAAAGCTTGGTCACAAATTGGTCTTCCAAATGGACAATGACCCCAAGCATACCTCCAAAGTTGTGGCAAAATTGCTTAAAGACAACAAAGTCAAGGTATTGGAGTGGCCATCACAAAGCCCTGACCTCAATCCGATAGAAAATTTATAGGCAGAACTGAAAAAGCATGTGTGAGCAAGGAGGCCTACAAACCTGACTCAGTTACACCAGTTCTGTCTGAAGGAATGGAAGAAAATTCCAGCAACTTACTGTGAGAAGCCTGTGGAAGGCAACCCAAAACGTTTAACCCAAGTTAAACAATTTAAAGGCAATGCTACCAAACACTAACAAAGTGTATGTAAACTTCTAACCCACTGGGAATGTGATGAAAGAAATAAAAGCTGAAATAAATCATTCTCTCTTCTATTATTCTGACATTTCACATTCTTAAAAAAAAGTAGTGATCCTAACTGACATAAGACAGGGAATGTTTTCTAAGATTAAATGTCAAGAATGGTGAAAACCTGAGTTTAAATGTATTTGGCTAAGGTGTATGTAAACTTCTGACTACAACTGTATATACACATATACTGTTAAACAAGGCAATATTTCTCCAAACCAGGGTGTAAAGTATAGCAGACAATAACTTAAAAAAGTAAGGATAAAAATACAGATGAATTACACATCAATACACAGACTAAAGTGCATAAATTACCTATTGTAAGGTACGAAACAGATTAACCAGTGACATTTTGAATGCAGTATAGCAGGGAGTTCAGAAACCTAATGGCCTGAGGGAAGAAACTGTTTCCCATCCTGACTGTTACTGTTTTTATATGTCGGTATCTCCTGCCTGATGGTAGAAAGTCAAAGAGGATACTGGATGGATGAATGCAATAATTAATAATACAAAAAAATCAGAATCGGGTTTATTATCACTGGCATGTGACATGAAATTCGTTAACTTAGCAACAACAGTACAATGCAATACATTAAAACAATACAGAAAAATGATAATAAATAACTAACTAAATCAATTACAGACATGTAAATTGAACAGACTAAAAATTGTGCAAAAAATCAGAAATTCTACATGTTAAAAGAGTGAAGTAGTGTCCAAAGCTTCAAAGTCCATTTAGGAGAGGGGAAGAAGCTCTTCCTGAATCACTGAGTGTGTGCCTTCAGGCTTCTGTACCTCCTACCTGATGGTAACAGTGAGAAAAGGACATGGCCAGGGTGCTGGAGATCCTTAATAAACACCACTTTCTGAAGATGTCCTGGGTACTTTGTAGGCTAGTACCCAAGATGGAGCCAACTAAATTTACAACCCTCTGCAGCTTCTTTCGGTCCTGTGCAGGAGACCCCCCCCCCCCCCAATACCAGACAGTGATGCAGCCTATCAGAATGCTCTCCATGGTACATCTATAGAAGTTTTTGAATGTACTTGTTGACATACCATATCTCTTCAAGCTCCTAATGAAGTCCAGCCACTGTCTTACCTTCTTTATAACTGCACCGATATGTTGGGACCAGGTTAGATCCTCAGAGATCTTGACACCCAGGAACTTGAAACTGCTGACTCTCTCCACTTCTGATCCCGCTTTGAGGGTTGGTATGTGTTCCTTCGACTTAACCTTCCGGAAATCCACAACCAGCTCTTTCAGCTCACTGATGTTGAGTGCCAGGTTGTTGCTGCAACACCACTCCACTAATTGGCGTATCTCACTCCTGTACGCACTCTCGTCACCATCTGAGATTCCACCAACAATGACTGTATCATCAGCAAATTTATAGATGGTGTTTGAGCTATGCCTAGCCACACAGTCATGTGTTATATAGAGAGTAGAGCAGTGGGCTAAGCACACACCCCTGAGGTGCACCAGTGTTGATTGTCAGTGAGGAGGATGTGTTATCACCAATCCACACAAATTGTGGTTTTCTGGTTAGGAAGTCGAGGATACAGTTGCAGAGGGAGGTACAGAGGTCCAGGTTCTGCAAATTCTCTATCAGGATTGTAGGAATGATGGTATTAAATGCTGAGCTACTGTCGATGAACAGAATCCTGACACAGGTGTTTGTATGGTCCAGGTGGTCTGAAGCCGTGTGAAGAGCCATTGAGATTGCATCTGCCATTGACCTATTGTGGCGATAGGCAAATTGCAATGGGTCCAGGTCCTTGCTGAGGCAGGAGTTCAGTCTAGTCATTACAAACTCTCAAAGCATTTCATCACTGTCGATGTGAGTGCTACCAGGTGATAGTTATTAAGGCAGCTCACATTATTCTTCTTAGGCACTGGTACAATTGTTGCCTTTTTGAGGCAAGTGGGGACTTCTGCCTGTAGCAGTGAGAGGTTGAAAATGTCCCTGAATACTCCTGCCAGTTGGTTGGCACAGGTTTTCAGAGCCTTACCAGGTACTCCATTGGGGCCTTCCACCTTGCGAGGGTTCACTCTCTTTAAAGACAGCCTAACATCAGCCTCTGAGACAGAGATCACAGGGTCATCAAGTGCAGCAGGGATCTTCACAGCTGTAGTTGTGTTCTTCCTTTCAAAGCGGGGATAGAAGGTGTGTTCATCTGGTAGTGAAGCATTGCTGCCATTCACGTTATTGGGTTTCACTTTGTAGGAAGTAATGTCTTGCAAACCCTGCCAGAGTTGCCGTGCATCTGGTGTCGCCTCCAGCCTCATTCAAAATTGTCTCTTTGCCCTTGAAATAGCCCTCCACAAATCTTACATGGCTTTCTGCTACAGGGACCTGTGCATACAGCACTCCTGATAAATGTCCCCCAGTGGATGGTAGGAAGACCCCTATGATCCTCTCAGCTGTAGGGACTTGCAGTCCAATGCTCTGCTGCTCCCAGATCAGATAGTCATGCAACTTGCCAGGACACTGTCAGTAATGCTCCTATAAAATTCAGCTTAAGATGTGGGGTGGGGTGAGAGCCTTACTTCCCTCAATCTCCTTTGGAAGTGGAGGTGCTGGTGTGCCTTCTTGTTCAGGGAGGTGATAGTAAGGGACCAGGTCATGTGAACTCCCAGGAACTTGGTGCACTTAACTCTCTCTACAGAGGAGCCATGTCTTCGCAGAGGAAAATGGTTCATCTGCATCTTCCTGAAGTCCACAGTGATTTCTTTGGCCTTCTCTACATTCGGACATAGGTTGTTCTTCTCGCACTAGTCCACCAGCCACTCCACTTCCTCTCTGTACTCCCTCTCATCATCACTGTGGATGAGTCCAGCCACTGTTGTATCATCTGGAAACTTGGTGGCATGGTTTCAGCTGAATCCTGCAACACCGTCATGCATAAGCAGGCTGAGCACAGCCTTGGGAAGCCCCAGTGCTCAGCATAATGGGACGAGAGACATTGCTGCCCACACGGACTGAACGTGGCCTTTTTGTTAAAAAAAAAAGTCCAGCATCCATTACATGGGTGGTAAAGTAAATAGTATTCCAGTTCAGGAACAAACAGTCAATAGTTCAGGCCAGGATCCTTCACCAGTCCTGATATAGAGTCTCGGCCCAAAATGTCAATTGTTTATACTTTTTCATAGATGCTTCCTGAGTTCCTCCAGCATTTTGTATGTTACTGTACATCTCCCATGAATTTTCAACATTAAGGCTGTATATACAGCTTCCTAAATCTCCTGATATTGGTAGCAATATCAGCACAAAGCAAATTACCTCATCATTTTAATTACATTTGTGTCAGGATATAGCAGGTGTTCATTATAATTTTATCAACTCCGTAACAACCGTCTATCGTTTACCTGTATGCCTGCACTGTAGAGACCTTCTGTAACATGTACAGATCAAGAAAACTTTGCAGTGTTCATTATTGTGCTGCTTTGACTTTTACACATCACCCATGTGGTGGTCAAAGTCCCCAGACAGAATTCACACATAAACAGGACTTGCTAATTTCACTTAAAAAAAAGAAAATTGAAAGGGGATGTGGAGGCTGGTAGGTTCTGGTTTGTCAGGGTTTAGGGAACTTTGGAAAGGAGGGCTAATTTCTAGCTTTGTTGCTCAAGTTGTGATGGAACACAGAATAATACAGCCCAGGAGCAATCTTTTAGCTCACAATATCTGTGTTGTTTACAGTGCCAAATTAAACTTAATCCCATCTGTCTGCACATGGTCTACATGCCTGCACTTGCTGTCTGTTCGTGTATCTGTCTAAATCCCTCTTGATGTTACTATCGTATTTCCTTGCATCACCTCTGGCAGTGCACTTCAGTCACCCATCACTCTCCGGTAAAAAAAATGCCTCGAAGTCTCTTTTTAACTTGCCCTTTCTCAACTTAAATCTTTTCTTCCCTGAGAAAAAAATCTGTTATCCCTATTAAAGCCTCTAATAAATTTATAAACTTTCCTCTGGGTGCCCCTCAACCTCCAGCCCAAGTTTGTCCAACCTCTGGTTATAACTAATACTCTCTAATCCAGGCAACATCCTGAAGATTTCTTCTGCACCCTCTCCAAAGCTTCCATATCCTTTTATAATGCAGTAAGCAGAACTGTGAACAATAATGATAAGACCATAAGGTAAAGGAGCAGGATTGGGCTGTGTGGCCCATCATGTCTGTTCCACCATCCCATCATGGCTGAATTATTATCCATCTCAATCTCTTTCTCCTGCCTTCTTCCCTTAACCTTCGGTTCCCTTACTAATAAAGAACCTATCAACCTCCATTTTAAATATACCCAATGACTTGGTCTTCACAGCTATCACTGGCAATGAATTCCACCCTTTGGCTAAAGAAGTTCCTCCACATCTCTGTTTTAAGGGTCACCTTTGTATTCTGAGGCTGTGTCCTCTGTTCCTAGACACCTCCACTATAGGAAACATCCTCATCACATGTAATCTATGTCTTTCAATATTTGAAAGGTTTCAATGAGACCCTCCTTCATTCTTCTAAACTCCAGCAAGTACGGGCCCAGAGCCATCAAACACTTCTCATGCTTTCCATTCCCTGGATTATTATTGTGAGCCCCGATACCAGCTCATCCTTTCTTCGATAAGGGACACTAAAACTGCTGACAATACTCCAAGTGGAGTCTGACTAATGCCTTATAAAGCCTCGTCATTGTATCCTTACTCTTATATTCTAGTTCTCTAATATTGCATTTGCCTTCCTCACCGCCAACTTGTCCCAAGTTGATGGTATCAGTTTTACTGATTGAGAGGGACAGAGAAGTCTCTAATTGATTAATTCCCAGCAATCCCACCTCAGCTCACTCCCCTCTTAGACCCTTCAAAGTACATTGTTATGTATGGATTCACCCACGACACACTCCCCTGAACTCCACTTCTCCACTTGATAAATGGTTTATTATTTTCACATACCAAGGTATATTGGAAAACTTGTCTTATCTTCCTTCCATACAGATCAATTCATTATTACGACTATGCATAGAGATGGTACAAGGTAAACAGCAACAGAATACAAAATAATGTTGCAGTACAGAGGAACTGCTGGACAGGAAACTGCTCGCAGTGAAGTGCGAGGTTATTACAAAGTAGATTGTGAGGCCAGGTGTTCAGTTTATCGATGTCAGGAAACATTCAATAGTCTTATAACGGGGCTAGAGCTGTCCCAGAGTTTGGTGGTATGTATTTTCAGGCTTTTCTAATTTCTGCCCTATAGAAAAGGGGAGAAGAGAGAATATTCAGGATGGGGTGGGGTCTTTGATTATACTGGCAGTTTTACTGAGGCAGTGAGAAGTATAGACAGAGTCCATGGAGGGAGGCTGCATCCTATGATGTGCTGAGCTGTGTCCATAACTCTCTGCAGATTCTTGTTGTCACGGGCAGAGCAGTTGCCCTATGATGCATCTAGGTAAGATGCATTCTATGGTGCATCAATAAATATTGATGAGGGTCAAAGGGGACATGCCAAATTTATTTAGCTTCCAGAAGAAGTAGAGGCACTGCTGTGCTTTCTTGGCCATAGTATCAATGTGTTTGGACCAGGATAGGCTATCCAACTCAGACTCCTCAATACTTACCTCCTTGGACACTGGCTATCTATTTCAATGTAGAGTCATACAGCACAGCAATAGCCATTCAGACTATCATGTTCAAACTGACCATCAGCTACTTCTATCTCCTATATATCATTGGGTCTTATGAATCCCAATATTTCCATCTATGATTCAGCAACCCATAATATTTTTTGGTACCAACTATACTCTGTGATTTCCTTCTTTTGCTATTTTCCTGCCTCAATGACAATCATCCACAGGCACTTACATCCAGCGTTATGAAGTGCTCTGAGAGGTTAGTGATGAAACATATCAACTCCTGCCTGAGAAGCAACTTGGATCTACTCCAGTTTGCCTACTGGCACAACAGGTCCACAGCAGATGCCATTTTATTGGTTCTTCACTCAACTCTGGAACATTTGGACAGCAAAGAGGCATTCATCAAGATGCTCTTTATCAACTACAACTTGACATTCAATATCATCATCCCTTCAAAACTAATCAATAAGCTTTAAGACCTAGGTAGGCCTCAATAGCACCTTGTGAAATTGGATCCTCAATTTCCTCATTTACAGAGTCCAGTCAGATTGAATTAGCTACAACATCTTCTCCACAATCTCCATCAGCACAGGTGCACCCCATTGCTTTATGCTTGGACCCTTGTTCTACTCGCTTTACACTTCTGACTATGAGGCTAAGCATAGTCCCATTGCCAAATTTAAGTTTGCTGATGCCACCAGTGTCGTTGGTCGAATCAAAGACAGTGACAAATCGGCATATAGGTGGAGGTGAAAATCTGTCTGAGTGGTGACAGAACAACAACCTCTTACTCAATGTCAGCAAGACCAAGGAGCTGATTATTGACTTCGGGAGGAGGAAACCAGAGGTTCACAATCCCGTCTTGATTGGAAGATCAGAGGGAGAAATAAGCATCGACTGTAAATTCTTCGGTGTTTATCATTTCAGAGGACCTCCCTTGGGCCAGCATATGTGCAATTATGAAGAAAGCACAACAGCGCCTCTACTTCCTTAGGAGTTTGTGAAGATTCAGTATGACATTTAAAACTTCAGCAAACTTTTATAGATGTGCGGTGGAGAGTATATTGACTAGCTGCATCACAGCCTGGTACGGAAACATCAATCAGCTGAATGGAATACCCTACAGAAAGGCAGTCCATCATGGGTAAATCCCTCCCCACCATTAAGCGCATCTTCATGGAGTGCTTTTGCAGGAAAGCAGCATCCATCATCAGGGATCCCCACCACCTAGGCCATGTTGCCTTCTTGCTACAGCTATTAGGAAGAAGGAACAGGAGCCTCAAGATCCATACCCCATTCATCAGGCTCTTGAACCAGTGTGGATAACCTCACTCAACTTCACTTGCTCCATCACTTAACTGTTCCCACAGTCTTTGGACTTGCTTTCAAGGACTCTTCATCTCATGTTATCAGTCTTAATTTCTTATTTGTTCATTATTATTATTATTATTTTCCTTTTATTTTGTATTTGCAGTTTGTTGTCTTTTGCATGTTCACTGTTTGTCCCTCCTGCTGGGCGTGGTCTTTCGTTGATTTGATTGTCTCTTGGATTGACTGTATATCGACAAGAAAATGAATCTCAGGGTTGTATGTGGTGTATTATATGTACTTTAATAATAAATTTAATTTGAACTTTAACTTTAAACTTTGAATACTTTTTCAATTTGAAAATGCTCTCCTGAGATATTACCCATAAGTGAAACAAAAAATGCAAGAAGTTCTTAGAAAGTCATTATTCCTTCTTTCAGTCCCGATGAAGGTTCTTGACCCAAAATGTCCCCTGTTTCTTCCTCTTTATAGATGCTGCCTGACCTGCTGAGTTCCTCCAGCATTTTGTGTGTGTTGCTCTGGATTTCCAGCATCTTCATGTACATTTAGTGTTTGATAGACCTTTCACTTGATAAGAAAAAGGCAGTTCTTATTTTTTTTTCAAAGGAGTCAGTGTACATGGAGGGACTGTCTTAGCTTGTGGTGTCATCTCACAGGGGATAAGCTGCACGGAAGTACTGGCTTCCCTGTCAGGGAGAAGCAAAAGTTCTCCGCAGACTTCTTGCTTATATCAAACTTTGATCCCCTATCACCCGAAGCAGCGCATCATCTGCACACTGGGAACTTGTACACTGGGAATTGCTGCTTTGACGCCCACATCACAACTGTGACTACATTTCAAAGATAGCTCATTACTCTCAGGCACTCTGATATTGTGGGAGATGCAAACTAAAAAGTTATTTTTGTTAAAATTACAATTTGCAAGATGATATCCTTCTACCTACAAATCTTGAAAAACTGGCCCTTATACTTTTTTGATGTATTATTGTCTTTTGTTACTTTACCAAGGTAAAGGTATCAGATTATAAAGGGAGCACTTCATCTCTCAGACAATGTTCCTGGCTGGAATCAAAGTGAACGTGATCAAGAATTTCAAACACTAAAAAAAGGAATTGTGACTTTCTAAGTACTTCTTGTATTTTTATTCTCACTTACGTGTAATGTCTCAGAAGAACAAATTCACACTGGGAAAAAATGCTAGAATGCAGCAAAGGAAGGAATTTACAGAGTGTAATCAACATCAAAACAACAAATATATTTAATGTAGATAATAACTCAAAGTGCTTCCCAGTCTAGTGATTCACAGAAAAAGACTCTATTAAGTACATAAATGAGAGTGTGTGTGGAAGCCTGTGATCCAGGTGCAGGTTGATGGGAATAGTCAGAATAATACTTATAGAACGTAGAATAGTACAGCACAGTACAGGCCCTTCAGCCCACAATGTTGTGCTGACCCTTAAACCTTGCCTTACATATAACCCCCCACCTTAAATTCCTCCATATACCTGTCTAGTAGTCTCTTAAATTTCACTAGTGAATCTGCCTCCACCACTGACTCAGGCACTGCATTCCACACACCAACCACTCACTGAGTAAAAAACTTTCCTCTAATATCCCCCTTGAACTTCCCTCCCCTTACCTTAAAGCCATGTCCTCTTGTACTGAGCGCTGGTGCCCTGGGGAAGAGGCGCTCTATTACTTCAGCATAGAGTAGGAGTAGGGCCGGAGCACCTGTATCTGCGGTGTGGACAATTTGGCCCATTGTGACTTTGCCAGCTCTTTAAAAGAGCTTTCCTATTGTTTTTTCTCTCATAAGACCGTAAGATATAGGGGTAAACTGAGCCTATTTGACTCATCGACTCTGCTCCAACATTTCATCATGGCTGATCCATTTCCCTGTCAGCCCCATTCTCCTGCCTTCTCCCTGTATCCCTTCATGCACTGACTAATCAAGAATCTATCAACCTCTGCCATAAATATACCCAATGACTTGGCCTCAGCAGCCATCTAAGGCCACAAAGTCCACAGATTCAGGCTAGTCTCTGGCTAAAGAAATCCCTCATCTCCATTCTAAATGGACACGGCCTCTGTTCTGAAGCTGTGCCTGTGGTCTTAGACTCCCTCACTATAAGAAACATCTTCTCCATATCCATTCTATCTAACATTTAATATCAGCAAATGTATACAGTATACAGCCTGAAATTCTCATTCTTTGCAGCCATCCATGAAACAGAAGAAACCCCCAAAGAATGAAAGGCAGTAAAACATTAGAACCACAAAGTCCCTCCCACCCTCTTCCATGCACAAACAGCAGCAAAGCATCAACTGCCCCCACTCCCCCTTCCCCCACTTGTTCAAGCAGGAAGCAACAGTGCCCACCAGCCACCAAGCAAGCAATAGCAAACCCTCCCCCAAAGGGAGACTATGATCTGCAGTCCCACAAAACTATTGTTCATCCAACAATTCAACATGCCGCAGCTCGTTCTCTCTCACTTAAAGGGACAGAGGGATGTCACCTTTCCAGAGCAAGATGGAGACCAACAGATCATTGTTTCGATCTTACAATCTGAAGCAACGTTTATTTGAGTTCACCCAACTCGAGGATCGACAGACTCTCTTCCCCACTCCCGCCATCAAGAGGGAGAGAGAGCAAGAGAGATTGCCCGAGTGCAGAGGTCTCTGAGAGTCACACCCACTGTCATGATGTTTTGATCTCTGCAGCGTTCTAGTTGACAACACTGGCAAGGAATTCAATCATCCACAGAGGCTGCCTGAGGACACACCTTGAAGGTGCGTGGCCTCCAGGCCACTCCTGGAGATATCAAAAATGGCCGGGCAGCAAGCTCCAGAAGCGGGAACTCACCACCATATAGAACCGCACCTTGAGTGCAGCTGTAGATCACAGACTGACAGGATCCCAGCCATCTTGAAAAGGAAAAATGAGACATCAAAGAGAAGAATTTAAAGTGAATCAAAGTGAAGAATGAGCTCAAAGAAGATGCCCTCTTGCACCATCTTAGCTCCTCCCCCCTCCTGTCTATTCGATAGATTTCAGTGAGGTCTCCCCTCATTCTTCTGAATTCCAGTGAGTACAGGCCCAAAGCCATCAAATGCTCCTCATACGATAAGCCCTTCAATCCCAAAATCATTCTTATGAACCCTCTTTGAATCAGTTCCAATGTCAGCACTTCCCAGTGAAGCCTGATGCAAAATACCAATTCAGTTCATCCATCATTTCCTAGAGCTCCATTACTACCTCTCTGGCATCATTTTCCAGCGGTTCGATATCTACTCTTGCCTTTCTTTTACACTTTATATATCTGAAGAAACTTTTTGTATCCTCTTTGATATTATTGGCTTGCTTACTTTTCTATTCCACATTTTCCTTTTTTATGACATTTATTTAGTTCAAAGTTCAAGTTGTACAGTTGCCTTCTTTTGTTTTTTAAAAACTTCCCAGTTCTCTTAACTTCCCACTTATGTTTGCTCTATTGTAAGCCCTGTCTTTGGCTTTTATGTTGGCTTTGTCTTCTCTTGCAGTTGCATAATCCTGCCTTTCAAATACTACTACTTTGGGATGGATCTATCCTGCACGATCTGAATTGCTTGCAGAAATTCCAGCTATTGCTGCTCTGCCTTCATCCCTGCTAGTGTTCCCCTCCAGTCAATTTTGGCCAGCTACTTTCTCATGCCTCTCTTTACTCCACTGTAACACTCAAATTGCAGGGTGGATTCTTTCATATTACAATCACCCGCCCCTAAAGGTTCCTTTACCTTAAGTTCTCTAATCAATTCCAGTTCATTGCACAACACTTATTGTAGAATAACTAATCCCCTAGTGGGCTCAACCTCAAGCTGCTCTAAAAACCCTTAGTACAGGCATTCTAAAACTCCCCCTCTTGGGATCCAGCACCAACCTGATTTTCCCAATCTACCTGCATTTTGAAATCTCCTATCCACCCACCTAGCCCATCACCTATCAGTTTGTAGTCCTTCCCCTCCCCCCACTTCTTATTCTGGCTTCTCCCCCTTCCTCTCCATTGCTCATGGAAGGTCTAAGCCCCCTAACATCGACTGTTTATTCCCCTCCATGGCTGCCATCTGACCTGTTGAGTTTCTTCAGCAAATCTTATGCATTGCTCTAGATTGTCAGCATCTACAGAATGCAGTGTTTATTCTTATTTTACTATCAGCTACAGTGCACACCGAGTTAACATCAGCCTGCCCTTCGTTAGGGCTGCATTCTACATATTTTGCATGTTCATATTTTGCATGAGAGAGCCTAAATAAAATGATATGCGTCTGAGTTCTGATACTTGTCAAGCAAATGGAAGATTAATATGCCATACTCAATCGGAAGTAAGCTCATCAGTTACAATCTGCTGACAATTTGAATAATGACAGCAACAATTCAGACAAAGCCTACTATTCCCACATCTCTTTTTAAAGCAGGCTTCAGGTACGTCTTTCATAGATCTTGTGGCATGATTTATCAGTGACATATCAAAGAGTGTAGTCAGTCCAGGATGCTGTTTGAGGGTGGCATCTTATATAATCGACGTGAAATGTTCCCGGCTTCCGATGGGCCCTCTGTTCCATATTTTCAGTTTGGGTTCCGCGGAGCCCATGGTCAAAAGTCAGTAGTTCCAAGGCAGCTTTATATCTGTGATGAGAGGCAAAAATGGACAGATCTTTGTCCCAGAGTTGAAATGTCTAATACCAGAGGGCGTGCATTTAACATGAGAGGAATAAGTTCAAAGGAGATGTTTGAGGCAAGTTATTTTACACGGAGAGTGGTGGGTGCCTGGGGTGGTGGTAGAGGCAGATACATTAGAGACTTTTAAGAGGTATTTAGATGGGCACATGAATGTGGGGGAATTAGAAGGATATGGACATCATGTAGGCAGAAGGGATTACTTTAGTTGGCCATTAGATTACTAATTTAATTGGTTTGGCACAACATTGTGGGCTGAAAGGCCTGCTCCTGTGCTGTACTGTTCTATGTTCTGTCCAGTCATGATGGAAGGTCTCGGCCTGAAAAGTTGACTGTTGGCTCCTCTCCATAGATGCTGCCTGACTTGCTGAGTTCCTCCAACATTTTGTGTGTGTTGCTGAATCTCTTGTGTTGTTGATACTGTTATGTTAACAGCCTGGAGGGGAGGGAAACAGCCTCCAAAACACAGGTATGGGAATTTGATGGTGCTGTTAATCTACTCTGAGCAATGCAGTGCAAGTCATTGTTCTTCTGCCTAATTAATAGTGTGATTGCTCCATGCAGCCATTATTATCTCCATTGTCCATTCACAGATGGGAGAGGGAACATCAGCCTTGCAAGAGTTACTCAAAATAAACTACACATTTACAAAATAGAAGACATTCCAGCATGGCAGCATAGCAGTTAGCACAATTGCTTTACAGTGCCAGCAATCACCGATTGGGGTTTGACTCCTGTGGCCTTCTGAAAGGTGTTTTCTCCTCATGACCATGTGGGTTTCCTCCAGTTGCTCTGATTTCCTCAAAGATATAGGACCTGAGGACATAGCCTCAGAAAAGAAAGACATCCATTTGGAACAGAGATGAGGAATTTCTTTAACTAGGGAATAGTAAGTCCGTGGAATTTATTGCCACAGATGGCAGTGGAGACTGGATGTACTCAAAGCAGAAGTTGATAGGTTCTTGATTAGTCAGGATGTCTAAGATTATGGGGAGAAGGCAGGAGAATAGGGTTGAGAGGGATAGTAAAATAGCCATGAATGGACTCGATGGACCAAATGGCCTGATTCTGCTCCTCTGTCTAATGGGTTAGGGTTGGTCAGTTGTGGGCTTCCTACTTTGGTGCCGCAACCATAGCAACACTTATGACTGCCCCAGCACATCCCTGATGCAAGCAATCCATTTCACTGTACGTTTCAATAGTTCAATGTACATGTTGCAAATGAAGCCAGTCTCAGCACAGCCCAGAGAAACGTTACATCAATCACTCACCTTGACTTCAAGACCGCCAAAGGCGTACCAGTGGCACAAGACCAACTAATCCTCACTCTCAGGATCCACTGTAATGAGGTGCTTTTGATTTGCACTTGGTCACCACTTTAGGCACTTTCTGCCCATAGTATAGTGGCCACTGAGTGTATGTTTTGTGGTCTTTGCTGCTGGAGACTACAAGGTTCGACATGTTGTGCATTCAGAGACGCTTTTCTGGACATCACTGTTGTAACATGTGGCTATTTGAGTTACTGTTGCCTTCCTGTCAGCTTGAACCTTTCTGACCATTCTCCTCTGATCTCTCTCATTAACAAGGCAGTTTCACCCACAGAACTGCCACTAACTGGATTTTTTTTTTGTTCCTCAAGCCATTCAGTGTAAACTCTGGAGACTGTCGTGTGTGAAAATCTCAGGAGATCAGCAGTTTCTGAGATACTCAAACCAGCAGGTCTGGCACCAACATTCATTCCATGGTTAAAATTATTTAGATCATATTTTTCCCCCACTCTGACGTTTGGCCTGAACAACAGCTGAACCTTGTGAGCGTGTCTGCATGCATTGCGCTGCTGCCACATGATTGGCTGATTACATATTTGCATGAATGAGCAGCTGTATTAAGTGTGCCTAGTGAAGTGGCCACAGAGTGTATGTCCTTGATATTCTCTTTTTCAATCTTTTTATTGAATTTCATATATATAAAGAAAACATAACATAATAATGAATAGGTTATAAGTCCAATAGACTTGAGATTGCATTAATAATAAGATAACAATATCCTATTAAATATCAACAACAAAAAAAATAGTATATTAATCAATCAAGTCTATAATAATTATATATGAAAAATAAAAATAATTATCAAAAGAAGAAAAAAAATTTAAAAATACAAGAAAAAATATATATTGAAAAAAAACACTAAACTAAACTAACATGGGCAATAATAACAGTTTATAAGTATATGATAGTGTCAGGAACTCCGGAACTCCATACCTGAACAAGAATAAGCAGAGAGAAGGTCTGGAAGAGGTCAAATTAATTCATATGAAAATGTCGAATGAACGGTCCCCAAGTTTCTTCAAATTTAATTGATGAGTCAAAAATAGTGCTTCTAATTTTTTCCAAGCTCAGATAAGAAATAGTTTGAGAGAACCACTGAAACGTGGTAGGAGGATTTACTTCTTTCCAATTTTGTAATATAGACCTTCTGGCCATTATTCCAATCATTCGTCTAATTGAAGGGGAAAACTGATTACCATACTCATTTGGTATACCAAAAATTGCAGTAATAAAATGAGGTTGTAAATCGATATTCCAAATTGAGGAAATGGTAGCAAATATGTCCTTCCAATAATTATATAAGGTGGGACATGACCAAAACATGTGGGTCAATGAAGCCACATCTGAATGACATCTGTCACATTGAGGGTTAATATGAGAATAGAATCGAGCAAGTTTATCTTTAGACATATGAGCTCTATGTACAATTTTAAATTGTATTAAAGCATGTTTAGCACATATAGACAAAGAATTAACCATTTGTAAAATTTTTTCCCATTTTTCTGTTGATATATTGAAGTTCTTTTTCCCATTCTTGTTTAATTCTACCTGATATTTCTGGTTGTATCTTCATAATCATATTATAAATAAAAGCCACTAATCCCTTCTGACAAGGATTTAAGGTAAAAATCAAACCTGAGAAATCCATTGAAGTTGAATTGGGGAAAGATGGTAGAACTTTATGTAAAAAATTTCTGATTTGTAAATATCTAAAAAAATTAGATTTAGGTAACTTAAATTTGTTGGAAAGTTGGTCGAAAGACATCAAATTACCTTAAAAAAAAAGATCACGAAAGCATTTTATACCTTTTCTTTTCCATATGCTAAAAGCTTGATCTGTCAAAGAGGGTTTGAAAAAAAAAATTAAATAAGATAGGGCTATCAAGAACAAAGTTTTTCAGATTAAAAAACTTAAGAAATTGAAACCAAATTCGTAATGTATGTTTGACAACAGGATTAGATATCTGTTTATTGAATTTAACTAAATCAGTAGGAAGAGAAGAACCAAGAACGGAGAATAGAGAATATCCCTGTGCCTCATTGCATTCTAAATTTACCCACTGTGGGCACAATGGTGAATCCAAATCTAATTTCCAATATATTAAGTTACGAATATTATTCGCCCAATAGTAAAATCTAAAGTTAGGTAGAGCTAAACCACCATCTTTTTTAGATTTTTGTAATTGCCTTTTACTTAACCTGGGGTTTTTATTTTGCCACACAAATGTAGAAATTTTTGAATCAATATTATCAAAAAAAGATTTAGGAATAAAAATTGGTAAAGCTTGAAATAAATATAAAAATTTCGGTAAAATCATCATTTTAATAGCATTAATCCGACCAACTAATGATAAGGATAGGGGAGACCATCTTGTAGTAAGTTGTTGAATTTGATGGAGCATAGGTAAAAAATTCAATCTGAATAAATCTTTATATTTCTTGGTAATTTTTATACCTAAATAGATAAAGTTATCAGTAACAACTTTAAATGGTATCCTATCATTCAATAAAGTTTGCGCGTTTAAAGGGAATAAATCACTCTTATCCAAGTTTAGTTTATAACCAGAAAAACTACCAAATTGAGCCAACAAGGATAAAATAGCGGGAATAGACCTGTCAGGATCAGAAATATATAACAACAAGTCATCAGCATAAAGTGATAACTTGTATAACTTCTCATTACGGGTAATACCAAAAATATTAGGAGATTCACGAATAGCAATGGCTAAAGGTTCTAATGCGATATTAAATAATAAAGGACTTAAGGGACAGCCTTGTCTCACACCACGAGATAATTGAAAAAAAAGGATCTATAATTATTTGTAAGAACAGAAGCAACAGGTTTATAATATATTAGTTTGATCCATGATATAAAATTAGGACTAAAATTAAAATATCTCAAAGCGTTAAATAAGTATGTCCATTCAACTCTATCAAAAGCTTTTTCAGCATCTAATGAAATAACACATTCTGGGATTATGAGTGATGAAGTATAAATTATATTAATCAATTTTCTAACATTAAAAAAGGAATACCGATTCCTAATAAAACCAGTTTGGTCTTCTGAAATAATCTGTGATAGTACCTTTTCTAACCTAATGGCTAAAATTTTTGTAAGAATCTTAGAGTCTACATTTAATAGTGATATAGGGCGATAAGATGCACATAAAGTAGGATCTTTATCTTTTTTAAGAATTAGAGAGATAGTAGCTTCATAAAAAGATTGAGGTAATTAATCTCTTCTTAGCAAATGCATCATTAAAGATTTCACATAACCAAGGGGAAAGCAAAGAAGAAAAAGTTTTTAAAAATTCTATAATATAACCATCAGGACCAGGAGCTTTCCCTGAATTCATTAATGAGATAGCCTCTCCTATTTCAGCCATAGAGATAGGAGCATCGAACAAGCTACAATCTTCATCTGTCAGTTTGGGAATATTCAAATTATTAAAAAAATTATCCATCATGGACAGATCACCATCAAATTCTGATTGATATAAGGATTTATAAAAATCTTGAAAAGTGTTATTGATTTCTTTATGGTCAGTAGTTAGATTACTGTCTTGTTTACGAATTTTAATAATTTGTCGCTTAGTCGAAATAGCTTTTAATTGATTAGCTAACAGTTTACCAGTTTGATCACTATGGATATAAAATTGAGCCCTGGTCCTAATTAATTGATTCTCAATTGAAGAAGATAATAATAAGCTATGCTCCATTTGAAGCTCAACTCTCTTCTTATGAAGTTCTTTGGTAGGAGTCACGGAATAAATCTTACCAATTTCTTTAATTTTATCCACTAATAAAGCAATATCTAAATATCTTTGTTTTCTTTTACCAACAGAATATGAGATAATTTGTCCACGGATAAAAGCCTTAAAAGAGTCCCAAAGTATTCCTCTGTCAATCTTTTCAGTATAGTTTGTTGAGAAAAACAAGTCAATTTGCTGTTTTATGTAGGTAATAAATTCTGGGTCTTGAAGCAAAGTAGCGTTGAGTCTCCAAGATCTAGTATTATTGGAAAAGTCCAAAATCTTGATAGATAACTTCAAAGGTGCATGATCCGAAATAGTAATAGAATCATATTTACAATCAGTAACATCCGTTAATAAACGATGATCAATAAGGAAATAATCAATTCTAGAATAACTGTGATATACATGTGAAAAAAAATGAAAATTCTTTATCTTTAGGGTTCAAAAACCGCCATATTTCAGTAATTCCCGAATCAACCATAAAAGAATTAATAAGTAAGGCTGATCTATTCAGAAGAATTCGGATAGGTTTAGATCTATCCATCAAAGGATTCAGACAACAATTGAAATCTCCACCCATTATCAACATATATTCATTTAGATTAGGAAGGGAAGTAAATAAATGTTTAAAAAATTCAGGGCAGTCAAAGTTTGGAGCATAAATATTAACTAGAACCACTTTTCGATTAAAAAGTGAACCAGTTATCAACAAAAATCTGCCCTGTGGATCAGAAATAATTTCATGATGTGTAAACGAAATTGAGGGGTCTATAAAAATAGACACACCCCTAATTTTGGCGGTACAATTCGAATGAAATTGTTGACCCTGCCAGAACCTAAAAAAACATTGATTATCCTCTGTCCTAATATGGGTCTCCTGTGCAAAAATAATATTAGCGTTCAGACTATGGAATACTTTAAATATTTTTTTACGTTTAATCGGATGATTTAAACCATTAGTATTCCAAGAGATAAAGTTAATAGGCTTATCCATCATGCCAATATTAGTTGTGTATATCATAAAAGGTTAAAAAGACACATAACCCATAATTCAGGAAGAAGGAAAAATGATTCAGGAGCAACCGGAGAACATGACACCTCAACAATATTAATAATTTAAAGTCGGCCCATAAACTAATAGCAAAAAAATAAAAAGCAAAAGCGTGAAAAAAGATCCCTACCCCCTCCCCCAACCCCTCGAAAAAGAGCCAAGCAGCAGGCGCAGAAACTAATACTAATATTACCCCCATTTTCAAGATGGCAACTTCATGAAAAGAAAGAAAAGAGAAACTATATAACACCCAGATATAAATACAGGGTTGTAAAAAGAAAGAATATATATCAATCAAAATGAAAAAATAATATAAAAAAGCAAAAAATCATTAATAAAAAAAGTTAACCATTGAAATTTAAAGTAGTGTAATATGCCTTTAAAAAAAAGATTCCATATTCAAATATAAGAAAATGACGTTTCAAAAACAGAGACTTATGGGAAGAAGAAACGACATTTTGAAAGGACCATATTACAGAATATAAATGTAAATTCGCCAATCTTTTTTTTAAAAAAAAGGTCATCAAAATAAGATTTTAAAAGGATTCAATAACCACTACAATATATATAAAAAAAGGTCCAAAATTTCAAGGCATTCATCCCATTCTCAAATACAGGCAAATAAACGCTTACGGAAAGCAAAGTCTTATGGGAAAAAGAAACGACATCTTAAAAAATAAATCATTATTACAAAATCTTAACGTGTATATCTAATCCAGAGGAAAAAAAAACTTAATTAAAAAAAAACATTATAGTAAAATTAAAAGAGCATCTGTAAATCATGATAATAAAAAAAAACCAGGTCTACAGACCAAAGTAAAAAGCTATACCGCAGCTTTTAAAGCCTAAAAGCGGAATGGCGTCTTCTCTCCAAAAATTCTTCAACATAACACATAGTTCAACTTGTACTAGAAGACCGATATTCTTCAACGAATTTCTTCGCTTCTAGCAGAATATTAAAGAAGCGCTGACTGTCATCACTCAACGTAATTCTGAGATTCGCTGGGTATCTTAAAGCTTGTTTAAGTCCAATCAAATGAATCTCTGCCATCACCAGTTTAAAAGCGATTCTCGCCCTCATCACCTCGAATGAATAATCCTCAACAATACGAAACTTGTTGTTTTTGTGAAAAATCATACCTTTCTGACAAGCTAATCGAATTAAAAGCTCTTTCTCCCGAGGATAATGGAGACGGACAATCACAGCTCGTGGCTTGTCTCTCGCAGCCGAAAATCTCGGAACTCTGTGGGCACGGTCAATAGTAGGTTTAACCCGCAAAGCGTCCTAGCCAAAAATTTCCCACAATGTTAGAGAAATATTCAGTTAAGTCACCAGACTCAACATTTTCGGGAAATCCAATAATACGCAAGTTCTGTCTGCAAGACCGGTTTTCAAGATCGGTGATTTTAAACTTATTCTGCTCCACTATTTTAGCGGTCGATCGTATCTTCTCCTCCAAAGTTTCGATTGTACGTATTTTTTCACAAATTATCTTGTCAAGAGCCGCAAACTTTTCTTCATGTCGTTCAATATCTGCTGCCAGCGATTGAAGCTTGGTATCAAATGATCTAACGACTTCTTCAAGCTCAGACATTTTCGCAGTAAGTTTATTTTCCAGACTTGCAAATTTAGTATCCAGTTTAGTATCCAGAAGACTGGAGATTGCATCGAGAGATATAGGGTCTTTAGACGATTTCTTAGGTACAGACATTTTAAGTTTGAAAAAATTAAATCAAGTATTATTTTTAAAAAGAAATAAATCGTAAATATCAACCCATGTAGTTAGGTACGAAAAGATTTGATTAAAGGGTGATTATAGCTTAAAAAATGAAGAGCGCCTAAAAGGCAGATGTCTACGTCGCCATCTTGAAACTCCACCCCTGTCCTTGATATTCTTATCAGAAGAAATGTTTTCTCTGTACATACCTTCTGGAACACCTTTATCATTTACTCTTGTGCTCTAGGGTTGTGTTAGGTGATGCTGTTGATTCAGGTACCGCTTTATGTCCGTGCTTTGTGAAACACCTGCAATCCTAAGCAAATAACTTGAGGGCTGGCAATTAATGTGGACATATTACTCAATGCTTTAGTGCTACTTTGAATTACATTTGACATGTTGGAACATTTTTAAAAAGTTAGAAAGTATGTTATTCAAATTCTGAGGCATTTAGTTCCCTGTGGATAAACATTAGGGATCCTGACATGAACTTCCAAGCGAAGATGTTTATAACATTGTTACAGCAATGACTACTCTTCATTTTCCACTCTCATTATATAGGGATTCTTAAAAACTGATCAGTATCATTTGAATCCTCTTTTCATGTGTGGATATTACCTAAGCACTAAATTATTCATGGCTTCTTTTTCAGAGCACATCTGACATGTAAACACAACTGTTTTCTATTTTTATGAGGGACATTTTGCAGACTTAAGCATAAGCTAGTCCATGTGGCTTTGGAAAGGGTACAGAAGAGGTTTACCAGGATGCTGCCTGGATTAGTGCACACAAGCTATAAGGAGAAGGATAAATTAGGGTAATTTTCTCTGGAGAGGCAGAGACTAGGGAAGACCTGACAAAAAATTATATAATTCTGTGAAGCATAGTTGAAATAGACAGCCAGTATCTTTTTCCCCAGGGTTGGAAGTTATTTATTTATTTAGTGATACAACATGGTTACAGGTCCACCTGGCCCAATGAGCTCTGGGTGCCCAATTATCATCTAATAGATACTTTACTGATCCCAAAGAAAATGACAGTGTCACAGTAGCATTACAAGAGTGCAGATATACAAATATTAGAGAAGAAAGAATAAAAAATAAGTGACCTCAAACAGTCTAACAGGAGGGGTCATCACTTCCCCGGCTATAGGTTGGCTTGTTTTAGAGCATAATGGCCAAGGGTAAGAATAACCTCATATAGCGCTCTTTGGAGTAGTGCAGTTGTCTGAGTCGATTACTAAAGGTACTCCTCTGTTCATACAAAGTGGTATGCAGAGGGTGGCAAGCATTATCCAGAAATGTAAGCACAAATGCTATACCTGTCCCCACACCTCCCCCTTTACCACCATTCCGGGCCCCAGACAGTCCTTCCAGGTGAGACAACACTTCACCTGCGAGTCTGCTGGAGTCGTCTATTGCATCCTGTGCTCCCGGTGCGGCCTCCTCTACATCGGTGAGACCCGACGCAGATTGGGGGACCACTTTGTCGAGCAACTCCGCTCCGTCCATCACAATAGACAGGACCTCCCGGTTGCCACCCACTTCAACTCTGCCTCTCATTCCCACTAGCTATGTCCATACATGGCCTCCTCTACTGCCATGATGAGGCCAAACTCAGGTTGGAGGAGCAACACCTCATCTACCATCTGGGTAGCCTCCAGCCTGGTGGTATGAATATTGAATTCTCCAATTTCCGGTAATTCCCTCCCCCTCCCCCTATCCCAGGTCCCTCTCTGCCTCTCTCCCCTTTCAACTTTCTGCTTCTTTATCTCCACAGTTCTTTCATGCTTATCCCCTCCCCCTCCCCCTTTATCTTTCCTCTGATTGGTTTTCCACCTGGCGCCCCTAGGTCCTACCCCCTCCCCAATCTCTATTACTGGGCTTCGGTCCTCTCTTCCCACCCATTCCTGATGAAGGGTCTCGGCCCGAAACGTTGGCTACTCTTTTCTCACGGATGCTGCCTGACCTGCTGAGTTCTTCCAGTGTTGTGTACATATTCTATTATCTAGAATTGCCAGGATTTACCGAAGGATCCTTTGTTCTCCCACAGCCTCCTGTGTGCCCAGTTTGACTCCTAGAACACAGCCAGCCTTTCTAATCAGTTTATTGAGCCTGTTGGCATCACCATGTTGATGCCATTGCCCCAGCACATTGCCCCAGATTGTACTGGTGACAACAGACTGGTAGAATAGGTCAAGGAGAGGCCTGCATACTCCAAAGGACCTCAGTCTCCTTAGAAAGTTGAGGGAACTCTGGCCCTTCTCGTACACAGCCTCTGTGTTGGTGCTACACTCAAGTCTGTCAGGCAGATGCACCCCCAGGTACTTGTAGGTCCTCACCACTTCCACATCCTCACCATCAATAGCAACAGGGAGCAGTGCAGGCTTAGACTTCCTAAAGTCCATCACCATCTCCTTACTGATGTTGAGCTACAGATCATACAGCTTGACCATTTGACAGAGTCCTCTACTATGGCCCTAATACTAAGCTGAGAGGGGATAACTGTAAAGACGATAGACGGGACAAGTTTTTTACCCAGTGAGCGGTTGGGTGCCTGGAATTCGTTACCATGGATGGTAATACAGGCAGACATGATAGAGGCATCTAAGAGGCTCATAAATAGGCACATGAATATGCAGAGAACAGAGGAATATGACAGAAGGGATCTGTATAATTGAGCATCATTTTGGCATAACATTGTGTGCTGAAAACCCTGCTCTTGCGTTGTACTGGTCTATTTCTGTGGGTAAATTTGCAATAATTACAACATTTAAGATGCTTTTGGAGTGGTACATAAAGGATTATAACTGAAGCTGGGCTGGCAGGGAGAATTCAATAGTCAGCTTGGACCAATTGGGCTAAAGGGCTTGGCTCTGTACTGTATTAGTCTATAAAACTATGACACTTGCTTGACAAACTTTCACTAAAGACTTAAACTTTTAAGTTAA
This sequence comes from Hypanus sabinus, assembly GCF_030144855.1. Taxonomy (NCBI): domain Eukaryota; kingdom Metazoa; phylum Chordata; class Chondrichthyes; order Myliobatiformes; family Dasyatidae; genus Hypanus; species Hypanus sabinus. Next base: position 83,179,547 of record NC_082715.1, on the reverse strand, counting down.
CTTAACATCTACTATCTTTGTGCAAAGTGTTCAGTGCTGATCTTGTCATTCTGCCTTCTCCCACATTTGAAAAGCTTCCTTATTGGAAGCCTTGTGATCCTCCCTTTGTGCTTTGAAATTTTGCAGCCTTGCCTGTGTCTTCATTGAAGTGCTATTCAAGGAGGATAAACTTATTCAGCTTTATTGAAACCTCCATTTAAAAGATTAGTTTTATTTGTCATATGTACATCAAAACATACAGTGAATGCCACGTTAGCGTCAATGACCAAGACGGTCCAAAGGTGTGCTGGTGGCCAGCCCACAGTGTCACCAGGTTTCCAGAGCCAATGTAGCATGCCCACCTGTGGGTGGGGGGAAACTGGAGCACCTGTAGGAAACCCACGCGGTCACGGGGAGAATGTAAAAACTCCTTACAGAGAACAGCAGGAATTGAATCCCAAACAAGGGCACTGTAAAGCGTTATGCTAACCATTATGCTACTGTGTCGCCTGCAGTTTTAGCCTGTCTTACCCCGGCAGTGTAGTCGTTCACCCTATCTATGTCGCATTTGATTTTATACACCTCCATGAAGCCCTGCCAAAAGGTTTCAACACGAAACGTCGACTGTACTTTTTTCCACAGATGCTGCCTGGCCTGCTGAGTTCCTCCAGCATTTTGTGTGTGTGGCTCAGACTTCCAGCCTCTGCAGATTCTCTCTTGTTTTCAGTAAGGTCTTACCTCAGTTTCTCTCATATTAGTCCCTCCCCTCACCCCCACAAACAATTGTTTCAAGACTCATGAATCAACTTCATTTGTCATATACAATTAGATATATAAGGAATTTGCTGTGATGTGTTGAAAGTAGATTTATTATCAAGGTGCATTTAAGTCACCATATACTAACCTGACATTCATTTTCCTGGGAGCTCTTGCAGTTGATACAAAGAAACAATGGATTCAATGAAAACCTGCACACAGGCAAAGACAGGCAGCCAATATGGAAAAGTAGACAAAGTAGGCAATACAGGAAAAATAACAATCAATCAATAAATAGATAGATAGATAAATAAATAACAAACAAACACGAGAACATGGGTTGTAGAGTCCTTGAAAGTGAGTCCATAGGTTGTGGAACCAGTTCAGAGTTGAGGTGAGTGAAGTTATCCACGCCAGTTTAGGTGCCTGATGGATGAAGGGAACAATTGTTCCTGAACCTGACGGTCTTGGACCGAAGACTACTATACCTCCTTCCTGATGGCAGCAGTGAGAAGAGAGTGTGGCCTGAATGATGGGCATCATCCAAGACAGTACAGGCCTACAAAGTACCCAGGACATCATCAAGGAGCGGTGTCTCAGAAAGGCAGTATCCATTATTAAGGACCTCCAGCACCCAGGGCATGCCCTTTTCTCACTGTTACCATCAGGTAGAAGGTACAGAAGCCTGAAGTCACACACTCAGCGATTCAGGAACAGCCTCTTCCCCTCTGCCATCTGATTCCTAAATGGAATTTGAACCCTTAACACTACCGCACTTTTTAAAAAATATATAGAATTTCTGTTTTTTGCAGAATTTTTAATCTAATCAATATACATATACCGTATAAAGTATACTGAATAAGATTTACTTATTTATTTTTTTTCTTCTTTATTATGTATTGCATTGAACTGCTGCTGCTAAGTTAACAAATTTCAAGTCGCATGCCGGTGATAATAAACCTGATTCTGATTTAGCCAGATTTTCACTCCTGTTTCTATATGTCGATTTGTCACCACCTATGTTTCGGTCAACAACAATGGTATCGTCAGCAAACTATTAATGATATGACATGCTAAAAAAGCAACATCATTCAACAGGTATAAAGAATAAATAATTATATTTTAAAAATAAAGTTAGAAATTAAAGTACCTTTTTATTCAAATGTGCATAAATACATAAATAGCAGCAATGTAAACGTGCAGTACAGAGACTGGGGTATTAGCCAGAGGGGGTGGGGGTAAGGGCTAACTGGAAAGGTTGATCAGATTAACCGTCTGGGGTAAGAAATTTATAAGATGGTGTAAAGTTTTTGTTTTAATAGGTTCTTCACCTTGTCATCAGATTTCTGAATGGACAATGAACCCACAAACACTATCTTTTCTCTCCTTTTGCACGACCTATTAAACTTTTCTATACACCATATTCTGTATTTCTCATTGTAATTTATAGTATTTTTAATGTATTGTACTGTACTGCTTCTGCTAAACAACTAATTTCATGACATATGTCAGTGATAGTAAACCTGATTCCGAGTTCAAATGTGCTTATCAGAACGGAGCTTTTCGGAAAGGCAGTTTTCAAGATAACTTTGGAGGTTGATGAAGTCCATTGGTACATGCTAGGTTATAACAACTCACTGTGTGGAAATCTGTGTCCTCTCTCACCTGGTGCTCACGCTACCCAAGCCTACATTATGCACCCCTGTCAGTGAAGCAGTTCCTTCTTTTACTTTTTCTGTGGCTCTTCACTTCATCAATGGCACCAGAATATATGCTGCTGATGTCCTTGTATTAAAGTACCTTATCTACACCCTTTGAAGTCAGTCCTTTCAAACAGTAATCTCCTTCCTTATCCACTGCCAGGATCACTCCTCCTATTCTCACAGACTGCATCAGTCTTCTTGCTTTTTGTTTCTCCCTTTGGAGGGATTGATTTTTCTCAGTGCTTTCAAATGAAAAGAGCTCTTCAGAAATATCAGGCTGCAAAAAAGAAAACAAACTTATGGTTTCTCTAATGTTTGCAATGGACCCCCCCTAGAAATGGCAAAAAAATTTTCAGCCAGTGAAGTGCTTACAACGTGTAACGTATATCAGGAAACGCTGCTGACATTTTCAGCACAGCAATATCACATCAAAGGTGATGAGGGTACAGGACTGTGCAAAAGTCTTAGGTACACACACACACACACACACACACACACACACACACACACACACACACACACACACACACAGACACACACACACAGACAGACACACACACTCACTCACACACACACTCACACACACATAAACACTCACACACACTCTCTCACACACACACACACACACACAGACACACACACACACAGACAGACACAGACACACACACACAGACAGACACAGACACACACACACACACAGACACACACACACACACTCACTCACTCACACACACACTCACACACAAACACACACACACACACACCACTGTATTTGTCAATGTGGAGTGGAGAATGAGTTTGTAAATCTGGCACGAGTAAAGGATGGTGAGGATGGAGTGAGGTGGGATAGGGGGCACCAATAAACCAGTTGTTTATTGTTATTGTTAAAGAAGGAGTGTCAGGCGGGTATAGTGGCAAGGGAGCAGACACACCCAGCCCTGAGACACCAGTCATGGTGATTTGATTCCAAACAATTGGTTTATTGATCATTACAGAATGTCTCTCTGGTTCTTCCCATTCCCTCTCCTCTCCCTTCCTCTTTTCCCAACCACGATTCCCCTCTCTCTGCCTCCTTTCCCCCACTCTCAGTCTGCAATAGTGATTCATATCAGAATCAGGTTTATCATCACTCACATACGTCATGAAATTTGTTTTATTTTGCGGCTGCAGTACAGTGCAATACATAAAATGACTACAGTACTATGCAAAAGTCTTAGGCACCTTAACTATACACATATGTATGCCTGAGACTTTTGCGCAATTCTGTAATCACTTGATAATCTATTTTTCAGTGGTGTTGACTGATGGTGACCAGACTTGCATCAGCATTTGGTATGGAGGGACTGCTGCACAGGATTGGAAAAAAGCTGCAGAGAACTGAGAACTCAGCCAGCTCCATCATGGGCTCTAGCCTCCCCTCCATCAAGGATATCTTCAAAAGGCAAGGCCTCAAAAAGATGGCATATATCATTAAGGTCCACCACCACTCATGATATGCCCTCTTCTTATTACTACCCAGCAAGGTGGTACAGGAGCCTGAAGACACACATTCAATGTTTTAGCAACAGCTTCTTCCCTTCTGCTGTCAGATGTCTGAATGGACCATGAACCCATGACCAGAGCCTCACTATTTTTGCTCTCTCTTTGCACTGCAAATATATTTATGTACAGCAAACATGTGTGCATGTATGTTGTCAAAAGTATTGCTTTGTATCAGCAGTACAATGCAATACATAAAATATACAATAAATTACAAAGAGAAATATATATTAACTACAAATTCCATGACATCTTTCTGTGATAATAAACTGATTCTGATGCTGCCTTTGCAGAGGTACTGTCTACAAAACACACTGCAGTTTCTCACTCAGGTTACACTAGGTGATAATCTGGTTATTGCTTGGTCTTTGTAAATGGTCCCGTAATTAGGCTAGGATTAAATTGTGGGATTGCTGGGCAGCATGGCTCGAGGGCTTACTCCGCGCTGAATCTCAATAAATAAATAATAAACCTCTAACTAATTCTGATTCTCTTTCAGATAGATATTGACCAGGGAAGATTTATTAAATTAAGGTCACAGTAAGTGTTAACTGTGTGAGTGCAGAGCCCCAATGCCAGGAGAGTCAGCATGGAGTTTCTAGTTCTGGAGTGGGGCTGTTAGTAACTGCCCCCTGGGCCACTGTCCCACTGTGATGCTAGTGGGAATTCCTAAACTGGCATTGCTAGAAAATGGGGAAGGTGGGGGACAGGGCAGGAGCCTCAAACGGTCACTGGATCATTACAGCCTAGAAAGTTCAGTGAAGAGTTGACCCTGGTCACTCCCATGCAGGAAGGTCAGGCTTAAACTTTTCATTCTATAAATACAATTTATTCACCATAGTATGTGCAGGAAATGCCTTTCTCTGCATTTGAAAAATTAATCCAATACAAAGTTCAGTGTGCAACATCGATTCATGTGCCCAGCTACGGTGAGGTACAGGGTCAGTGAAAAACTTGCAACAGCATCACAGACACGTAGCTTCAGACAATAAACAGAATACAAATTCTTGTTTTCTGTTACAGAATACATCATTTTTATCAAAATTAACTTTATCCATAGTAGAAGTATTTACAAGAATTAACCATGCTGTTGCTTTGCAATCTTACATTCATGGTAATACTTTCAGTACTGTTCTATTACTGTACATTCCTACACACTGCTGCTATTCATGATACCCTCTGGTGCAGTACACTTCCACAATGATTGAGGGCTTCCTCAGTCAACCTGGCCCCTACCTCTCCAGTAACAGAAGAACCCTACACTCTGGTCCTTTCCTACCCAGCCAACAGAATGAATCTGTGAAGTGTTTGAGAGTCTATTAGACAGAACCCAGGCCTCAGTTCAATGCTGATATGACCCTTCACCGTGGTCCCTCCTCGCAAAGCCTTTGAGGTGGCAGCACCAAGCTCCAGTGCATCCGTCAGCATATGCTCCTGCATCCTGGAATGTGCCAGTTGATAGCCTGCCTTGGTGGATATCTAGCGCGAGGACTGCGATGCAGACCAAAATGTAAATCCAGGTCCCAACTGTTATCAGGCTGTGAGAGTGATTTGCAGCCATTCAGAATTGGAATTTCGTTTACTCTCACTGACATATCTTGTGAAATTTGACATTTTGTGCAGTAGTACAGTACCGGACTTAGCAAATATTTTAAGTCACAATAAGAAATAACATAAATAAGTAGTGCAAAAGAGGAGCAGTGAGGACCGTTCTCAGAAATCTGATGGCAGAGGGGATGACGTTGAATGTGTGTCCTCAGGCTGTGGTACCTCCTCCCTGATGGTAGCACTGAAATGAAGACACATCCCAGATAATGAGGGTTCTTAATAATGGATGCCACCTTTGTGAAATACTACCTTTTGAAAATGTCTTCATTAGTGGTGAGGGTTGTGCTCTTGATGGAACTGGCTGAGTCTACAAATCTCTGCAGCCTCTTTCAGTCCTGTGCATTGGATCCTCCGCACAACATTTGTAGAAATTTGCTGGAGTCTTCGGCAACATACCAAATCTCTTCAAACACCTAGTGAAGTATAGTCACTGGCTTGCCTTCTTCCTGTTTGCATTAATATGTTTGACCAGAGCCTGGCACAAACAGCCCTGCTGGTTACAGTTCTACTGATAGATTATATCCAATGTAGTGACCAACAGCCGAGAAGCTTTGTCAGCCTCACACTGATAGATGCTCAAGTGCCCTGTCATACTGTCCTAGCTGCTTCCCTCTCCTGCTGTGAGTGCAAACTTGTTGTGTCCACTGCAGGAAGGAAGGAATAGTTCTGAGTAATATTAACTAATTTGGAAAATTCATCCAGTCTCAAACGTGCAGCGGAATTGAAACCATGCCTTTATTTTGTTTATCAAGATTATTTTTTTTTAAAAGCTGGCGCAGTATTGGTGGTTTGATCTCGGACATGACCTTTCAACCTTTAACCCTATGCCCTTGTTGGTTCAATGATGAGGCATACAGCTGACACTGTGCATGTTGAAACTTGAGGATCAGGATTAATGGCAGGATGCTAGGCAATATGGAGGAACAAGGGATCTTGGAATCCACAGGAGGGCGTAATTTTAAGGTGATTGGAGGAAAGAATGGTGGGGGGGATGTCAGCGTTAAGTCTTTTAAATAGGGAGTGCTGGGTTCATGCAACGTGCTGCCAGAGGTGGCAGTAGAGACAGGTGCACTGAGGATATTTAAGAGTTTCTTAGCTAGGTGCAAGGATGATAGAAAAATGAAGGACCGCATGGGAGGGGAGGGTTAGATTGATCTTCAAGTATGTTAAAGGGTCAGCACATCATAGACAGATGGACCTGTACTGTGCTGTAATGTTCTGTGTTTTGATCATTCTGAATGAGCTCCTTCCTTGGCCTTAAATGGTGGCTGAGCCTCCCCTCTCAGTCTCTAAGACGACCTCTGGCTCAGTAGCACACTGATACTGATTCTCCTCCAGTTCTGAGACCTCGAACACCCCATTTATATTGAACCACCACCGGCAGCCATCCTCCAAGTGGCTCTGTATTCCAAATGCTGCATGCTTCCCTCCCTCCCTTTCACTCTCCCTCCGTCCCTCTCTGTCTATCTCTCTAATATACTGTAGCACTCACCAGTTTGGTTCAAGCTTCAACTGACTTGCCCCAAAATGATGGTTGGTGTGGAAGGTTGTGAATGGCCTGCTGAACATTTTAACTGTTCCTCAAAGAGATGATAATGCTGTGATCAATGCCCGCCATCACTGAGAGATGGACCCTGAGGTAATATTTACGTGCCATGGTAGTGTGGCACTAATACAGCTCGGCACGTTCCAGAGCTTGGAGTTCATTTCCAGTGCTTTTCTGCAAGGAGTCTCTGCATGTTCTCTCCATGGAATGCGGGTCCTCTGGTTTCCTCCCACAGTCTTTTTTTTTGGTAATTTATTTTCTTATTGAAGTTCATCATCAAACAAACATTTCCATAAGATGTATTTCAGACATTGTACATATATATGATATAATCATATATATCACAAATCTCCTGAAAGTATTTATCTGAGGTATACACTTACAGAAAAGAGAGGAAAGAAAAATCAAGCAAAAGGAAAGAACTATGTACAAGTAGGGAGTGATCTTTTTTTTAACAACATATTCATTGATTTGTGAGAATAAAATCAGGCCTATGAAGCATTAGGTAGTTAAACCACTTTTCCCAGTATGAATCAGCTTATGATTAACAGATGCTGTTATCTTCTCCAAAGATAGATAGTATGTCTAAAAACATACTGAGTAGGTTAATTGGTTGTTGGAAATTGTCCCATGATTAGGTTAGGGTTAATTGGGGTTGTGGGGGCTTGCTGGGACGGCTAGGCTCGAAGGTCTGGAAGGACCTACTCTACCCCGCATGGTTCCTGGTCTCTGGATGTACACATATACAAGTGTTATCAAAGTGCTGGAGGAAGTGAGCAGGGCAGGCAGAATCTATGGAGGGAACAGACAGTTGACATTTCAGGCTGAGAGTCTTCATCTCATTTGCTAAATGATTTCAGAATTTGTGCACACAAGTCCTGACATTGTCAGTTCAAGTATACTCACTGTGGATATCTGACTGTCCTCCTTCAGTTGTTCTGAACAAAACTAGACAGAGATCCCTCCACAGAACCACCCTCACTGAGAAGGATCCAGGCCAAAGGGCTTTAAAAACAATTCAGGTAGTAGTTTATCATAGAACAATGAGACTGAGCTCCGCTGACTGAAAAAACAGACCAATTTACACCAGTTGTCTAACCCCCCACCCATAAAAAACATGCTAATAAAATTAATCAGATTTATATTAATTCATTAGTCAGATGTTCCTCCTTATAGTTTATGAAGTTATTATCTGTTAATGGAGTTCACAAGTGTGTACAATACAGGGTAGATTGTTGCTAGTAAAACAGTCACAAACTTGCAAATAGAACCAGCGAGTGAACTTGTGTGGCTCTCCACCACGTGGTAGAGTCCAGTTGACTCAAGGTTTGGATTGAGAAAGTTTGTTTCCCTGGTGAATGACCTGTTAGGAAAGGCTGTACCTATCTGAGCCATAACCTGTACCAGCTGAACCTCCATGCTGTAAAGTTCAAACTGCTCTGCTGCTGTTGACAGTCAAAAGCTTACAGGCCAGGAAGCAGCTGATATCCTATACAAAGTTCTTCTGGTGAATCTAAAGTTGAAAGTCCTGCACGTGGCTCAGTCCATGGTCTCATTAAACAAGAGGAGTAGAAAATATGGTTTCAGTGCCTTAGATGGACCTCTTCTGTGATAAGTGCACTCCATCTTATAGAAGAGCCCTGTCAATAAAATGATACTTACTTTGAGAGAGAATACTAAACAGATACATACATATATAATAATGTATGTATCAGTATAGAAGTTTCTGTTTTCCAAAGAGTTGTTTTTCACTTTATCCTCTGTTTTTGACATTGCAGTGGCCCTGAATATTACGACTATGGACATGGAACAAGTGAAGAAACCTACAACAGTTATGGTAAACCCAGTTCCACTTTCTCTTTATTAATGATTGAGTGTGCATAGGAAAATGGATGCCTCCAAAGCTTTAGGTCATGATGAAGGGTTTTGGCCCGAAATATTGCCTCTTTATTCCTCTACATAGATGAGTTCCTTCAGCACCTTGTGTGTGATACACTGGATTTCCATCTTCTGCAGGATTTCCTGTGTTTCAGCTTTAAGTCCATGCACTGGTTGAGTACCTCTAATCTCAGTCAGGGATTGAACAAAGTCAAAGTCAAGGCTGGCTGAATTATCATATGTACGTGTATTAATGGGTTCAGTGAAAAACTTACTTCTATCAGCATCACAGGCACATAAACAGCTTCACAAGAAAAACATAAACATGAATTATGAATGATTTATACATGAAAAAAGCACAATTAAAACAAAGTAGAAGTTTGTTTTAGTGCAAAATGATTAACGTGATCATGGTGTTGAGCTGATCATAGTGTTGTGCCAGTTTACCAGCCAGCACAACAGTCATCACCACCACAGTAGGTACAGAGTAGCAGTGATTAGTGTTGTGCAGTTGGTTCAACAACAAAGTAACACACACAAATTGCTGGAGGAATAGTATAAGGAGAAGAGGTGAACTATTAGCAGCATGATCATCTTTCTCTTGTGTGCCTTTTTATTTTCAATTAAGATGTTGCTAATAATGAAGGACAATGACATCAGACCAAAGAGGATATGGCAGAGATGGTTTTCTCTGGGAGCTGACAATGGCAGAGGTGGTTTTCTGTGGGAGCTGACAATGCAGAAATGGTTTTCTCTGGGAGCTGACAATGGCAGAGATGGTTTTCTGTGGGAGCTGACTGAGGAAGAGAAGAGTATAATGATGTGTTGATAGGGTAAGGTGAAAAGGGATAGCAAGAGGTTTGTGTGAACTGTTGGGCCTTAATGGTCTTTCTGTGTGTTGCTCCTGATAATCCTGGTTCAGAGGAAGGGCATTTATTCTCTATAGTTTAACAGTTGGACTTACTTTAATAAAACATGGCTTTAGACTGCACAAAAATCACCTTTGGTCAGTCTTTTGACTCTACCCAACATTCCATAACACCATAAGACACTAGGAGCAGAAACTAGACTATTCAGACCATTGAGTCTGCTCTGCCATTCCATTATGAATGATTTATTGTCTCACTCAACCCCATTTGCCTACCTTCTCCCGTTAGCCTTTGACGGCCAGACTAATCAAGAACTATCAACCTCTGCTTTAAACTTACCCAAAGACTTGGTCTCCACAGACATCTGTGGCAGTGAATTCCATAGATGTCACACATCCTTATCAAAGCAGTGCCCAGGACAGTAGGCTCCCCTCCCATCATCACCTAGGCATCAATGTTGAGCCAGGTAATCCACAGCCTTGCCAGCTTGCTGCCTGTGAGCCATGCACCCCTTCTCATCAGCATTTGGAAGTCTGCCAGCTTTCCCTCAGTGATTTTTCCCTTTGCCTTCAATCACACCCAACCACTCATCCATGCCTTTGCTCTATTTAATTCTCTTTCAGTTGCAACACCCATCTGTAAAAGTCAGCTGTGTCTGACCACACATCAAGTCCTGTTCATCCTATTCACCATCCCCTGCGTTGTTAAATTGCTGAGACTTCTACACAGGCATTGCTTCCATTAAAAATTCCTCTGCACCTCCTAATCCCTTCTGATTTCACCATTTTTTCCTACCTCACGGGAGCATAGCAGTTAGTGTAATGCTATTATCGTGCCGGACTGGGCTTTGATTCCTGGTGCTGACTGGAAAGAGTTTGTATCTTCTCTCAATGACCACATAGGTTTCGTCCTGGTGCTACGGATGGCTCCCATATTCCAAAGACATACGTGTAGCCTTAGTGAGTTGTGGGCATGCTATGTTGGCAACACTTGCAGACTGTCCAGCTCAGTCTTGCTGATTTGATTTGAAGCAAATGATGCATTTCCCTGTATGTTTCAATGTACATGTGATAAATAAAGCTAACCTTTAATCCTGGTTAAGTTTGTTCCACGTCCAACCTCAGGTTTTATCAGCCCACCTTTGACACCTATACCATCAACCAGATCAGAGTCAAGCTTGGAATTCTTTGGCTGAAACTCTATCTTTCCTTAATGAAGATGCTTCTTCAACAAAGTTGTTTACTTTTAATTTCAGAAATGTATTTTTTAATCATTTATGCAGTAAATGTAACCAGCACAAGTCGTTTTCAATATTCATTACACCATCAGTTCAGTACACTTACAATTGGTCACTGTCACTTATGCTTCCCCAAACGATGTAGCTGTGAGGTGCTTGAGAGGCAGTTACACTGGGCTCAGATGCTCAGTGACAGAGACACATAGACGATAACAGCAATAAAACTAACTCTTCAGCCCAACTTGTTCATGCCTGCCAAAGTGACCGCCGGTCCCATCTCTAAATATTCATTTCCTTAAATCCGAATAAACCTGAAATGGTCTAATTCGGGGGTCGGCAACCCGCGGCTCCGGAGCCACATGTGGCTCTTTTACGTCTGTGCTGCGGCTCCCTGTTGCTTTGGGAAATAATTGGTTGTGGCGACCCTTTTCCTGGCACATCCGAACCGACTCACAATTAGATAGCCTACGGGGGTTTGCGAGCACAGAGCTTTGGAGCCTCTGCGCCATGGGGGGCAGGTTGAGGGAGGCTTAAAAGTGAGGCTGAAAATTTCGAATAATGTTTTTTCCTTCGACTGCAGTTACCAACTCCGTGTCGTAATTTTAGCGCTGCGTGTAGCACACCGCTACATGGTCAGTATTTAATTAAAATGTATTTTATGTTAGTTTGTTAGTTTTTGAAATGTAATTCTAAATTTGAAGATTATGGTGTTCTTGTACAATCTAAATAAGACGTTGTGGTGACAAATTTCCAGACACATCCGAACCGGCTCACAATTAGCCAGCGTTCAGGCTAAAGGAGATAGCCTACGGGGGTTTGTGAATACGTGTCTTTTGCAGCATCCGCGCCCAAGGGGGGCGGGTTGAGGGAGGCTTAAAAGCAAGGCTGTTTCGTTCGAATAAAGCTATCTTTGACTGCAGTTTACTGACTGCGTGTAGAACACCGCTACAACGTGTTTTTATCGCTGGCTGTCCAGAGGGAAGGTGCTGAAACGCTTTGTCGCGTGTCTGGAAGAAGTGAAAACTTTCCTGGGCAGCAAAGGGCCCACCTTTCCTGAGCTGGAACAGCCAGAGTGGCTGAAAAAGCTACACTTCATGGTAGACATGACAGCGCACCTGACACGCTGAACACAGCTCTTCAGGGGTAAGGATGTACAGCCCTGCACATGTTGGAGGATGTTTTGGCATTCGAGCGCAAGTTGACGTTGCTTGCCAGAGATTTACAGAAAGGCACATTGTCTCACTTCCCCAATTTGAGAGAGTTCAAACAAGGTCACGACATGATAAATTCGGAGTATTTACATTCTGCAATCATCGCAATGCAAACATCGTTTGGGAAACGCTTCTGTGAGTTCAGAGAGGAAAAAAAACACATTATCCTTCCCGGTCACTCCCCTAAGCATCGATCCATCCCTACTGAATACGACTGCATTGTCAGGTGTGAGTCAACCTGAACAAGTATGATAAATATTTTAATTGCCTATTATTTTACGTTTATTCATATGTTTTCATTGTTCAGTGAAATAGTCCTTTCATTTTTCAGGTTGACAGCTGCCTGACGTTATTTTTGGTTTGCTGCTGGCGGCAAATTTAAGTTTGGCGTTTTTCATAAATACAAGAAGGACTCAAATAGACGTTGAGTATTTTACTTAAAAGTAACCTTCAACCCAATGTCTTTTTTTCGGAGTTCAAAATGTTTTTGTTGCATGCAGAAATGTAATTTCGTTTTCTCTGCAGGAGTTCATCAATTTCATAAATGCAACACATTATAGTTTGTTTATACATAGCATAAAGGCAAAACAAAACGTTGTATGCAGTGTTATTTCATTTTAAATGTCAAACGGGTTTTGCGGCTCCCAGTGTTTTCTTTTCTGTGGGAAACGGGTCCAAGTGGCTCTTTCAGTGGTAAAGGTTGCTGACCCCTGGTCTAATTGTACCTGCCTCAAATACTTTGTGGCAGCTCATTCCATGTAAGCACCACTCAACGTGTGAAGAAGCTGCCCTGCAGATCCTTTCTAAACAATAGATAATAGGTGCAGAAGTAGACCATTCGGCCCCTCGAGTCTGCACCGCCATTCTGAGATCATGGCTGATCATTCACTATCAATACCCAGTCCCTGCCTTGTTCCCATATCCCTTGATTCCCCTATCCATCAGATATCTATCTAGCTCCTTCTTGAAAGCATCCAGAGAATTGGCCTCCACCATCTTCCGAGGCAGTGCATTCCACACCTCCACAACTCTGGGAGAAGAAGTTCTTCCTCAACTCTGTTTTAAATAACTGAACTCTTATTCTCAATCCATGCCCTCTGTTACTGGACTCTCCCAACATCTGGAACATATTTCCTGCCTCAATCCTATCAAATCCTTTAATTATCTTAAACGTTTCAATCAGATCCCCTCTCAATCTCCTCAATTCCATTGTGAACAAGCCCAATCTCTCCAATCTCTCTGCGTAAGACAGCCCTGCCATCCCAGGAATCAACCTAGTGAATCTACGCTGCACTTCCTCAATTGCCAGAATGTCCTTCCTCAAACCTGGAGACCAAAACTGTACACAATATTCCAGGTGTGGTCTCACCAGGGCCCTGTACAAATGCAAAAGGACATCCTTGCTCTTGTACTCAATTCCCCTTGTAATAAAGGCCAACATTCCATTTGCCCTCTTCACTGCCTGTTGCACTTGCTCATTCACCTTCATTGACTGATGAACTAGGACTCCTAGGTCTCTTTGCATTTCTCCCTTACCTAACTCTACACCGTTCAGACAATACTCTGCCCTCTTGTTCCTGCTTCCAAAGTGGATAACTTCACATTTATTCACATTGAATGACATCTGCCAAGTATCTGCCCACTCCCCCAGCCTATCCAAGTCTCCCTGTATTCTCCTAATGTCCTCTTCGCATGTCACACTGCCACCCAGTTTAGTATCGTCAGCAAACTTGCTGATATAGTTTTCAATGCCCTCATCTAAATCGTTGACATAAATCGTAAAGAGCTGTGGTCCCAATACAGAGCCCTGTGGTACCCCACTAGTCACCTCCAGCCAGTCCGAGAAACACCCATTCACTGCTACCCTTTGCTTTCTATCTGCCAACCAGTTTTCTATCCATGTTGAAACCCTGCCCCCAATGCCATGAGCTCTGATTTTACTCACCAATCTCCTATGTGGCACCTTATCGAATGCCTTCTGAAAATCTAGGTATACAACATCCACTGGCTTACCCTCGTCTAACATCCCTGTTACACCCTCAAAAAACTCCCAACAGATTAGTCAAGCAAACCTTTCTCCTCTCAATTTAGCCTTATGCCCTCTTGTCTTTACGTCCCTTTTCATGGGAAAATGACTGTGTTTTCACCCTATCTATATCCTATGTTGGACCTGGTGATACAAACCAAGAGAATCTTTGGAAGTCAAGAATGAGGCATAAAGCTTAGTGGTTAGGTCCATTTTATTGCTGCAAGAACAAAGAATGAAAGAAGACAAGTTGTGATCATCTCATACATGGACTAGAGACAAACCACATTCCAATGATGAGACATAACCCAGGAATAGCCAGATTCTAATGGTGTGACAACTGCTGCAGAAAAACTGAGAAACGTATAAAAAGTGTAGAATCAGCTCTGTAGTAATGCCAAATTCTGTTGGATGTTTCTATGACCATTTTAGAAAACATGCCATGTAGAGGTGCTATGAAAATGTAAGCTGACTGAGTATAATGCCCCAACGACATGGAGAACTCATGCTGCTTTACTACTGAAGTAACATTTCAACCAACACAGCCAAGGGTGTGCTGGGGGCGGCCCGCAAGTGTTGCCACGTTCGGCACCAACAATGCCATATTCAGCAGAACAACACAAGCAACAACCGGAGAACAACAGCAAAAACACCCTATCACTGACCCACCCATCTGTGTTCCTCAGCCCATCGACTGAGCTCCATTGTGATTCAATATGCCCTCTTTTTCTCCTCTTTCCTTAAATGTCTCTACCATGGGTCACAGTTTCCTGACTGCACCTCCCCCGTCTGTCTCCATCTATCGATCATAGTCCTCGCATAGTGGTTCCAGCCAACACCTTCCAGTCCCTATTTCACCCCCCTCCCCCTTTACACACACAGTCCTTATGCAGGATCTCGACCGCAAAATGTTACCCAACCCGCACAGAATGCTGGTGGAGCTCGGCTGGTCAGGCAGCATCTATGGAGGGGATGAACAGTTGACGTTTCTGGCCGTGACCCTTCACCAGGATCGAAAAAGAAGGGGGCAGAAGCCAGAATAAGAAGGTGGGTGGGAGGAGTACAAGCTGGCGGGTGACAGGTGGAACCAGGTGAGGTGGAAGGAGTGTGGGTGGGGAGGAGTGATGAAGTAAGAAGCTGGGAGGTGACAGGTGGAAGAGCTAAAGTGAAGGAAGGGAAGAAGGAACCTGATAGGAGACAACAGAGAGAGTGGGGAATCAGCGGAAGGTGGTGAGCAGGTCATGATGGAGGAGAAGAGAAGGGGTGAGATGGCCACCAGAAAGGAGGAAAAATTAATGGGGGGGAGGGGGAAGCAAAGGGGAGTAGAGAAATTGATGTTCAGGCCATCAGTTTGGGACTACCCAGATGGAATGTGAGGTGTTGCTCCTCCAACCTACCACATGGTGGCAGTAGAGGAGACTGTGGATAGACAGGAACTCAAATGGAACTGGGTGGCCAGTGGGAGTTCCTGCCTTTTACAACTGACAAGGTGAAGGTGGGGTTACTTTGTAACTATACCCTCTAGTTTTGGACCCTGGGAAAAGGAATATGACCATCCACCTAAACATACCCTTCATGAATTTATAAACTTCTATGAGATCTCCTCTCATTCTCCTGTATTCCTGAGAATATAGATCTCTCTCGATAACTCGGGCCCTCTAGTCCGGGCAGCACCCTCGTAAATCTCTTCCCAACCCTTTGCAGCCTGACAATGCCTTTCCTATACAGGGTGATCAAAACTGTATACAGTGCAGTGTCACCAATAGCTTACATAACCATATAACTATATAACAACTAAAGCACAGAAACAGGCCATCTCAGCCCTTCTACTCCATGCCGAACGCTTACTCTCACCTAGTCCCACCTACCTGCACTCAGCCCATAACGCTCCATTCCTTTCCTGTTCATATACCTATCCAGTCTTTTTTTAAATGACAAAATCGAACCTGCCTCTACCACTTCTACTGGAAGCTACCTGTCTCTGAGTAAAGAAGTTCCCCCTCGTGTTACCCCTAAACTTTTGCCCCTTAACTCTCAACTCATGTCCTCTTGTTTGAATCTCCCCTACTCTCAAATGGAAAAAGCCTAACCACATCAACTCTATCTATCCCTCTCATAATTTTAAATACCTCTATCAAGTATCCCCTCAACCTTCTACGCTCCAAACTTATGCTGTATAACTACAACATGTCCCTCCTCCTAAACTGAACAACTGGATTGAAGAAAGTCCGGTGTGCTAAATGCCCTCTTAATCACCCTGTGTAGCAGTGTGGCCACGTTCAGTGGAACTGTGCACTTGTACTCCCAGGTACCTTTGTTCCACACACAGGTTCTGAGCACCTTCTCATCTCCCAGCTTGAATGCACACACAGCACACTCTTTACAGAAGGAACACAGTGAATGACTTAGACTTCTGAGCTTCTTCCTGCAACTCAGGAGATCCTAAAGCTTCCTACAGCCAACCGAGTGCCTTTGAAAATGCGATCAATGCAGCGACTGATTTCCTGAAACTCTTCCAAGTGGCTGTGAGATAGGTTTGTGAGGGTTAAATTTTGACAAAGATAGAACAGTGCAGCACAGCACAGACCCTTCAGCCCACAATGTCGTGCTGACCTTTTAATCTACTTCGGGGGCACCACAGTGACATAGCGGTTAGCACAATGCTGTTACAGCTCAGGACATACCAGAGTTCGGAATTTGTTCGGATCATTATAAATTGTCCCATGATTAGGTGAGGTTAATTGGGTTTGTCGGGCTGCGGGGACTGCATGGCTCTAAGGGCTGGAATGGCCTACTCAGCACTGCATCGCCAAATAAATAAAGAAATAAAACTCTTAAGAGCAGTCAAAATCTTGCCTGCCACATAGCCCTCTATTTTTCTTTCATTCATGTGCCTATCTGAGTCTGTTAAATGTCTCTAATGTATCCACAACTGTATCTTTACCTCCTTAAAACAAATGAAAGTATATCATTTTGTTGGGGAATTTTGTGTACACACACACACACACCTCCCCCCCCCCCCCCGACTCCTGTGCCTTCCTCCAATCACTTTCACAATATGCTCCCTCATTAGCCATTTCCATCCTAGGAAAAAGTCTCTGGCTGCCCACTCAACCTATGCCTCTTATCATTTTGTACATCTCTATCAAGTTGCACCTCATTCTCCTTCATTCCAAAGAGAAAAGCCTAGCCTTCTCAGCCTATCCTCAAAAAGACATGATCTCTGATCCAGGCAGAATCTTGATAAATTGCCTCTGTGCCCTCTCTGAAGTTTCCACGTCTTTCCTATAACAAAACAACCAGAAATGAACACGAGTCCTAATGAAGGGTCTCGGCCCGAAACTGTACTCTTTTCCGTAGATGCTGCCTGGCCTGCTGAGCTCCCCCAGCATTTTGTGTGTGTTGCCACAATATTCCAGGTATGTTCAAACCCAGGTTTTATAGAGCTGCATCATTACCCAATGGCATTTGAACTCAATCCCCCAACTAACAAAGGACAACGCTCCAGGCACCTTCTTAACCACTTCATGAACTTGCGCAGGATCTTTGACAGATCTATGGACGTGGATCCCAAGATCCCCCTTGATACTGCTAAGAACCCTCCCATTAACCTTGTACTTGGCCAAAGTATAACGTAAATTTTATATTCATCTGAGGGAGCAGACACAGCCTCAGAGTAATGTCTTGTTGAAAAGAAGGCAGCTCCACCATTCCTCCCACCCTTCGTCTCCCAGGGTACTGCCCCCTCGAGGGGCCAGCAGGTGTTTCAGCCTGTCTCTGGAAACAGCTGGGCCCAGACCTCTTTGATGGTGCTACCACTGAGCCATTGATGGCACCATAAACTTCATTTGCAGTAATGCGAAAGTTTGTAGTGCTTTAAATAGTGGAAATCTGGCTGGATTTTTCTGACAAAGTTTGATAACAGGTCAAGAAAAGTAGGGCAGTGCTATTAATTCACCAGCAAAAGATGAGCTTCACCCTTACTGAGCAATGCAGCCAACAGAAGTTAATACAGTTGATATAACAGTTTTTAGATGAGTGGTTATAGTTTTCACAGATCTCTCCATACCCTCTGGCCTCTCGTTTGATATAACCTTCTATAGTTATACCACACCTTCAGCAGGTTCAGGAACAGTTATTACCCTGCAACCATCAGGCTCCTGAACCAGTGTGGATAACTTTACTCACCTAAACTCTGAACTGATCCCACAACCTACAGACTCACTTTCAAGGACTCTGCAACATTTCCTTGATGTTATTTTTTTAAATTGTACAATAAGTTTTCACGTGCATATGGATCGTTTGTCTTTATTTATGTATAATTTTTCATAAATTCTATTGTTTTAATTCTCTGGTAAACACCTGCAAGAAAAGAAATCTCGGAGTAGTATATGGTGACTTTACTCATTGCCCACTTTACCAGGTTCCTCCTGAGTGTATGCTCATGGTCTACTGCTGCTGAAAAAGGTTCAAAGGTCCATTTACTATTATAAAAGTATACAATTCTGAATTTCTTCTTCTCCAGATAACCACGAAACCAAGAAAGAAAAGAAAGGCAGCACGATCATCAACCCCCCCCCCCCCACACACACACACAGATCAATAAACAAAACAGAACAGGCACTTCGGCCCCCGAATCCCCCTCCCCCTACAGAAAAAAAACAAGAAAGATCAGACGAAAAACAGAATATAAAAAACTGTAAAACTGAAAAACAGTCTTTTGTCCAAAACCATATCCAAAAGACAAAAAACCCAGGTAACATTCTCCGAGCACAGTGGCAAGCTGTCCCCTCTAATAGCAGAGCGATCCCCTGCGACCTCGATGTTTCAATCTCCCTTGTCGCTTTAATTGGCAAACAATGGAAGCTTCAATCGGTGAAATGGAGTCGGACGTTAGCTCACACCCCGTCCTGCAACCTGCCCACCATGAGGTTCGCGCATGCTGCCGCTGCCTCGGCCTCCCGGAATCCTCTCAGAGACTGCAAAGCGCTGGTACATCCAAACAGCAAATCACAGGGTCCAACAGCTGCAGACTCGCATCTAAGACAAAAAATAGATAAAAGTGAGATAACACACACAAAATGCTGGCATCTGCAGATTTCCTCATGTTTGCTCTTTAAAAGTGAGATATATGGTTTCATGATCTATCCAGAAGATGTCGACCAAAGGAGTGTTGTACACAGGCAGCATCTTATGTTAAAACCCAACCACTTCAGGTCAAGTGTGTGGTGCATTCAGAGATGCTCTGCCACACTCCACTGTTTGTAACACGTGGTTATTTGAGTTACTCCGTCCTTCTTGACAGCTTGAACCAGTCTGGACATTCTCCTCTGACCTCTCTCATTAACAAGGTGTTTATTTTGCTTTCCATATCTTTCTGTGTAAATCCTAGAGAATATTGCATGAAAATCACAGCAGATCAGTAGTTACTCAAACCACCCTATCTGGCACCAACAATCATTTCATGGTTCCCCATTCTGATGTTTGGTCTGAGCAACCACTGAACCTCTTGACCATGTCTCCATGCTTTTTTTTTGCATTGTGATTCTACCACATGATTGGCTGATTAGATATTTGCATTAATGAGCAGGTGTACAGGTGTACCTAATGAAGTGGCCACTGAGTGTATATGTACTGTGATAAAAATTTACTTTGACTTTGTTATAAAACCTTGCGAAAGTGCCATACTGCTGTGGTTCGGGAATCGGTTTCGCAGCCATCATTGATCCTACACATTGATGATCTATGCCTTCGTCAGCTAAGGCACTAAGCTCGGGAGTTCCCATCCCAAACCACTTCCACCTCTCTATTTTTTCCTCCTCCTTAAAGGTTCCTCTTTAAAACTGTCCCCATGACCAAGATGTGCAGATGAAGTCCTAATGACGGGCCTTGGCCCAAATCTTCGACTGTTTATTTCTCTCCATAGATGCTGCCTGACCCACTGAGTTCCTCCAGCATTGTGTATGTTTTGCTGTGGAGAGAATATATCCTTTTGTTGGAGAATCTAGAACTCAAAGTCACCGTTTATAAATAAGCTGCCGTGTACTCAAGGCAGAGATGAGGAAACATTATTTTTTTTCATGGAGTGTTGGAACTCAATGGGAGCAGAGTCTTTAAATGCAGCTAAGAATAGATCCTGAACAAGCAAAGGTTTGAAGGGGTACAGAGAGTCAACAGCAATACAGAGTTAGAACTGGGTGCAAGCTTCTTGAGGGGCTAGATCAGCTCCTCTTGTTTTTCCTTCACATCTTCACAAGTTTTTGGTTGCATGCACTAATGTTTTCTTCTGTGATCTACTGTAAATTACATCCCAAAATGCATCCACAACCACTCATGCTTTATTTTAAACTATGCTTCAACCACAATATAAATTTAAACCATTCTTGTGGTTTGTGTTACTGAACACAATACTAGTCTTCAAATCCATGTATTTATTTTTTCTTCTTTTTATGTGTACAGGTTAATCAATAGCTCACATTCACTGCTGGACCAGACTGTACGTGGTGTATTGCGAGCAGTATTGTGGGGCCCTTATCTAAACTGAATGTGGTGGCATTAGGGAGGCTCACGAGACTGATCACAGGAATGAAAGGGGTTACATACCAGGTGCATTTTATGGCTCTGTGCCTACACTCACTGGAGTTTAGAAGAATGGGGTTAGAACGTAAAACATAGAAATCAATAGCATATTACAGGCCCTTCGTCCCACAGTGTTATGCCCAACCATGTGACCTGCTTTAGAAACTGCCTAGCACATGGTATCCTCGGGTCTGGCCAGCAGCGATAGTCTAGGGGAAGATAGTCTCTGGCCCCGCCAAACTTGTGAAATCTCATTTGTGGGGATACACCTCATTTGTGTGGTGTTGCCCTGTTACAAATCAGTACCATGAAATATCAGGCAGAGCACCATATGCAATTAAATGACTGAGCTTTATAATTCTTAATTTGACTAAAGGATTAGTAGAGAAAACAAACAGAAAAGGGCCCATATTGGAGCTCACGGTTTTTCTGGTCCGTTAGTTCTCCATCGTTTTCCTCCGAGTGTCGTCAATTCTTCTCTCTCCATATTCAGCCGAACAAAAAACCCGTGAATCCCTCGCTCTTGGGTACACACAAAAGAAAAACACTTCCCTCATTGGACAGCGCACATTCCAAAGCCCCTGTTATCTCCAGTCATAACCAAAACACTGTTGCTACAGAGAAACCATTACATTAGCAGTAAAACATTATAGCGAGTTACACTCTCCCCCCCACCAAATTCAATCATGTCCTCATGACTCTGAGATAATTTGCCAACCCTTCCTGCAAACTACAAAACCCAACCCAGGTGTAAAAGGCGGTGGCATAGCTCTCCAAAGCGGTAGGGGCCACACTCTGTTGCCCCGGTTCTACATAGGCCAGCTTATCCGGTGGTCTGCTGCTTCTCTGAGACCTCCGTATACCATCATCTAGGAGCCACACTCTGTTCCCCCGGTTCTATACAGGCTAGCTTATCCGGTGGTCTGCTGCTTCTTTGAGACCTCCGTATACCATCATCTACCTCTCCATGTTCCGACACTACTGGGGATACTTCCAGTCCACCTGGCGAGACCTCCCCCAGCCTCTCACTCGTGCCCACTGGCAACTCAGATCCCTCTGTCCCTTGGCCACTTCATCCCTTGCAGGGTCCCGCTGGACCCCAGCTGTCCACAGATAGCCCCCCTGATTTCACCTGACTCAACAGGAGAAGGGTTAGGAATTTCTTCTTCAATCAGTGGGGAGTTAGTTAGCAAAAGGCAGCATGTACCAGAACCTCATTCCCTCATCCTCCAAATCAGTGTCCCACTCAGGGGTGAGGGCCAGTCTAATCTCTCCTGTAGTCACCCCGCATTGCCGCAGAATCCTCCTACTGGGTGTAGGCTCCAGGTTGGGCTCTGGGGCAACCTGCACCTCCTGTCCCAGAGGCCGAAGGTGGTTCCGATGGAGAATCTTGACAGGCCCATTCCCATCGTCTGGTTTCACACAGAAAACTCATGCATTTGGCATCTGACTCTCCACTACATAGGGCGTAGTCACCCAGCGTTCAGCCAACTTGTGCTTCCCGGGTAGCCCCAGGTTCCTTATGAGGACTCGGGGTCTCCCAGCAGGAGTTGGGAGAACCTAACCTTTTGATCATACCCCCTGATTCTGCTTGGCAGTCGCAACCTCAACTAATTCATAAGCCCTTTTCAGCTCCCTTCTCATATCAGACACATATTTCAGATGAGTCTTTGGTGGTAGGTTGTCCTTGTCAGTCCCAAGACAAAGGTCTTGCGTCCAAACATCAGAATATGGCGAGTACCCAGTAGCTTCATTTCGGGTACGGTTGTAGCAGTGGACCAGATGTCCAATATGTTGACTCCACCTGCTCTTCTTGCTGATCTCCAAGGTCCCGAGCATGTCCAGCAAGGTCCGATTAAACCTCTTGAGCTGGGGATCACTCTGCGTCTGATAAGGAGTAGTCCTCGACTTCAAGCATGCACAGTAACTTGTGGATCAGCCTACTCTTGAAATCCCGTCCCTGATCACCATGTATCCACCTGGAGAGGCCATAATAAATTAAATACTTCTTCCATAATTCTTTGGCCACCATGGACCCCCTTTGGTCCTTGGTAGGGAAAGCGTGCACCTATCTGGTGTAGTGATCCATGATGACTAAGACATTCACCATATTGCTGGAATCTGGCTGTATTGACAGGAAATCCATACCCACAGGTCCAGGGACCCCGCACTCTGCAAGTGAGACAAGGCAGCTGCCCTGATAGGCAGTGTCTTCCTCTGTATGCATCGAATGCACGATTTGCAGTATTCTTCGACCTCTGGCTTCATTCTGGGCCAGTATGAGTAATCCATAGGTCTTTTGTCCAGCATCATCATAAAGTGACTTCAACACCATCCAATACTTCTCAGGCAGAACCAGCTGGGAACACCAAGGTTGGTCCGGAAGTGAAGTGACCCATATAGGATCCGGTTCCTCAGCTCCAGTCTGGGCCATTCTCTCAATAATGGAGGCAGTAATGTTTCGTCTTCTCTGCTTGGGCCAGGTTTCCCTTTACGACCGCTGACCAAATGGTACTGATGCCCAGGTCATTCGCTGAGCAGCTGCCATTTCCCCAGGACTCAATTCTGGTAACTGGATGTAAATTAAATGGTACAGCAAAGTGTCAAGTATGGGTCTAGTATAAATACCCTCAATCTGTAGCGATACACTGGAGCTTGGCTCCACTAAGGAATATGGTTCTTTACTTTAAGGTGTTCCTTGATATATTGCTGGGAATGTGTGTCCCCCAGATACACCAGGCCATCCCCTCACTGGGTCTCTTTTAAGCTTTCCCAACAACTCTATCTGCTTAGGTACCCGGGGCTCACTCTCCGAGGGGTTTCCCGTCATTCACACTCCCGCCTGAAGTGTCCCTTTTCACCACAGTTATAACAGACAATACTGGCCGCTCCCCTTCTGGTGAGACATCAGCTGCTAGCAGCCGTCCACATAGCCCATCCCCTTAGAGGATCCGCCTCCCTATCAGCTCCATCATATGGGGGGTCATACCCATTGATTATAACCGGGACATCTCAGTTCTCAGCTCTGCACAACCTCCTCTAACACTCCCCAGGACGGGCTATCCATGGTCACTTCACTGCAGGGGACCACGACCAAGGATTGTATCCTGCTGACGGAGGCCTCCGACGCATTCTCCTCCTCTCGTACTTCCATGATCAGCTGAACAAACGGGGGTGGGGTGGGGGGGACATCTTACGAGACAGTCGGAGACCCCAAGCAATCAGGTCCTGGGACTGGGCGCCCTTTGCTATCTGGTCCATTGTTAACTGATCCACCTCAGCAGTCTGAATGGCCCCTCTGTGCCGCAAACAGTTTAGCCTCTCTAGCTGAAAGATGTACGCAGAAATTGAACAACTGGCTCTCAGGCACTTAACAAGAAAAAAAAATTGGAGGCAGAACATTCCAAAACCCCTATTATCTCCAGTCATAACCCAAACACTGCTGCTACAGAACAACAGTGAAACCTTTCCCAGGGCGTTACACACATAATCCTCTATTTTTCTAAGCTTAGTGTATCTATCTAAGAGGCTCTTAAAAAACCCTATTGTATCTGCAATTATCTGGGTTATTGGACATTGAAATCTATTGAATATTGAAAGGGTTATGGTTATGGAGGGGGAGCTTAGGACCAGAGAGCACAGCCTCAGAGTAGAAGAATGTCCCTTTAGAACAGAGATTAGGAGAAATTTCTTCAGCAGAGGGTGGTGAATCTCTGGAATTCATTGCTTCAGATGGCTGTGGAGGCCAACCATTGAACCATTAAAGCAGAATTTGATAGATTCTTGATTATTAGGGGTATCAAAGATTACAGGGAGAATGCAGGAGAATGGGGATGAGAGGGATAATAAATGGTGGAATGCAGTGCAGACTCAATAGGCCGAATGGCCTGATTATTGTCTTATGGGCAGGCATCTTTTAAACCTAGAACTAATGTCTAGATTCATTCCCAATTCCACATGTGAGTGTCCCATTAACAGTGTGAGACCTCACAATTTGTTCTCAGCAGCTCCCACATGAAACGCAAATGATTAACTAATCCTAGTTTTATTCAAAATCGAAGTATCAATGCTGTGAACTAATTCTAGACTCTTGGTGAATTTGCATTTTGTTCAAAGGTACAGTTAATGGCCTTTAAGTAAAACCAGGAAATTCAAGTTTTACTGCATCTTTTAATCATGAGAGCCAGAGAGGAGGAAGGGATGGGATCTTAGGGAAAAGGGGAGAAGGAGATAGAGAAATAGATGGAGAGGGGAGATGGATTGCGAGCACAGACAAAGGCTGAAACGGTCAGAGACATTGATTTTTCCTGTTCATTCTAAGCTCCTCTCCCATTCAGAGCAACACATAAATTACTGAAAGAACTCAGCATGTCAGGCAGCATCTATGGATGTTTTGGATCAACATCCTTCATCAGAATTGAAATGTCAACTTACCCCATTCCTTTTGTTTATGCTTCCTATTGTCCTGTCTCCATTTCCTCCTCTTCCCCTTCTTTTCTATCCCTTTTTCTCCCCTTCTCTCCTCCCCTCCTTTTCTATCCCTTTTTCTCTCCTTCTCTCCTCCCCTCCTCTCCTGTTCTCACCCTCCTCTCTGCCCCATCTCCTATTCTACTTCCTCAACTACCCCTCTCCCCTCTTCCCACCCATTCCCCCCTTTCTCTCCCATTCCATAAGATTAGCTTTATTTATCGCAAGTACATCAAAACGTACAGTGAAATGTGTTTTTGCATCAAATCAGCGAGGATTGTGCTGGGAGCAGCCTACAAGTTTTGCCATGTTTCCAGCGCCAACATAGCATGCCCAAAACTTCATATTCTAACCCGTGTATCTTTGGAATGTGGGAGGAAACCGGAGCAAG
This sequence comes from Hypanus sabinus, assembly GCF_030144855.1. Lineage (NCBI taxonomy): Eukaryota > Metazoa > Chordata > Chondrichthyes > Myliobatiformes > Dasyatidae > Hypanus > Hypanus sabinus. The sequence continues at coordinate 83,153,758 of NC_082715.1, read as the reverse complement.
AGGAGGAAACCCACAGTCACAGGGAGGACAGACATACAGCAGCTGTAATCTTACAGCCAGTGCTGTAATGCATTGCATTAACCACAATGCTACTGCACCAACATCTCCTTTCCCTTCCTTCCTGCTGTTCTTTTGCTCACCTCTTCTCCCTTGTCTTCCTGTTCCCTTTAGCTTCCCTTGTCCCTCCTATCCCTGCAAGCTGTGCTCCACCTCATTGCCCATCCTCCCTAAGCATGTTGTTCCTTTCTGAGTTCTGTCAGTTCCACAAGATCACCAAGATTGGGGAGTAAGGTTTAATTCCTGGAGTAGTTGGTGGCCCATGTACAAAGTGTCCATCCAGAGAAGTATCATTTGCCATTGTCTCCAGCGTTTTGCATGTTGCTCAGGATTTCCAGCACCTGCAGAATCTCTTGTGTTTAGATTTCTTTCTACAAACTGCTTTGCTTATTGGTTATGAGGTTATACAATTAGTAAGTTATAATGTTGGCACAACATTGTGGGCCGAGGGGCTGATACTGTGCTGGAGTGTTCTAGGTTCTGTGTTCTAATGGCAAATCTTTTGATTTCATGAATCAGGTTGATCAAACAACATTTTGGAAAATATTTGTTTTCAAATAGTTTTTGTATTAATGTACATTAGAGTAACGTGCTGTTCTGGGCACCAACCTACAGGAAAGGTATCAAAAAGCTTAAAAGAGTGTGGAGAAAATGTAAATGGAAGCTGTCAGGACTGAAAGACCTGAGTCTTAGGAAAATGTTAAATTTGGAAAGGTTAGTGAGGACCAATAATTAGGAAATAGGGACTCGGACTGCGCTACTGTGGTAACTGAACCGCAAACGAAAGTAGAAACGTGGAATGCAGCAGCAACAACACCCAAGCTTCAGGAATTTCACTGATTATGTTAATAGCATGGACCCATTTTTCTAATAGAAAAATGGATTTACTATTAGACATTTTATTCTATAATTAGGACCTAGTCTGTAATTAATTAAGTCTTCCTGTAGCCACCGTTCCATTAGCAAAATGTAGTTTTACTGGCAATCTCATCAACTGAGCATGTAAAAGCTGTATTGAGTTCATGCTCAGGTAGATTGGCTTTGACTGGTACGTGCCAGTTTTTAATAAATCGACTTCTTATTTCGAACAGCAACTCCATGTGGTCTTTAGTTTGCTCCCACAGCCCACCTTAATAGTTGGGAGCACATTTTCAGTGATATTTCAAAGCTTTTATATACATTAATGATCCCTTTCTGTTTGCTCCTACGGGTTAGCACTTTATTCGCTGGAGCATAGGAGAGTGGGGGGAGATCTCAATGAGGAGTACTTAGTTATACTGTGAATGCATACAGGCTGTTCCCCTCAGTTTATCTGAAACTAGAGCTAGGGGGTCATGCATTTAGGGTGAAAGGTGAAATATTTAAGAGGAATCAGAGGGGGATCTTCTTCACTCAGAGGGTTGTGCAAGTGTGAGATGAGCTGCCAGCAGATGAGGATTCCATTGTACCATTTAAGAAAAGTTGATGGAAGAGGTATGGAGGATTATGGTCAGGGTGGAGGTAGACAGGCATAAAACCACTAGATGAGCTGAAGGACCTGTTTCTGTGCTCTATGACTCTATTCTAACCAGATTACGAATGTAGCTAAAAGTGGTTTGAGGGAGTTGTGGTGAGCAGCAGATCTTAAATAGCTGAAGCTTTGCAGAACAGTTGTTCCTTTGGGATACAGCAGAGACTTCCTCAGTAAATGCTAACAAAAAAAAGTTATGCTGTAAAACCTTTGACATGTGTGCAAAGTATCCAGCTCAATTTTTAGAGGCCCAGAATAGAAATGTGATTGACAGCTATTTACAGTAGTTTTGTGGCCGGTTCAGTGGATGTACAGCAAAGTTACAGATGCTCCAGATACATTGGGTGTAATTTTAAAGGGTTTCTTTATTTGTCACATGTACATCGAAACAGTCAGTGAAATGCATCATTTGCGTCAAATCAAATCAGCGAGCATTTTGCTGGGCAGCCCACAAGTGTCACTACATTTGCCCACAACTCACTCACCCTAACCCTAACCTACATCTTTGAAATGTAGGAGGAAGCCCACACAGTCACCAGGAGAACAAACCAACTCCTTACAGACAACAGCAGGAATTTAGCCCCAGTCTTACAGCTGAGGCTGTAATAACTTTGTACTAACTGCGATGCTAGAATGCCACACTTTTTTAGCACTCAACATTAAACAGTCTGTTGCATTGGCTTTATTTATCAGAAGGTTCAGTTCTCCACAGTGATGAAATACCTGCTCTCGTTCTTCCCAAAAGATGTAGATCTGACCCACAAGCTCCTAAAGAGATTTTGTTCAGGAAATGACGCTCGTCTATTGCATGTTCCTTCCTTCATCTTGGACTTGCTTTTGCCTTTCTGTTTGCAAGGTAAAGAAGAATGGGTGACTTCCCGACCGAGTCTGAAAGCACCGATCCCAAGGTCAAGAGGGACATACAGAGAACATCCCTATGGTAGATATTGAAGGCTGCCCTTGTCCTATGACCTCAGCTCAGTGATTACATGGTCATCATAAAAACAACTGCAAGACAAGTAATATTCATTTATTTTCTTGCCTAGAGATAGCTTGTCTCGGGTACCCTTATACACTCCTATTCCCAAAAAACTTTAATGGAAGTTGTCATTATTTTATGACAGTAACTTATAGAATGAACAAGTCAGTCCCCACACCATTCGACAAGGATGCTGTTCCTTTCAAATGATTTTTCATTGTTCTATGTGTAGAAGTAATGTTCAACTAGCATGAACTGGTGACAAGTTTTAAGTTTCTAAGCTCACCAGTTAAAGATAACTGCTTGTCTAGGGGTAATAGAAGACTGTAACAAGATTTTTTTTTGAAATAGGTGATAAACAAGCTGTAGATAAGTTGTTTTAAACTGTCTTCTTCTAATATTTGTCAGTTTAAGATGTTCAATATTTAATTTGTAAAATTTAATTTTAAAAAAATGATGTTTATTGGAGTTGAACTCAATCAGCTATGTATGGAGCTAACTTTATTAAGGTGATCTGTTTAGTGTTTCTACCTGTATGTGGTAATAAAAGTGCATAAAGTTCCATGTGTAAGCTTATCTAAATAGGTGACTTTAATTTGTCAAATACATTTTGCCAATAAAGCTGAACTCTTTTGTAAAGAACTAAAATTTGGAATTATTTCATTCTAGTTCTTAAATGTCTGCCTCTTTTGTTCTGCAGGAATGCCTAAACTGTTTGCTACAATTATAAACCAAAACTAACTCTTATAGTTGGTTTTTATATTGTGTAAGATATAAAAGCGGTTTTAACACCCATTGGGATGTAAATAAATTTAAAAAGAAGTTAACACGATAATCTGCTTACTTGATTGATCTTTAGAAAACTTTAATGCAGAAACTGTTAGAGCAATAAATGGATTTTAAACTATCTTACTAAACGCAAAACTCTTAATTGACTTGTTTGTATCAGCATGTCTCTCATGACAATGTAACGGAGATTAATGAGGTAAGATCTCTTCCCGCTACATTCTGTCTAAATGCCTAGCCCTCGGTGCGTTGAACTTTCCTACGCATTAAATATCCCATCATAATGTGCATTTTACATGGAAACCCATTCTTGTCTTCACTCACAAGAGGGCATTTAATGCATTACCGGAGTGATAATAATTGTCTTTACTAGGAAAATCATCAATGTCACTGCCCAATTGTTTGACCTTCACATTTAAAAAAACTTTATTTGCAATTTCCAGTGCTAATGTATCTGAATTTCACCGTTCGTGAAAGCAGTTTAGAGGGGCTGATTTATCTTTAAGAGGCAATCAGACATGATGGCTGATTATTAAGAGAATATACGGCAGGACTCAAAGGATGACTAAACGTTAAACACCCTGCAAATACAAGGTAACACTAATAGTAACTCTATAATTTTGCTGCATATGCAACAGTTATTTTAAATATTTACAAATGACGCAGTTACTGTCAGTTAAAAAAGTAAACCTTCCAAAATGTGATAAACGTAGGAATTCTAGGTTATTAAAATGGCTAATTAGCAATAACTAATGATCACATCATTGTTTCCTTTCCTGATATAACCCTGCTTCCTATAAACAAAACTAAAATGACCAATAATTGTAATGCAACTCTTGCTAAAACTTTAATTGTGTAAACTGCACTGTAAAACGAAAAACCCGAAAACAATTACCGACCAATCATTTTTCTCAGGCTAAGCCAAAGAACGATTGATTGTGAAATACAATAGCTGTCATTAGACATAGAAACAACGGCATTTTTGTCCTTGCGATTGGTTTACTTTTTTCATAGTAACAAAATTACTTAGTTTGTGCAGACCACAATCTTGCACTTGGAGATGCATGCTAAGATTTATTTAGTAGTGTAATTTTAATGTATTGAGGTTTCTGTATTGAAGTCTGTAGTGTTTATATCGCAGCCATTGTCTATTCCTATCAATGAGGCCTATTCTCTATTTCTGTTCCTTTCTAGGTGTCCAGTAGTAGGTTAACCATGAAAAATCAGGACACGCTTTAAGGTTCAGGTAGGCAATGCAACCCCAAATCAAGTTTCAAAGATATACCCTATAATCGATCCAATTCCAGCAACAGTTCATAAACACAAGAGATTCTGCAAGTACTGGAAATCCAGAGCAACACACACACACACACACACACACACAATGCTGGAGGAACTCAACAGGTCAGGCTTCATCTATGAAGAGGAATAACGAGCTGATGTTTTGGGCTGAGAACTCTCCTCAGGCTCTTTGTTCGTCTCCATAGATGCTGCCTGAACTGCTGAGTTCCCCAGAATTTTCTGTGCATTCATCATTGCTGTTAAAACATGCAAACTTATCTTGTTTTTAAAGAAACTGCATTAACATCAACACATGCTAGTTATTTTGCAAGATCTTTTCTCTACAAGGCCAACAACGAATACATATGTGTACTTTGTTCAAGTTCAAGTTTAATTGTCATTCAACCAAACACAGGAATACAGCCAAATGAAACAATACAATATTTCTCTGGGGCCAGGATACAAAACACAGTACCAAAATACAGCACACAGCACATATAGCACACATAATTATGATAGCAGAAAAACATGGTTACAAGATATATATATATATAAAAATAATAAAATAGCCCAAATCCCTGAGTGTCATGGCCTGCAGATTGCTGGTGCATGGATGGTGTCCTGGAGCCATGTTTCTGCAAGAACAGGCCACAGCAGTTCCTCATTTTGCATATGTGCAGCGACAGAAGAACGCAATCCCACTTGTCTACCTGGGATCAAACACTGGAGGGCAACACCGAAAGGTGGGGGCCAGCCCCCAATCCAGTACAGAATCCAGCAGCACCCAGCCAGCGTCAGTATCTCCTTCACCAGTGACCACAACAGGCGACTCCAAGGCACAGGGGCCTTCTTTGTGCAGCAACCAAGTCAACACAGCTCCCCTGCCCAGTCAGTCTCACCAATGAACCAGTGAAAATTGGCTTCCAGTATTCTACATTGCTAATGTCTAACAGGGTCTTGCAACTACAAGAAAAACATCCAAGCCAATCCACCATTTGTTGGATTGTTCACCGCTTAGTCACTTAGTCATAGACTCATAAGACAGTAAGACATAGGAACAGAGTTAGGCCGTTCAGCTCATTCAAGTCTTCCCTGCTATTCCATCATGGCTAATTTATTATCCTCCTCAACTCCATTCTCCTGCCTTCACCACATAACCTTTGGTGCCCTTACTAATCAAGAACCTGTAAACCTCCACTTTAAATATAGCCAATGACTTGGCCTCCACAGCCATTTCATTTGCGGCAATGAATTCCACAAATTCACCATCCTCTGGCTAAAGAAACTCCTCCTCACCTCTATTCTAAAGGGATATCCTTCTGGGGCTGTGCCCTCTGGTCTTGGACTCTCCCACTACAGGAAGTATCTTCTCTTCATTTACTCTATCTAGGCCTTTCCATATTCAATGAAATTTTCCCTCATTCTCCGAAAGTCCATAAGATCCCAAGACATAGAACCAGAATTAGGCCATTCAGCCCATCAAGTCTGCTCCGGCATTCTATCATGGCTGATCCCGGATCCTACTCAACCCTAAACATCTGCATTCTCACCATAATCCTTCTGCCTTAAATATACACATGGACTTGGCCTCCACCGCAGTCTGTGGCAAGGCATACCACAGATTTACTACACTGCAGCTAAAAAAAATTCCTCCTTACCTCTGTTCTAAAAGGTCACCCCTCAATTTTGATGTTGTGTCCTCTAGTTCTGGATACCCCCCCCCCCCCATGGGAAACATCCTCTCTACATCTACCCTATCTAGTTCATTCAACATTCAGTAGGTTTCAATAAGATCATAAGACCATAAGACAAAGGAGCAGAAGTCGGCCATTCGGCCCATCGAGTTTGCTCCGCCATTTCATCATGAGCTGATCCAATCTCCCCTTTGGTCCCATTCCCCCGCCTTCTCACCATTACCTTTGATGCCCTGGCTACTCAGATACCTATCAATCTCTGCCTTAAATACACTCAATGACTTGACCTCCACTGCCACCCACGGCAACAAATTCCACAGATTCACCACCCTCTGGCTAAAAAAATTTTTCGCATCTCTGTTCTGAATGGGTGCCCTGCAATCCTCAAGTCATACCCTCTTGTACTAGACTCCCCCACCATGAGTAACAACTTTACCACATCCACTCTATCCATGCCTTTCAACATTTAAATTGTTTCTATGAGGTCCCCCCTCATTCTTCTAAACTCCAATGAGTACAGTCCAAGAGCTGTCAAACGTCCCTCATATGTTAACCCTCTCATTCCCAGAATCATTCTAGTGAACCCTCTCCAATGTCAGCACATCCTTTCTTAAATAAGGAGCCCAAAACTGCACACAGTATTCCAAGTGAGGTCTTACCAGTGCCTTATAGAGCCTCAACATCACATCCCTGCTCCTATACTCTATTCCTCTAGAAATGAATGCCAACATTGCATTCGCCTTCTTTACCACCGACTCAACCTGGAGGTTAACCTTAAGGGTGTCCTGCACAAGGACTTCCAAGTCAAATTGCATCTCAGAACTTTGAATCCTCTCCCCATTTAAATAATAGTCTGCCCGTTTATTTCGTCTACCAAAGTGCATGACCGTACACTTTCCGACATTATAATTCATTTGCCACTTCTTTGCCCATTCCCCCAATCTATCCAAGTCTCTCTGCAGACTCTCTGTTTCCTCAGCACTACCAGCCCCTCCACCTATCTTTGTATCATCAGCAAACTTAGCCACAAAGCCATCTATTCCATAATCCAAATCGTTGATACACAAAGTAAAAAGAAACGGCCCCAACACAGACCCCTGTGGAACACCACTGGTAACCGGCAGCCAACCAGAATGCGTTCCCTTTATTCCCACTCTACGTTTCCTGTCAATCAACCAACGCTCTATCCACATATGTAACTTTCCCATAATTCCATGGGTTCTTGTTTAGCAGCCTCATGTGCGGCACCTTGTCAAAGGCCCTCTGAAAATCCAGATACACAACATCCACTGCATCTCCCTTGTCTAGCCTATTTGTAATTTCAGATCCCCACGCATTCTTCGAAATTCCAGAGAGTACATGCCCAAAGCTGCCAAACAGTCCTCATATGTTAATCCCAGAATTATCCTCGTGAACCTCCTGTGAACTCTCTCCAATGACCAGGCATCCTCTCTGAGATAAGGGGCACAAAACGGTTGACAATGCTCCAAGTACAGCCTGACTATTGTCTTATAAAGGCTCAGCATTATCTCCTTCTTTTTTTCTATTCCATTCTCCTTGAAATAAATACCAACATTTGTCTTCTTTACTACAGACTCAACCTGTAAATTAACCTTCTGAGAGTCTTGCACGAGGACCCCCAAGTCCCTCTGCACCTTCTGATGTTTGAACCTTCTCCCCATTTAGATAATAGTCTGCACTATTGTTCCTTTTACCAAAATGCATTATCATACATTTCCCAACACTGTGTTCCATCTGCTATTTCTTTGCCCATCCTTCTAATTTGTCTAAGTCCTGCTGTAATCGCATTGCTTCCTCAGTACTACCTACCCTCCTATCTTCATATCATCCACAAACTTTGCCACAAGGCAATCAATTCCATTATCTAAATCTTTGACAAACAATTTAAAAAGCAGCAGTCCCTGAGGAACACCACTAGTCAGCACAGCCATCCCAGAAAAGACCCCTTTTATTCCCACTTTCTGCTTCCTGTCTGTCAGCCATTCCGCTATCCATGGACTCTTGGCATTATCCTATGGCATTACAGGAAGTGATTTTATCTTGTTAAGCAGCCTCATGTGGTGGCATCTTATTCAACGCCTTCTGAAAATCCAAGTAAATGACATCTTCTGCCTCCCTTTTGTCCACCCTGCTTGTTACTTCCTCAAAGGACTCTTAATAGATTTGTCAGGCAAGATTTCCCTTTACAGAAACTATACTGACTTTGACTTATTTTATTATTAGTCTCCAAGTACCTCAAACTCTCATCCTTAATAACCATTGAGGTTAGACTAACTGGCCTATAATTTCCTTTCTTTTGCCTTCCTTCCTTCTTAAAGAGTGGAGTCCCAGTCCTGTGGAACCATGCTAATATCAAGTCATGGAGCACCACAGCACAGAAACAAGTCCTTGCCCATCCAGTCTATTCCTATCCTTCTCTCTTTCTAGTCCCATCTACCTGCACCTGGACCATAGCCCTCCATACCTTTCTCATCAATGTACCTATTCAAACTTCTCTCAGACATTGTAACCCACCACCTTCGCTGGCAGCTCGTTCCACACTCCCACCCTCAGTCCCCCCTCAGACGAAGGTGCAAGTCAAAACCAACAAAGCAGCTTGCTCCTTTACAGGTCATCTGGCCTGTTATGTTCATTAGCTGATAGAAGATTTAACTGTATGTGTGTCAGATCTTAAACTGTATTTAGTATAAAGTGTATTTAGTTTTCACATTCTAACAGGCAGGTCAAGCGTGGGGTGGTAGAATGAGCAAACAGAATTGCAAGGTGTCTAATCAACTACAGCTTCTCCTTTTAGCCGGGGGGGGGGGGGGGGGTGCGGATTGAAAGAATACAGATAGAAGCTTTTCCCAATCCTTTATACGGTTCTTCACACTGGAGTTGAAGCTAATGGAAGATCGGGAAACAATTGCCAAGAAAGCTCAGTGGGGCGAGCAGCATCAATGGAGGAAGGAACAGTTACGATTTCAATGCACAACCAGAACTGTAAGCCATTGGACAATAATAACAGCAGACTGCTCTACATTTTGAGTAACGTACCTACCTTTTTCCAGAGACCTCTGCTAAAGAGGAGAATCTTCTCCTCTGCCAGATTCGCCACCATTTAGAATTAGGTTTATTGTCATTGACATATTTCATGAAATTTGGTGTTTTGCGGCAGCAGTATGGTGCAAGACATTAAAAAAATGCTATGTTACAATAAAATATGTAAATGGATGCCATCTTTTTGAGGTGCCGCCTTTTGAAGATATCCTGAATGTTGGGGAGGCTTGTGCCCATGATGGAGCTGGCTGAGTCTACAAACCTCTGCAGCTTCTTCATGCATTAGAGCCTTCACACCAGGCAGTGATGCAAACAGCATCATGATTAGAATCAGGTTTATTAGCAGTGGCGTGTATTCTGGAATGTGTTGTTTTGTAGTAGCAGTGCAGTACAATACGTAACAAAATGCTATAAATTACAATTATATATATACATACATGCATACACACATTTTCTCTAATTTCTTTAATCCATTTTTTCCTCACTAATTTTGTCATTTAATGACTGTCACCTTCAACCAATTCTCTAAGGTTTTGTTTTGATTAATTCTTCACATCCCTAACTCTTCTTTTTGCCTCCTATATACTTGCTTACAGGCCATTGCCTGTCTGATTGCTTCCAGTCTGATCCTTGATATGGTCCAGGGATATTTGCAGGGAGCCATGATTGATATGTGGAGGTGGGAAATCCTGGGAATAAGGGGAAAACAAACCTGTGGTTCTTCACCATTCGGCCAGTGGAAGAAAGATCCTGCTGGATGAGAGAAGGAAACTGGACAGGCAGATTGACAACAACTTGCACTGATAACAACATGTGAGTTTTGACAAAAGGATGTTGATCTAAAACTTTAAATATTTCTCTCCCCACAGAAGTTGCCTGAATTGCTGACCATTTCTAATGTTTTACGATTTATTTCCAGTTTCCAGAATCTGCGGTATGATGGTGTATCTGTTAGCCTAATGCTTTACAGTGTCAACGATCAGAAAATCACAGTTCAGTTCGCGCCACCATCTGTAAGGAGTTGTACCTTTTCCCTGTGATGGAGTTTCCTCTAGGTGCTCCAGTTTCCTCCCATATTCCAAAGACAAGGTTAAGGTTAGTAAGTTGTGGGTATGCTCTATTGGCATTGGAAGAGTAACACTTGCGGGCTGTCCCCACGCCTTCGTCTGTGTTGGTCTCTGATGCAAATGATGCAGTTCACTGTATGTTTTGATGTACATATAACAACTAAAGCTAATCTTTAGGTCTTTGTTTCTGTAATTTTTACCATACCTTTACAGAATGTTCAGGAGCAGTTTTCAAAGAGAATTCGGCTCTGAGCCACAAATTAAGGCAGGTGACTGAAAGATTAGTCAGAGAATCAATTGGGTTTCAAAGAGTGCCCTGAAGATGGAGTGAGATGGGTCTTTAAGCAAGGAGTTCCAGATATCTGGGGCCTTGATGACTGATGGCATCAAGAGTCCAAAGTAAATTTATTGTTAAAGTACATATATGTATGTATTTGTTACCTTATGCTACCTTGGGCTTTTTTGCAGGCATTCACAGGTAAAAAGAAATACAATAGAATTTACGAAAAACTATACATAAACAAAGTCTGACAAGCAACCAACATGCAAATAAAAATTAGTACTGAGAACACCAAGTTGTAAAGAGACATTGAGAGAGAGTCTGTAGGTCAGAGAATCAGTTCAGAGCAGTGGTGATTAAAGTTAACCATGGTGGTTCAGGAGCTGGACGTTTCTAGGGTGATAACTGTTCCTGAACCTCCTGTTTGATGGTAATAGTGAGAAGAGGGCATGGCCTGAATGCTGTTTTCATGTGGCAGCCTTTCCTGTAAATGTATTCAATGGTCTGGAGGGCTTTACCTGTAATTGATTGGGCTGTATCCCCTACTCTCTGTAGCTTTTTCCGTTCCGGGGCATTGGTGTTTCAATGCCAGGCCATGATGTAACAGTGTAAGGGTTGGAGTTCTTCCTCACCCAACTCCGCCCCTCCATGTGTGGTAGTGGAAGGAGCCGAGACTGTGGTCCTTCCCCATAAGGCCTTTCCATTGGCCACACTGAGCTCCAATGCATCTCGCAGAACGTACTCCTGTAGCCTTAACTGTGTCAGCTGGCAGCATTCCCTTATGGATATCTTACAGACGGTTTTATTCTTTTTTATGATTTCAAAAGTTATTTGTGATAAATAAATGCGCGCACACACACACAGAGAAGCAGTGTATTTATACTTTGCCCTACTTTTGACTGATGGTTGGTGACTAGAATATAAAAGCAAGACAGTAATGCTGAGGCTTTATCAGTCATTAGTGTATTGTGAATAACTTTGAGCCCCCATATCTGAGTAAGAGTGTGCTGGCATTGGAAGGGATCCAGAGATTTACAAGAATGGTCCAGGAATGAAAGGATCAATGAATGAGGAACATGTCATGACACTGGACCTGTATTTGTTGGACTTTAGAAGAATGAGGTGGTTCTTGGTTAGTAAGAGTGTCGAATGTCCCAGGGGGTAGGCAGGAGACAGGGGTTGACAGGAAAAATAAATCAACCATGATCAAATAGCAGAGTGGACTCGATGGGCTGAATGGCCAATTCTTCTTCTGTGTCTTACGGTCTTCTGTGAATTTAAATCCAGCCACAGGAACATAAAAACTAATTCCATAGTTCCATAGTTAAAATCAGAGCTCAGTATAGATATCTGTGGGACAACACATTAAATTTCTGTGATTTCTCCAACATCTGCAATCTCAGATGAGCAAGGCACAGAGGGTCATCACTGTTCATGTGCATCAGTCACCAAGAGTTAGCAGGTAGGTGTGGGAAGGAAGACAAATAGTGCATCAGTGGGTTAGAGTTTAGTAATGGGGAAATATAGTTGCAAGGTGAAGTTCTGGATGCCCCCTTATACTGTAAGATGTATATGAAAGCTTTAGAGAGGGTATAAAGGAGATTTAATAGGATTGTGCCTGGATCAGAGAGCATGTCTTCTGAGGATAGGTTGAGCAAGCTAGGGCTTTTCTCTTTTGAGAGAAGGAAGATAAGAGGTGACTTAGAAGAGGTGCACAAGATGATAAATGGTTTAAGTATATTGGACAGCCAAAGACTTTTTCCCAGAGTAGAAATGGCTTAAATGAGGGGGCATAAGTTTAAGAAGTTTAGAGGAAAGTATAAGGGGTTAGAGGTAAAAACCAGAGAGTGGCTTTTTGGAACACACTGCCAGGGATAGTGGTGGAGGCAGATACTTTTAAGAGTCTGTTACAACCATCAGGTTCCTGAACCACTGTAGATAACTTCATTCACCTCAACTCCGAACTGATTGCACAACCTGCAGACTCACTTTCAAGGACTCATTGTTCTCAATATTTTTTTATTTGAAGTGTGTCTTTTACACATTGCTTGTTTATCAGTCTTTATTTGTGTACTTTTTCTTAAATTACATTGTACTTTCCTGTAAATAGCTGGAAGAAAATGAATCTCAATGTAGTATGCTGTGACATGTACATACTTTGAAAATAAATTTACTTTGACTTTGGGAGAGAATACTGCCAGTTGAACTCTGTTTTTTTGTGTTTCCCCCAGCTGTCAGTCTGTGGTTTTGTATTGCGGTGTGCTCCAGTCCCCGCTCCTGCTCTATTCCGGTATCACTGAGTACTCCGTCTCTCATCTGCTTCTCATTATCACCTGTATTGCTGCTACCTGGGTCTCATTGTGTTCCACCTATTATCTGCCTCTCTGTTTATTGCTGTGTATTTCAGACCTGTGTGTTGCCAGATTGTGCCAGTGAATTTTCCTGAGCCTTTCCAGCATTTGTATCTGAACTCTGTCTGAATATCGACTCTGCCTGTTTCCTGATTCTGGTTTTTGGATTTCTCTGGATGTTTTAATCTCTGCCTGAGCTTTGACGCCGACTTTGTTTGCACCTCGGGATTTGTTACTCAATTAATATCACTGTGTGCACAGCACTGGGACTATGATTGGATCCCTGCTCAGCGTCCTGACAGAATACGCCCCATTAGAGTCATACAACGAGGAAACGGGCCTTTGGCCCAACTCAGCCATGCTAACCAATCTAAACTAATCTAAACTAGCCCCACAATCCATATCCCTCTAAAATGTCCTTGTAACATTAAATCTCTTGTTCAATATTAAAAATTGCTAAAATCTTAGTAAAAAAATACACACACATTGTATTTGCTAAGTGGCAGAAAACCTTAACTGAATTCAAGTAATTAATAAGGAAAGGAGTGTTGAAACACAATACGTGTAAATGAGTGTCCCCTGGGTGGTGGTGCTGCTGGCCTAATGAAGATGATTGGATATGTGCTGAAGGTTCAAATTACACATGATTTCATATTCATCTGTGGGAATTCAAAAGCAGTTTCTGAAATTAGCCATGAGAGAATTCTTTCTAATTACTTTTAGGCTTGTCACCAAAGCCTCCTGTAACATGCTTTCCAGAATTTTATTCACCCTCTGGAGACTGCAAGTTATTTATACCTTGGAGCAATCCCTTCATCAAAGCCTTACAGTATTTATTTGTTATTGTTCTGTGTGGATTAAAATATAGAAGGGGCAACAAAAGCAATCTTTGAGTCAGTCATCGGAAATTTACCAAAGCCTTTCATTATTAGATGGATCGAACGGTGGATGTTGCCCAGTGAGTGGTGTCTTTCTGTTGATTGGAATGTTGGCGTACAAGTTTCAGTTGTTTTACATCCTTTAATTTTGCTTTGCTAATGGAAAGTTTTTTTTTGAAATAGTGATTACATAACCCCAACAGTCAAAAGCATCAAAGGGGCCTTTTTCTTTGGAGCAGTGGCTCACTTCAGTGTTTTCAGTCTCTGTAATAAGATGATGTACCTAATCACTCGGACATGGTTCAGGTCCAATGATGATAATTAACCTTCTTCAGTACACTAATGGAGCAGAGCAGTTTACCACCAGTGTCACACACGGAGATCAACATCAAGTGCTGCTGGCAGATCACCAACTCACCTTTGGTCTGCCCAGAAGTTGTTGGTCTGCCAGTATGTCTCAGTATTATTTATTAGTATTTTGTTTGCACAGTTTGTCTTCTTTTGCACATTGGTTGTCAGTTTTTGTTTGTGTGTAGTTTGATTGGTTCTATTGTATTTCTCTGTTCTTCTATAAACGCCTGCAGGAAAATTAATCTCAAGGTAGTACATGGTGACATATAAAAACTTTGATAATAAATTTACTATGAACTTTTGAACATTGTGATCCCCTTGGAGGAATGCTGCCGACTGGCACTTTTCAGGCTGTAAGAGTACTTGCTGAGGAAGGCACTGAAGCTTGTTGCAACCACCACAAGGCCTCGGTGGGGAAGAACCACAGTGTAGGGCTCTCCTGCCTCTGCAGTTGGATGAGGAAGCCCCCGCGATTATTGTAGTACTGTACCGCCCGGGGGCGGGGGGGCACATGAGTAGTAACAGTCTTATTGGTTTTAAGGACTGGAATAGAACTGCACTGAAAGTGTTGACTTGGAATGCAAGAATGAAGAAGCATTGCACTGTTAATTGTTGTAAATAATTCTTATTATAAATACAGACCAGTGTCCGACATGAGAATGACAGTGCCAAATTATATCTTACCCCATGCTAACTGAGAAACAAATCTGATGAGAAGCAAATCAAGGAGGTCTGCAAAACCGGAGACCACCATGGCCCTGCCAGCTCTCTGCAGTGTCCAATCAATTAGTCCTTTTCGCAGGCCTATTCTGACAACCTTCTGTGTTTTGTTCACCTTCTCAAGCAGGTCTCTTATTACATTTTGTTTCTGCTTTCAAGATGAAAATAACTATTCTCCTCATTTCCCCTCTGGCTCAAAGGTAATCAATCTTTGTCCACTGGTTCATGCAAGCAGGTTGGGTGACTCTAGAGCTTCAGGTGTTAGGTTTAGGATGACTTAAGGGAAGTCTGAGAGGGAACTTGTTCACAGAGAGTGATGTGAGTGTGGAAAGAACAGCCAGCAGAAGTGGTGGATGCAAGATTGATTGCAAAGCTTAATAGAAATTTGGATGAGTACATGGATGGAAGGGGTATGGTCCAAGTGCGGGTCAATGGGACTAGACAGAGTAATAGTTCAGCACAGGCTGGATGGGCTGAAGGGCTTGTTCCTGTGCTGTTGTGTTCTATGACCATGGTATGGATTCTTCAGACAGTGGAAATAATATCTCCATATTTATCTTATCAAAACATCTAATTATCTTAGCATGTCAAGTCTAATCTCCCCTTAATCTACCTTGATCTCAGTTAATTACATCAAACAGAAGTCTCTCATCACTTTGCACATGGTTTAACATGAACAAGTATTTATAAACTGTCTTCAACTCTGATACCTTTGTGGCCAAGTTTGCAGATGATGCAAAGATAGATGGAGGGGCAGATGGTGCTGAGGAAGCAGGGAGGCTACAGAAGGATTTAGACAGATTAGGAGAATGGGCAAAGAAGTGGCAGGTGGAATATCATGTAGGGAAGTGTACGGTTATGCCCTTTGGCAGAATGAATAAAGGTGTAGCCTGTTTTCTAAATGGGGGATCAAATTCAGAAATCAGAGGTGCAAGGCGAGTTGCAAGTCCTCATGCTAGATTCCCTGAAGATTAACTTGCAGGTTGAGTCATTAGTAAGGAGGGCAAATGAAATGTTAGCATTGATTTTAATGAAAACCTGATTGCGACAGCATCACCAGTACATAGACTTGGGCAGAAATGGAAGACATGGGATGTGCAAGCAGGAATTAAAACCTGTACACAATTTAACTTCCGAACTGGTACTTTGTGGTGTGGGCCAGTGTGGGAGAAGACAATAGATGAGCATTCCTGTTATTAGCGTATTGTTAATGGGTTTATCCCTGACATTTATCGCACAGTTCAGGGCAAATCTGCTTTGTCACTTATCCTGTTTAGTTGTATGTTCGTGGAGACATCCTTCAACACTAACAAAAGAGTTATATTTTGTATTTAGCGGTGTTTGAAACCAATACTGGCCTTGAATGTTCAAAGGGTTCAGAAGGTTGGGTTGTGGCACCATTGTAAGTAAGTAATTCTGTAAATTTACCTGACTGTATTCGAAATGTCAAGTAGGTAATAAGTAGGTAATCACAGCAATTGAAACTAGTTAATTGTTTATTATTATCTTTGGTTGAAGAAGTGCAACACATCGTGTCAGGTGAATGAGATTCTCTTGGACTCTCTCTCCTGGAGGTTTGCTACTCAAATAAAGACCTTTGTTTTCCCAAGTTTCTGCTTCCATGTGGCTCAGTGTTAGTCAGTCACAGCACAGTGCAGTTGCAGTTTACTATGGAGAACAATCCATCTCCCTGAAGGTTACATGATAACCAAAAGAAAACACATGATAATAAATTTGAAAACAGAACTGTGTCAAAAGTAACTTTAGAAAAATCCAGCTCTAGCTAGGTTATAGACATTTTTTTAATTTACCGCTGCAAGGAAATGCAGTGATATATAACAATACCAGGTCTAATTGGACACAATCTTTCTTTGAATGACCTCAGCCTCAAAATATACTCATAATTGTATTACTTGCTTGAGACCAAGGGAGATCTGAGCTCCTCAACACTCCCATTGATATTGCGAATGTATGCCCATTATTAACCCACAGGCATAAATTATCTTCAGTTTGAGATTGTTAAGTACCAGTATAATTCTTGTACATGAATCACATAGTAATTATATTTACAGTGGCAAGCAAAGGTTTGGGCACCCCTGGTCAGAATTTCTGTTACTGTGAATAGTTCAGTGAGTAGAAGATGAACTGACCTCCAAAAGTCATAATGTTAAAGATGAAACATTCTTTTCAACATTTTAAGCAAGATTAGTGGATTATTTTTGTTTTGCACAATTTTAGAGTGAAAAAAAGGAAAGGAGCATCATGCAAAAGTTTGGGCTCTCAGATAACTTTTACCAAGGTCTCAGACCTTAATTAGCTTGTTAGGGCTATGGCTTGTTCATAGTCATCATTAGGAATGGCCAGGTGATGCAAATTTCAAAGTTTTATAAATACCCTGACTCCTCAAACCTTATCCCAACAATCAGTAGCCATGGGCTCCTCTAAGCACTCTGAAAATTAAAATAAATGATGCCCACAAAGCAGGAGAAGGCTATAAGAAGATAGCAAAGCATTTTCAGGTAGCCGTTTCCTCAGTTCATAATGTAATTAAGAAATGGCAGTTAACAGGAACAGTGGAGGTCAAGTTGAGGTCTGGAAGACCAAGAAAACTTTTGGAGAGAACTGCTCATAGGATTGCTAGAAAGGCAAATCAAAACTCCCATTTGACTGCAAAAGACCTTCAGGAAGATTTAGCAGACTCTAGAGTGGTGGTGCATTGTTCTATTGTGCAGCAACATCTGCACAAATACGACCTTCATGGAAGAATCATCAGAAGAAAATTTTTCCTGCATCCTCACTACAAAATTCAGTGTCAGAAGTTTGCAAAGGAACATCTAAACAAGCCTGATGCATTTTGGAAACAAGTCCTGTGGACTGATGAAGTTAAAATAGAACTTTTTGGCCGCAGTGAGCAAAGGTATGTTTGGAGAAAAAAGTGTGCAGAATTTCATGAAAAGAACACCTCTCCCGTTCATGCTTTGGGCTTGTGTTGCAGCCAGTGGCATGAGGAACATTTCACTGATAGAGGGAAGAATGAATTCAATTAAATACCAGCAAATTCTGGAAGCAAACATCACACCGTCTGTAAAAAAAAAGCTGAAGATGAAAAGAGGATGGCTTCTACAACAGGATAATGATCCTAACCACACCTTAAAATCCACAATGGACAACTTCAAGAGGTGCAAGCTGAAGATTTTGCCATAGCCCTCACAGTCCCCCGATCATTGAAAATCTATGGATAGACCTCAATCGAGCAGGGGTGATTGATAAGTTCATGGACTAAGGTAGAAGGAGATGAGTTATTAACTTCAAACTTTTTACATAATCACTCAAAGAGTTGACCTGCGTGTGCTTGTAACAAGAGCTGTATAACTCATCTCCTTCTACCTCAGGCCATGAACTTATCAATCACCCACGCTGTGGACACTTTCTGGAGGTACAAGATCTGTATGCTCCACGATCATTGGACTAAGTGTGTACATGTAGGAGGGGGCTATGTTGAAAAATAAATGTGCTAGGTTTTTCTAAAATTGACTCCTTCTACCTTAGGCCACAAACTTGTCAATCACCCCTCGAACAGCACGTCCTCAAACTGCTGATGAAGTCTGGCTTTGTGAATGTACTGCTGAATTTGCTCCCTGTCTCCCTATCTATCAACACTCCTTTGGCTCTGGAGGTTTGCCTACGATGCTTCGAATCGACCCATCACGAACCTCTTCTTGGACTTCGATAAAGAGCAGCAGTTTGTAGTTTGGGGCTCACTGAGATCTTGTCCCAAATGAGGAATCAAATGCCTCCTATCTCATCAATGTGTCATTGCATGTTGCTACTAATAAAATTATGCATTGGTTCTTTGCAAACTTTGCTTTCCCACCTCAACTCTCAAAAGAAAGAAATATCTGTCTGGGTAAAAGCCAATTGTTCTGCTCCGTCAGCTGAACCCTACTCATCCAACCTGCCTCAATTGCCTTTAATACCTGAACGTAGCACAAGGTATTCAGGACATCAGACTCTGTTTCCCAATACTGTGTTGACTTTGTGCCTCCACAGATTTTTATGAATTTGACTTGCACATTTTAAATTTATTTTCATAGTACATATATGTCACCATACAGAACTCTGAGATCTGTTTTCTTGCAGGCATACTCAGTAAATCCAAGAAACATAATAGAATCAATGAAAGATCACATCCAACAGGACGGATCTTAATTGTTCTTAATCTTAACCTTGATCTCACACTTTTAATTTTAGGTTGAAACCCTGCATCAGGAGTGAAAGTGGACGGGGAAGAATGCCGATATAGAGAAGAGGCAGGAAGGAAGTGGTGAGACAGGAGCCTGGAGGCGATTGGTGGACTGAGGAAGTATGAAGGATGGCGGGTTGGTTGAGGCAGGTAGGGAAAGTGGTGGAGTGGATTTGAGAGGTAGAGGTTGGTGAGTGATGGATGGAAGGAGAAAAAGAAAGGAAAAGGCAGAGCTGGTGTTGGGGGGGGGGGGGAGGTTGGAGGTCGAAGGTGGGGACAGCAGCCGGATCCCCGGACAGTTTGTTCCAGATTGCATTGTCTGCAGAATCTCGTGTCTGTGGGGACCTGGGGCTGGGTTGCAGTAGAAACCAGTTCCACCAGCCACCCCCATCATGTTCCCAGAATCAGAATCAGGTTTATCATCAGTGTGGTAAAACTCATTATTTTGTGGCAGTGATGCAGTGCAATACATTAAAAAATTACAATCAGTTACTATAAGGAATATCAAAATGTCATGTAAAAAGGGAAAAGAGAGAGCAAGTAGTGAGGTAGTGTTCATGAGCTCATGGTCCACTCAGAGATCTGATAGTGGAGGGGAAGAATTTGTTCCTAAACCATGTAGTGTGTGTTTTCAGGCTCCTGTACCTCCTCCCTGATGTTCCCTTGGCATTGCCTGGCATTGAATCACTGGCCATGTGCAGTGAGATTTTCCTGGCACTGTAGGTGGGCAGGGATCTCGCCCTGGTCTTGTGGAGCCTGTTGGAGAGGTGGACACTGCTCCAACTATTTCACAGACCTTGCCCACGTACCTACCAGCACACAATGTCAACAAAATCCACTCTGCTACACTCTCTACTTCCCAGTGTATCACACCCTGTCGAATGGTCAGAACTGCACTCCTGGGCCCTGAGGCAATTAAGTCAAGTCACTTTTATTGTCATTTCGTCCATAACTGCTGGTACAGTACATAGTAAAAATGAGACGACGTTTTTTCAGGACCATGGTGTTATGTGACACAGTACAAAAACTAGACTGAACTACGTAAAAAAACAACACAGAAAAAAAAAACTATTATAGACCTCAGACCGACCCAGGACGACATAAAGTGCAGACATTACAATAAATAATAAACAGGACAATAGGGCAGTAAGGTGTCAGTCCAGGCTCTGGGTGTTAAGGAGTCTGGTAGCTTGGGGGAAGAAACTGTTACATAGTCTGGTCGTGAGAGCTTTGGAGCCTTTTCCCAGATGGCAGGAGGGAGAAGAGTTTGTATGAGGGATGCATGGGGTCCTTCATAAATGCTGTTTGCTTTGCGGATGCAGCGTGTAGTGTAAATGTCTGTAATGGCAGGAAGAGAGATCCCGATGATCTTCTCAGCTGACCTCACTATTTGCTTCAGGGTCTTGTGATCCGAGATGGTGCAATTTCTGAACCAGGCAGTGATGCAGCTGCTCAGGATGCTCTCAATACAACCCCTGTAGAATGTGATGAGGATGGGGGGGTTGGGCGATGGACTTTTCTCAGCCTTCGCAGAAAGTAGAGACGCCGCTGGGTTTTCTTTGCTATGGAGCTGGTGTTGAGGGACCAGGTGAGATTCTCCACCAGGTGAACACCAAGAAATTTGGGGCTCTTAACAATCTCTACAGAGGAGCCGTGTATATTCAGCGGGGAGTGGTTGCTCCATGCCCTCCTGAGGTCAACAACCATCTCTTTTGTTTTGTTCACATTAAGAGACAGGTTGTTGACTCTGTACCAGTCCGTTAGCCGCTGCACTTCCTCTCTGTAAGCTGACTCGTCATTCTTGCTGATGAGACCCACCACATAGCCAATGGCCATAGCATTGTGTGTATATTAAAAAAAGTGCTGGCGGAACTAACCCTTTACCTTTCTCACCCACCCTTTCACCTTCTAGTTAGTTCTCCTTCCCCACACCCCCCCAGTGTCTTCCCCCTTCCTTTCCTGCCCTGAAGAAAGGTCTTGACCCGAAATGTTGATTGATTGTTTATTTCTGTGGATGCTGCCTGACCTGCTGAGTTCCTTCAGCGCTTTGTATGTTGCTTGGATTTCCAGCATTTGCAGGATTTCTGCTATTCATGATTTGCAGAATCTTTTGATCTTTTGGACCTCTGGATCTTCTGACCTGCTGAACTAGAGGCCAGAGCCACCGTTTACACGGTTCCATTTATAGTTGCCTGTTGTCCTGAAGCTACTTTGCATTCAACACCTTTCTGTTAAATGAATTATGCGAGGCACATTTTGCAGTAATGATCTCCAGAAGCAAGGCTAACCTTGTGAGAGACAAGCCACAGGACACTAAAACCTTCAGGACCAGTGTCACAGTGATTGTCATGTTCTCTCACACACACGTAACCCAACCGCACTCAGTGTGAAACTACATAAATAGCATCCAAAGCAGAAATAATGAGTAACGTGCCCAAGGGTTTATGGGCAGCCTTAAAATCTCACACTTCTGCTGACAGAACAGCAGAGTAGGTTCCAATCATATAGCACTCTGCTCCAAATACTGTAGCACATGGCACTTGACATCAAAAAGAACTGGACCATCAGGCAAGTGAGGAGCACAAATTGGCTAAGACAATAAAGAGAGCAAGAGGAAATGGCACAGTAGTGTAGCATTAGTTATTTGTGCTTTTTTTTGTGTGACTGTTTTCTGCTATTATAGCCACATGTGCTATGTGCTGCAAGCTATTGGTAATATCTTTGGTACCGTGGCCCTGGGGGAACACTGTTGCATTTGGTTATTTTCATGAATGGCTGGATGATTATTTAACTTGAACATGAACTTAAGCTCATTGCTGACACAGATTTAACAGGCCAAAGGGCCGTATTCGATGCAGTATGCCTCTGCCTGTAAAGGGGATATGGAGCCACTGTAAATTACCCCTGGTGTGTAGGTTAGAGGCAGAATGTAAGAATTTAATAAAAAGGTGGTAACCTACCTCAATGACAGTAATCCTGTGGTACTTACATCCATTGTGATGAAGTATTTTGAGAGGTTGATGATGAAACATGTCAACTCCTGCCTGAGAAGCAATTTGGATGCACTCCAATTTGCCTACCAGCACAACAGGTCCACAGCAGATGCCATTTCATTGGCTGTACACTCAACCCTGGAACATCTGGATAGTGAAGATAGCATACATCAAGATACTCTACATTGACCACAGCTCAATAAGCTTCAAGACCTTGGCCTCAATACCTCCTTGTGCAATTGAATCCTTGAATTTCTCACTTGCAGGCCCCAGTTAGTTCTGATTAGCAAAAATCTCCACAAACTCCATCAGCACAGATGCACCATAAGGAGCTAATCATTGACTTTAGGAGGAGAAAACTGGGGTCTATGAGCCAGTCCTCTTCAGGGGATCAGAGGTGGAGAGGGGCAGCAACTTAAAATTCTTTGGTGATATTATTTCAGAGGACCTGTCCTGGGCCCAGCACGTAAATGCCATTCTGTAGAAAGCATGGCAGCACCTCTACTTCCTTAGAAGCTTGCAAAGATTTGGAGTGACATCTAAAACTTTTACAAACTTCTGTAGGATGGAGAGTATACTGACTGGTGCAGCATGGCCTAGTATGGAAGCACAAATTCCCTTGAATGGAAAATCCTACAAAAGGTCCATCACTGGTACATTTACATGGAGCGCTATCGCAGAAAGGCAGCATCCGTCACCATCAACCCCACCATCTGGACCATGTTCTCTTCTCTCCGCTGCCATCATGAAGAAGCCTCGCGACCCACATCGACAGAACTGTTCCCACCTACGGACTTACTTGCAAGGACTCTTCATCTCATGTTCGCAATATTTCTTGTTTATTTATTTTTTTGCCAAGTTTGTTGTCTTTTGCATATTGGTGGTTTGTCTGTCTTGCTGGGTGCAGTATTTCATTGATTCTATTGTATTTCTTGGATTTACTGAGTACGCCTACAAGAAAATGAACCTTGTGGTCATATATGGTGACATGTATTTTGATAATAAATTTACTTTGAACTTTGAATCTGAGGGAATGTGATAGGAATGTGGGGAGAGTAAGATGGGATTCGTGCAGGATTCTTTTAAGTAGATGCTAGATATTTGGAGAGCAAAAAGACGTTCCTCTGTGCTCCATGACTAGTACTCCATCAGAGCCTGACGTGACCTGAGACATCCCTTGGTGTTTAACTGAATTGAGTCCCTGCTGTACTAGTGAAATCCTGCTCCAGACAAGGCTCACCACCTTAAGACCAATGGGTTAGTAGGTTAATTGGTCACATTAGTGTATTTGGACACAACGTTGGTCTGGAAGGGCCTGTCATCATGCTGTAACTCTAAATAAAAGGAGAAATAAATAATGCAACAGTATAGGGGAACTGAAATCAGGAATTTCCAGGAGTGATCACCTTTGGTCATCTGCAGGGCAATGGAAACTAAATTGCAACAACTCTGAGGTATTGTCCTTCTCCTTACACCACAACCTTTCCTAGCTATGCATGAAACCAGCACCCCTGTAACACCCTGGGAAAGGTTTCACTGCTAACCTAATAGTCTTTCTGTAGAAGCAGTGTTTGGGTTATGGTTAGAAGCAATGGGTGTTTTGAAATATGAGCTGGGTCCTTTTGTTCGGTAGGAAGTGAAGAGAGGAGACGCTGGTAGGATTCGACCTGGTGGGGGAGCCAGGTGCCAAGATTGACTGGGGATCAGTGAATATGAATTTTGGGAAGAGTTGAACTCCAACTTGTGCACATTGAACTGTTTAATTATAATGGCCCCTTTTTGTTTTTCTTTCTTTTCTTTACTAACCCTTTAGTTAAGTAACGATTCATAAATATAATCCCTTTAATCGTATGCAGCGTGCTGTCTGTTATTTCTTGGCACTGAGTTGTAACAGCGTAGCAAGTTACACAGCATCCATATATACCGGGGTTTGGGTAGGAACGACGTCCCAACCTCACGGATTTGGCGGGACTAGAGTGTGTATTCCCCGGACTTGCGCAGCCAAGGAAACCAGTGTGATTTTACCTCCCAGTGTCACATGTGACACTCTCCCTTGGGATCCTTTCTGCACCCTCCAACCACGTGATCCTTCCAATCCCGCATTCCAAGGCCCGGCCAACATTGGTGTGCTCCCCTCCACCATTGTCAACAAATCCCACAGCACATCAAGTCACACTGCACAGAAGTGGGCCTTTCGGCCCAATTGGTCAATGCCCACTCTTCTGCTTGCATCTTTGGAAACGGCTCTTTCCATCTGTAATATCTCTATTTTTCCCTTTCAGGGTTCTTTTGAAGACCTTACCTGGAGCTACACGCTGAATTCGGTTCTTTGCGAGAACTCTCGGGGTTTCAGGACCGGCTGTGGTTCAGCATGCCAAGGGTTGGGCCTGTGAGTCCAGCTCAAATTCGGAAGTCTAAGATCTCAGGGCTCTGGAGAAAGGTGGATCGAGGATCAGCGTCATGGCAGGAGACCCGTGTGTCGTCAGGGGAGTCGGGATATCTGCTATGGGCCCGAAGACCCGGAATCTTTGCGATCATCAGGCACGGAGCTCAAAAAAAGCGACATAACAGATATTTAAAGTCGTAAACCAGCGAGTTGCTTGTTATGTCTCCCCACTCGCTGGGGATAAAACGGAGACACCTCCTTCTCCCTAAATAAGGAGAGAGCCTGTGGAATGTCGAATGCCGGGTGTAATGCAGAGTCTTCTGCGAACTGCAAGTCTGTGTCTTTGCTATTGCTTTGCTTATGCTGAGTGCTCAGTGGCAGGACCGATGCTTCCCTTTTCTTTGCCGGTGAGGGGAGGGGTATCGTTGCTCACTGCTGCTTAGGCACAGGAGGGAGGGGAGCTGGGGGGGACCTTGGGGTTCTTACATCTATCTGTTGTTTATTCTTTGGGGCACTCCTCTGTTTTTGTCGATGTTTGCGAAGAAAAAGCATTTCTGCATGTGTACATTTCTCTGACGTTAAATTGGACCTCTGAACCTTTGAACACTCAAGATGCTGGAGGAACTCAGCAGGCCAGGCAGCGTCTATGAAAAAGAGTACAGTCGATGTGTCAGACCTGCCGAAGGATTTCGACTGTACTCTTTTCCATAGATGCTATCTGGCCTTCTGAGTTCCTCCAGCATCTTGTGTGTGTTACTTGTTTACAATTCCCTAACTGGACACTTGCCTGATCATTGCCCATCTCTTTAACTAATCTGCCCTCACCCCCATCGCCAAAGCTGAGCTTGGTACTGACCAGCACCCTTGGAAAGGTGAAGGTGTCCCTTGGTGAGGCTTGGCACAACTACACCTCACTGTTGTCCCTGCCACCAACTCTGGGCATCACCATTCTGATGCCTTCGCATGAAGGTACTGGAATTCCTTTGGCATATTGACACTGTTGACTGAATAATATGAGACAATTCTAATAAATCTTTGCTGAACCATTTAGGAATAGGACTTATTTTTCAATTGTTGTCAGGGAAACATTTCAATTGTGTAGATGTCCCTGTTCTAAAATTCAAATGTGAGTTCTATTGGCAGGGGAGAAATATAAAATTGGATGAAAATAGACTGAGACGTTTGAAGGAAGAGAGTGGTATAGGATAGGTAAGTGCTTTGTAATCAATATTGTGTTTTCATTATGATGCTAAATATGTTGGGATTATGATTATCCTACCAGTTCATAATGAAGCTATACAGTTGTGTAAGCCACACACTCTGTGGAAGAAGTGCAGCCTGATGGCACAGTCCGATTCAGAATGATTTATCACATGTACATCAAAACATACAGTGAAATGTGTTGTTTGTATTAAAACAAACACACCCAAGGCCGTGATGGGGGCGGCTCACAAATGTCACCACACATCCTATCCCCAACATAGCATGCCCCTACAACGTTCAGCAGAACAACACAGGCACCAGCAACAACAGAACAAACATGACAACAACAGCAAAACAATCCCTTTTCTCATTGCCCCCAACCAGCCACCCATCCACCCACTCGCACACCCAGACAGGCTGCCTCCAGACCTTGTCACCGCATTATCAGACCACAGACACTGGGCCTCCAACTTCGGACTTCATTCCAGGACTTGAATCACTCTCCACTAAGTTGCTAAGTAAACTGGATCAGTATTTGTTCAGATGTTTTGGAAATCATTAATGCAACTAGAATTTGGGGATGGGTAGCAAACTGCTTTAGAGCCTGTCAGCACAGGAGAAAGAGAGAGTGGAACAGCCTCAAAATACAAGGAGCAATTGATAAATTCGTGGCCAAAGGTAGAAGGAGATGAGTTATTAACTTCAAACTTTCTGCATAATCACTCAAAGAGTTGATCTGCGCGTGCATGTAACGAGAGCTGTATAACTCATCTCCTTCTGCCTTAGGCCATGAACTTATTAATCATCCATCTGTGGACACTTTCTGGAGGTCCAAGATCCATATGTTCCACAATCGCTGGACTAAGTGTGTATTGAAAAAGAAATGTGCTAGGTTTTCTAAAATTGACTCCTTCTATCATAGGCCCCGAACTTATCAATCACCCCTCGTAAAAGGATGTCCTGTTAGAACAAAGATGAAAGGGGATTTCTTTAGCTGGAGGGTGGTGAATCTGTGGATAGGGTAAATGCCAGCATGCATTTTCTCCTGAGGTTGGATGACAACAGAACTAGAGGTCATAGGTTAAGGGTGAAAGGAGAAATTTTTAAGGGGACATGAGGGGGATCTTCTTCACTGTGGTGAGAGTATGGAAGGAGCTGCCAGTGAAAGTGATGGATGCGGGTTTGATTGCAGCATTTAAGAGAAGTTTAGAAAAAGACATGGATGGGAGGGGTATGAATGGCTATGGTCCAGGTTCAGGTCCATGGAATGGGGCAGAACAATAGTTTGTCAGGAATGAGGTGGGCAAAAGGGCCCCTTTCTGTGTTGTAATGTTCTATGACTCTACAAAACAACACTCACAATGTATTAGTACCATTCCTTTTCATTACTGGTTATTGTCATTGAAATACCACTGCAATCCTTCACAATTTCTTTTGCTGGATGCCAGCAGTTAACTAAGAACAGGAAACTCAGCAGGAACCTGCGCAGGTAATTGTAAGCTTAGCTGATGAAAAACTACCCTCACATCAAAGAGAGGTGAGTGCAGAATTGTTAAGATGAAAAATGAATGTAACGCACTTGAAATATAAAAAAAAGTACTGGGCAACAAAAGCTGCTATATGCTTGAGGGAACCACTGAATAATGTGCTGTCACTGTGCTTTAATATCAGAGAGAAAATATTTGAATTTGAAATGCAGTCGTGGCAGACCGGGATTCAGGGCGTGTTGTGCAGTCCATGCAAAACTATGTAATTACATTTGGTAGCTGACATTGACTTTGAAACTTCTTTTTGCTTAGTTGATCTTGTTAGGTTCCAACATAAAAGGAACATTAGTATGAAGGAAGAATTTTCAAGGTGCTACCTGCTCAATTATGCAGTAGGAGAGTCTTGTTGATCTCTTCTGTATGGGCTGATGCAGTTTTGTGTTTAGATGGTAAAATTCCATCTTTCCCAGGACACAGTGCTGCAGTTCTACACTGCCGTCATAGAGAGCATCGTCACGTCAGCCATTGCTGTCCACTGATGCAGCATCCTCTCACAATATACAAAAACTCCAGGTCAGTAGGAAAGGTCATTGGCTGCAGACTGCCATCACTGTGGGACCTCTATGGTCCAGGATAAAGAAGTGAGCAGGAAAAATCTCGGTAAACACTACCCAGTCTGCAAACAGCTTTTCCAAAAGCTTCCTTCTGGAAAGCGCTTTAGGTCTATTAAAACAAAAATTTAATGCTATCTTAAAAGTTTCTTCCCCCAGACAGTTAATCTGATCAACCATCCTAGTTATTCCCCCATATCTTCTCTGTTTATTACCCCAGTTACTGCACTGCACTGTAAACCAATTTTTATAATGCTGTTTACATTGTAATACACGCTGGCATTTTTGTATTTATGCACAGTTTACTCCATATCCGTACTTTTATTTTATATATAATTCTTTATTCTTTGTTGAATGTTGTTTTCTGGTTCATGTCACACACTGACCAACACACCACACCAAATTCCTAACACATGTAAATGTAGGTGGCAAGTGAAGTTGATCCTTGATTGAGGCGTTTTCATTGCTGGAGGTGCCTTTCTCATGAACATAACAGGATATCTTGCACTTGGGGTGAGAGATGGTTTTAACTATCCAGGTGAAATGCAACACACTGATTGGAGACCAGGGAAAGCCATTTCATCAGTGTTATTTAGGGTCAACTTAGAGGCATAAGAACAACAAATGGTCTGGCACAGAATGACACCTTGTGAATAATGCTGCAAACTCTTCCAGTTTAGGTGATGGCGTAACATGGAAACATCAGTTAGACTGTAATAATCACAGCAGAAATCAAAATGGGAAGAAGTATTTCATAAGTGGGTGACAAGTGGTTGAATTAATATCATCTATTTAACACTACTATACCGAAACAAAGTTAGCCCAGCTCTGGTAAACACCAGAGTTTTAGATAATAGTCTTGAAAAGGCAAAACTTTTCTTTCCAGGGTTACCACAATACAATGAAAAGCTTGTCTTGCATACTGTTCATACAGTTAAATTATTACATTGAGGCAGAACATGTTAAAAGATAATAATGCAGAATAAAGTGTAAAATCTACAACGAAAATGCAGTGCATGATGAAATGCAAATTTATAACCAGGTAAATAGTGAGACCGGGAGTCCACCTTATTATACAAGAGGTCCATTCGAGAGTCTGATAACAGTGGGATAGAAGCTGTCCTTGAGCCTGGGTGGTGTGTGCTTTCAGTCTCTTCTTCTGCCCGATGGGAGAGGGGAGAGCAGAGTATGTCCACAGTGGGTGGTGGCTTGGCATATACTGGCTGCTAACACCCCATAAGCTTTCTTAACTACCCTATCTACCTGTCAGGCAACTTTCAGGGGGCTGTGGACATGTACCCCAGAGCCCTCTGCTCCTCCACATTCCCAAGTAACTTGCCATTTACTTTGTACTCTGCCTTGGAGCTTGTCCTTCCAAAGTGTACCACCTCACACTTCTCAGCCCACTTCTGCATCCTATCAATGTCTTTCTGCAATCTTCGACAATCCTCAACACTATCTACAACATCACCAACCTTTGTGTTGTCTGCAAACTTGCCAACCCACCCTTCTACCCTCCACATCCACATCATTAATAAAAATCACAAAAAGTAGAAGTCCCAGAACAGATCCTTATGGGTCACCACTAGTCACAACCCTCCAATCTGAATGTACTCCCTCCACCATGACCCTCTGTCTTCTGCAGGCAAGCCAATTCTGAATCCACCTGGCCAAACTTCCCTGGATCCCATGCCTTCTGACTTTCTGAATAAGCCTACTGTGTGGAACCTTGTCAAATGCCTTACTAAAATCCATGTAGATCACATCCACTGCACTACCCTCATCTATATGCCTGGTCACCTCCTCAAAGAACTCTATCAGGCTTGTTAGGCACGATCTGTCCCTGATCAGACCATGATTCTCTAAATGCCCATAGATCCTATCTCTAAGAATCTTTTCCAACAGCTTTCCCACCACAGACGTAAGGCTCACTGGTCTATAATTACCCAGTCTATCCCTACTACCTTTTTTGAACAAGGGGACAACATTCGCCTCCCTCCAATCCTCCGGTACCATTCCCGTGGACAATGAGGACATAAAGATCCTAGCCAGAGGCTCAGCAATCTCTTCCCTCACCTTGTGGAGCAGCCTGGGGAATATTCCGTCAGGCTCCGGGGACTTACCCGTCCTAATGTATTTTAACAACTCCAACACCTCTTCTCCCTTAATATCAACATGCTCCAGAACATCAACTTCACTCATATTGTCCCACCGTCATCAAGTTCCCTCTTAGTGGTGAATACCAAAGAGATGTGTTTAAGGTGAGAGGTGGAAAATTCAAAGGAGATGTGTGGGACAAGCTTTTTACACAGAGAGAGATGGATGTCTGGAATGTGCTGCCAGGACTGGGCCGAAGGGGATATATGACTGAGGCATTGAAGAGCCTCCTAGCGAGGCACATAGATATGTAGTGATATGGATTTTGTGCAGGCAGAGGGAATTGGTTTAATTAGGAATCATTAGCTGAATTTGTTCAGCACAACACCAAAGTCCAAAGAGTCTATTCCTGTGCTACACTGGACTGTGTTCACTCATCCTGTTTCTGACTGCGTCTTACTGAATGAATGGATGCTGCAGTGATGATGGGGGCTGCCCAGGTTGGTCATACTCAGTGGCCATGGGTGGCACGTGCTAAACTGCAAGAAGGATGAAAGGTGCTACCTCTGACAGCAAGTAGTTACAGAGGAATCCGTGAGGAATAATAGATCAGGTGCCCTCCCAGCTCCTGCGGGTTGATGGAAAAGCAGAAAGTGCCCTCCGTCCGAGCTGCTATAGAGGCAGCGCGCATCTCGAGCAGTGAGAGATAATTGTGCTGCTCATCCACCCAGCATTACCGAGTATGGCGGTAACATTCGTGTTGTGCTCTTACCACCGAATACGACATCGTTGCTGCAGCCGCGTGATCAAGGCTTACAATATGCAAAATGTGATGCGTTTTATTGTAGGTGCCATTGACAGAGAGGGCAACTCTTTGCGAGAGACCTGGAAAGACTACAATATAAAACTGGCAATCGCCAACATTGGAGATGCTCTCGATAGACTAACAGTCTCGATGAGAAATGGTGTTTGGAGGAAACTATGTCCCGAAGCAGTGAACGATTTTAAAGGCTTCGAAACAACAACAATAAATATGGCAATAGTGAGTTTGGCTAAGGAGGCTGGGTGTGTGGAAGTTGACGAAGATGATGTTGAAGAGGTTTTGGCATCCCGTGACCAAGAACTGACAGATGAAGAGTTGATGCAATTGCAAGAGGAAAGGATAACTATCAAAACCAAACGCAGTGGCGAACAGCCAGAAAGTGAAGTTGTCCAGGAACTGAACGTGAAGCACCTGCGTAAGATTTTCGCTATGATTAACAGTGCTGCAACGATTGCAGAAAAGTACATCTTCAATTTTGAAAGGGTACATAGGTTTAGGGCAGGTTTGCGGGATATTTTGAGTGCTTACAAAGAACTGTATCATAGAAAAATGCGCGAGGCTAAGCAATCAAGCATACTGTCATTTTTCAAGCCTTCCACATCAGCCACAGCAGATGCCAAACCTCGACCTTCGACATCGAGGCAGGCAGACATAGAAGAAGATATAGACATTAGTGACCTGCCTGCCCTGATGGATTCAGACAATGATGAGATGTTAATAGATGACCCTCTTCCTCTCTATCCTACACCCCAGACTCCTGTACCTCCCACCACTCCAACCTCGGACAACTCAGCCTAACACCATCATCACCACCTCTCAACCTTCCAGTGTGCTCATTGTCTTCCCGATTCTGGTAAGTGAAACTATACTGTTTCTACTTTATATAGGCTGTGTATTTATCATATCACTCCTGCTTTTACTATATGTTTCTGTTATTTTAGGTTTTATGTGTTATTTGGTATGGTTTGGTAGGTTATTGTTTGGGTCTGGGAATGCTCAAAAATTTTTCCCATATAAATTAATGGTAATTGCTTCTTCACTTTATGACATTTTGACTTATGAAAGGTTTCATAGGAACTCTCTACCTTCGGATAGCAGGGGAAATCTGTATGTGCGTGTCCTTTGGAGGGCACAGATCTCTGTAACAACAAAGAGCATTGGTTATCTGGGCTCCTTAAGAGTTATAAGGGCTTCTATAGGGTTATTAGGGAAGGGTAATATTGATCTTAAGAGTAGATGAAAAGGTCAGCACAACATCATGGGCTGAAAGGCCTGTCGTGTGCAGTACTGTCCTGTTAACTCCGCATCTTTGGGAGGAAACAGACAATGGGTGTTTCCAACCTTTCTGTTTTCCGAATCTACTTTGACAGCTATTTCACCGACATGATGGGCCAAACGGTGGTATCAGGGAATCAAACTAATATGATAAGATGGACTCTAGACCTCACAATCTACCTCGTTATGATTTTGCATCTTATTGTTTACGTGCACTGTACTTTCTGTGTACACAAAGCATAAGTGCATAGTACAGGCCCTTTGGCCTACAATGGTATACTGAACTTTTGCCTACTCCATGTTCAAACTAACCCTTCCCTCCCACATAGCCCTTCACTTTTCTTTCATCCATTTTCCTATCTAAGAGTATTTTAAATGTCCTTAACGTATGGCCTGCACCACCAGCCCTGACAGCACCCACCACACTTTGTGTAAGTAACTTATTTCTGACATCCTTTGTATACAGTTTTTCCAATCACTTTAAAATTAAGCACTCTTATATCAACCATTTCTGCCCTGAGTAAAAGTCAGTAGCTGTTCACTCTATATCTATCCTTCTTATCATCTTATACCCCTCTACCAAGTCACCTCTTCTATCGCTCCAAAGAGAAAAGCCCTAGCTCACTCAACCTATCATCATGGGACATGCTGTCCAATCCAGGCAGCATCCTGGTAAATCTCCTCTGCACCTTCTCTAAGGTTTCCTCATCCTTCTTATATGAGGTGATCCGAACTGAATTGTACCTTTTCTGGCCACAGACCCCTCCTCCTTCCCTTTTATTTCATGGACAACTTCCTTCGTCAGCCCTTCTTCCACCTATCACCTCCCAGCTTTTTACATTGACAGAGCTTCCCCCTCATCTGGACTCACCTATCACCTGTCTGCTTTTACTACCCCCCCTCCCACTTTTTTTTATTCTGGCTTCCTTTTAATCCCGCTAAAGGGTTTAGAGTCTTAGAACACTACAGCACAGAAACAGGCCCTCTGCCCATCTAGTCTGTTCCAAATGCATTAATCTCCTTAGTCCCATCAACCAGACCTTTGCCCTCCATAACCCTCACACTGAATTGACTTGACTTTATTTCTTACATCCGTCATATACGTGAGGAGTAAAAATCTTTATGTTATGTCTCTGTCTAAATTGCAATGTGCAATTTATAGTAATTTATAATAAATAGTATGTACAACAATATAACATAGAAATACAGTTGTGTCAGCATGAACTGATCAGTTGATGGCCTGGTGGAAGAAGCTGTCCGGGATCTTTTGGTACTGGCTTTCATGTTGCGGTACCGCTCCCCAGATGGTAGTTTGTGGTTGGGGTGGCTCAGGTCCTCAATGATCCTTCAGGGCTTTTTCACACACCTGTCTTTGTAAGTGTCTTGAATAGTGGGAAGTTTACAGCTACAGAAACACTGGGCTGTCCGCACCACTCTCTGCAGGGTCCTGCGACTGAGGGAAGTACAGTTCCCATGCCAGGCAGTGATGCAGCCAGTCAGAATGCTCTCATTTTTACCCCTGTACAAAGTTCTTGGGGTTTGGGGGCCCATACCAAATTTCCTCAACCATCTGAGGTGAAAGAGGCGCTGTTGTGCCTTTTCCACCACACAGCCGGTACGTACAGACCACATGAGATCCTCAGCGATGTTTACGCCAAGGAACTTAAAGCTGTTCACCCTCTCAACCCCAGATCCGTTGATGTCATGTTAGCCTGTCTCCAGTAGTCCACAACCAGCTCCTTTGAGGGAGAGGTTGTTTTCTTGACACCACTGAGATGACTTCTTCTCTGTAGGCTGCCTCATTATTATCTATGTACTTACCAATTTCCTATTAAATGTTGAAATTGACCACGTATCCACCACTAGTGCTGGTAATTCATTCCACTATCTTACTAACCTCTCTTTCATCTTTCACCCATCACCCATGACCTCTAGTTATAATCTCACCCAACCTCAGAGAAAGAGCCTGCTTGCATTTACTCTATCTATACCCCTCATAATTGTGTATACCTCTGTCAAATCTCCCCTCAATCTACCTTCTAGGGAATAACTCCTAACCTTTTCAACTTTTCCCTGTAACTCAGGTCCTCAAGTCCCAACAACATACTTAAAAATTTTCCCTGCACTCTTTCAATCTTATTTACATCTTTCCTGTAGGTAGGTGACCAAAATTGCACACAATACTCCAAATTAGGTCTTATACAATTTCAACATAACATCCCAACTCCTGTATGTAGTACACTGATTTATGAAGACCAATGTGCCAACAAACATTCTTTACAACCTTATCTATCTGTGATGCCAGTTTCATGAAATTATGGCTCTGTATTCCCAGATCCCTCTGTTCTACCACACTCCTCAGTTCCCTACTGTTCACTGTGTAAGACCTACCCTGGTTGGTCCTCCCAAAGTAAAACACCTCACACTTGTCTGCATTAAATTCCATCTGCCATTTTTCAGCCCATTTTTCCAGCTGGTCCAGACTCCACTATAAGCTTTGATAGTCTTTCTCACTATTCACTACACCCTCAATCTTCATGATATCCACAAATTTACTGATCCAGTTTACCACATTATCACCAGATCATTGATACAGATGACAAATAACAAAGGACCCAACAACAATCCCTGTAGCACACCACTAGTCACAGGCATCCAGTCAGAGAGGCAGCCATCTACAACTACTCTGGCTTCTTCCACAAAGCCAATGGCCAATCCACTTTATTACCTGAGCCTGAATATCAAGAGACTGAACTTTCTTGACCAATCTCCCTTTTGGGACCTTGTCAAAAGCCTTACTCAAGTCTATGTAGACAACATACACTGTCTTGTCTTCATCAGCTTTCCTGGTAACATCATCAAAAACTCAGTAAGATTGGTTAGACACAACCTACAACACACAAAGTCATGTTGACTGTCCTTAATCAATCCATGTCTATCCAAATAATCATATATCTGATCCCCGAGAATACCTTCCAATAACTTTCCCATTACTGAAGTCAGAGTCACTGGCCTAGAATTTCCTGGCTTATTCTTAGATCAACAATGGAAACAATTCTTAAACAATGGTACAACTTTAGCTATACTCCAATCCTTCAGCACCTCGTCCCTGGTTCAGGATGTTTTAAGTATCTCTGTTAGGGCCCCTGAAGTTTCTGCACTTGCCTCCCACGGAGTCCAAGGGAAGACCTTGTCTGGCCCAGGGGGCTTATCCATTCTAATTTGCCTCAAGACAGTAAACTCTTCCTGTTCTGTAATCTCTGGAGTCCGTGACTCCCTGCTGCATTTCCTCACATCCACAGAATCTGTCCGTCTCCAGAGTAAATATGGATGCAAAAAAATCCATTTAAGATCTCCCCCATCTCTTTGGATAGATTACAACCCTGATCTACCAGAGGACCAATTTTGTCCCTTGCAATCATTTTGTTCCTAGTATCTGTGGAAGCCCTTAGGATTCTCTTTCAACTTGTCTGCTAGAGCAACATCATGTCTTTTATCCCTCCTGATTTTCTTCTGAAGTTACTTTTCTCTTACATTTCTTATACTCTTCAGGCACCTCATTTTTTCCTGCCTGCCAATATATGCTATCCCACTCCTCTTTCTTAAGCAGCACCTCAAACTGCAAGGTTTTATAAACCTGTAATCCTTGCCATTCATTCTGACAGATATATAGAAACTTGCTACTCTCAAAATTCGTTTTTGAAAGCTTCCCGTTTACCAAATACACCTGTGGCAGAAAGCACCCTGTCCAACTCACATTTGCCAGATCCTTTCGGATACCATCAAAATTGATCTTTAGAATTTAGAATCTTAACCCGGGGACCAGAGCTATCATTTTCCATAATTACCTTGAAACTAATGGCATTGTGATCAATAGATGCAATATGTTCCCCTACACCTGCCACATCTGTCACCTGCCCTTTCTCATTCCCTAAGAAAAGATCTAGCATCACACTTTCTCTACTTGTGACTTCTGTGTACTAATTAAGGAAACTTTCCTGAACACATTTGACAAACTCTTTCCCTTCCAGCCCTTTTACAATATGGGAACCCCAGTCAATATATGGAAAGTTAAAATCACTAGCTATGTTTCTTGCAACAGCCTGCGATATCTCTACCAATTTGTTCCTCTAAATCCCCCAGACAGGTGGGTGGTCCTATTAACGTGGTCATACCTTTCATATTCCTCAGTTCTATCCATAAAGCCTCACTAGACGAGCACTTCAGTCTGTCCTGACTGAAAACTGCCATGATATTTTTCCTGATGTGTAACGACATCCCCCCCTTAATCCCTCCTGCTCTATCACATCTAAAACAACGGAACCCTGGACCACTAAGCTGACAGTCCTGCTCCTCCTGTGAACCAAGTCTCACTAACAGCTACAATGTCATATTCCACGTGCTGATCCATGCTCATCTTGTTTTTCCTACAATATACATCTTGCAGCTCAGAAGATTACTCCCACTCAGCATTTCAATTCCTAACCTTCATGCATCTTTCTCCACTATCTGTTCTGGCACTCCAGTTTCCACCTCCTGCCACTCTAGTTTAAACCACCCCCACTGCAGCACCAGCAAACCTTCCCTCTAGAATATTAATCCTCCTCCAGTTCAGGTGCAAACTATCCCTTCTGTATAGGTTCTACCTTCCCTGGATGAGAACCCAATGATCCAAAAATCTGAAGCCCTCCATACTGTACTAATCCCTTCACCACATGTTAAACTGTTTGGTCTTCATATTTCGGGCCTCACTGGCACATGGTGTGGGGAGCAATTCTGAGATCACTACTCCGGAGGCCCTGTCCCTTAGCACCTAACTCCCTGAACTGACTTTGGTACTCATGCTACCCACGTCATTGGTACCAACGTACACTACAACCTCTGGCTGCTCACCCTCCCACTTAGGAATGCTGTGAACTCAAGCTGAGATGTCTCTGACCTTGGCACCCAGGAAGCAACAAACCATCATCCACAGAAACCACTTTCTGCCCCCCTAACTGACAAATCACTACAGTTTGCCTCTTCTCCCCTTCTGAGTCACAGAGCCAGACACCTGGTAGATCAAACCCCTCCCCCTCCCCCAACCCCCAGCAGCATCCAAAGCAGTGTACTTATTACTGAGAGGATCAGCCACAGGGGTACTCTGCACTGGCTGCCTATTCCCTTCCCTTCTCCCGATAGTCACTCAGTTAACTGCCTCCTGCAACTCAGGGGTGACTACCTCCCTGCAGCTCCTGCCTACCTCCTCCTCATTCTCCCCTGCCCATTAAGCTGTAGTTCAAGTTCCTTAATGTAGTCTCTAAGGAGATGAACATTTCATGCAAGGGTAGTTATCAGGGAAAATAGAGGTTTCCCAAAGTTCCCATTTCTTACACCAGGAACATGCCACTAACTCGGATCCCTTTCTCAGCGCATTAGCTATGTACCAACAGAGAAAAATATTACTGGTATCTTTGTTAGAGCCTGCATCTGCTGTTGCCCAAGCCTACTGAGGCAAAGCCAGACCATTCTAACCCTGTCCACTTACACTTCCTTTCTTTTTATTGGTTCAAACAATGACTCACTCCCGACCAGACTCACGGTTTTCAAACGGCTCCCACCCTTCCAGATGTCACTCCCTCACTCGCAACTTCAAACAGTATTCCCCCCCCCCCCCCGTAGATAACACTGACCTAGAGACCCTCCAGCATTTTATGTGTGTTGCCTTAAACTTCCAGCATCTGGCACCGATCTGCTACCCACACCACTCGCCTCAGCCTAACTGCAGTCAGTGCTGAGCAGGCTGTTGTCTGGAATCAATATTTCACAAATATTACAAGGTCTAGATAGAATCAACGTGGAGTGGGGAGTCAGGGACCAGAGGGCACAGCCTCAGAATAGAGATGGTGGTCTTAAAACAGAGATGAGGAGGAATTTCTTTAGACAGGGAGATGTCCTTGTCTGCTGAAGCTGTGAACTTTAATACTAGACTCCGCCACTTCCCACTATTGGAAACATCCTCTCCACTGCCACTCTCTCTAGGTCTTTCAATATTTGATAGGTTTCAATGAGAACCCCCCCCCCCCCCATTCTTCTAATACTGAGAACATGAGCTGTAAATAGTCATTGAAAGTGAGTGTGCAGGTCACAGATTCAGTTCAGAGTAGTGGCGATTTGAACCTATCGACACTGGTTCAGGAGCCTGACGGTTGTCGGGTAATAACTGTTGCTGACCCTGGGTTGTGGTAAATGTCCACTTTGACCACTTATGTTCTTCTCTGCCAGGCTCATTAACATCCAAGCCTACACCAGCAGTGAGAGGATCCTGAGGTTCCAGTCACAGTCAGGAATACACAGAGGAATTTTAAATGGATGGGATTTTGGAGGATGTTTGAATGAGATGGGCGTATATGCAGCTTTTTGATGTATAATGGTTATTGGGGGGGGGGGGGATGGCGGGAAGTCCTGTGCTCCTGGGACAAAACCCGCTCCGTCCATTAACTTCAGCAGCAGGTTTTCAGTCCGACTCACTGGCCAACGTCGGTCAGTGCAAAGAGGACAAAGCAAGGCAGAAGCTGATACGCTGAGCCTTAGCAGAGTCTACCAGGAACAATAACTTACAGCATTTGCTCCACCATTAAATTATTGGCTGCACTGTTCCGCCCTTAGCAGAAAATCGCTCATTGTTTCTCCAAATTTCTTTGGAAAGAAAGATTAAAATTCCAAAAATAATAAATAGTAAAGCAAAACAGAGTTCTGGGAAAAGCATGATCAGCCACTTGAAACCAACATAAGCAGACTTTGCAACTTGTAAGTGCATAGTCAGCATCACCTCAAAAATACCAAATCTTATTATGCATGAGTGCATGAAGTGGTATTTAATCTATCCTTCGGGGAAGAAGAGATGCTGGAGGTCAGAAATTATCTGCATTCACATTTGTCCTCGATTCAAATAATTTTGACTACTCCCTGTCCTGCAGACATCCCAGTCTGATGGTGGTCTTAATAACATTCATATGAATCTCTGGAGTCCCAGTTAGCATTTACTAATTACTTTTATATATGTAGTGGCCACTGTATTAGGTACCTGCTGTATCTAATAAAGTGGTCACTGAGTGTATGTTTGCTATTTTCTACTGCTATAGCCCATCCACTTCAAAATTTGACGTGCTTTACATTCAAAGATGATGTTCTGCGCACTTTTGTTGTCATGCGTGCTTAATCGAGTTACTGTCGCCTTCCTCTCAGCTTGAACCAGTCTGGCTGTTCTCCTCTGACCTCTCTCAGTAACAAAGTATTTTCATCCACAGAACTGCTGCTCACTGGATGGTTTTCTCACACCGCTCCCTGTAAACATGAAAATCCATAAACATGGAGATCAGCAGTTTCTAAGATACTTAATCCATCCCATCTGGTATAAAAATAATCATTCCACTTAAAAGTTACTTACATCGCATTTCTTCCCCATTCTGAAGTTTGGTCTGAATAACAACTGAACCTCTTGACCATGTCTGCATGCTTTTATGCATTGAGTGGCAGTTGCGTGATTGACTGTTTAGATAGTTGCGTTAATAAGCAGATGTGTGGCTGTACCTAATAAAGTACTGACTGAGGGTATATCACTGGGGATTGGGTGAGGGGGAAACGTACAGGTACATTCTGTTTTTATCAGTAATATGTGCACTTGTCTCCATCTCAGTTGTTGGCCAAACGAGTCAAGCCCTCCAGATATGAGACTGACAACACACACGATATGCTGGAGGAACTCAGCAGGTCAGACATCTTCTGCGGAAACAGTCAATGTTTTGGGCCCAGACCCTTCATCAGAACTGGAAAGGAAGGGGGACGACTCAAGAATAAGAAGGTGAGGGAAGGGAAAGGGATACAAACTGGTAGATAATAGGTGAGAGCAAGCAAGGGGAAGGTATGAGATAGAGTTGTTCTTTAGTGGTGAGTAGATACTGTGATGCATAAACAGAAAGAGAGGTGGCATTCACATGTACTGTATTGCTTAATAAAACTGACAGAGTCATAGAGCACCTCAGAACAGAAACAGGCCCTTTGGCCCACTTAGTCCGTGCCAAAATATTATTCAGCCTATCCCCATTGACCCGCACATGGACCTTAGCCATCCATAACCCTCTAATCCACATACCTATCCAAATTTATCTTAAATATTGAAATCAAACTTGCATTCACCACTTCCGCATAAGTTTCCCTGGCAGGTTGCTCTTAAATATTTCACCTTTTACCCTAAACTTAGACCTCTACTAGCCTCCTTCAACCTCAGTGGAAAAAACTTGCTGTCTGTACACCTCATAATTTTCTATACAGTGCTTCTATCAAATCTCTAATTCTCCTACGCTCCATGGAATAAAATATTGTTCTCTGTTTAAGATTGGTTACCAAGTGCACAGCCAGGCAGTGGGTAATGGACAATTTAAGGAAATAATAGATAAAAAGCATGAGGGATAAAGGAATAATTTGTTAGAAAAAAATAGAAAGTTCTACGAAAAAAATAAAGAAAAATCAAAGAATGAGAAATCAAAGCTGATGGGGTTTAGAGGGAACCAGTTGTCCTTTTAATATGAATCACCAAAAGTTTACAGGTACAGTAGCTAATTAAAAAGACGGAGTATAGGAAAAGTTTTTGAGTACAGGAGTAGGGGTGATTTGCTCCAATTATATATGCGACGGATGAGACCATATCTACCTACCTGGTCACCAACCTATAGGAAAAATATCAATAAGATTAAAAGGCTATAGAGAAACTTTATAAGGAACCTGAGTTATAGGGAAAGGTTGAGTAGGCCAGGACTTTATTCCCTGGAGAGTGGGAGAATGAGGGATATTTGATAGGGGTATATAAAATTATGAGGGGAATAGATAGGATAAAGCAAGCAGGCTTTTTCCACTGGGATTAGATGAGACTAGAACTAGAGGTCATGGGTTAAGGGTGAAAAGTGAAATATTTAAGAGAACCTGAGGATGATCTTTTTTATTCAGACGGTACTGAGAGTGTGGAACAAACTGCCAATGCAGATCAATTTTTCACAAGTTAGGGTGTCTAGAACCAGTGGTCACAATCTTAAAATAAGGATCATAGGGTTTTTCATCCCCCACGCAGTGGCCTTTGAAATGCTCCACACAGGAATGCTGTAGGGGCTCAGTCAGTGAGTATGTTCAAGACAGAGAGTTTTAAAGTTATTAAACATTAAGGAAATGAAGGGATGTGTAGGAAGGCAATGCAAATGTCAAGGATTAGACATGATCTTACAGAGGAGTAGGGCAAACCCAAGGGGCTGGTTAACCTTCTCCTTGTATTTCATATGTACTTTTGTACACAGAGCTGACATAATATGTAAACCTAGGTACAATAGATACATAGATAGGAATACAACAGATATAAATTATATATGATGCATTCCTAGATAAATATTTAGAAAAATAGATGGATTAAAAAGTATAAAAAAAATAGAAAGATAGATGGGTGGAAAGATA
The DNA here is from genome assembly GCF_030144855.1 of Hypanus sabinus. NCBI lineage: Eukaryota > Metazoa > Chordata > Chondrichthyes > Myliobatiformes > Dasyatidae > Hypanus > Hypanus sabinus. The sequence goes on along the minus strand of NC_082715.1, from coordinate 83,112,146 downwards.
TAGTCTGACATGCAGTTGTCAATCACATTGCAGCTTTTTGTGTTGTTACGACTGTGCCCCAACTCTGAGGGACTGAAGGGTACAAAGTAGCCCCCTCCTTTTTGAGAATCACAAGATCGCTATTAATTCGGGTCTGGGACCCAGGAAATGAAAGAGAGACACGCAGAATCCTCAGGGTTTGGAATGTGTCCTGGGCCTCCGAAAGACAAAGCCACAGATAACGGCCATTGTCTCTTGGAGACGGAATTGTGTATTGAGTACTGTACTATTCATCGAAGCCCTTGGGACAACCAGAGTGGGCTGGTTGAGGGATTGCATCATCCCAACCTGATTGACATCTGACACCCCGTGAGTGAGGATAAAAGAGGGTCTGGGAACAACCCCTTTAGACGAACCAGGCGAAATGCTAGAAATCCCGTGACAGCGTATAATAGCGACAGCCGGTGGGGCCCGCGTGCGTCCTTTCCCGTTGCCTGGGATTGGCGGGACTGACCACAGAAGAACGGCTTAGCTAAAAGGAAAAGGACACCGATGACATTTCGAAGGATCGACATCATAAAAAAGAAAACTCTGGCAAGTTGCAAAATCTCTCTCTCTTGACTCCAACCAAAGGCTGCAGCCTGAATGAACTTGAGTGACGTTTATATTTCCATCGGACAATACATTATCCCCTAGACAACGATAGAGCTTATTTCTTATTGATTATTATTACGCCCGCACTTTTAGATTTAGTATTGACGATGTATATTATCTGTATGTTTACATTAATATTATTTTTGTGTATTTTTATCAATAAATACTGTTAAAAATAGGACCATCAGACTTCAACGGACCTCTCCATCTTTGCTGGTAAGTTACCCAGTTACAGGGTACGTAACAGTATCAAAGTGAACTTTTTGTTGTATCATCAGATTCGTGAAGCATCATCAGCTGTCATAACAGAATGTAATCGATTATTCTTGTTCCCTTACAATACAAAGAATCTTTGACACATTTAAGAGTGGATATAGAGTGCAGAGATAAGCTATGGTTGCAGAAGTGCTTAAGGAAAGACCAGGTAATGATATGGGGAAATAAAGAATATATTTATGACAACAGAGTGTGATGACGAAAGGTGGAAGGAGGTTCACAGGGAGGATGGTCACCCATTGTAAACACAGAAGATTCTGCAGATGTGGAAATCTTAAGCAACGCACACAAAATGTTGGAGGAACTGAGCATCTATGGAGAAGAGTAAACAGCCGACATTTTAGGCCTAGACCCTTCGTCGGTACTAAGAGGAAGGAGGAAGAAGCCAGAATAAGACAGAATAAGAAGGTGGAGGTAGGGGAAGGAGTAAAGCTGGTGAGTGAGACCAAGTGAAGGGGAAGGTGGGTGTTTGGGAGAGTGGGGTGAGGTAAGAAGCTCAGAATCAGAATTAGAATCAGGTTTAATATTACTGGCATATGTCATGAAATGTATTGCTTTGCAGCAGCGATCCATTGCAATACGTACATAACAACCAAATCTATAAATTACAATAAGTAGTATGTTCATATATTGAGATACAGCATTGAGTAGGCCCTTCCAGCCACACCACATCAGCAACCCACCAATTTAACCCTAGCCTAATCAATTTACAGTGACCAACTAACCTATTAACCGGTCTGTCTGTGGAAAGAAACCAGAGTATCTGGAGGAAATCCATGTGGTCACAGGGAGAATATATAAACTCTTTACAGTCAGTGGAGGGAATTGAACCCAGGTCACCTGTACTGTAAAACATTGTGCTAACCACTACGCTACCATGCCATCCCAAATATATATTTAAAAAATGAAAATTAAATAAGTAGTGCAAAAAAAAAGGGAAAAATACTGAAGTAGTATTCATGGGTTCATTGTCCATTCTGAAGTCTGATTGCAGAGGAGAAGATGTTCCTGAAGCACTGTGTGTGTCTTCAGGCTCCTTTACCCCATCCTTGATAACAATGAGAAGAGACATGCCCTGGGTGATGGCTTTCCTTAATTGTTGTGTATTTAATATTTGAGTAACCTTGTTAACATGTTGTGGATTAAGCATTCTTGTTTGTTTAAATAATTAATTACAGGTTAACTCATTCTGATCCTGTGTATTCACCCCTTCATACCAGACAGTGATGCAACTAGCTAGAATGATCTCCATGGTACATCTGTAGAAATTTGCAAGTGTCTTTGGTGACAGACAGGAACTTGAAGCTGCTCACCCTTTCCACTGATGATTCTTCAACGAGGACCGGTGTGCATTCCCTCGACTTTCCTTCCTGAAGTGACCACTGGATGCCATCTGGGGCAAATGCAGTAGAGTCAGTGTAGCTTTAGCGCAGAGAAACAGGTGGTGATGTACTGGCAACTCACTCCTGGACTCTTACTGAAATGGCTTCCAAAAAGAGAAGCAGCTAAAAATGGTCATTCCACTGTTATACTGCCCATTAAACACACGACAGTGACCATGACCCACAAGGGGGTGGCACAGAGACAGTTAGTAGAGCTGCGACATCACAGTGAGACTGACCTGGGTTCAGTCCTTACCCACAGTCTGTGTGGAGTCTTCACATTCCCCCTATCACTGTGAGGGTTTGAACACATCCTCCGGAACCATAGACAGGTGAAATTGGCCGGTTAGTTGACCACTGTCAATTGCCTCTAGTGTGTAGAGCAGTGGTCGAATCCAGGAGGAGTTGATGAGAATATGGGGAGAATTTAAAAATGGGATTGATGTATTAGTGCAAATGGGTGGTCAGTGGTTAGCATGAACTCGATGGGCCAAAGGATCTGTTTTCCTTGATGGTCTTGATAAGCAGCCGCCATAATCAAAGACCCCACCCATCCCAGATATCCTGTCTTCTCCTCCCTCCCATCAGGTAAAGATACAAAAGCCTGAAAGCATGTACCACCCTGCTCAAGGACAACTTCTGCAGATATGACCTTGTACCTCATATCTACCTACACTGCACCTTCTCTACAATTGTAAGTTTTTACCTTGTACCACCTCAAAGCATTGATGTAATGAATTGATCTGTACAAGCAGCATGCAAAATATTGCACAAGCAGAAGTTTTGAAGACCTTATTTGAACTTCTTAAGTAAAAGACAGGTGGAAGGCCACAATCACCCACATCGTACAGCACAGCACATAATGACAATGATGATGAATAATAACCAAATAAATGTCCTTATTCCATAGGGGGAAGAATTTGTAGCATTAAGGATCTAGTTGGAGACACAAGAGACCGCAAATGCTGGAATCTGGAGCAAGACACAAGATGCTGGTGGAACGCACTGCCAGAGGGAATAGTTAAGACAGATAAATAAGGGGTATTTAAGAAAGTCTTAGATAGGCACATGGATGATTGAAAAATTGAGGACTATATAAGAGGGAAGGGTTATATTAATCTTAGAGTAGGTTAAAAGGTCAGCACAACATCATGGGCTGAAGGGCCTGTCTGTGCTGTACTGTTTTCTGTTAACTCTGCATCTTTGGGAGGAAATGGACAGTGGATGTTACAGACCTTTCTGTTGTTCAGATCTATTTTGATAGCTGTTTCACAGACATGATGGGCCAAATGGCTTCTTTGGGCTTTATTCTTCTAATCAAGCACAAGGCTACATTCCAAGACCTTTGAGTTTAAATGAAGACTGGGAGATGATGAACCTTGTCTATTTCTTCACCTGACCCTTTGGCTAGATTACAGGTTAGTAATTCATTGTCAAGGTAGGATTTTGTAATATATCATCAGCTTGAAAGAGATTATAAACTGTCCTAACTGAGAGAGATTTTGATTAAAATTGCTTTAAGATACTTCCGCTCTATTGTCTTACAGCATTAATGTTCTGCTCATCATTCTGTTCATCACTTTGAGATCCATAATATGCGCAAAGATATTTCAGATCTTTGTAGCCTTGATTAACAATATCAAATGCTGCCCAGGGAACTCTGATAAGATGGAGTTTTCACTTCCCTTGGCACGTCCTGCACAGCAGGGCAATGTTGCCGAGCAGCAGATGTTGGTGAGATCTCGGGGTCAGGTTTAAAATACAGAGAAGTGGGGCCCTGGTGCACTGAGTGCACACATCAAGACAGGCACAATCCATCAAACGGTGCTGGGTAAGGTAACATAAGCAGCATTACGGGAATATCTGTGCAGCACAGGCACTCTGTTCTTCCCTTCTGAGTAGTTATGCAGCCCACTGCACTGGTGGGATAACAATTAAATTCCATGATGCTGAGGCCTTTGAGCATGCCATTAATTATTGATTGACAGGAAAGTAACTGAGCCATACTAAAAACAATATTGCAAAGCCTATAAAGCAGTATACTCCCTCCACGGCTGTGCATTATAAATATCAGCAGTGCTTCCAACGCTAAGGATTAATAGCTGATACTGCAGTTTTGCTCTCTGAACTTTGAAGGTGCTTGGGGTCTCATATTACTCCCTGTGTAGACAGAGTTCACCTTTCTGTTGGGAGTGAAATCGAAAAGAATTGCCCATTAAGGCATCCAGGCACTTGTTTTGTTTTATTCAGCCAGCGCTGAGCTTTCTTGTTTCCTTGTTAGGAGGGTGACGAAACGAGATAAAAGGACATTAAGCCACTACAATAAATCAGATTTTAGAGACCTAGAAAGAAAGGGGTTTTTTTGTTCATTGGTGGGATGAAAGAGTAATTGACGTGATCACTGGTGGCACAGTAACGTGACAGTTAGCACGTCACTTTGCAGTGCCGGTAACCACTGATTGGGGTTCATTCCACCACTGTTTGTAGTGAATCTGTACGTCCTTCCTGTGACTGCATCTCTTTCTTTCCACCTTCCAAAGGCGTACGGGTTAGAGTTAGTGAGTTGTGTGCATCCTATTTGGGAGCCCGAAGCATGGTGACACTTGTGGGCTGCCCTCAGCTCAGTCCTCACTAATTAGATGTAAACAATGCATTTCACTCTATGTTTTGATATACATGAGAGAAATAAACATGGTCTTTATCTCCCCCTAATCTCAGTGTTAAATTCTCATTCCTAGTTGAGAAGGTGGTGGTGAGCTGCCAACATGAACCTATACAGTCCTGGTGAAGGTCTGCCCACAGAGCTCCTGGAAAGGAGGTTCCAGGACTTAGATCCCATGGCAATAGAGGACCAACAACGTGTGTTCAGGTGGGGATGGTGTGAGTCCTGGAGGGAAGCCTACAGAATGAGGCACTTCCTGTTTTCCCCCTTCAAAGGACTTATGCTTGGGAGGTGCTATTAGAGTAAATTGCTGCACGTTACATATTGTAGCTGCTTTACAGGTTTTAGGATGGTACTTAAACACCTTTGTTCCTTCGCAACAGTTAGGATTTCCGGGTATTTTAATTCTGCCATCCATTTTAATTCCCTTCCCATCCCTATTGTGACATCTAGGTTCATGGCTTCTTCTGTTGCCAGAATGAAGCCACACTCAGATTGAAGAAGCAGCACTTCATATTCTGTCTGGGTAGCCTCCAACTTGACAGTATGAACATTAGTTTCTCTAACCTTTGGTAAATTCAGCCCCCTAGCTCTTCTCTCTTTTCCATTCCCAATTCTGGGTCTCATCCTACCACTTCTCATCTCCTCACCTGCCCGTCACTTTCCTCTCCTATCAGGTTCCTCCTTCTTCAGCCCTTTACCTTTTCCAGCTATCCCATTCCACTTATCATTTCCTTCCCTCTCACCTGATCTCACCTATCAACTACAATCTCATACTTTTTCTACCACCCCACCTTCTTATACTTCTTCCCTTTCCAGTCCAGATGGCCCAAAGTGTCAACTGTTTGTTCTCCTCATAACAGCTGCCTGACCTGCTGAGTTCCTCCAGTATTTTGTGTATGTTACTCTGGGTTTCAAGCATCTGCAGTATCTCTAGTGTTTAGGATAGTGCTTGGGGCATCAGTCAAGTCAGCTGTTTAAGCTGATGTGGAGGTTATTGAGTAATGTTGCAATTGCACTCATCCAGGAAAGGGATAAGTAAATCTTATCACGGGTGAAAATTCTTTGATCTGCTCCAGAGTGATAATGGTAACTCTCCCAGTTAAATGATCCAAATGCTGTTGATAATAATGGACTTGGAAAATGACAGTAACATTAATTCTCAAAGGAGAACTAATTAGACTCTTAAATAAAAACAGAAAATGCCAGAAAGACTTGGCAGGACAGGCAACATCTTTGAAGGTTCTGACAAAGAGTCTTTGATCTGAAATTTTAATGCTGGTTTCTAGAATTTATATTATCTTTTCATATTTACAAACTTTGTATTTTTTGATGTTTGATTGTGGTTGGAGTCTTAGTGGATATTGGAGATCGTCAATATCTGACATTGAGCATCTTTCTACAGAAAGATGATGATAACTAGGCAACTACACTCAGTGGCTATTTTATTAGGCACACCTTTACACTTGTTCATTAATGCAAATGTCAATCAGCCAATCATGTGGCAGCAACTCAATGCATGAAAGCATGCAGACGTGGTCAAGAGGTTCATAGGAGCAGAATCAAGTCTGCTGCATCATTCAATCACGGCTGATTTAATATTGCTCTCAATCCCATTCTGCTGTGTTATCCATTAACCTTTGATACTCTTACTAATCAAGAACCTCCGCTTTAAATATACCCAATGGCTTGGTCTGCACAGCCATTTTTGGCAATGAATTCCACAGATTGACCACCTGCTGGCAAAATAAATATTTCCTCATCTCTATTCTAAATGGATGTCCCTCTATTCTGAAGCTGTACCCTCTAATCCTAGACTTCCCCTACTGTTGGAAACATCTTCTCCACATCCACTCTAAGCCGTTCAATATTCAATAGGTTTCAGTGGTATTTTTCAGCCCCATTTTTCTAAACTCCTGCAAGCACAGGCTTAGAGCCATCGAATACTCCTCATACATGAATCCTTTCTTCTCTGGGATCATTCTTCTGAACTTCCTCTGGACCCTCTCCAAGACCAGCACGTATTTTCTTAGATAAATGGCCCAAAACTGTTCACAATACTCCCAGTGCAGACTGGCCAGTACCTTACAAAGCTCGGCATTGCATCTTTGCTTTAGTCGTCTCAAAATGAATGCTAACGTTGTTTTTGCCTTCCTTACCACCAACTCAAACTGCAAGTTAACCCTCAGGAAATCCTGCACAAGGACCCCCAAGTCACTTTGCATCTCTGATTTTTGTATTTTCTCCCCATTTTGGAAAGGATCCATGCCTTTATTCCTTCTACCAAAGGGCATGACCTTGCACTTCCTGCACTATATTCCATCTGCCACTTCTCTGCCCATTCCACTAATTTGTCTCAGTCCTTCTACAGACACCCTGCTTCCTCAGCATTACCAGCCCCTCCACCTAGCTTTGTGTCATCCGCAAACATGGCACAAAGCCATCAATTCTTTCGTCCACATCACTGACATATGACATGAAAAGATGCCGTCCTAAAACCAACCCCTATGGAGCACCATTAGTCACCTGCAGCCAGCCAGAAAAGGACCTTTTTATTCCCACTCATTGCCTCCAGCCAGTCAGCCAATCTTCTATCCATGCTAGTAACTTTCCTGTATTACCATGGGCTCTTATCTTGTTAAGCAACTCATGTGCAGTACCTTATCAAAGGCCTTCTGAAAATCCAAATAAACAACATCCACTGAATTTCTTTTGTCTATTCTGCCTATTACTTCCTCAAAGAATTAAAACAGATCTGTGAGGCAAGATGTCCCCCTTCAAGAAACCATGCTGACTTTGACATCTTTTGAACTACTGAAGTCAGGCTAACTGGCTTTTTTTTTTTGGGGGGGGGTGATATTTGCAATTTTCCAGTCTTCCAGAAACATTCCAGAATCTAGTGATTCATGAAAGATCATTCCTAGTCCCTCTACAATCTCTTAGCTACCTCTTTCAGAATCCTGGGGTGTAGTCCATCTGGCCCAGGTGACTTATCCACCTTTAGACCTTTCAGCTTCCCAAGCACCTTCTCCTTAGTAATAGCAACACACTCACTTCTGCCGCCTGACAGTTTTGCAATTCTGACATTCTGCTAATGTATTCCACAGTGAAAACTGCTACAAAATACTTACTAAATTCCTCCTCCATTTCTTTGTCTGGCCATTACTACCTCTCCAGCATTATTTTCCCGTGGTCAGGTATCCACTCTCATCTCTCTTTCACTCATTAGATATCTGAAAAAACTTTGGTATCCTCTTTTATATTATTGTCTAGCTTACCTTCATATTTCTCCGTTTCTCTTTTTGGCTTTTTATTTGCCTTCTGTTGGTTTTAAAAGCTTCCCTATCTTCTACCTTGCCGCTAATTCTTGCTTCATTATATGCCCTCTCTTTTGCTTTTATACTGTCTTTGGCTTCCCTTGCCAGCCACAGTTGCCTCATCCTCCTTTTAAAATACTTATTCATCTTCCGTGCACCTTCTGAATTGCTCACAGAAACACCAGTCATTGCTGTTCTGCCATCATCCCAGCTATTGTCCCCTTCCAATCCAATTTGGCCAGCTCCTCCCTCATGTCCCTCTAATTCTGTTTGCTCCACTGTAATACTGATACATTCAATTTTAGCTTCTTCTCAAATTGCTGAATGATTTCTATCATATTGTGATCACTGCTTCCCCAGAGTTCCTTTACCTTAACCTCCCTAATCAAATTTGGTTTATTACACAACAGCTAATCCAGAATTGCTGTTCCCTTCGTTGGCTCAACCACAAGCTGCTCTAAAAAGCCATCTTATAGACATTCTACAAACCCCCTCTCTTGGGTTCCAGCACCAATCTGATTTTCCCAATCTACCTGCATATTAAAATCCAAAATATTCCCCTTTTTACAAGCCTTTTCTATCTCCCGTTATAGTTGTAGCTCACATTCTGTCTGCTGTTTGGAGCCCTATATCGTATATAAATCTCATTGGGGCCTTTTTACACTTGTAGTTTCGTAACTCTACCCACAAAGATTTTACATCTTCTGATCATATCTCACCTCTTTCTAAGGTTCTGATTTAATTATTTTATAAACAGAGCCACCCCAGCCCCTGCAATTCTCTGCCTACTTGCTTATCCTTTTGATACAATGTGTACTCCTGGACATTAAGCTTCCAATTATGATCTTCTTTCAGCCATGACTCAGCATTGTACCTGCCATTCTTTGACTGCCATGCAAGATCACCTACCTTATTCCGAATGCTGTGACCGTGGAATGGTGCCAGATGGGGTGGTTTGAGTGTCTCAGAAACTGATGATCTCCTGGGATTTTCACACACAATAGTCTCTAGATTTTAAAGAGAGTGGTGCAAGAAACAAAAAACATCCAGTGAGCAGCAGTTCTATGGGTGAAAATGCTTTGTTAATGAGAGAGGTCAGAGGAGAATGGCCGGTATGGTTCGAGCTGACAGGAAGGAGACAGTAACTCAAATAACTATGTGTTACAACAATGACCTGCAGAACAACAATTCTAAATGCACAACACATTGAACCTTGAATTAGCTACAGCAGCAGAAGAACACCTGAACATATACTCAGCAGCCACTTTATTAGGTGCAGGACCTACCTAATAAAGGGGCTACTGAGTGTATACCACATGTGATCATTGAAAAACAGAATACAAAGACTCTTTGTCTGAATCTGCGCAGATTATGCCTGATCGAAATGCTTCCAGCATTTTTGGTTTTTATTTGTATTACACACAATGCTTTCTGTGATTCTGTCTACTGAAGATGGATGTTTTTTACCCCCAGCTATTTTTCTTTTCTTTGTAGGTTCTTCACAAGATGATGACCCAGGCTAGAGTAGCCCTGTGACCAGGGACACTGGATAAAGGATTCCATCAAGTACTCATCTCAGATCACTGCAGTGGTAGAAGTGAAATTGGTTTATTATTGTCACATGTACTGAGGTACAGTAAAAAGCTTGTTTTCTGTATTGTTCATAAAGATCAATTCATGACACAATGCACTGGAGTAATGACGATAACAACACAGAATAAAGTGCAACAGTACAGAGAAAGTGCAGTGCAAGATTGTAACAAGGTAAATTGTGAGGTCAGGAGCCCATGGTTTATTAAGGAACCAATCACTAGTTTCATAACAGTGGGGTAAGAAGCTGTCCTTGAGCTGGTGGTACATCCTTTCAGGCTTTTGTATCTTCTGCTCAGTAGGGGAGGGGAGATTGGAGAATGTCTGGAAGCTTACTGAATGACCTTCAATCAAAGGAGGGTATAGAACAGTGACATCAGTCTGTGAACTGATCATGTGTCCATGGGCACCAAGGTAGCTTAGCTGTTAATGTGATGCTATTACAGCTCCAAATTTGGCATCTTCTCTAAGAGTCTCAACAGCTTCCCCATGGAATGCGTGGGTTTTGTCCAGCCCCTCTGGTTTCCTCCCACAGTCCTAATACGTACTGTTAATTGGCTATTGTAGTGTGATTAGGTTAGGGCTATCGGGGTTGCTGGGCAGTATAGTTTGAAAGGCCAGAAGGGCTTATTCCACACTGTATCTCTAAATACATAAATAAGTGGTGTAGCCCCACCTCCTGCTTTGACTTGATTGACAGGGACAAGATATCAGGTTCTACCTCGGTTTCAGCCAACAGCATCACACATTACTTCCTCTACAGTTCTCGGGGAAATTTTTTCAATGTGGAACTTCATAAACTGTTTTCAAAACAGACAAGCTCAAGAACAACAATTTGATTTTATATTTTAAACGTAGTAGTTCCTTCTGAAAGGTGCTCCATCAAATCACATAAGGAGCTAGCAGATATGACACAAAAAGCTGGAACTATGAGATAGTCTGTAGTGGATGCAGGGAAGGTCGAGCGGCTCAGGGAAGAATCCTGAATTTGGACAGCTGGAGACCAGAAACACAAAAGATTCCACAGGTATTTGAATTCCAAAATAATATACACATAAAGTGCTGGAGGAACTCAGCAGGTAGGCCAGAGTCTATGGAGAGAAATATAGTGTTGATGTTTTGGGTTGAGACCCTTTATCAGGACTGGAAAAGAAAAGAGAAGAAGCCAGTTCACAGAGGGGGAGCAGTGAGAGAGGGCCTCACTGAACTCCAGTCAAGGAGATTTAAACTTCTTCAGGGTAGACACACCTTGAAGGAACTTTACAATGGAGCAGCAAGTCATGAACACAAGAGAATCTACAGATGCTGGAAATCCATGTTAACACACACAATATGTAGAGAAATAAACAGTCTAGGTTTCCAACTGCAAACAAAAGGAAATCTGCAGATGCTGGAAATCTGAACAACACACACAAAATGCTGGGGGTTCTCAGCAGGCCAGGCAGATCTACGGAAAAGGGTACAATCGACATATCAGGCCAAGACCCTTCAGCAGGGCTGGTGATGAGTCTCGGCCAGTGGCTGGACCAGGTGCCCAGTGAAATGCAGAAAGACTCGTTTTTTCCATAGTAATACACACAAAATGCTAGAGGAATTCAGTAGTCCAGGCAGCATCTATGGAAAAGAGTACAATTAACTTCTCAGGCCAAGTGGTGCTGGAAATTCTGTGAACCCTGTATAATTTTTTCAAGTCCAAAAACTAGATAAAGGGAATCCAGTTACATAAATAACACAAAAACAGTATGCTTGTTCATTTAATTTTTGAGAAAAATTATCTAATATTACTTGTATTTGTTGGAAAAACTATGTGAACCTCTGGGGTAATGCCTTCTACAAAAGCTATTGGTGTTCCAATCAACAAGATGACATTGGAGGTGTGGGTTGTAGAGGCACACTGCCCTATCAAAAAGACACACAAATTCAGGTTACTAACAGCCTGCTTCTCTCAGGAAAGATCTGCTTATGAGCACCATGTCTCAAAACAACTTTCAGAAGACCTTAGAAGAAGAATTGTAGAGAAGCATGAAGCTGGAAAAGGGTACAAAAGCATCTCTCAAGATCTACTGTTCATCAGTCCACAGTAAGAGAAATTTTGTACAAATGGAAGAAATTCAAAGCTGTTGCTGCAATCCCTAGGAGTGGGCAACCTGCAAATATCACACCGAGAGCACAACTTGTAATGCTGAGGGAAGTGAAAAAGAATCCAAGAATAACAGCAGAAGTCCTGCAGAAATCTCTAGAACTTACTAAGGTCTCCAGTCATGTGTCCACACGAAGGAAAGCACTGAACAAGAATGGTGTTCATGGAAGGACACCACTACTCAAAAACAAGCATTGCTACACAACTCAAGCTTGCAAAATACTACCTGGATATTCCACAATGCTTCTGGGACAATGTTCTGTGGACAGATGATACAAAAGTTGAAATTCTTGGTAGAAATGAATACTGCTATGTTCGGAGAATAAAGGGCACTGCACATCAACGCCAAAACCAAACCCAACTGTGAAGCAAGGAGCAACATGGTTTGGGCCTGGACATCTTGCATTCATTGAGGGAACAAAGAATCCAAATTGTATTAAGACATTTTACAGGATAATGTCAGGGTAGCAGTCCATTACTTGAAGCTTAATAGAAGTTGAATAATGCAACAACACGAGGATCCAAAAGGCAAGAGTAAATCAACAACAGAATGGTTTAAAAAGATAATTTGTGTTTTGGAATGGCCAAGTCAAAGTCCTGACCTTAATCCTATAGAAATGTTGTGGAAGGACCTGAAGCAAGCAGTAAGGAGGCCCACCAATGCCCCAGAATTGAAACAGTTTGGTAAGAAGGAATGGGCTAAAATTCCTCCAAGCCAATGTGCAGGACTGATCAAGAGTTACCAGAAACACTTGGTTAAAGTTATTGCTATACAAGGGGGTCAATCCAGTTGCTGAAAGCAAAGGTTTACATGCTTTTCCCAGAAAATATATGTAATATTGGATCATTTTCTCAATAAATAAATGAACAAGTATAATGCTTTTTGTGTTATTTAATTGTTTTTTCTTTATATAGTTTTAGCACTTAAGTGAAGATCTGCTCATATCTTAGGTCATATTTATGCAAATATACAGAAAATTCTAAAGGCTTCACAAGCTTTCTAGCACCATTCTACGGAAAGGAATCAGGAACATCGAAGGGTCTGGGCCAAGACATCGGCTCATTATTCCTTTCCATAGATGCTGCCTGACCTCCTGAGTTCATCCAGCATTTTGAACATAGAACATAACAGCAAAGTAGAGGCCCTTCAGCCCACAATGTTGTGCAGACCCTTAAGCCCTGCCTCCCATATAACCCCCCACCTTAAATTCCTCCATATACCTGTCTAGTAGTCTCTTAAATTTCACTAGTGTATCTGCCTCCACCACTGACTCAGGCAGTGCATTCCACACACCAACCACTCTCTGAGTGAAAAACCTTCCTCTAATATCCCCCTTGAACTTCCCTCCCCTTACCTTAAAGCCATATCCTCTTGTACTGAGCAATGGTGCACTGGGGAAGAGGCGGTAGCTATCTACTCTATCTATTCCTCTTAATATCTTATATAACTCTATCATGTCTTCTCTCAGCCTCCTTCTCTCCAGAGAATAAAGCTAGCTCCTTTAATCTCTGATCATAATCCATACTCTCTATACCAGGCAGCATCTTGGTAAATCTCCTGTGTACCCTTTCCAATGCTTCCACATCCTTCCTATAGTGAGGTGACCAGAACTGGACACAGTACTCCAAGTGTGGCCTAACCAGAGTTTTATAGAGCTGCATCATTACCCCGCGACTCTTAATCTCTATCCCTCGACTTATGAAAGCTAACACCCCAGAAGCTTTCTTAAACACCCTATCTACCTGTGAAGCAACTTTCAGGGGGCTGTGGACATGTATCCCAGAGCCCTCTGCTCCTCCACATTCCCAAGTAACTTGCCATTTACTTTGTACTCTGCCTTGGAGTTTGTCCTTCCAAAGTGTACCACCTCACACTTCTCTGGGTTGAACTCCATCTGCCACTTCTCAGCCCAGTTCTGCATCCTATCAATGTCTGTCTGCAATCTTCGACAATCCTCAACACTATCCACAACACCACCAAACTTTGTGTCATCTGCAAACTTGCCAACCCACCCTTCTACCCACCCTTCTTTTGTTAATAAAAGTCACAAAAAGTAGAGGTCCCAAAACCGATCCTTGTGGGACACCACTAGTCACAACCCTCCAATCTGAATGTACTCCCTCCACCACAACCCTCTGCTTTCTGCAGGCAAGCCAATTCTGAATCTACCTGGCCAAACTTCCCTGGATCCCATGTCTTCTGACTTTCTGAATAAGCCTACCATGTGGTACCTTGTTAAATGCCTTACTAAAATCCATGTAGATCACATCCACTGCACTACCGTCATCTATATGCCTGATCACCACTTCAAAGAACTCTATCAGGCTTGTTAGACACGATCTGTCCTTCACAAAGCCATGCTGACTGTCCCTGATCAGACCATGATTCTCTAAATGCCTATAGATTCCATCTCTAAGAATCTTTTCCAACAGCTTTCCCACCACAGATGTAAGGCTCACTGGTCTATAATTACCCGGTCTATCCCTACTACTTCTTTTGAACAAGGGGACAACATTTGCCTCCCTCCAATCCTCCGGTACCATTCCTGTGGACAACGAGGATATAAGGATCCTAGACAGACTCAGCAATCTCTTCCCTCGCCTTGTGGAGCAGCCTGGGGAATATTCCATCAGGCCCCAGGGACTTATCCATCCTAATGTATTTTAACAACTCCAAAACCTCTTCTCCCTTAATATCAACATGCTCCAGGACATCAACCTCAATCATATTGTCCTCACCATCAAGTTCCCTCTCAGTGGTGAATACCGAAGAGAAGTATTCATTGAGGACCTCGATCACTTTCACAGCCTCCAGGCACATCTTCCCACTTTTATCTCTAATCGGTCCTACCATCACTCCTGCCATCCTTTTGTTCTTCACATAATTAAAGAATGCCTTAGGGTTCCACATGGAAGGTTAGTTAAGAAGGTTCAGTCGTTAGGTATTAATGCTGGAGTAATAAAATGGATTCAACAGTGGCTAGATGGGAGATGCCAGAGAGTAGTGGTGGATAATTGTTTATCGGGATGGAGGCCGTTGACTAGCGGGGTGCCTCAGGGATCTGTTTTGGGCCCAGTGTTGTTTGTAATATACATAAATGATCTGGATGATGGGGTGGTAAATTGGATTAGTAAGTATGCCGATGATACTAAGGTAGGAGGTGTTGTGGATAATGAGGTAGATTTTCAAAGCTTGCAGGGAGATTTATGCCGGTTAGAAGAATGGGCTGAACGTTGGCAGATGGAGTTTAATGCTGAGAAGTGTGAGGTTCTACATTTTGGCAGGAATAATCCAAATAGAACATACAGAGTAAATGGTAGGGCATTGAGGAATGCAGAGGAACAGAGAGATCTAGGAATAACTGTGCATAGTTCCCTGAAAGTGGAGTCTCATGTAGATAGGGTGGTGAAGAGGGCTTTTGGAACGCTGGCCTTTATAAATCAAAGCATTGAGTACAGAAGTTGGGATGTAATGCTAAAGTTGTACAAGGCATTGGTAAGGCCAAATTTGGAATATTGTGTGCAGTTCTGGTCACCGAATTATAGGAAAGATATCAATAAATTAGAGAGAGTGCAGAGACGATTTACTAGGATGTTACCAGGGTTTCAGCAATTAAGTTACAGAGAAAGGTTGAACAAGTTAGGTCTCTATTCATTGGAGCGTAGAAGGTTGAGGGGGGATTTGATCGAGGTATTTAAAATTTTGAGAGGGATAGATAGAGTTGATGTGAACAGGCTGTTTCCATTGAGAGTAGGGGAGATTCAAACTAGAGGACATGATTTGAGAGATAGGGGGCAGAAGTTTAAGGGAAACACGAGGGGGTATTTCTTTACTCAAAGAGTGATAGCTGTGTGGAATGAGCTTCCTGTAGAAGTAGTAGAGGCCAGTTCAGTTGTGTCATTTAAGGTAAAATTGGATAGGTATATGGACAGGAAAGGAGTGGAGGGTTATGGGCTGAGTGCGGGTAGGTGGGACTAGGTGAGATTAAGGGTTCGGCACGGACTAAGAGGGCCAAGATGGCCTGTTTCCGTGCTGTGATTGTTATATGGTTTTCCTTTACCCTACTTTCCAAGGCCTTCTCACACCCCCTTCTTGCTCTCCTCAGCCCCATCTTAAGCTCCTTTCTTGCTACCCTATATTCCTCAATAGACCCATCTGATCCTTGCTTCCTAACTCTCATGTATGTTGCCTTCTTCCACCTGACTAGGTTCTCCACTTCACTTGTCACCCATGGTTCCTTCATCCTACCATTCTTTAT
Organism: Hypanus sabinus; assembly: GCF_030144855.1. Classification (NCBI taxonomy): domain Eukaryota; kingdom Metazoa; phylum Chordata; class Chondrichthyes; order Myliobatiformes; family Dasyatidae; genus Hypanus; species Hypanus sabinus. The sequence goes on along the minus strand of NC_082715.1, from coordinate 83,095,887 downwards.
CTCCCTCACTGGGATAAATTTATCCCTAACATCCTGCAAGAGATCCTTAAACTTCGACTATATGTCCATAGTACATTGCCCTGCAAAAACATCATCCCAATTCACACCCGCAAGTTCTAGCGTTATAGCCTCATAATTTTCCCTTCCCCAATTAAAAATTTTCCTGTCCTCTCTGATTCTATCCTTTTCCATGATAATGTTAAAGGCCAGGGGGCCATGGCCACTGTTCCCCAAATGCTCACCTGACCTGTGATCTGTGACCTAACGCAGTTCATTACCTAATACTAGATCTAGTATGGCATTCCCCCTAGTCGGCCTGTCAACATACTGTGACAGGAATCCGCCTTGGACACACTTAACAAACTCTGCCCCATCTAAACCATTGGAACTAATCAGGTGCCAATCAATATTAGGGAGGTTAAAGTCACCCATGATAACAATCCTGTTATTTTTGCACCTTTCCAAAATCTGCCTCCCAATCTGCTCCTTGGTATCTCTGCTGCTTGTGTCTATTATTCTGGATTTCCAGCATTTGCAGAATTTCTTGTGTTTATGATTCACTTTTTCACGTCTGTACTCTGAAATACTTTACAGCTAATAAGCTGTTTTTTAAAGTGTGGCCATTATTGGAATGTTGGGAACCTGGCAGCCAGTTAGTGCACATGGTAATCAAAGGTCTTAATGATAGATGTTGAAGGATTATTCAGGACACTAGGGGTGCCCCTTCTCCTCCATTAAATGCCCTCCCACCATCTGCCCTCCTTCCTTCTGTTGCCTATAATTTTTGGTGTCCAGTCCACCCATTACCCCAGGGAATCCCTGCACTACCTTGGAATCCAGTCGAACAAAATTTCTGTTTACAAATGGTGCTCCTCGATTTCAAATCTTTCTCAGCCTCTTCACACTGTATCTGTGACCTCCACCACTCTGACAATCCTCTAATCCCACCAGTTTTTCCACGTTCTTCTGTGCCCTCATTGCTGAGACCCTTCTGTCCCCATAAGCTGCTCTGACTTTACACCGATCTCTTCCTCAAAACCAGGCAATGCTGGAAATACTCTGCAGATGAGGCGACATTCACTCGGAGTTATGCAACATGGAAACAGGCTCCTGGGCCCAACTCATCCGTGGTGACCAAGGTGTCTACCAGAGCTGGCCCTTTTACCATAACCCCTAAACCTCTCCGTGTACCTGGCTTATTCACCTTGTAATTATACCCTCTGCTGCCACTCACTTCTCCCAGCAGCTCACACATCATCCATGAGAGGTGACACAGACAACTTTTCAAATTGAAGATCCATCATCAGAACTTAGGAGACAAAACATGCAAACTCTCTGATGAATATTTTCTGCATTTGCTGCTTATATGTTAGATTCCCAGCATCTGAAGTTTTTCAATTCCCTCTACCTTTAACATATTCTTTAAAAGCTTCCTCATTAAATAAGCAACACACACAAAATGCTGGAGGGACTATGAAGGCAAAAAGAAACAGTTGGCTTTCCCATAAGACCATAAGATATAGGTGCAGAATTAGGTCATTTGGCCCATCGAGTCTGCTCCACAATTTCATTATGACTGATCAATTTCCCTCTCAGCACCAATCTCATGCATTCTCCACATATCCCTTCATGCCAGAAGGAAAAATAAATCAGCCACGATTAACTGGAGGAGCAGACTTATGGGCCAAATAATATACAATTATATAACAATTACAGCACGGAAACAGGCCATCTCGGCCCTTCTAGTCCATGGCAAACGCTTACTCTCACCTAGTCCCACCTACCTGCACTCAGCCCATAATCCTCCGTTCCTTTCCTGTCCATATACCTATCCAATTTTTTTTTTTAAATGACAATATTGAACTTGCATCTACCACTTCTACTGGAAGCTCCAGTTCCCTCCCACCTTCCAAAGGCTTGCGGGTCAAGGTTAGTAAGCTTTGAGCGTGCTATGTTGGCGCAGAAAACATGGTAACACTTGCATGATGGCTCCAGCAAATTCTTGGACCGTGTTGGTTGTTGACGCAAAATGGTGCAATTCACTATGTTTCAATTTACAGGTGACAAAGCTCATCTTTTTTACCTCTCTCTCCTTCTGGTGGAGGTTCTCCTACAAAGTAGGACCTCAGGATTTGCAACTAATAATCATGAAAGAGCAGCAAAATATTTCCAACTTGGATGGAAACACCAGGTATTCCTAGACACTGGTAGAGTTAATGGCATCCTGGGTCTGTACCCCTCAATAATTCTTCCCCTCTGCTGCCAGATTTCTGAATGAACAATGAACATTGTACACCATCTTATTATTTTTCCCTCCCTTTTTCCATTATGTGTGTGTATGTGTATCATTGTAATTTATAGTGTTTTCTTTAGTGCACTGTACTGCCGCCACAAAGCAGCAAGTTTCATGACATTTTGTCAGTGATAGTAAACCTGATTCTGGTCCCCTGATCAAAATTCCCATCCCTCCCTTAGCAGCTTCAGCCAGAATAATCCTTGTCCTTTGTAAATAGGAACTCTGTGATAAAAATGATGATGATCATGGCAATAGTACTAGTAACAACGCGTGCTGTTACAGGGAAGCTTTTTGAAGAAGGAACACTACAAATGGGTTGAGTTATATAAAAAGTAAACAGCACAGATAAAGGTCATTTTGTCCTTTGAGCCTAAAATGATGAATGTGCTCCACATGAGCCCTTCCCAATAATCTTTATCTAACTCCATCAGCATAACAATGTTTTATACTTCCCATTTATCTAGTCTTTTATTAAATCTAGGTACACGTTCAACAATGTTTTGAAGTTTTGAAAATTACATGTTTTGAAGTGTCCCCCGAAGATAAAGGTTACAGATCTTGTAGAAGGGTCACGACCAAAACGTCAACTGTTTATTAACTTCAATAGATGCTGTCTGACCTGGTGAGTTCCTTCAGCATTTTGTGTGTGTTGCTTTGGATTTCCAGCAGCTGCAGACTTTTTCATGTTTAAGGTTACAGATTAGCTTCACTTATCACCTGTACATCGAAACATTCAATGGAATGTTCGTGTCGCTGACCAACACAATTCATAAGCATCAACATAGCATGTCCACAGCTTATTACCCTAACCCGTATGCCTTGGAACTGTGGGAGGAAACTGGAGCACCCAGAGGAAGCCCACATGGTAATGGGGGGGATCCTGTGAACTCCTTACAGAGAACGGAAGGATTTGAACCTTGATCGTCCGATTGCTGGCTCTGTAATGCCAAACGCTACACTACCATGCTGCCCCAATATGATACATCTCACCTGCATTCATCCCATCAAACAATTTCATAAACTTCAGCACTCTATTGGTTCATGGTTCCATTTGCTGTATTAAACTCATTCTTCACTTTAAACAGACTTGCTATAAACTGATTATGCCTCAGGTTATTTTCTTCCTGTCCATGGGAATGCATTATGAATACTGTTCATTTTATCCACTGCTTCTTAGCTTTCTCCCATGAACATCAGTGTATTCAACACCTATGACTTTAGCTTTCTAAGGGCTTTTTCTCATTCTGTAACTACAACAAGGGCAATTCAATGAAATCACATTGTTGGCAACTTTAAGCTGTTTCTTGCCTTGCTCAGCTGACTATTGTGTTTAATTGGTGTAGGGAAAGAGAGAAGCTACGGTAAGAGGAAGAGGGACAGAGTGAAAAAGAAAAACAGCCAATTATATATTGGAAAGTTGGAGCACTGAATCCCTTGTGAAAGGCAGAACTATATAGGCACAACTAACAACAGAATCCAGAGAGAAGAGGAGCTAAGGCATTCCCAGAAGAAAGCAGGAATGTGAAAGCCTTTTATTACTATATTGCAATGTTACAAGTGCAACAACACAGAGAAGCAGGCTGTATAAAGAACAGAACACAGGATGGGATGCCAAACACCGTAGCTACCATCTTGGAAACCAACTCACCAAATATGGCAGTGGCCAGCTAATCTTTTGTTTTGCTGATTGGCTTTGCATATGGTCAAGTTGGTAACAGTTAAATGTAATCTCATGCTGTTGGTCATACATTCATTGGCCATTTTATTAGATACCTCATGTGCCTAATAAAGTGGCACTGAGTGTCCTTTCATGGACTTCTGCTGCTGTAGCCCATCTGCTTCAGAGTTTGACATGTTGTGCATTTGCAGATGCTCTTCTGCATACCGCTGTTGTAGCACATGGTTATTTCAAAACTTTCATCTTCCTGTCAGCCTGAACCAGTCTGGCCATTCTCCTCTGACCTCTTACAACAACAAGGTGTTTCGCCCACAAAACTGCTGCTCACCAGATGTTTGTTTGTTTTTCACACTATTCTCTGTAAACTTTAGAGACTGGTGTGTGTGACAATCCTGGGAGATCAGCAGCTTCTGAGATACTCAAACCACCCTATCTGGCACCAACAGTCATTCCACGGTCAAAAATCGCTGAGATCACATTTCTTTCCCATTCTGATATTTGGTCTGAACAACAACTGAACCTCTTGATCATGTCTGCATGCTTTATGCTGCCTTGTGAATAGCTGATTAGATGTTTGTATTAACAAGCAGGTGTACCTAATAAAGTGGCCATTGTGTGTTCATCTTGAGCTACGTTTTACCCTTGCTGCTGGGCAAAGAAGTGCTGCTGGTTCAAAGCAGCAATCCTGGGATTTAGAATCACTAATCAGATAAAGGTTTTCCTCTTACATTGTGATGGGTGAAGCGATGTACCAACAAGGTAGGGCTGCTGCCACATGCAAAGAGCTATTTGAAGACACCAGTAAGAGCTGAGTATCCAGTGGGGGCAAGGTGAGTAAGCTGCCCCAGAACGGGCAGAGACAAGCTCTTCACTAGAGGTGGTATATCTCCCTGGATACACCATTGTCATCTGGCTGTACAAATATAACCAAGTGAAGCAACTTTCCTCTGAACCACAGTGCACCCCACAAAATATCTATGACACAGAGCACATAAGCCAAAATATTACCATAAATATTACCATAAATCAGTAAAATATATATCAGATAAATAGTGTATCGTGCGGAGCCCAGGTAAACAGTATACAACTCACTGCCTTAGTGATGAGATCTGGATGGTGGTATTCATTAGTCTCACAGCCTGAGGGAAGAAGCTGTTACCCAGTCTTGCAGTCCTGGCCCTGATGGTAGTGGGTGAAGGATTGTGGGATGGGTGGTAGGGATTATCCATGTTCTTTCAGGCCCTTCATCTACAACGCTCCCAGTAAACGTCACAAATAGAAGGAGGGAGACCATGGTGATCCTCTGCCAGTTTTCACCATTCTCTAAAGGATCTTGCAGTCCAACATCTTGCAGCTTCCACACAGTGATGCAGGCAGACAGGACACGTGATGGTACTCTTATAGGAAGTTGTTAGAATGGGAGTGGGGAGCCTCAGAAAGTGAAGCTTTTGTGCCTTCTTAGCTAGTGAGGAGATGTTGTGGTTTGAGGTTATTTCATCCGTTATGTGCACACAAGGAGCTTTGTTCTCTTCACTCTTCCCATGGCAAAGCCATTGATGTGCAATTGAGAGAAGTTGACCTGTCTTCCAGAAGTCCACATTCACCTCTTGTCTTGTCCGTGTTGAACTCAGATTGTTGTTCTCACACCATTTGACAAGCCTCTGTACCTCCTCTCTGTATAGAACATAGAAGTCTACAGGCCCTTTGGCTCACAATGTTATGCTGACCATGTAACCTACTCATCATTGTTACTAATGACAGTGACTCTAGAATGGGACATCTGAAATCAACTGTGCTGTTACGTAAGCTAAGTCTATCTCCTAAATCCCTTGAAAACCTGGAGGCAGGCTCAGAACCTGTGTGGGAATAAGCAGTTTTAATCTTTCTAGCATTACAAAGAGGTCAAAGTATCCATGTAGGGTATTTCTGTAGAGAGAGGCACTTGAAAGTTCAATTTTTCACCTTTTTGAGGTATATTATTGGTGACCAAAAATCTTAACACAGTTACTGATGGTAACAAATGAACACTTAAATGTTTGACATTTTTCTCTCTTCCAACAGAAGCGTTAATCCAATCGAAATAAACAGGTTGACATCTTCATTAAAATAATACACAGTGGAACACTTTATGAATGCATTAAGTCATCATCAGCTGTTAACACAATTTCTAGCCTGTGTTGCTGTTTTGACTTTGTTCATAAGCTTCATTTTGTATTGAAAATAAATTAATTAATCTTGGCAATCCTTGATAAAAATTGAAGTGTGTGTACTCCTGAATTCTGTGCTTCTAAATAACTCTGACATGGTCTTCAGACAATGCATGCCAACACTTCCATTTTACTATGCATGTTGTCTGTCATAATCCAGCTCTCCCCTGTAATTGCACATTAACAAAGAGACCTCCACATCCAGGCATAGAAGCAGCCTACAAGCTGTGTTTCAGGGCAGAGAGCCCAATATATTATTCAGCCTTGTTATTCCAGAATTGAGAGAGAGCTGTGGTTATTTGCTTCTGATGGGACATTAACCCCACACCACTGGCTGCTCTTCAGAGAATTCAGGAAGTTGCTCACTTGTACTCTGTGCTAATGTTAAAAGATGAATTAGCTTTATTTCTCACATACAGTGAAATGTATTGTTTGACACAGTCCAAGGATGTGCTGGGACAGTGCCTTCATGCCTCTGGTGCCAATGTAGTATGCCCACAGTTTAATAACCTTACTAACTCCTATGTCTTTGGAATGTGGGAAGAAACAAAACCACCCAGAGGAAGCTCATGCCATAGGAAGAATATATAAATTCCTTATGGATAGTGGTAGGATTGAGCCCTAATAGCTGGCATTGTAAAGCGTTCAGGAACAGTTATTATCCCTCAAACATCAGATCAGTGGGGACAACTTCACTGAACTGTTTCCCCAATCTATGGACTCACTTGCAACGACTCTTCATCTCAGGTTCTCAATATTTAATTTTTTTTCTTTTGTATTTGCACAGTTTGTTGTCTTTTGCACATTGGTTGTTGGTCTGTCCTGCTGGCTGCAGTCTTTTGTTGATTCTGTTATGTTTCTTGGACTTACTGTGTATGCCCACAAGAAAACGAATCTCAGGATTGTGTATGGTGACGTATATGCACTTTGATAATAAATTTACTTTGAGATTTGAACCACTGTGCTACCATGTTGCCAAAGTGGCATCAATGCTGGTTATCTCAAATGAAAATAGAAAATGCTGGGAATACCCAGAAGGACAGACAACATCAATAGAGAGAGGAAAACAGAATAAGCATTTCTGGTTGATTAAACACAAGTGATCTGGAATTGCTATCGCTCTGTTACTGTCACATGAAGTGATATACGGTGAAAACCTTGTCTTGCATACTGTTCCTTTAGATCCAATCAGTGGGTGGCACAGTAGCATAACAGTTAGCACCACTCTTCACAGCTCGAGCTGCAAGTTCAGTGTTGGATTCCCACTATTGTCTGTAAGAGTTTATATATTCTCCCTGTGGGTTTCCTCCAGATGTACCAATTTCCTCATACATTCCAAAGGCACACTGTTGTGAGCATGCTCTGTTGGCACCAGAGGCACTGTGACACTTGGAACCCTTGTACAATCCTTGTTGAATTGATTTGATGCAAACAACACCTCATTCACTGTAAATTCTGACATACATGTGACAAATAAAGCTAATCTCACTTTATTACACAATAGACTGAGGTGGATCAAGCTAAAAGATTAACAGAATGCAGAATAACAGCTACAGAGAACATACAATGCAGGTAAACAATCCCATGCTTGTAAGTAACTGTTGTGTTTACTACATTACCACAAAGGTGATACATTAAGAAGGTATTTCAGTGTCTGAAGGACTTTGAAATATTCACAGGTCATGAAAAGCACAGAGTAGATATTTTTCTGTTTAACCTTTCCTACCAGCTGGCTTGAATTTGCAGGCAGGAGCTGCCAGATCTTCAATGAAAACTTACACTCAGCCGCCATTTTATTAGCTACACTTCTGTACCTAATAAAGTATCCACTGAGTGTATGTTCATTTTCTTCTGCTGCTGTAGCTCACCCAGTTCAAAGTTCAACATTTTGTTCATTCAGAGATGCTCCTCTGCACAACACTGTGGTAACTCATGGTTATTTGAGTTACTGTTGCTTTCCTGTCAGCTTGAACCAGTCTGCCCATTCTCTTCAAACCTCACACATTAATAAGGTGTTTTTCCCCACAGAACTGCCACTCACTGGATTTTTTTTGTTTTTCACACCATTCTCTTTCAACTCCAGAGATCATTGTGTATAAAAATCTCAAGGGATAAACAGTTTCTGAGATACTCAAACCACCCCACTTGGCATCAACAATCATTCCACAGTCAAAATCACTTAGATCAGATTTCTTCCCCATTCTATTGTTTGGTCTGAACAAAACTGAATCTCTTGACCATGTCTGCGTGCTTATATGCATTGAGTGCCTGCCACATGATTGGCTGATTAGATAGTTTCATTATCAAGCAAGTGTACCTAATAAAGTGGCTACTGGGTGTAAAAAAATGTTCTTAGACACCAGTCCTCCTCCCAAATGCTCCTTAAATCCTTCAGTCTTGCTGCAAGTACTCACAAGTTCCTTCACCGCACTGTGTAGTACCATCGAGCACGTACTTGTACTAATCATTCGTTAGTCCCGTCTTTTATTCCCCATATTCCCATCAGTTGTTCCCTGGATTCTTCCCCTCACCAACACACTAACAGCAGTTTACAGTGGCTAAATGACCAATCAACCATCATGTCTTTGGGATGTGGGAGGAAGCCAGGGCACTCAGAGGAAAGCTGTGCCATTACAGGGAGAACATGGAAATTCCACACAGACAAAACCAGAAATCAGGATTGAACCCGGTTGCTGTGAGGAAGCAAACTTGACAAACTATGCCTCTCTTTCATGAAATAAGTGTCACGGAACCAGTTGCAGGTATGAAAGCTGCTTGGAATTGCAAACATATATGCACATAGAACATTATAGCACAGTACTTGCTAATTTCTCTCAAAATAGCTTTCTGTAATGGCATAGATGAATTTCCTTAGTGAATGTGGCATCTTCTCACAGCTACCATAAGCCATAGGAGCAGAATTGGGCCATTTGGCCCATGGAGTCTGCTCTGCCTTTCAATCATGGCTATACCTTTTTTCCCCTGCTCAGATCCACTTCCTGGCTTTCTCTCCATAACATAGAAAACCTACAGCACAATAAAGGCCCTCCGGCCCACAGAGTTGTGAGGAATATGTCCCTACCTCAGAAATTACTAGGCTTACCTATAGACCTCTGTTTTACTAAGCTCCATGTACCTATCTAAAAGTCTCGTAAAAGAATCTGTCGTATCTGCCACCACCACCATTGCCGACAGCCCATTCCACGCACTCACCACTCTCTAAGTAAAAAAATTACCCCTGACATCTCTTCTGTACCTACTCCCCAGCACCTTAAATCTGTGTCCTCTTGTGGCAACCATTGCAGCCTGGGAAAAAGCCTCTGACTATCCACACAGTCAATGCCTCTTATTATCTTATACACCTCTATCAGGTCACCTCTCATCCTCTGTCACTCCAAGGAGAAAAGGCCAAGTTCACTCAATCTATTCTCATAAGGCATGCTCCCCAATCCAGGCAACATCCTTGTAAATCTCCTCTGCACCCTTTCTATAGCCAATACGCCATACACCTTGTTAACCACAGAGCTTTCAGTGTCCTAAAGACTTGGACCCCAAGATCCCTCTGATCCTCCACACTGCCAAGAGTCTTACCATTAATACTATATTCTGCCATCACATTTGACCTACCAAAATGAACCACTTCACACTTATCTGGGTTGAACTCCATCTGCCACATCTCAGCCCAGTTTTGCATCCTATCAATGTCCCACTGTAACCTCTGACAGCCCTCCACACTTTCCACAACACCCCAACCTTTGTGTCATCAGCAAACTTACTAACCCATCCCTTCACTTCCTCATCCAGGTCATTTATAAAAATCACGAAGAGTAAGGGTCCCAGAACAGATCCCTGAAGCACTCCACTGGTGACTGACCTCCATGCAGAATATGACCACTCTACAACCACTCTGCCTTCTGTAGGCAAGCCAGTTCAGGATCCACAAAGCAATATCCCCTTGGATCCCATGCCTCCTTACCTTCTCAATAAGCCTTGTATGGGGTACCTTATCAAGTGCCTTGCTGAAATCCATATACACTAAATCTACTGCTCTTCCTTCATCAATGTGTTTAGTCACCCTCAAAAAATTCAATCAGGCTTGTAAGGCACAGCCTGCCCTTGACAAAGCCATGCTGACTATTCCTAATCATATTATACCTCTCCAAATGTTCATAATTCCTGCCTGTCAGGATCTTCTCCATCAACTTACCTACCACTGAAGTAAGACTCACTGGTCTATAATTTCATGGTCTATCTCTACTCCCTTTCTTGAATAAAGGAACAACATCTGCAACCCTCCAATCCTCCAGAACCTCTCCCATCCCCATTGATGATGCGAAGATCATCACCTGAGGCTCAGCAATCTCCTCCCTCGCCTCCCACAGTAGCCTGGGATACATCTCGTCTGGTTCCAGCAACTTACCCAGCTTGAAGCTTTCCAAAAGCTCCAGAAGATCCTCTTTCTTAACATCTACATGCTGAACCTTTTCAGTCTGCTGCAAGTCATCACTGCAATCACCAAGATCCTTTTCCATAGTGAATACTGAAGTAAAGTATTCATTAAGTACCGCTGCTATTTCCTGCAATTCCATACAAACTTTTCCATTGTCACACTTGATAGGCCCTATTCTTTCATGTCTTATCCTCCTGTTCTTCAAATACTTGTAGAATGCCTTGGGGTTTTCCTTGTTGATTCTGCCTGCCAAGGCCTTCTCATGGCCACTTCTGGCTTTCCTAATTTCCTTATTAAGCTCCTTCCTCATAGCCTTAGAATCTTCTAGATTTCTAACATTACCTCACTCTCTGAACCTTTTGTAAGCTTTTCTTTTCTTCTTGACTAGATTTATTACAGCCTTTGTACACAGCAGTTCCTGTACCCTACCATAACTTCCCTGTCTAATTGGAATGTACCTATACAGAACTCCTCATAAATATCCCCTGAATATTTGCCATATTTCTTCCATACTTTTCCCTGAGAACATTTATTTCCAATTTGAGCCTCCAATTTCCTACCTGATAGCCTCATAATTCCCCTTACTCCAATTAAACACTTTTCTAACTTGTCTGTCCCCATCTCTCTCCAATGCTATTGTAAAGGAGATAGAATTATGATCACTATGTCCAAAATGCTCTCCCACTGAGAGATCTGATACCAGGCTAGGTTCAATTCCCAATACCAAATCAAGTATAGCCTCTCCGCTTGTAGGCTTATACTGTGTCAAGAAACCTTCCTGAACACTCCTAACAAACTCCACCCCTTCTAAACCACTTGCTCTAGGGGGATGCCAATCGATATTTGGGAAATTTAAATCTCCCATCACAACAACTCTGTTATTATTACACCCTTCCAGGATCTGTTTTCCCATCTGCTCTTCGATATGCCTGTTACTATTGGGTGGCCTATAACATACACGGAGTTATTGACCCCTTCCTGTTCCTAACCTCCACACACACAGACTCCGTAGACAGTCCTTCCATGGCATCCACCTTTTCTGCAGCCGTGACATTATCTCTGATCAACAGCGCCATGCCCACACCTCCTTTGCCTCCCTCCCTGCCCTTTCTGAAACATCTTAAACCCGGCACTTGAACTAACCAATCCTGCCCTTGAGCCATCCAAGTCTCTGTAACAGCCATCATATCTCGAAGTACTGATCCACACTCTAAGCTCATCTGCTTTGTTCACAACACTCCCTGCATTAAAATAGACGCATCTCAAGCCTTCGGTCTGAGCGTGTCCCTTCTCTATCACCTGCCTATCCTCCCTCTCGCACTGTCTACAAGCTTTCTCTATTTATGAGCCAACCTCCTCTTCCCTAGTCTCTTCAGTTCGGTTCCCACCCCTCAACAATTCTAGTTTAAACTCTCCCCAGTAGCTGTAGCAAACCTCCCCACCAGGATATTGGTCCCCCTGGGATTCAAGTGCAACCTGTCCTTTTTGTACAGGTCACACCTGCCCCAAAAGAGGTCTCAATGATCCAGAAATCTGAATCCCTGCCCCCTGCTCCAATCCCTCAGCCATGCATTTATCCTCCACCTCATCCTATTCCTGTAATCACCATCACGTCACGTGGCACAGGCAGTAATCCCGAGATTACTACCTTTGCGGTCCTGCTTCTCAAGCCTGAGGCTGTGCCCTCTTGTCCAAGACCCATCCACCATGGGAAACATACTTTCACATCTGCTGTGTCTAGGGCTTTCAATGTTTGAAAGATTTCAATGAGATCTCATCCCCCCCCCCCCCACCCCCAGTGAGCAGAGAACCAGAGCTATCAAATGTTTCTCATATGATAACCCTTTCTTTCCTGGAATCATCCTTGTAAACAGCCTCTGGACCCTCTCCAATGCCAGCACATTTTTTCTTAGATGAGGAGCCCAAAACTGTTCACAATACTCAAGCTGAGACCTCACCATCACATCCCTGTTCTTATATTCTAGAGCTCTGGAAATAAATGTTAACATTGCATTTGCCTTCCTCACTACCAACTCTGAACATTAATTTCTACCTCCAAAGTGCAATACAATGCATTTTCCAATATTGATTTCAATTACCACTTTCTTGCCCATTCTCCCACTGTGTCTAACCCCTTCTGCAGCCTACCTTTTTTCTCAACACTACCTGCCTATCCACCAATCAATAAATTACAATGTAGTACATTTAATGTCAGAGAAATGCATACAATATACAGCCTGAAATTCTTCTTTCTTCACAAACATCCACGAAAACAGAGGAGTGCCCTAAAGAATGAATGGCAGTTAAATGTTAGGACCCCAAAGCCCCCCCCCCCAGCTCCCCCTCCCATGCATAAGCAACAGCAAAGCAACGATCCCCCCCACAAAAAAGGATCAGCACCGTCCACCGAGCACTCGTGTGCAGCAAAGTATCAATAAAGATACAGACTTGCAGTACCCCAAAGACTTCTCTTAAACATCTGTTGCGTCACGTTTTCTGAGTTCTGCACCTAGAGAGTTGGCCTCAGAAAGGTTTAGCTCTCTATACACACAGCTAACCCTCTGCTCCCGATGTTCCATGTTTTCCCATAACGCCTCAGTCGGGGCAATGGCCTCGCATCAGCCCGTCTCCATAGCCAGGAAAGGCCGGCACCTTGAAGGTGCGTTAGTCTAACAGGCCGCATTCTTGGGATATCAAAAAGTGGCCAGTTGTGAGGCCTTGAGAGCAGGCCTCATTCCCACAAAGGACTGAAATCAAAGTATAACTCCAGACCAGGGTCTTCAAAAGAACATCAAAAAGGAAAAAAGAGTTATCAAAGATAGAAATGCAAAAATGCAAGCAAAGGTGTTGCCATTTAGCATCATCATATCTTCGCTCCACCCCTCCAATCTTCATATCTTCTGCAAACTTGGCAACAAAGAAATCTATCCCATCATCTAAATCATTGATATACAGCATAAAAAGTAAAAAAAAAGTAGTCCCAACACCGACCCCTGTGGAACACCACTAGTCACTGGCAGCCAACCAGAAAAGGATCTTTTTATTCTCACTTGCTGCCACCTACCAATCAGCCAATGCTCTAACCATGTTATTAACTTCCCTGTAATACTATGGGTTCTTAACTTGGTAAGCAACATCATGACACCTTGTCAAAGGCCTTCTGAAAGTCCAAATTTACAACATCCACTGCATCCCCTTTATCTATCCTACTTGTAATCTCCTCAAAGAATTCCAACAGGTTCATCAGGCAGAATTTTCCTTTAAGGAAGTCATGCTGACTTTGTCCTATCTTGTCCTGTGTCACTAAGTACTCCATAACCTCATCCTTAAAAATTGACTCCAACATCTTCAAGTTGGAGGTCAGGCTAACTGGTCTATAATTTCCTTTCAACTGCCATCCTCCTTTCTTAAAGAATGGAGTGACATTTGCAATTTTCCAGTCCTCTGGCACCATGATTTTTGAAAGGTCATTACTAATGCCTCCACGATGCCTACCACTTCTTTCAGAACCCTAGGGTGCTGTTCATCTAGTCTAAGTGACCTAAGTACCCATTGGTATTTCAACTTTTGAGCTCCTTCTCCTTTGTAATAGTAACTGCACTCATCTTCCCTCATACCGTTCAACATCTGGCACACTGCTAGTGTCTTCCACAGTGAAGACTGATGCAAAATACTCATTTATTTCATCCGCCATCTCCTTGACCTCCATTATTATTTCTTTGGCCTCATTTTCTAACACTCCTATAAACACTCTCATCTCTTTTTTTTTAAAACTTGAAAAAGTTTTTACTATCCACTTTGATATTGTTTGCTAGCTTGCTTTCATATTTCATCTCTTCTGTCCTAATGATTCTTTCAGTTGCCCTCTGTAGGTTTTTAAAAGCTTCCCAATCCTCTATCTTACTGCTAATTTTTACATTGTTTTGCTTTTACATTAGTTGCGACTTCCCTTGTCAGTCACTGTTGTATTATTTTGCTAATTGAGTATTTCTTCATTTTTGAAATGCATCTATCCTTCCTCATTTTTCCAAGAAACTCACATCATCACTGCTCTGCCGTCATCTCTGCCAGCATCTCCCTCCAATTTACTTCAGCCAACTCCTCTCTCAGATCACTGTAATTTCTTTTACTCCACTGAAGTACTGATATGTCAGACTTTACTTACTCCCTATCAAATTTCAATCATATTCTGATCACCGCCTTCTAAGGGTCTTTTACCTTAAGCTCCCTAGTCATCTCCAGTTTATTACATAATGCTCAATCCAGAAAAGCTTATCTCCTGGTAGGCTCAAAGACAAACTGCTCTAAAAAGCAATCTCGTAGGCATTCAACAAACTCACTCTCTTGAGATCTGTTACCAACCTGATTTTCCCAATCGACCTGCATGTTGAAATCTCCCGTGACTATCATAACATTGCCCTTTTGACACGCCTTTTCTATTTTCACTTGTAATCTGTGTTCTACATCTCAGCTACTGTTGGGAGGCCTGTGTATGACTGCCATCAGGATCCTTTTACCCTTGCAGTTTCTTAACTCAACCCACAAGGATTTAACATCTTCCAATCCTATATTACCTCTTCCTACTGTTTTGATGCCCTTTTTACCAGCAGAGCCACACCTCCCCCTCTGCCTACCTTCCTATCCCTCCAATACAAAGTGTAACCTTGCACATTCAGTTCCCAACTACAGCTATCCTTCAGCCATGTTTCAGTGATGACCACAACATCATACCTAACCATCTGTAAACATGCAACAAGATCATCCACCTTATTTCTTATACTCTCTGCATTGAAATACAACACTTTGAGTGCTGTATTTGCTACCCTTTTTGATTCTGCATCCCTAATCACTGATACTCACCCAATTGGCTGCAATTTTGTCCCGTCATCTGCCTGCCATTCCTGACAGTCTGACTGCATGCTATCTTTGCTTTTTTACCATCCATTCTGAGTCCCATCACTCTGGTTCCCACCCACTGCCAAATTATTTTAAACCCTCCCCAACAGCTCTAATAAACCTGCCCCTGAGAATATTGGTTGCCCTTGGGTTCAGGTGCAACCCGTCACTTTTGTACAGGTCAGACCTTCCCCAGAAGAGATCCCAGTGATCCAAAAACCTGAAGCCCTGCCCCCTGCACCAACTTCTCAGCCGCACATTCAGCTGCCAAATCATCCTGTTTCTATCCTTACTGGCACGTGGCACAGACAACAATCTAGAAATTACTACCCTAGAGGTCCTACTTCTCAGCTTTCTGCCTAGCTCTCTAAATTCTCTATTGAGGGCCCCTTTACTTTTCCTTCCTATATCGTTGGTACCAATATGTACCAAGACATCTGGCCGCTCTCCCTCCCAGTCCAAAAAACAAAAGGGCATAGGTTTAAGATGACAAGTCAATTTCTGAGAGGCAGTTTTACAAACACAGGGGAGGTGAATGTGTGGAGCAAAGTGTTAGAGAAAGAGGGGACACAACTACAAAGTTTAAAAGACATTTAGAGAGATGCATGGACAGAGAAGTGAAAATATGACACACAGTAGTGGAAACTGTGAGCAGTTTCAAACTCCTGGGAATGCACATCTTGCACAATCTCTCATGGGTCTCAGAACTCACCAAAGCCTCTACTTTCTGAGGAGCTGAAGAGAGCTGGACTGTTGATAAGGGTTTAAACTAATTTAGAACAAGAGTGATAGGGCTGAGGATGGGGCAGTTGGTGCACAACTACATGTGTGTGTAGTGAGACTGTGAAGAAGGACAGCCAGATGATAAGACAAAATTGCAGTCAGTGGGATGAATTAAAGTGCAACTGGGGCCCAAAATCGAAAAGGATGGTGAATACAGGACTGAAAGTGAGATATTTGAATGCATGCAGTATATGGAATAAAGTAAATGATCTTGTAACACAGTTAAAGATTAGCAGGAATAATGTTGTGAGCATTGCTGAATCAAGAAGTCAAATCCTTAGAAAGAAGTGACATGGGGTTGGAAGATGTAGAATCCTTGTGGGTAGAGTTTAGAAACTGCAAACATAAAAGTTACATTGATGGGAGTTATATACAGGCCTGTGAAGAGTAGCCACAATATGGGCTACAGATTACAATAGGAGATAGAAAAGGCATTTAATAAGGGCAATGTTGCAATAGACATGACGAAGGGTCTCGGCCCGAAACATCAACAGTGCTTCTCCCTGTAGATGCTGCCTGGCCTGCTGTGTTCCACCACCATTTTGTGTGTGGTGTTGTTTGAATTTCCAGCATCTGCAGATTTCCTTGTGTTTGCAATAGACAAGGTGGGTTTCGATATGCAGGTAGATTGGGAAGATCAGGTTGGTGTTGGATCCCAAGACAGGAATTTTCAGAACAGTTTATGTTTGAGCCTACTAGGGGAAAGACAATTCTGGATTGGTGTTGTGTAATGAACCAAATTTGGTGAAGGAGCTGAGGGTAAAGTGACCATTAGGAAAAAGTGATCATAATTTGATAGAATTTACCCTGCAGGTTGAAAGGGAGAAGATAAAGTCAGATGTATCAGTATTACAGTGGAGTAAAGGAAATTATAGTGGCATGGAAGAGGAGATGGCCAAAACTGATTGAAAAGGGACATTAGCAGGAATGACAGCAGAACAAGAATGGCTGGAGTTCCTCTGAGCAATTTGGAAAGCTCAGGAAAGCTACATCCCAAAGATGAAGAAGTATCCTAAAGGAAGGATGAGGCAACAATGGCTGATAAGGGAAGTTAAAGTCTGCATAAAAGCAAAAGAGGGCATAGAATACTGCAAAAAATAATGGGTAGGTAGAGGATTGGGAAGACTTTAAAAACCAAAAGAAGGCAACAAAAAAGCAATAAAGAAGGAAAAGATGAAATATGAAGGTAAGCTAGACAATAATATAAAAGAGGATACCAAATGTTTTTTTTAATACATTAAGAGTAAAAGACAAGAGTGGATATCAGACAGCTGGAAAACAATGCAGAACGTTGACTGCTCGTTTCCACGGATGCTGCCTGACCTGCTGAGTTCCTCCAGCTTGATTGTACGTGTTTGCTTTGACCACAGCATCTGCAGAGTACTTTGTGTAAACTTAATAAGTATTTTGCATCAATCTTCACTGTGGAAGACACTAAATGAATGCAAGAATGCCAGGGGACACCTAATAAAGTACACACTGAGTGTAAATTTGTGGTCCTCTGCTACAGTAGCCCATTCACTTCAAGGTTCAACATTTGTATTCAGAGATACTCCTCTGCACACCACTGTTGTAACATGTGTTTTTTTGATTTATTGTCATCCTCCTGTCAGCTTCAACTGGTATGGCCATTCTCCTCTGACCTCTCTCATTAACAATGTGTTTTTGCCCACAAAACTGTCACTCACTGGATGTTTTTATTTCGTTTCTCAGACAATTCTCTGTAAACTCTAGAGATTGCCATACAGGAAAATCCCAGGAGATCAGCAGTTTCTGAGATACTCAAAACACCCCGTCTGGCACAAACAATCATCCAACAGCCAAAGTCACAAATCATATTTCATCCCCATTCTGATGATTGATCTGAACAACAAATGAACATCTTGGCCACGTCTACTTGCTTTTATGCATTGAATTACTGCCACATGATTGGCTGATTAAATATTTTCATTAATGATCAGGTATATAGGTGTATCTGATAAAGTGGGCACACAGTGTAAAACCAAGGACTTTATAAGGCATTGATCAGACCATGCTTAGGAGTACTATGAATAGTTTAGGACCCTTTATCCAAGGAAGGATGTACTGGCAATGGAGCGGGTCCACATGAAATTTATGAGAATGATTTCATAAAAGACAAACTGTAAATACAAAAATAAATAATGATAATAATAAATAAATAAGCAATACATAACGAGAACATGAGATAAGTGTCCTTGAAAGTGAGTCCATGGGTTGTGGGAATATTTAAGTGATGGGACACATGAAGTTTAGTGAAGTCATCCCTACTGATTCAAGAGCCTTTTGGTTGAGGGGTAGTAACTGTTCCTGAACCTGGTAGTGTGAGTCCTAAGGCTCCTGTACCTTCTTCCTGATGGCAGCAGTGAGAAGAGAGCATGACCTGGGTGGTGGGGTCTCTGATGATGGATGCTGCTTTTCTGCAACAATGCTCCATGTAGATATGCTCAATGGTGGGGATGGTTTTACCTGTGATGGACTGGGCCACATTCACTACTATTTGTAGAATTTTCCATTGATGGACATTGGTGTTCCATACCAGGCTGTGATACAGCCAGTCAATGTACTCTCCACCACGTAACTATAGAAGTTTGTCAAAGTTTCAGATGTCATGCCGAATCCTTGGAAGCTCCTAAGGAAATAGAGGCACTGCCATGCCTTCTTCGTAATTGTATTTACCTGCTGGGCCCAGGACAGATCCTCTGAAATGGTAACACTGATGAATTTAAAGTTGCTGTCCCTCTCCAATGATGACTGGCTCATGCATAAATTTTGCCCAGACGATGTGTTCTCACATTGTAACCCTCATAGTCCTGGTATCACTGCTGATACCTCAACAAGGTATTGATTTTCCTGTGAGTTTAGAACTTAGAACAATACAACAGCTTCCCCCCACCCCCCAGTTTCCAACATCTGCCTACGTATATAAGAGTTTTCTCTATTTCTAAGGTATCTGCCTCTACTACTAACCCTGGCATAGCGTCCCACACACTCACCACTCTTTGTGTAAAACACTTACCTCTGACATCCTCCCTATAGTTTCTCCCAGTCACCTTAAAATTATGATTATGCTTCCTTGGGGAGCATAGGATGATGGCACCTAATGGCAACTCCTTTGCTTGCACCTTCAGAAACAGCTCTATTTCTATGTTTTTCCCTTTCAAGGTTCGTTTGAGGACTCTGACCTGGAGTTACAAGCTGACTTTGGTTCTTTGCAGAAATGGGATCTGCTCTCTGGGCCTCAGCCACTTTTCGATATGCCAAGGACATGGCCTGGAAGACTTGTTCACCTTCAGGGTGCCCCAGATCTTCACGGCTCTGGAGGTGGGCAGATTCGAGGCGAGTGCCACTGCCTGGTGTGGGAGTACATGGAAGATCGAAAGCAGCAAGCTGGCCGCTGGCTGCGTGCCCGAAAACCCAAGCTCTTTGGACAAGTTTCTCAGAAAAAGCGATGCAACAGACTTTTGACACTCTAAAACAGCGAGTTGTTTTGTTGTCTCCCTTCTCGCTGTGAAACAGGGACATCTCTTTTTCCCTTATTGGGGAGAGAGAGAGAGAGCCCTCCAGGATGCCGAATACCGGTGAATGAGTCGGCTTTGGAGTACTGCAAGTCTGTGTCCTTATTGATGTTTTGCTGCACTCTCGAGTACTCAGTGTAGGGTGCTGATGCTTTTTTGCCGGTGAGGGAGGGAGAGTTCATTGATTTGTTGCTGCTTTATGCATGGGAGGGGGGAGCTGGGGGGGCTTTAGGGTTCTAACATTTAACTGTCATTCATTCTTTGGGGCAGTCCTCTGGTTTTATGGATGTCTGCGAAGAAATTCAGGATGTATATGCTATACATTTCTCTGACATTAAATGTACAGTTTGAAACCTATTTGCCACTTTCAGCCTAGGAAATATTCTCTGGCTGTCCTCTCAGTCTGTGCCTTTTATCATCTTACACACCTCAATCAAGTCACTTCTCATCCTCCTTCATTCCAAAGAGAAAAGCTGTAGTTTGCTCAACCTATCCTGAGAGGGCATGATCTCTGATCCAGGCAGCATCCTGGTCTATTTCCTCTAAAGTTTCCGCAACCTTCCTATAATGAGGCAACTGGTGTTGTAAGACAAGTTTACAGATGCACATTCACAAACACGCAGAGTTTCAATTACACACACTTCTTCAAAACTTATTTTAGAGCATTCAATGCCTCCAAACCTTTATTCAATGGTGTTCAGTAGGATGAGGACAGACTGTGTTGGAACCTACCATTACTGAAAGGCCTAGATAGAGTAGATGTGGAGAAGATGCTTCCACTAGTTGGAGTGCCTAAGCTTTGAAGGCACAGCTTCAGAATAAAGAAATGTCCCTTTAAAACTGAGATGAGGAGAAATAGTTTCCTGCCATCAGTGCATTGTTAAAGGTGTATCCAAGCCCCTTAATGCACAATTCAGGACAGGTCTGTTTTGTCACTAGTTGTAGACACATGGAGCTGTCCTTCAACTCTGCAACAAAATAGCTATATTTTGGGTGTTTGCAGTTTGTACTCAGAGGCTTTTGGAACAGTCACCAGTATTGAATATTCAAAAGGGTTCTGCGAATGGAAGTTCCACCAAATGTAATTCTACAAATTTACCTGACCATATTCAAAATATTCATGTTAAGTAGGTGATTATTACAAGTAAAAGTGGAGTTAATCATTAATTGTTATCTTTGTGTTGAAGAAGATTACAGATTTTTTCAGGAAGTTGCCTAGAAAGTTTATGAAGTCTAGCCAGTGGATGTTCTCTACATGGACTTTGACAAAGTCCCACATGTGGGGTTGGTTAAGAAGGGTTAGTCCCTTGACATTCAGGATGAGGTAGTAAATTGGATTAGTTATTGTTCTTTGGGAGAAGCCGCAGAGTGGTAGTAGAGGGTTGCTTCTCTGGAAGCCTCTGACCAGTGATGTGCTGCAGGGATCGGTTTGTGTATGTCACCTACGTCAATCTTATGGCTGATAATGTGGTGAATTACACAATTATGAGGGGTATAGCTAGAGCAAATGCGAGCAGGCTTTTCCCCACTGAGGCTGTGTGAGACTAGATCTAGAGATCGTAGGTTAAGGGTGGGATGAGCTGCCAGTGGAACTGGTGAATTTAGAATCAATTCGACTTTTAAGAGTAATTTGGATAGGTAAATGGGTGGGAGGAGTTGCAGGCCAACGTGACTAGACAGAATAATAGTTCGACACGGACTAGATGGGCCAAAGGGCATGTCTCTGCACTGTACCTGTACTCCACAGGGGTGTGTGCTAAGCCCTCTGCTCTACTCTCTCTACACCCATGACTGTGTGGCTAGGCATAGCTCAAACAGCAACTATAAATTTGCTGATGATACAACCATTGTTGGCAAAATTTCAGATGGTGACAAAAGGGTGTACAGGAGCAAGATATACCAGCTAGTTGATTGTTGTCACGGCAACAACCTTGTACTCAATGTCAGTAAGACTAAAGAGCTGCTTCTGGACCTCAGGAAGGGTAGAATGAGAGAACACAAACTAATCCTCATAGGGGGATCAGAAGTGAAGAGAGTTCCTGAGTGTCAACATCTCTAAGGACCTAACCTGGATGTAACGTATTGATGCAGTTATAAAGAAGGCATGAAAGTGGCTATGTTTCATTAGGAGTTTGAGCAGATTTGGTTTGTCAACTAAAACACTCAAAAACGTCTCCAAATGTACCGTAGAGAGCATTCTGACAGGCTGCATCACCATCTGGTATGGGGGGGGGGGGGTGATGTGGCTACTGCACAGGACCAAAATCAGTTGAGAAACTGCAAAATTAGTCAGCTCTATCATGGGTACCAGCCTGTGCAGTATCCAAGACATCGTAATGGAAGGCTGCACCCACCACCCAGAACATGTCCTCCTCGCACTGCTACCATCAGGAAGGAGGTGCAGAAGCCTGAAGGCACATGCTCAGGGATTCAGGAACAGCTTCTTTCCCTCTGCTATCCAATTTCTAAATGGACATTGAACCCATGAACACTACCTCACTACTTTTTTATTTCTTTTATTCTGGACTACTTATTATAACTTAACTTTTTAACTATTTAATAGACATATACATACTCATATGAATATTGAACTCAGTTTTTTTCTGGTTATTTATTTATCATGTATTTCATTGTACTGCTGCTGTAAAGTTAACAAATTCCACGACTTATGTCGCTGATATTAAATCTGATTCTGATTCTGTAGTGTTCTATGACTACATAGCTCTAAGAATAAAGACTCTTATATTTCCCAGTTGCTTCAACATTTCAATATACATGTGACAAATAAAGCTAATCATAGTTTTGTCCAGCGATGTTCATTCAGTAGAGAAACAGAAACAGCTGCAGCTCAGTGTTTTGTGGAAATATGTAAATGATGAAATTCTTGTCCAAGTAAACAGCCACTCAGCTCCCTCAGTAATAAGTCCTGGCTACGAACCCTTCAGTATTGGTTTACATAAGTGTTACTGCTTCCATAGACATTCCGAGCACATGAATTGCTGT